>NC_090925.1:167787371-168434871 GCF_040938575.1 Ambystoma mexicanum
ATTTCCTCATCCTCAGACCTGGAGGGGTCACTTGAGGGTTGGGGGAGCAGAGGGCTCACCTCAGGGTTGCAGAAGCAGCTGGGCAGAGGGTTCAGCACACATGTTCAGCAGCGTGTCCATATTGGTATTCTCATTTATTTAATTTGAACATAATGGTGATGGAATGATGTTTAACAAAGGAGGAATCGAGAGGCACTGAAGGGATTGTGGGATGGAGTGTCTTTTAAAGATAAATGCACTGAGCCGGGGTTAAAGAATCGTGATGTGTTGCGATGCACATGGTTACACTATGACAGAGATGAAGAGTAGCCTATGAAGATACATTTTGAACAATGACCACGTAGGTGGCCAGAAGAGTGCTGGATGGTGCTCAAAATAAATCGTGTAAAGACATATGCGTAAGCTTCCTCTCTCTTTTGGGTTGCAATGTTTATCTTTAGAGCAGGGATCTGCGACCTGCGGCTCTATAGATGTTTTGGACCTCACCACTGACTACGCTGGTTAGGGTCTATGGGACAACCTATGGCGTCAGACCCCTGCATATAGGGGATATTGACTGCACTCAAACATGGAATCGTAGATGATATGGATGAAAGATTTAATGGCAAGCTATCAAAAGCGCATAATGATACAATAGAAGGTGATCTCACAATTCTGACCCATCTCCTCACAGCATCTGCAAACCGTTATCTTACTGCAACCCCCACACAGACACCCTTTCCACACTGATAAACAAGATTTCAATATGTCGTATCCTTGTGCACCATCACGCCTGTACTTGGGGAATGGAGCGTCTCTCTGAAACAATTGGAAACTTCAATTTCCTTCCTCCAACTGCCCAGCTGCAAGGAGGAGTGATAGGTCTGTCGCCAGAAGAAAATAAATATAGCCACACTCCTCGTGTTGGTAAATCCATTAGATTAAAGTGGCAACCAATTGAGAACATGCAATTAGAATATGCACATATTTCATGCGGCCCCACAGCATTCAGGGAGTATAAAAATGTCCATCTTGAGTTATTGCAGAAGCAAGTGAAGAAAAGAACAACAGTGCAGCTGCATTTTGGTGGAATGTGGCTGGATTTTGTTCTTTGTGTATTATTTCCAGAGAGGACCTTTGCTAAGCATTCACAACAGTGTCTATAGGTATACAGCCTTACAGATAAACCTTGAACCAGCCACCTTTACGCCCTAAAAACAGGCAAATTCTCCCAACAAAAGAAAATAGAGGGTACAAATATTTCCAACAAAATACAAACTTCTACCAACACAGGTCCACAAATGTGTTTGGAACTGTGGTACCGGCAGATCAATAACATAGGAAGCAGCGCTAATAGTATGAGCTGAAGAGGAACTTATTTACTAGGTTCAAAGAAGTAGGACTTACAAAAAGATGCCTTGTTAAGATTTAAAAACATTAAAATAATACAACAATTGGCACTGGGTATTAGGAATGTAATCCCCAAATCATTTTACTCTCCCCTTCAAAAAATAGAGTAAAATACTCTATTTTTGAAATCTTGCGGGCAAGTTTCTGTTTTTCTATATCAAATGTGAGGGTTTTCCTACTTTCTACACTTGCTCGAGGTAGAGAAGGTTTTTTGCTCAAATCTCTGCATAACTAATTCACCTGAGAATCCACACAACCATTTTTTCGCCCAGCAAACCGCACGCATTCCACCACACCGCAACAACAACAAACAAACAGCACATAAACCGTACCAACAGCACATGCGGTCTCACATCAGTCCGATAATCACCCCGCAAGGCTCAGCGGACAGTGGAAACCGATCTGAAGCCGGCAACAGCACGCCATTTCTCCCACTTTTCCACTCCCTCTTCACCCGACTAACCGAACCCGCCCGCCTTCTTGTTTTACAGATCCGCCTGGGTGCCTGGGGACCAATTCCATTGGTAACGGTCCATGGTATAAATACCTTTAACATTTAACAGATCCACTGAGTGTCAATGGACTGCTGCTGACGTTTTTTTTTCCGTCTACTTATTACAGTCAGTTTACACTCACCATACAGGCACCATTATAAGTAAGGTGTATGCAGTAGACAATTGGGCCTCATTATAAGTTTGCTGGTCCAGTAATAACGGTACCGGTAAACTTGCCAGTACTGTTGTTACCAGACCGGCAAACTACGAGTTCTGCTCGCGGGTGCCTTCCCGCCCGCCAGGTCGGACGTGACGAGCGTACCAGCACCCGTGAGCAGACCATATCGGATGCAACGGCACCATTCAGAATGGTGCCGGTGCATCCAGCCTCCCCATAACCATTGAGCCCTATGGGGATCAAATGGGAATGGGAAGTAATGCATTCCGGCGCCTGCCAAATTGGGAAATACAGGGTCTGCCAGGGCTGTAATGGCCCTGTAGTTCCCCATTGCCAGGCGCTGGAAAAATTCACAAGTTTGGCGGCAGCCTGTGGGTTTTACCGGCAAGGATACCGTCGAAACTTGTAATGAGGCCCAATGAACGGTTTTACTGCCACTTTTACCATGCTGCCTCATTCCAAATTTGGTGGTAACTTAAAGGAAAGACCTCTAAAAAGGTAGTTCCTCTATAATAAAGAATGGTGCAACTATTGTCATCAGATATATCTCAAGTGATAATTCCTCCAATCTCCAATCGGACTCCATAATGGGGAATAACATGCGTTCATAATGGGGGATAACATGCGTCCATAATAATAAAGTTACTCACCGTAGTGACTACCTTACTCCTAGTCCATAGTCCCCTTTCCTCCATACTTATGGGACATTCCTCCTGTGGGACGGGACCGGAGCACTTTGTAAAAAGCATCACATTTTTCAAAAAAGTGCCCTTCCTCTCTTTTTACGCTGGATACCGCACGCGGCCATAAACCCAGCCCTCCGCCCAGCGCATCGCCCATCAGTCCTTTTCTATTGCCAGGTCTATGACCTTTAAGCAATAACCGAGGAACCTTTTTAGAGGGGACGGCTGGCGGGCGTATGGAGGAAAGGGGACTATGGACTGGGAGTAAGGTAGTCACTACGGTGAGTAACTTTATTATACTCCTATGCCCCGTCCACATTCCTCCATAATTATGGGAGATTCCCAAGCACTCCTCGCAGGAATTACGGGTGGATGGAAACTGCTTACTGAAACAGGTTCTTAAGCATAGCTTGACAGAAAATGAGCATCCGCCCTGGAGCTCAGATCCAGACAGTAATGCTTACAAAAAGCTGATGGGGAGGCCCACGTAGCGGCTTTCGGGATGGTCTCCAAGGGAACATATTTTTGGAAGGCAACGGCAACAGCCGATAAATATGTCCTGCAGGACAAAACATGGACGCCAGATGTGAGACAAAAGACAGGACGATGTCGATAGTAGCCTCCCTGGGGTCTAGCTGACTAGACAAACATCAGTGACAGAAGCTTGAATAATGCGCATGTTATCCGCAGACAAATTGAAGCACTCTAAAGATCTGAACTCAGACACCAAGCCGCCAAGCTGAACCGATTGTGGGGAGGGGTGCCACAACGGTTGATCGCTCTAGTGAAGCACGTCGGGAACCAGAGGAAGCTTGAGCGGAGGGCACACTGATAGATGCTGAAGCTCTGAAAACCAAAACCTGGCTATCCACCAAGGGGCTATGAACAGCAGGTAGCAATTTGCCGTGTTCCTCAGCTTGCAAAGCACCCGATGGATCAGAGGAGGAGGTGGAAAAGCATAGGCCTTCATGTTGTGCCATGGAATCTCTAGAGCATTCCTGAGTGAGGAGGCTCCAAGCCCGTTCCTGGAGGCATACAGGGGAAGCTTCTTGTTTGTAGATGTCGCAAAGAGGTCCACTTCTGGAGTGCCCCAACAGCGAAAAATGTCCAAGAAGATTTCTGTGTTCAGTTCCCACTCGTAGCTATTACTCTTCGGCTGAGGGCATCCGCCGTGACATTCAGCTGGGCCGGGATGTGAACTGCTACCAGCCAGATACCATGCTGAAGGGCCCATTCCCAAATCTGAATGGCAAGATCCACAAGAGGAGACCTGGTACCCCCCTGCTTAATGATTTAGAACATGGACACTGCATTGGTCGTGCGGACACGGATTGCCTTGTTGACAATGCCTGGTTTGAACGCTTTCAGCACAAGGAATATCGCCAGAAGCTCCACATAATTTATATGAAGCTGTCTGTCCTGTGTCAACCAAAGATCTGAAACTTGAAGATGATCCAGCATCGCACCCCAACCCAGGAGGGAGGAGTCCGTAGTGACAGTCAATAGCAGGCAAGGGTCCTGGAAAGGAGCGCCCAATGACAGATTGCTGAGAGACGACCACCACAAAAGGTCCGTCCTCATGAAAGATGGAACCAATATCATTTTGGAATCTGGATCCACTGCTTGAAGCCATGAGCTTCTAAGAGCCATCTGCGTGCGCCTCATCTTGAGATGACCAAGAGGAAGAGCCAGCACGCACAAAGCCATGAGGCTCAGAAGCCTCTGGAACCACCAGGCTGACATGCTCTCCAACTGCATAAACACCTGACACGTGGCAAACAGATCCGCCATTCTGTCCCCAGTCAGATATACGTTGCAATTGATTGTGTTTCAACGAAAACCCAAGAAAATCAAGTCCTGAGAGACCGTCATGGAAGATTTCTGCCAGTTCACTGACAGCCCAAGGTGGAACAGGAGCTACTGAAGGTTGCTCGAGGCTTTCAGTGTACAGGGACTGCGCAGCAGCCAATCGTTCTAATACGGATACACATGGATACCATGTAGCCGAAGATAAGCTGCGATGACTGGCATCATCTTCGTAAAGACACGCAGTGCCGAGCTGAGACCAAACGGGAGCACGCAAAACTGGAAATGCTCATCCCCCATGGAAAACCGTAGGTATTTCCAATGCGGGCTCAAAATGAGGATATGCATATAAGCATCCTGAAGGTCCACCGCGCTGAGCCAGTCGCCCTTCTGTAGAGATGACTTTATCTGACTCGGGGGATCATCTTGAATTTCTCTTGGAGGAGAGAAAGGTTGAACTGGGAAAGGTCTAGGATGGTGATCAGGCCAGCCTAGTTGGGTTTGGGCATCGTGAACAGACGGGGTAGAAGCCCTCCCCTCTCTTCCCTAGGGGAACGTGTTCCACCGCCTTGAGATCCAGAAGCTTCTGGACTTTGGCTCTGAGGGAGGGCATCCCCAACTGCTGGAAGGGAGGATTGATGGATGGGGTAGGGGGAAGGGGCAAGCGGAAGCCTCCCAGTTATACGCAATGCGCCCTTCCACCGGGGTATCGTGCAAGCGCCAAAACCCTCATTTAGCATGCTTCTTAGAGGCGGGACCCCCAGATCCTATGGAGGAGGCCAAGGACCAAGAGAAAAACCGGCCTTGCTGCTGACGGCGACGGGAGTTTCCAGCTGGAGGATCAACTCTCAGTGTTTTTCTATCTAGAAACCCCCAAAAACAAGAGGAAGATTGAGGCCGCGAAGGCGTTCTCTGAGCCCTAAAAAGTGGTTTTACCAGAACGAACAAAGACCTGGCCGTCTGAGTTCTGTCCTTAGTTTTAGTCAGCTCTATGTCCGTTGACGAATGGAACAGTTCTTTGCCGTCAAAAAGGCAGGTCCAGAACTTTATCCTACACCTCCTTGGAAAACTTCATGGCGTGAAGCCAAGCCTGACGAGATGTGTCAACGCCAAGAATGATGCCCTGAGCCGAGGTGTCGACATGATGCGCCGCAGCCGCAAGCATATCCTGTGCCAGGACTCTGGCATCTGACAACCTAGCCTTAAAATCGTCCAGCTTGTCCGCTTGTCTGCAGGAATGAACTCCTTTCCACATTTTCATATTTGCCCCTGTTAAAATGAGCTCTGCGTTCGCTTGGAATTAGCAAAGATCTTCCTCCCCAAAGAGTCAAGCAACTTGTCCTCATTGGCCAGAACCTGTGCTTCCGGTGTAGATGACGCTGAAGCCGGTCTGGATTGAAGTGTAGCGGCCACCAACACTGTGGAGGAAGGAAGTGGGCAAGACACTAAGGCTACCTCCTCTGAGGTATGAAGCCTATAACGAGCGTCAATCTTTTTGTTAATATGCAGCCCAGTGTGTGGCTTATCCCAGACTTTGCAGACCTCGGCCAAAACATCCTTCTGAAAGAACAAGCCGGTGCGCTCCTGAGGAGACAAGGTGAATGCCCCTGAAAGCACCCCTTCTTGCAGAAGACGTGGCTCAGGTACTAGAACAGAAGAAGAGTCATCATGCCCAGTACCCTATGGAACGCCCTAACAGAGTGGAGCTGGTCGTCTCTATCCTGATCCCCTTGCCCGTCATACAAGGCGTCCGGATCGGCCTGCATCACGTCTGGCTCTGCCGAAGACTTGTCTATTGGAGACAAGGGCGGCGGAGAAAGAAGGGCAGGAGGTGGGGCAACTGGTAGAGGTGGGACAGCTGCCAGAACAACCAAACCAACAATAATAATCCATGGCTATTGTCAATCCTAAGAAAAATAATGAAAGACAGAACAAAGGCAAAAGAAAAAATATGCCAATTAAAAAGGTCCAAATGAACCAGCGCTAAAAACATGTTCCAAAACCGAAATTCAGAAAAACATCATTGGAGAGAATAATAATTACCATTTTCTCAACCAAACAAACTGGCACTAACGTCTTGTATTTGCTTCTAGTGACGTGTCAACCATACAGCAAGCAGACTCTAAATAGTGACTCTGTGGAGACAAAACACAAGGACATTTAATTAAACTGGGAAAACAAGATTCCTTAATTTACAGACATGAACTGAACCGACTGCTCATTCACTGAAGTTGGGGACCAGCCTAACCTAACCGTAGGTAAGAATATCATCAAACTCACCTGTCCATGGATTATTTTTGTTGGTTTTAGAAATGATATTTATACTTGAACCTATTTACATGACGTGACATTCAACAAAATGGAGCGCGGGCATCAACTGGAATCCAGTTTGGAACATTACTCCGTCAAAACTACCAATGTTATGCATAAAGCCTTTTTAGGTTGACTCTTGTGATTTAAAAACTATCTTGTAGTCCCTAGGTCAGTGTAGTTGACGAATGGCACCCCACTTTATTAAATTGGAAAACAATCTTCGCATTTGAGACTCTATAACAATGGATTGAATATATTTCATGTATATTTGTGAAAGTTTTCTAGCGTTCACACTTGTGAGTACCGGTCCCCTCTCATGTGATCCCCTACACCCGATCAGGGCTTTCGGTCTCCCAACTGTGTGTGTGCATGGACCTTATGTGGTTTACACAAGGCGTTATTAACACTTTAACTTAGTTGCACTTTATTCTTTTTGCAAAGACCAAATATGCATTATGGGCTAATACAGATTTAATATATTTTTATACATCTGTGAATAATAATAAAATGTAAGAATTTGTTATTAATATGTTTGTTTGTTTGGATTTGACTGTGTTTTTTTCCTTTCCTGTTCCATTGAAGTCTGTTTAACATTAATGTATTCATTTGAGTTTTGTTCCGGTTGACATGACCTCTGTTTGATACTTCCTGTTGAGTTGTGCACAAAAGAAAATCTGCTCCCCTGACCGATCCGCTGCTCAAAAGGAGTGTGGTAGAGCACCCCAAAAAATCAACAGCCCTTGACCGGACTCTGCTACCAGATGATTAGAGGGTCACAAAAGCCAGATTGCCCTCTAAATGGTATTTGCCAAAAAAGAGACAACACAGAGTGGTTGTGGTATGCTAAATACAGGGTAACCAGTTTATTGCAATAGACTGGGGAAAAAATCTAAATTAAAAGCCAAGCTCTCACCCCAGAATTCTCCAACCTTTGAACAGAAGACATGGGGTTATATAACATGAATGAGTCATTGTGATGTCACAGTTATGAAAACCTATCGCTCCCAATCATTGGCTCCCTCTACTAAACTACATATGGAACCTATATGTGCACAACTAGGGATTGGACAATCATTATCTAAGATCCCACCCATGAACCTTCTCCTAAAACAGTGTGTTACTGATCACATTTGATTATTGGTAGGCACTGAACTACTTCTGTAGTGAAAAAAAGACATGAGCTCATCAGTTTAACTGACAGTTACACTGTCTATGAACTGGCTGCATGCTGACATGTTTGCGTCGATGAGATAGAGAGAGAGAGAGAGAGAGAGAGAGAGAGAGAGAGAGAGAGAGAGAGAGCGAGAGAAGCATATTGCCTTATTTTAATTAAATCAAATAGCCTATGTTTACCTCCCATGCCATGAGTCACTGAGGCTCAAGGCCTTGTTTGCAATCGGTGATCGCCACCCTGCTCTTGGCAGATTTACGAATAATTATTTTTGTGAGTCATCCTGCTCTTACCCTGCTAAGAGTTCAACACTGCATTTAGTTTTTTCTTTAGCTGCTTGCGTCCTTACTTCATGCCTTGCCGGTTACAGAATACATTAATCTGCCAACTTCTTCTGATTTCCTGGGATGCCCAGTTCGTCCCATAAACTTGAAGTGGTTTGCTGTGTCTTTGCAACTTGATTTTTCTGACAGCTGACCGAACACAATAATATCTTCTTACGCCATGTACACTCCCTGCAAAGGCTCGGCCTTGACATTCCTTTGGGTAGCCACCATCTAGACGGCTACAGCATATTTCCTGATTTGTTCAAGTGTGCTGAATTGGGCTTTTCTTAAAGTTGCAAAGCTGAAGTCTCTGCTGGTGCAATTTTTTAAAGTTGCACGTTATGCTTCTTCTGCAAGACACATTTGATCTGCATTTATTTGCTGTTTACAGAGTCCCGGTACATGTCTGGCACACATTTCTACATGGGTACGCTGCAACCTCTTTCCTACCTATAGAAATGCTGCCCTAATAGTGTTATGAGTCCCTCATCCTTGGTACATGCCTACCTGTCACCTAGTCTATTCTATTTAAAAAGAGACACTAATTGTGCAAGCTAATGCCTCCTCTGTCCCTACTTTCAAGGGAGGTAGGGCCTGGGAGCATATGATGGTGATGCTGGGCCTTACTCCCACCCCCTGACAATGTCTAGGATAACATGGGGGCAAGCTGTATGTAGCATTCACCAGGTTATCAGGCATCCCAAACACTGTGGTGCATTGTGTTAAAATCCGTGCCCTGGGCATCCTCTTCCTCCTTCGCATTGACCTTTACGCCTGCTAGCATGTGGCCCCATGGATCACAGTGTTTGCGAGTGACTTTCCCCAAACAAGGTCGAAATCCATGAATTCGGTTGAGTTTGCGATAGACTGGGCGTGTGATTCCTTAGAGTGGGTGTCCCTCAACATGCCCAAATGTTCCCTTGTTCTTTCTAATTCTGCATGTTGCGCCCCCTGTTTGGATCTCTGCATAGGCACAGCCCACACTGTGTGTGGAGTCTCGTGCAAGGCGCTCGACCACTCGTAGAGACGTGCCAAGTCTGCGTGAAGTCCCTGCCAGGCCCGGTTAATTCCTGCAAAGTCAATTCCATGAATCGGGATGGGGTTTTGCGTGCAGAATAGCATGCAAAGTCCCAATTCTCCCTGCAATAAATTCCACGAATCAGGCCCTCAGAGCCGTAATTGCCCATTCACGGGCGGCGGAAAAAAAATGATACCGGCCCAGCTACCACCAGTATCATAATGAGGCCTTCTGTATATGAATTACTTATAATGGTGCCTATATGGTAAGTGTAAACTGACTGTAAGAATTAGACGGAAAACGTCAGCAGCGTTCCATTAACGCTCAAAGTATCTGTTGCGAAAAAAACCTTCTTTACCTCGAGCAGGCGGCAAAAAGCAGGAAACCCTGACATTTGATATAGAAATGCAGAAACTTACCTGCAAGATTTCCAAATGAGAGTATTTCACTCTATTTTTTGAAGGGGAGAGTAAAATGATTTTGGAGGATTACATTCCCAATACCATGTCCTAATTGTTGTATTTAGTTAATGTTTTTAAATATAAACAAGACATCTTTTTGTAAGTCCTACTTCTCTGCACCTAGTAATTAAGTTCCTCGTCAGATCATAATATTAGTGCTGCTTCCTATGTTATTGATCTGCCGGTACCACAGTTCCAAACACATTTGTGGAGCTGTGTTGGTGGAAGTTTGTATTTTGTGGGAAATATTTGTATTCTCTATTTTCTTTTGTTTCTGTGAATGTGCCTGTTTTTAGGGCATACAGGTGGCTGGTTGAATGTTTATCTGTACGGTTGTATATCTATAAACACTGCTGTGAATGCTTAGCAAAGGTGCTTTCTGGAAATAATACACAAATAACAAAATCCAGCTGCATTCCACTAAAATGCAGCTGCACTGCTGTTGTTCTTTTCTTCATTTGCTTCTGCAATAATTTAAGATGGACATTTGTATACTCCCAGAATGCTTTGGGGCTGCATTAAATATGTACATATTCTAATTGCATGTTGTCAATTGGTTGTCACTTTAATCTAATGGATTTCCCAACACGAGGAGTGTGGCTAGATTTGTTTTCTTCTGGCGACAGACCTATCACTCCTCCTTGCAGCTGGGCAATTGGAGGAAGGAAATTGAAGTTTCCAATTGTTTCAGAGAGATGCTCCGTTCCCCAAGTACAGGCGTGATGGTGCACACAGGAGGCGCACAAGGATACGACATATTGAAATCTTGTTTATCAGTGTGGTAAGGGTGTCTGGGGGTCATTCCGAGTAGGGCGGTAAGGGTTAACGGTCACCGGTAACGAGACCAGTGCCGTTAAACCCTTAGCGCCCAATTCCAATTTCCCTTTGCGGTTTGGTACTTAATGCCTGCTTTTAGCAGGTGTTAAAAAACGAACCCGCAAAGTGACTTTGAAGGTTATTACAGCACCGTAATTTAGGGTACCGTAATTACCTCCTTCCCCATTCCCATTGAGCCCTATGGGGCCAACCTTGGAATGGACCGGTAATCACTCCATCCACCAGGCCGGATTTGGGACGAGTTGGGAGGCAACCATGGAGCCAATAGCTCCATGGTTACCTCCAAACTCGGAATGAGGGCCTCTGTGTTTGGGATGCAGTAAGAGCATGGTTTGCGGAGGCGGCATGGAGATGGGTCAAAATTGTGAGATCACCTTCTATTTTATCATTCTGCGTTGTTGATAGCTTGCCATTAAACCTTTCATCCTTATCATTTAAGATTCCATGTTTGAGTGTAGGCAATGTCCCCTCTATGCAGGGGTCTGACGACTTAGGCTCTCCACATGTTTTGAACTATAAATCCCATATACCCTAACAAGCGTAGTCAGTGTGTAGGACCAGAAAGGTAACCATATAGTCGAATGATACGTATAATATGTTGGCCAGAAGCCAATCGCATCATATGACAAACATCGCGATCAAAGAATTGTCAATGTAACCATAGGGCGTCCATTTTGTGAAATGTCGGCCATTTGCTTTTTTCTTTTCTGTCAAAACGCTTTGCAAAATGTATTCTATGCTTTAGACTCGCACACCGTGCGAGGCCACGGCTTGAACGCTGAAACACGAACACAGACAAGAATGTCAAACTGTGCAGAAATACATTGTTTTTTCTCTTTCACTATGTCCTTGAAGTCGAGCAGAAGCCGCATCTAATCATCAGACCAGGTGCCGGTTTGTCTTGCAAGAGCTGCTGTAAAAGGCAGTTAAACATGAATTATATTCTCCTAGCGGTGTTCCTTCCTGGAGAGTGGTATTTTCTGCTTCAGGACTATCTGACCCTTAGCTCATGAGCCAAAACACACAGATAACGAAGTAAGGAATGTCTCCCTGCTAAGAACACGATATCCTCGCTGAGCCAGAAGCTCCATTTTCCCCATAACAGAAAGCTGTCCTGCTGCCTTTGCTAAAATAACGATGTTTAGGCTGAATGAAGACTTGTCATAACGTGCCATAATTGTCAATCACTGAACCCTAGCCTGTATGACATGTATGTGGGGGGGTCGAACTACCTTAGCAAAGGTTATGTCTAATGTATATATATTTCTGCTTGAGCGCTGTTTGCTCTCTCTCGCATCTCACAGTGTTTGAGAACACACGTCGTGAGGCGATGAGACCCATTCCGCTGACTGAGAATACTTTGAAATAAACCAGATTTGTTTGGAAAATGAACCTCGTGTCTGACCTGTCGTTTTAGTATATGGTTATTGTGCCTTAGTTTCCATATGCAGTCTTTATGGCCTAGCAAGTGGTGAGGGAACATTCGAGTCCAACACATTTATAGAGCTGCAGATTGCAGATCCATGCTCTAAAGGTAAACATTGCGACCCACAAGAGAGAGGAAGCTTACACTTATGTCATTACACAATTTCTTTTAAGCACCACCCAGCACTCTTCTGGCCACCTATGTGGTCATTGTTCTAAATCTCTCTACAACGATATATCTTTCCTTCATGGAGTGATCCTCACATCATAGCCTACCCTTAATCTCTGTCATGGTGTAACCATTTGCATCTCAACACATCGCCATTTTTTATATCCTTCATGGAGTGATAGTCACATCATAGCCAACCCTTAATCTCCATCATGGTGTAGCCATTTGCATCTGAACACATCACCATTCTTTATATCCTTCATGGAGTGATCGTCACATCAGAGCCTACCCTTAATCTCCATCACATCAAAGCCTAAACTTAATATCTGTCACATTGTAGCCTACCCTTCATCTTCGTCACATCATAGCCTACCCTCATCTCCATCATGGTATAACCATTTGCATCTCAACAAATTACCATTCTTTGACCCTAGCTCAGTGCATTTATCTTTAAAAAACACTCCATCCCACTATCCCTTAAGTGTCTCTCGATTCCTGCTTTGTTAAACATCATTCCATCACCATTATGTTAAAATTAAATAAATTAGCACACCAATATAGACATGCTGCTGAACATGAGTTGTGAACCCTCTGCTCATTTGCTACCCGACCCTGAGCTGAACCCTCCGAGTCGAGGATGACAAGGAAATGTGATCTTCAATGCAAACTAGGCCTCTTGGGTACTGTCTGAAAGAGAGGCGGACGGCGCCACTAACCTCCTAGATGCTGACTCTGAATACCAGTGAGGGTCCTGGGAGTCATTTCTGTGGGAATGTCTGAGATGTTGTGTGCCTTAGTGATGATCTCAATGGGCATGTGAAAGCTTACCCTAAGGCAGTCGCACTGATGTAAGTACGAGTCCTTTGAGGGCTGCTCCAGTCCGTAACACACTGGAGCACGTCAATAGCAGGGGCACCTGCTATTTCTTTTAGTTCAAGAAATGAGCTGTATCATGTGGCATGAAAATCGACCTGGCAAGACTTTGGCCACAGCACCACCTCATATGCAACCTGCTAAGCGTAACCGTATCGCTTGGATATTTGCATAACGCCAGAGCAGCATGTGTCTTCGTGCCTCCCCCGCCGCAGCTGATTTTTCAGGACCATCATACCTCGTTGGATGTGCTTACACTTGGTGAAGGGTCCATGGAAGACTGAGCCTCCCTAGTCATGAAGGGCTCCTGATGATCCCCAAAGCAGTCCTCAGACAGCGCCCTTGCAATTGGGCACAGGTGTCAGCAGCTTTTTGACACCTGCACCGTTTTTGTTATCTTACAAAAACATGGTGTCGTGTATGCTTGGCTTTAGCGTGCAGAGGAACTGTGCCTGCTGCCTTCCACCACACAGTGGCGATGTACTCGCTCCCACTCCTGCTTCTCAGTCGAACAGCTAGAAACTACCTCCATGTTATCATCGCTTATTGTTAATCACAAAGTGACTTTTAGCTGTGCATTTGAATGTTTTCATCCAAACAGATTGTGCATTAATTACATGTACCAAGAAGTGGAAGATCGTTTGCATCAGAACAAGAGACCAAGGGGGTCATTCCGAATTTGGAGGCAGCCATGGTGCTATTAGCACCATGGCTGCCCCTAAACTCGGGTCCGGGTAGTCGGAATGGGGACTTACCAGGACATTCCGACCTATGCGGACCCGGTAAGTCCCCATTTAGAAAACCATTCCCCATTCCCATTGAGCCCCCATAGGGCCCCCATAGGGCTCAATGGGAATGGGGAAGGAGCTAATAACGGGCCCGCAAATTGCAGGCCCATTATTAGCTCCATGGTCTCTTAACTGGTCCCGCTAAGGGCGGCTGGTAAAACCAGCTGGCCCTAGTGGACCTGCTAAGGGACCTCGGAATGCGGCAGTAGGAGGTTAACAGCACCGCCATCCTTACCAGTGCCATTCACTCCCTACTGCCATACTCAGAATGATCCCCCAAGAATTAAATGTGGTGCTCTAACCACAGAACCACTCAATCTCACACAATTCGGGTAGACGCCCATCCGACATTAGCAAATGACATCACCAAACATGGCCACATCACAACCACTGACATCAGAACTTGCTGACATGCTCCCACCCCCTCCCTAACCCAACGTCATTTCCCTGAACTCAGCCCAAAAGAGGGCCTTCTATAGAGACTACGCCTCACCTGGACTCTTAATAGAATGCATGGAATGTTGGAGTGAGAGACAGAGAATGCAAGCTGAGAGAATGTTACTGTATAAGTGTGTCCTGGGAGAGGCAGTTGGAGATGTAGACCCCTGAGAGAGGATGCCGGTGCTTGTTGTTGTTCCTATGATGTTCCTACTTGATAAACCTGACATAATGAACTGGATGTAATGTACAGGGAACATATTAAAGAAGTTACTGGTACATCCCAAGATGTCAGAGTCATCTTTGGCAAGAACTAATCTCTACAACTTCCCACACAACGATGTGGGAGGGCACATGGCCCTGTCTTCACAACATGACAATGTCTAGCAAGGAACAGATCAGCATATTGTTTCTAATATACAAGTGCTGCAGGCAATATTTTGTTAATGCCCTCGTTAGCTCAAGGCACAGTGATATACGGCAATCCTCGCAATGTGTGCATGATCTGCTATTTCTCTGGTCATGCAATGTTAGACAACAGTCCCTTGAAAACTCAGAACCGTGCAGTTCTGGATAACATTACTACCCACCGTGCAACAAGGCCATCCCAATGGCAGATGGCCACCCTACAAATGGCAAGCAGCAGTAACAGAGTTTCCAGGACATAAGGTGAAACTAGATGCAAGAAAAGCCATTTCACTGGGCCAGCATGAAAGAAACCAGGTTCCAGGACATGTCATAAAATGGAACTATTGAGAAAGATGCCCGGGTGCTTTACTCTGTTGGTGGGAATCGACGAGGCTGAAGACCTAATGGCCAGAATCCTTCCAGATTGAATAGTCTGACTAGCCTTTTAAGAGGACCTCAGTCTTCGCTGAATTTAACTGTGGTCCATCTACTTTTGGACAAGAAGGATGCAGGTGGAATGAGATGTGGCATAGGTCGAGGCGGATGAATGGAAGAACCGTAGAATGTGTGAATCTGCCACGTAATTCAGCATACCAGGGCAAACCACCTAATTAGGCATGCAGAGATTCACAATGACAAGAGGTGGCTTCCTGGCAGAGCCCTGGGGGCACCACATTTGTAAGACTGGGGCGTGGATAGAAATTCAACATCACAATATGTCACCAAGCAAGCAAGTCAGGGACAATGCCATGGAGAAGAACCCCTTGCACGGAGGAAGGCCAGCTGGACAGTATAAAATATGGCCAATAATTTGCAATAATCCTGTAGCTGGCGGACATCCGCTCTGCCCACAAGGATTGCTAAATAAGAAAAACCAGAGAATGACAAATAATGGCTCAAACTCATTGGGGTCCATCTAAGGCTTGCCCAAAAGAGGGTAACCTGAGCATGTTTTAGTTAATGCAGAACTAGTCCTTATTTTAAAGAATTTTTGGGAACACATTATTAGGATTTGCAGGGTTTTGATATTCAGCAATAGTTTTATACAGGTAAGCCTGAGTGGGTGCTCATCAAAGGCAGTGGCTATCATGCCTATCCAGGTCTTCAGCCTGCAAGAAGAAAGGAAGGTCAGAAAATCCATTGTGCTCTACGTATTGAAAGAGACGCCTCACCAATAAGTGTATGGTTTTGTGGGCCATGGACTTTCAGAATTCCACCCCAAAAATCTTCTCATCTGGTCACCTGGGGCCAGATTACAGAAACTGTGCACCGCAGCAAGTGCAATGTTTGCCCTATTTTTAAAAACACTGGGACACCTTAAAAAACCATTGCACCTCAGCACGTATTGTATTTGGTTATTTATATAGCACTATTTCCCCACTTGTGTGGCTTCAATGTGCTTTTTTTCCCTTGATTAGAACGTCCTTGTTGACCGTAGTCGATGTGGTTGGAAATTCTAGTGGGTTTAGCTAAGGAGATGCATGTGTGCATGTCGCCGTTCTAGGACTTTGGTGGCTGGCAAGGCTAAACTAAGCAGCCCAAGAGAGGTCAGACACATGAGTGGATGCTGTTGGGGGTTAGAAATAGATTGCTATTGTTGAGAGAGTCTATGTGAGGCCAGCTATACCGGGTTCCTTTTGGGTGGTGGTCGCTGTATGCTAGTGGCAGAGGTGTTGAGGTACGTCAGGTGTTTCAGTCTGGACGGCTATGTTCAAACTAGACCAGATGTGCTTAGCCGTAGCCGTATTGTATCGTGCATGGATGATTGGCCGTCCCGGCGGCCTGTGTCCACACTAGTGGTGTGAGATATAGGTACAATAGGCTGTGAGATTGCTCGGCTGGGGCAATATTTATCCAGGTTTGTAATTGAGAGTCCTATACCAATGGGCCTAGGTTTCATACTATAGTCAGTATCCACGTATATTAAACAAAGATGGAGGCTACATCTAGATTTGAGAATCCTGTATAGTGGGAGAAAGGCCTATGTTCCACAGTGCAGTAAGTTTAAGCATATGGTAAACAAAGATGGAGGCTACGCCTAGATTTGAGAATCCTGTATAGTGGGAGAGAGCGCTAGGTATCACAATGCAGTAGGTTTCATCATACAGTATAAAAAGACAGTATAAAAAGATGGAGGCTACACCTATATTTGAGACCCCTGTACAGTGGGTCGGAAGCCTAGGGTTAAAAAAAAAAAGTAGCCCTCATCATACAATAAACAAAAGGAGGATGCTTCACCTAAATTCGAGAATTCAGCATGGTGGGGGGAAGGGGCCTAGGGCTTCTCAAGGCAATAGTTCAGTAGGTTTCTGTAAGTTGACAGTCATTGATGGTTTGTTGTACCTAGATTTGGCAATACATTTGTAGTGGGAGATTGATAGTGTTGAGAGCTTCCCTGAGTGAGCGATGCAGGTTAAGAGTGGCAGTGATTACTTAATGATGGGCATGTGCTACCCTGGGCTACTTATCTCATTGTTAGTCGTCTCTCATGAGTATCGGCGGGCAAGGTTTTGCCCGACCTGGCTGAAGCCTTGCTACACTCACTCCCAACCACAGACAGACCTCTACCTATCAAATCCTCTGACTCTTGGCACAACAACTCACACATCCCTCTCACCCCCTACTCGCACCCGCAAAGGAACAAACCACAAATGGTTCATGTCCCACCCGAAAACTGTCAAAAACCATAACCGCTCCATCGAGCGCAAATGGTGAGCATCAAAACCTCCCCTTAGCAAAATCCCTGCTCGCCCACCATCACCGTAACTACAAATCCGAGATCCGAAGGGCCAAAAAAAACAACTATAATAAAAGAATCCTGAACTGCTGCGGCGGTAGTAAAGCGCTCCACAGTATCATCTTGGAATTCGTGAAGCCCACTTGCACCTCTGCCCCTAACACGCCCACACAGGTGCTCTGCAACTCCCTCTCCCATCAATTCAACATAACAGCACTGGACAGGACGACCACCCTTAATTCCAAACTCTCCAACCTCACCCGCTGCCCAACCCCTGCTGCTCAGAATCCCCCCTCCCGCAGTGCTGACTTTCAACTCCTTCCAGCCAACCTCGAGTGAGGAATGCCTCAAACTATTGTCCAACAGCAGACGCTCCGGGTCCCCCCTTGACCCTTGCCCGCATCTCTCCTTGAAGAGATATTCTCCTCTACCTGTGCAGGAGAACATGCCAGGTCCATACTCAATGACTCCTTCACTTCTGGCTCCATCCCAGAACCCTTCAAAGTAGCACACGTCAAACCCCTGCTGAAAAAGGCAGGTCTCAACCTACTCCCACTCACTTGGAATCTGAGACTTGGAACTCACATGGATTGCCTCGTTCCTTAACAACAGGAAACAAATCACTACCCCCCCCTTTACCTCCGCAGCTCGCCCAGTGAACAACGGAGTACCCCAAGGCTCCTTCTTTTAACCTCTACATGACCTCACTACCAGGGATCATCCGCTTGCACAACCTCACCTGCTACAATTATGCTGATGACACCCAAATGATCCTGGTAATCCCCAAGACAAGCTCTGAACATCCCCCACTTGGCACTCCACCGCCACCTCCAACACAGTCAAAAACCTTGGTTGCACATTGGACTCAGGCCTAACCCTGTGCCACTAGCTCAATAATGTATCCAAATCCTGTCCCTACCACCTCGGGCTGCTGAGAAGCATCTTCCCTTATCTCACCGTCCCCAACAGATTGACTTCTATTATATCAATTGTCATGTCCAGACTGGACAATGCGAACTCTTGTACTTGGGTGCTCCGGAAAACCAACTTAACAAACTTCAAACAGTCCAAAACTCAGCTGCTAAACTCCTCCTTGCACTAGGACGAAGGAACCACATCTCACCTGCCCTCCGCACACTCCACTGGCTACCTATTGGACAAAGGGCCACTTTCAAAATCCTGTTCATCACCCACCAAGCAGTGCACAAGGCGACCCGACATACCTTCAAGAGAAGACTATACGCTACCACCCATCATGTACCCTAAGGTCAAGCACGGCCCTCCTACTAATGTTTCCAGCCTCCAATTCAGCCAGACTTGGAGGGCCACCCTACTCTACCCTGCCACCAACTCTATGGAATTCACTACCTCTCCATATTCGACACAACCAGTACTACATGGCCTTTCATAAAGCAGTAAAAACATGGCTTTTCCCAAATCCCTGAAAGAGTCCGCCTTAGGCCATAAACCCACCTCCCAATGGACAAAGTGCTGTGAGAATCAGCACCAACCTGAAACACAAAAGAAGAGCCACAGAAGAGGACTGACCAATTAATGAATCACCTCACCCCAGAAAATCAAGGACAACCAGAGCTCGGAAGTAAGCCTACAGACCAAAAGACTTCCGGCCTAGGCTTCTGCAGACCGCAGGCACCTAGCTCAACCGCCAAAGCATAGCTGATATTATATGATCAGTAGAGGTAACCCCTGGCTACCTAGGAATAGGAACCTAGAAGCCTGCACCAGAGGCACAGAAGCAACTATGCTTGGCTAAACTGTCTGGCGAATCATACTATAAACCAAGAAGCGTGAGCAACCCAGCATAAAATTGTTCCAGTGGCCTGGAAAATGGGTCCTCCTATTCACACTACAGAGCGTATGGAAAAGGACCCACCAACCGAGATAACACAACATACCATCACCCGCCACTACCACGAACCACCAGGACAGACACGGCTGGCACACTGAGCTCCAAAAGCATCCCAAGTAAGGAAGGCACCCATCGATAACCACAGACACACATTCCTATCAATATGCTCAATCTTCAACCCACAGCGCTTTGAGATCATACCAATGGTACATACAGCACCATACAAATACACTATAACATAATATAACATAACATATATTCCTATTAATGCCTGCTGATATCCCCACACTACCATTGGTCTTATCCGCTATGGTTTTAGGGAACCAAGGAGCATCTGGTGGAGATTGTGTGGGGACTCTGCATTTTGGATCACTCCCATGTTGTATTTTATGTGCTGCTTCAACGGCTGCGTTGATCTTATCCTCTATAATTTTCGGGTAGCGATGGTCATCTGGTGGGGTGCACAATCTGTTTGGAGGAAAACATTTGAATACAAAGCTAAAATTCGCTTTGTGGTTAACAATAAATGATAACATGGAGGTCGATTCTAGCGACTGAGGGGCAGGAAAGGGAGAGAGTAGATTGCCACCGTGCGGTGGAAGGCAGCAGGCACAGTTCCTCTGCTCCCTAGAGCCCTGCATACACAGCACCATCTTTTTGTAAGATAACAAAAACGGTGCAGGTGTCAAAAAGCTGCTGACACCTGCGCCCGATTGCAGGGGCGCTGTCTGAAGACTTCTTTGGGGCTCATCAGGAGCACTTCATAACTAGGGGGGGTTCAGTCTTCCATGGACCCCTCACCAAGTTCAAGCACATCCAACGAGGTATGATGGTCCTGAAATATCAGCTGAGGCAGGGGAGGGCGGAGGCAGGGAGGCACCCTCCCTCTCAAGACACATGCTGCTTTGGCGTTATGCAAATGTCCAAGCGATACGGTTACGCATAGCAGGTTGCATATGAGGCGGTGCTATGGCCAAAGTCTTGCCAGCTCGATTTTCATGACACATTATACACCTCATTTCTTTAACTAAAAAAATAGCAGGTGCCCCTGCTATTGACGTGCTCCAATGTGTTACGGACTGGAGCAGCCCTCGAAGGACTCGTACTTACATCAGTGCGACTGTCTTAGGGTAAACTTTCACATGCCCATTGAGGTCATCACTAAGGAATATAACATCTCAGCATTCCCTCAGAAATGACTCGGAGGACCCTCACTGGGAGTCAGAGCCTGCATCTGGGAGGTAAGTGGCGCTGTCCGCCTCTCTTTCAGACAGTACCCAGCAGTCCTAGCTTGCATTGAAGATCACATGTCCTTGTCATCCTCAGACCTGGAGGGGTCACCTAAGGGTTGGGGGAGCAGAGGGTTCACCTCAGGGTTGGGGAAGCAACCGAGCAGAGGGTTCACCACACATGTTCAGCAGCGTGTCCATATTGGTATGCTAATTTATTTAATTTGAACATAATGATGATGGAATGATGTTTAACAGAGGAGGAATCGAGAGGCACTGAAGGGATACTGGGATGGAGTGTCTTATAAAGATAAATGCACTGAGCCGGGGTTAAAGAATCGTGATGTGTTTCGATGCACATAGTTACACCATGACGGAGATGAAGGGTAGGCTATGATGTGACAGATATTAAGGGTAGGCTTTGATGTGATGGAGATTAAGGGTAGGCTCTGATGTGACGATCACTCCATGAAGGATATAAAGAATGATGATGTGTTTCGATGCACATAGTTACACCATGACGGAGATGAAGGGTAGGCTATGATGTGACCATCACTCCATGAGGGATAGGTATATCGTTGCAGAGAGATTTTGAACAATGACTACGTAGGTGGCCAGAAGAGTGCTGGGTTGTGCTTAAATGAAATTGTGAAAGACATAAGCGTAAGCTTCCTCTCTCTTTTGGGTTGTAATGTTTAACTTTAGAGCAGGGATCTGCGACCTGCGACTCGATAGGTGTTTTGGACTACGACTTCCATGTTCCCTCACCACGAATTATGCTGGTTAGGGTCTATGGGATTTATAGTCCAAAACATGTAGTGAGCCTAAGGCATCAGATCCCTGCATAGAGGGTATATTAACTGCACTCAAACATGGAATCATAGATAGGGATGAAAGATTTAATGGCAGGCTATCAAAATCACACAATGATACAATAGAAGGTGGTCTCACAATTCTGACCCATCTCCACACAGCATCTGCAAACCGTTATCTTACTGCATCCCACACACAGGCACTCTTACCACACTGATAAACAAGATTTCAATATGTCCTATCCTTGTGCGCCATCACACCTGTACTTGGGGAACTGAGCATCTCTCTGAAACAATTGGAAACTTCAATTTCCTTCCTCCAATTACCCAGCTGCAAGGAGGAGTGATAGGTCTGTCGCCAGAAGAAAACAATCTATCCGGCCTCCCCGTGTTGGTAAATCCACTAGATTAAAGTGGCAACCAATTGAGAAAATGCAATTAAAATATGTACATATTTCATGCGGCCCCACAGCATTCTGGGAGTGTGAAAAAGTCCATGTTGAGTTATTGCCGAAGCAAGTGAAGAAAAGAACAACAGCAGTGCAACTGTATTTTAATGGAATGCGGCTGGATTTTTTGCTTTGTGTATTATTTCCAGAAAGGACCTTTGCTAAGCATTCACAACAGTGTGTGTAGGTATATAACCGTACAGATAAACCTTCAACCAGCCACCTTTATGCCCTAAAAACAGGCAAATTCTCCCAACAAAAGAAAATAGAGGGTACAAATATTTCCAACAAAATACAAATTTTCTACCAACACAGCTCCAGAAATGTGTTTGGAACTGTGGTACCGGCAGATCAATAACAAAGGAAGCAGCACTAATATTATGATCTGAAGAGGAACTTAATTACTAGGTTCAAAGAAGTAGGACTTAAAAAAAGATGTCTTGTTAAAATTTAAAAACATTAACAAAATACAACAATTGGCACTGGGTATTGGGAATTTTATCCCCAAATCATTTTTACTCTCCCCTTCATAAATAGAGTAAAATACTCTCTTTTAGAAATCTTGCGGGCAAGTTTCTATTTTTCTATATCAAATGTGAGGGTTTTCCTACTTTCGCCACCTGCTCGAGGTAGAGAAGGTTTTTTTTTTCTCAAATCTCTGCATAACTAATTAACCCGAGAATCCACACAACCATTTTTTCGCCCAGCTATCCGCACGCACTTCACCACACCGCAACAAACAAACAATCCATAAACCGCACCAACAGCACATGAGGTCTCGCATTAGTCCGATACTCACACCGAAGCTCAGCGCATGGTGGAAGCCGAACTGAAGCCGGCAACAGGACACCTTTTCTCTCACTTTCCTACTCCGTCTTCACCGACTAACCGATCCCGCCCGCCTTCGTGTTTTACAGATCTACCTGAGTGCTTGGGGACCAATTCCATTGGTGACGGTGCAGGGTATAAATACCTTTAACATTTAACAGATCCACTGAGTGTTAATGGACTGCTGCTGATGTTTCTCGTCTACTTATTACAGTCAGTTTACACTCACCATATAGGCACCATTATAAGTAAGGTGTATACAGTAGACAATGGGCCTCATTATAAGTTTGCCGGTCCGGTAACAACGGTACCAGTAAGCTTGCTGGTACCATTGTTACCGAACCGGCAAACTACAAGTTCTGCTCGCGGGTGCCTTCCCGCCCACCAGGTCAGACGTGACGGGCGTACCAGCACCCGCGAGCAGACCATGTCGGATGCACCGGCACCATTCCGAATGGTGCAGGTGCATCCGGCATCCCCATTCCCATTGAGCCCTATGGGACTGGAATGGGAATGGGGAGTAATGCATTCCGACGCCTGCCAATGGGAAAATACAAGGTATGCCAGGGCTGTAATGACCCTCTATTTCCCCATTGCCAGGTGCCAGAAAAATTCACGAGTTCGGTGGCAGCCTGCCGGTTTTACCAGCAAGACTACCGCTGAACTTGTAATGAGGCCTAATGAACGGTTTTATTGCTACTTTTACCATGCTGCCACATTCCAAGTTTGGTGGTGACTTAAAGGAAAGACCTCTAAAAAAGGTAGTTCCTCTATAAAAAAGAATGCTGCAATTATTGCCATCAGATTTATCGCAAGTGATAATTCCTCCAATCTCCAATTGGACTCCATAATGGGGAATAACATGCGTCCATAAAGGGGAATAACATGCCTTCCATCCTGACACTCGCAATATGGTGGATTTGCCTCCAAAACAAGTGGCTGGATTGGTAAATGAGTTTGTCGCAATTCTGTCAAACTAATAATAAGGTCCTGCCTCTACGCACCATGTGCAGACTCATTAGGGAGGCTTTGAGATCTATCCACCATGTGCAGACCCAGTAGGAGGCTTTTGAGATCTATCCACCATGTGCAGATTCATTAGGGATGTCTTTTGATCTATTCACCATGTGCAGAATCATTATGGAGGCTTTGAGATCTATCCACCATTTGATGACCCATTAAGGAGGCTTTGAGATCTATCCACCATGTGCAGGCTCATTAGGGAGGCTTTGAGATCTATCCACCATGTGCAGGCTCATTAGGGAGGCTTTGAGATCTATCCACCATGTGCAGACTCATTAGGGATGCTTTGAGATCTATCCACAATGTGCAGAATCATTAGGGAGGCTTTGAGATCTATCCACCATGTGCAGACTCATTAGGGAGGCTTTCACATGAACTTTCCCAACACTGATGCTATATCACGCCAACTGCTGACTTCATGGAAACAATAGAACACTTAGAAGGAATTTTAAACAACTTTTTTTAAACAATTTGTTTTTCAATTAATGGTATCACCGGTGGTTGGTGAAATAAAGGGGCGCCTTACTCCTCCACCACACCCTGTGCATGCACGAACATAAGAGGGACTGTTTGTTGTTGCGCACAGGACATTGCAAACTATATTTATTCCAAATGTGGGTTCTCAATTGGTTGTCATTTTCAGCTAGAAACACAAAGAATTGACCAACGCAGAGGAGTGCAGCTTGACTCTAGTAGAGTGTGTCTGGATTTTAGTGGAGTACGAATGGATTGTGTTCTTCGTGTGTAGTCGTTACAGCCAGGACCCATGCACCTTGTGAGTTTCTAGGTATTGCCAAAAGCAGAGAGCTCTGATGATGTGAGATGGAGTAGACATGGGTTGGGCAATGGAGAAAAGTGCAAAAAGACAGGGTTGGGCACAACAGACAAGCTCAAGAGGGGATTGGAGAATCACACGAAAGGAAGGAGATTGGAGGGAACGATAATCTAATGGAGGGGAGGAGACACAAACTAGAAAGGGCCTCACCTGTAATCGTAGACACACCCTAAGTGCCGCCTCTTGGAGAGAAAGCAGCCTGTCATCTTTAGATAACGCGAGTGTGCATATCCTTCAAGAAACCTTTTTGGGAGGAGCAATCCTCCTCCTCTGTTAAGGGAATGTTCCTTCCTCCAGTTGCTTCACAAGAGGGTCCAGTAAGGGTGCGATCCATTGGGACTCTTCTAAAAAGCAGACGCGTCGGCAGTGTGCACAGTTTTCCACTGTCTTTGGTGCTGTAGTGGCTCACTGATTGCTTCCACATTTTCTTGGATTGAAGATCACTAAACTTGATGTCACATTATTCGCAAACACACAGTTTCTTCTAAAAGGACCCATTATCAGGTTGTCATAAAACAAGGTAATTGGGGAAAATACAGGATCGGCTGGATTCTCAAACAACCACAAGCTTGAACAGTGTTTGCAAGCACATCCCTTTCTCAACAGCAGAGCCCACCAAAAGGCAGAGACCAAGGGACCAAGGAAGATGAACAGTATGCATCCATTTCAGATTGTATTCCTGGTAATAAATGGAGTTCAAGTGCTAATGGGCTTCACTACCAACACCTTCATAACAGCTGTGATCTCAACTGAATGGGTTGGGAACGGGCACCCGCCAACTGCATCCAATCTCTTGCTACTCTCCCTGGCGCTAGTCAACATTCTTCTGCTGTTCAGCATGTCTGCAGAAAGTCTGAGCCGCATCCTATGGAGAGAGATGTACAACAGAGTCTTTAAAATCTTCTTCATCCTTGGGCCCCTGTTTACGTACTCCACCTTCTGGATCAACACCTGGCTCTGTGTCTTCTACTGTGTCAAGATCATCAACATCTGCCATTCCCTGCTTGCCCGCCTGAAGCAGGGGATCTCCGGGATGGTTCCCTTGCTCCTAACGTGGTCCATACTGGCATCTTTCTGCACCATCATCCCAACAATCTTGTCTCTTCACGAGGACCAATTCACAGTAAACTCCACAAGTACCAACAGCAGCTTGACAGGCACAGTGATTAGAATGAGCCTTTCCCATAAGCTGCTGATGTCCGTCATGGGATGTGTTGTGCCAATGGTCCTGATACTAGTGTCAGCTGTGCTGGTTCTAACATCCCTGTACAGACACACCCAGAGGATGCAGCAGAACACATCAGGGTTTAATGGAGGGCCCAGCATGGAGGCCCACATTAGGGCAGCCAAAACCATCCTGTCCCTCCTGGCACTATATGTCTGCTTTTATGTGTGTTTGATGATGGGCATTACAGATGATTCATGGTTTGAAGAAACTGCTGCATTCTATATTTACAAAAGCATAATGTTGTTGTATCCCTTGGTTAACTCTCTGATCCTCATCCTCGGAAACCCTAAATTGAAGGAGGCCATCCCCAAGATCTCCTGCGAATGATTCATACCGGATGTCATGAGCAGATGAGATGGCGATGGTGGTGCTTCTCTGCTGTCTGTTTTAGGTGCTTCTTGCAATACGGTTTCTTTCATTTTCTAACTTCTCTGACATTCTTCACTCTTCTCTTTCTGCCTGTCTGTTTGATATTCAACAATGGTTGCACTTGTGTTTCTGGGACTTTAACACCTCTAACACATATGTTCTTTTCTCCCCACCCTCATCTATTTCCCCTTCTCCCCACTAGCCTTCCTTTGCCTCCCCCGTGAATCTCCCCTTTTCTGCCACTGCACGTACGATTGGGGGGATCTTCGACTTCACTCTTAACTTTACTGCTCATACATCTTCTATTTCTCGAAACTGCTACTGCCAATTATTTAACATCCGTAAAATCCAGCCTTCTCTTTCTTCTTCTGCTGCCAAGATTCTTGTCTCGGCTCTTCTCTTGGCTATTGTACTGCTCGTCTCTTCTGATTGGTCTTCCGACATATCATCTGGCTCCTCTCCATCCAATCTATAACCAATCGATCTGTGTTATTCTGTTTCTACCTTCGTGATCATCTATTTCATCTGCTCTCCACTCTCTATCCTGGCTCTCCTTTGAAGCTCGCCTTCTGTTTTTATTTTCTCTGTTTAACGTTCAAATGTCTACACGGCCTCGGACCACCCTGTCCTTCTTGACTCTCCTCTTGCTATTCTCTGCCTCGTTCTCTTCCCTCGCAATCTCTTTTTCTTCTGGCTGTACCCAAACCACCCTGTGCTCAATCTTATTATTGTTCTTTTGCACCCCTCATTTCTAAGCACTGGAATTCCCCTCCTTTCTCCATTCATTCATCTTCATCTTTTCCTCTTTTTTATTCTCTTCTAAAATACCATCTCATCTCTTCTCTTTAGCAGCCTAAACATGTATTTTTGTTAAGCTTTTCCTTAATTTGAAATTGTACCGTTTTTAGACTATTGCTTAGTGCTTAGGGGTAAGCGCTTTATGAATTAATAAAATAAAAGTGACCGGAAAGGAGACTGATTTTCATCCAAATAATTCCTACTGATGGATGTGCCCCTAAAAGAATACAGATAGTAAGACCAAGCCACAATGATAAAAGGCTCAGGGATTCCCACGCAGCTTTTATGCTTCTGTTGTTTCACTATCAAAACCCTGGTTATATAATCTAAATATAATTCCAAAGCTCTGAGGGCGGATTCATGGAATTTATTGCAAGGAGAATCTGGACTTTGCGTGCCATTCTGCGTGCAAACCCCCATCACGATTCATGTAATCGACTTTACAGGACTTTTCCTGGCTTGGTAAGGACTTCGCACAGACTCAGCACATCTCTGCGAGTGGTCGAGTGCCTTGTGCGAGACTCCTTGCAGAGTGTGGGCTGGGCCTACACAGAGATCCAAATAGGGGGCACAAAACATGAAGAGTTAGGAAGACCAAAGGAAAATGTGGGCATGTTGAGGACCACCCAATCTATCCAATCACACGCCCATCCACCGCAAACCCAACCAAATTCATGGATTTCAACACGCAACCTTGTGTCAGGAAAAGTCACATGCAAACCCTGTGATCCATCAGGCCCATGATAGCAGGTGTAAAGGTCAATGCGGAAAGGATACAATGTGTATAAAGCATGCAATGAACACGAAACTAACGTCAAACAGTTACGATGAACCCCACAATAGCAGGAGCTATCGCACATGAATACAGAAGGAGGAGGATCCCAAGGGCCGGGATTTGCACCACAGTGGCCCTCATTAGGACCCTGGCGCTAAGGGGTTTGCGCCAGCGTTAGCTGCGCCGACCCCTTACCGCCAACTACGAGTTCCCATAGCGCCATGGTCATTTTTCCGCCCGCTTTTTGCGGGCGTAAAAATCCATGGCGCTATGGGACCTTGGTGTTAATTACGCCACCGTAATTTACGGTGGCGTAATTAACTCCTTCCCCACTCCCATTATACCCTATGGGGCCGAAATGGGAATGGGGAAGGGTAAATGGGTCAATGGGGACTTACCGCCCCGCCAACCTCGGAATGGGGCGGTAAGTCCACCATCCGCCATGGCGTAAACGGACTTTACGCCATGGCCGGAAAGTCCGTCGATGGCGGAAAAAATCCGCCAGGGTCGTAATGAGGGCCAGTGTTTGGAATGCCTGATGACCTGGTCAATGCTACATACCGGTTCCCCCCCATGTTATCCAAGAAATTGTCAGGGAGTGGGAGCAAGGTCTCGCATCACCCACCATCTACTCCCGGGCCCTTACCCCCTTGAAAAAATCCTGACTGCACTACATTTCCTTGCTTCTGGCTCCTTCTAGTGTACCACAGCCATAGTTGGTGGGATATTGCAGGCCACACAGTCCCACTGTCTCCAGCAGGTATTGGCCTGCTGCATAAAAGCATGTGTTTGTGTGTGCACAGGCACATAGATATATATATATATATTGTATTTAATGTTTTAGTTATTAAATTATGGGCCCCATTACGAGTCTGGCGGTAACCTGCCGGTTTTTCCCGCTCGGTTACCGCTGGACTCGTCTTACCATTGCACCTCCGTGATTCCCGGAATTACCGTGGCATTACGACCCCGGTGTCCCGGGATTCGGTAAATCCCCATTCCCATAATGTCCCAAAGGACTCAATGGGAATGGGGAAGTGAAAACACCTGCACCATCTCGTGATGGTGCTGGTGTTTCCACGTCCGCCTGCAGGCAGGTGGTGTTAAACCCGCCAGGTCAGGCCCAATAACTTTTACATTTCCATTCAGTTTACTTTCCATGATGTTGATGTCGATATCAGATCACTTACTCCAAAAAATATTCGTAAAAAAGGAAAGCAAAAGGTACAATCTTGGTAAAAAGTGATTCCAGTTATTCTTTGGTTGGAGGGGTTGCTTGTTTTATTGCCTTTCGGTTGTTCGCAATTTGCTTTTCCGATTATCTCGTTCCAATATTGCACCACTCAGAAAGTCAAACTCTTGTAGTTGGCCACTACTATTGTTTCCCATCGTTCCTCTTGCGAGTTGCTACAATTTTCCAAAGGTAGCATAGTGGAAAACGTTTTCCTTTCTGTATCCAGAGTTACACACTCCATAAAGATGTGAGAAGATGTTTCTGGCTGTTTCTCATTTTTGCAGAATCAACAAAAGTTCCAATCGATTGTTATTTGTTTTGTTTTTGTTGAAACCTCCCTCATTGGGAGAAGATTCAGCAGAAGCCTAAGCAAAGTGTCTCTTGTTTTTTAACATGGAAAGAGCTCTAGATATTTCGGGAATTGGTTCAGTTTTTGACAATCTAACATGCAGTTGAGCGAAAGTTTATATTCAGCTTTTTTATCTATGGTATCAGTCCAATCTTTTTGCTGGATTTTTCTCTTGGCCTCATATGGTCTGCATGTAAGTGTTTCTTCAGTGATGCCGGGGGTTATCATCTGTTGTTTACATGCACCTTTCAAGGCATTAAGGATTACGTTGTTGTTGGTATTGGTGCGGGTTCGTAGTAGCCGCACAGACGATATGTCCTCATTTACCAAGGTTTTTGTATATAAATCAAGTATTTTCCAAGTTATTATAGATTCTAGCGATTGTAGTCCTAGCTCAAATCTAATTCACTCCACTGGGAAGGAGGGTGGAAGGGATAGTACTTTTCGCCAAAACCTGCCTTCAAGCATATCTCAAGCTTGCCAACTTAAATTTAATAGAGATTCACTTCCATATGCTACTACAGCCGTCACTTTTTTTGGCAGTAGAACACGGTGAAGGGTTTGCAGGAGAATGCTCCGTATTTCTTGTGAAGAATCATTCCTTGTCTAGCTAGAATGAGATGGTCTTTCCATAAATTTCCTTCGATGCTTTGATCAATCCATACTCCCAGGTATTTTGTTGACTTTACAGTTTTGAGTTTTGTGTGTTGTAAATAAACAGTTGACTCATTCTTTTTTTCCAATTATTTTTTTTGTTACGGGCATGAGATGTGATTTTGCTAAGCTGAAACTTAAGTCGTTATTTTCTGCATATATGGAGAGTGCATTTACTCTTTTTTGCATGCCTGTTAGTGTTTTGTCAAACAGGACTAAGTCATCCACGTACAATACCCACTTTATAGGTGTTCTGTTCAAAATTGGCGGGTTAGTAATAAGAGCTTTTTGATGTAATTCAAAGTCTGAGAGATAAAGTCTGAAGAGTGTAGCAGCTAACGGACAACTCTGTTTGAAGCCGTTCCATGCCGTGATCATTTCTGACACAGCGCCTGAGTGTGATAACCTAACTCAAACACTAGCAACTAAATAGAGAGCTATTATTGGTTGCAGAGGGTCTGTAGGGCACTTCATAGTTTGTCTCGAGTTACGCTATCGAATGCCATTTGAAAGTCGATAAATATTGCAAGTGTCTGTGTCTTAGTCTGCATGGTTTTGAGTTTCAGTAGGTTTAATATGAGGAGGTTGATGTTTGTCCCTAATCCTCTTACGAAGCCTGTTTGTCTTTCGTCAGGGTTATTGTTGCTTGTTAACCAGTTAAGCAAGCAGCATTGTAGTATGGTGGCAAGCAGTTTTCCTAGGGGACCCAGAAGTGCTATTGGTTGATAGTTAGTTGGTTGCTTCCGGTCCCCTTTTTTGTAAATCGGAATTAGAGTTGCAGTTTTCAATGTATTTGGAATTTGTTTGTTCTTTGTTATGAGGTGGAACAAGAGTTTGCAGACTTTTGACCACACTTCTGGATTTATTTTCAGAATCTGGTTGCACAGTCCATTAGGGTCAGGAACCCTATAGGTGTTTAGCCGTGGAATTATCGGCAACATTTTGTGGTAGGACCATTCGATCTCCCATTGCTCATTCGATGCTTTTGATTCATCTTTAGATTTTAGTGAAATGTTCTGACCAGACTGCCTCGATTACATCTGCTATTAACATCTCCTTATTTTGGGTATTGTTATTTATTAGGTTCCACGATTCTCTAGTGTTACGTTAATTTAGGGGAGCCAGCATTGTTTCGGTGTCATTTTGTATCCGCATGGCGTGGGAACTCTTTTGCCAGTTTCTGTATTCTTGTATGTGTTTATTGATGACCGTCTTTCTTTCTTTTAAGTTTAACTTCTGTGCCATTCAGATCTTAACTCTGTTTTTTTTTCCTAGGGGCTCTTTCCTGGGTATATGCATGGGCATGTTGTGAGAGGTCCATTCTTTGTTTCAATATACGACCTTTGTAAGCCTGAAAGAGCTATCCATAATCGATCTTGTCCTTCACTGGTATGTCTGTATTTTGAAAGATTGTCGGTAGATGTTGGATCTGTTCCTCCGATATCCGTAGACGGATGGTTTAATTCCAGAGGCACGGTTGACTTAATGTGTGGCCATTTTTTAGATCCTTTCCAAGTTAGTGTTATTATGTTGTGATTACTGGTGGACTTATCAGTGATCTCTAAAGCTTCGAGTTCAGTCATCAGCGAACGTGTGATAAAGATGAAATCTAAATTTCCAACTGTGTTTCCGATCCGCCAAGTTTGCTCGTGCTGGAGTATCTCCTTGTATATGTCCATTTACAAGGACTATGGGCCTCATTACAAGTTTGGCGGTAGCCTTGCTGGTAAAACGGGCAGGCTACCGCCAAACTTGCACATTTTTCCAGCCTCTGGCAATGGGGAAGTACAGGGTTATTACAACCCTGGCAGACCCTGTATTTCCCCATTGCCGGGGGCTGGAACCTTTTACTCCCAGTCCCATTTGAGCCCCATAGGGCTGAATGGGAATGGGGAAGTTGGATGCACCGGCACCATTTAGAATGGTGCCGGTGCATCCGACGTTGCTCTGCTCGCGGGTGCCGGTACAGCCGCTAGGACAGACCTGGCGGCCATAATGCCACCCGTGAGCAGAACTCGTAGTTTGCCAGTCCGTCATTCAAGCTTATAATGAGGCCCTATGTCTCTCGTTGAGCATTCATTGTTCCACAGTTGCGTTTTAATGCCCGCCTCTGTAAATAGATGGATATTGAGGTTGCCACATATAATTGTCTCCGTTTTAGGATAGTTGACTTTTATTTCATCTAGTTTTGTAAAGATTGCATCGATGAATACATTATGGGCCTCATTACAAGTATGGTGGCAGCCTTGCCGATAAAACCGGCAGACTATCCCAAACTTTCGAAAAATTCTGGCACCCGCGAATGGGCAATTACCGGGTCATTACGGCCCTGCCGGACCCGGTAATTGCCCATTTGCGGGCACCAGAATGAAATGTTCCCCATTCCTATTTGAGCCCCGTCGGGCTCAATGGGAATGGGGAGGTTGGATGCACCGGCACCATTGAGCATGGTGGCGGTACATCCGACATACTCTGCGTGCGGGTGCCGATACGACTTACAGGCCAGGACAGACCTGGCTGCCGTAATGGCACACACGAGCAGAACTCGTAGTTACCGGACGGCAAACTTGTAATGACCCCCATTGTCGTTAATTGCACATGGGTTCCAGTAGGTGTTACATAGGCATATTGTCCTTGTGTTTGTTTCGCATTTTTTTCCCTTGTAATAATTGTACGGTCAGATGTTTTTTCCAATATTGTTATTTGCACATATATATACCCAGAACACCGGAGGAAAGGCAGGGAGTGTGCCAGGAATTCTATGCAGTAGCACACTTTCCTTTTTTACTAGGAGTAATTGACTGTGCACATGTTGTGCTATGCCCCTCCGATTGACAAAGCACTGGCATTCCATTAACGTGCAGGTCGTCTGTGATGCTAATGAACTGAACATGGAAGTGTATGCCAAATTCCTGGCAGCACGCATGATAGCTACATCTACCGCCATGTAGTGATACACAAAATTGCAACCTTGCCAATCAGGGCTTTAGATGACAGCATTAGCCGCTGAAAGCCAATAGTGTATTCAAAGTATGTGCTAAAAATGCTGACAGTAGTCTGTTGTAGCACTTCCATTATGCAGTAGTGAGCTACAAGGAATATGCAGGCCTAGTATGAGTGATAGGTCACATTATGCATTGTTGATAGACAGGCAGGGAGAGGGCCCTAGCTCTGTAGCTAATAGGTATTTTTGGAGTGTTTGGAACATTATGGCACCTATATAGCGCTTAGATAGCCAGTCTTAAGCGCTATAAACACTAAGCTATGAGTGCATGCCTTTTAGAGCTTGCAGATGGGGTTAATACATCCCTGCTTCCCTTAGAATATTCTGCCTCACCAACGGTAGCCCTGCATGGCCCCAAGCTAATCTCCTTTTCTCTGGGAAGGCACTGATAAGACATTCCTGAGCTTTGGCAGATGGGCTCCAGGGAGCCAGGGAGGGGCTCAGAAGAAGGAGCAGTGGAAATTAACAGAGTTGGGTTTTTTCCATGAGCCAGCCTATATTTTGCACAGGGAAAGTTCTGGAACTGTGCGTCACGGACGGGCAGCACGAGATTATAAAATACACATGCTCACATGACTCGGGTGGGAGATCGTCCTGTGGACTTGGTTCGAGCAAGATCAAGTGCCCGGAATTTGGAACTCTGACGGCATCCTGACAGCGCTGTCCTCTGAGCGGGGCTTGTTACAGCTAGCTTATGAGGGCCAGGGTCTCCCAGTGCTGATTGAAGGGGCGTAAGACTGTGTTTCTCTATGTTTCTCTATGTTTATCTAAGTTCTATGTTTCTCTATATTTTGCATTTCTCTAAGTTTTGTGCTTTGTAATCTTCTCTAACTTGAATCCCAAATGTATATGAAATTCACTGTTTAGAATAAATACTAAAACTTATTGAAGGTGTCATTTGTCACTAGCATGAGATCACTGCTCAGCACAATAGAACCTGTATTTTGGGCTGAATTGGGTATTTTTTGCTCTCAAAGGGCTGGCCCCGAGGAAGATTTTGCCCATATGAAGACACGCCACTCACCACTCCACCAGGCACTGGCATCTTGAAAATATGGCAACACCTGGCTCATCACTGAGTATGAACTGTCACACACATGCATTCACGTGACACACTGAACAACGGACCATGACAATAAATGCCAATAACAACCATGTACACATTGACAGGGGACTGTGCCTACCTGCTATCACCAAACATGACGCCATACCAGAATCCTGCCACACCAGCTGAGGTAAAATACAATTCAGCACATTTTTTTAAAAATGGATTTATTTATTTCTAAAGCCCCATAGCCCTCAGGCATCAGGGCACACAAATACACAAGTACACAAGTACATTACAGCTCAAGACCGGACAGAGAGAAGGTAAGGCATGGGAATGTATTCAAAGAGTAGCATTTTTACATCTTTTATGATTTGATATGATATGGCATTTGTAACGCGCCTATACACAAGTGTTGGAAGGCACTACATTTTTCTTCAGAAAGCATATACACAGGGAGGGTGTTCCATGCACTGGCAGCTCTAAGAGGGAAGGATTTATCCTTTCCTCGACTTGTTTAGCATGTGGAATGGTAAGAAAATTTGCTGACCCGTCGCAAAGTCCTGCTAGGGTTATGTCATGCCAGAGTGTGGTTGAGATAGTCAGGGGCATTACCATATACGCACTTGTGAGCCAAGGTTAAGGTTTTAAATTGAATCCTCTTTCCGGAATGTACTGATGTGTTCTTTTTAGAAATGTATATTATCCTGATGGCGTCATTCTGGATAATATGTAGTTTATGAACATTTTCCTTGCTGGCTCCACTAAGTAGAGCGTTGCAGTAATCCAGCCGGGGAATTATTAGAGCTCTGACTAAAGTTTTACAATTCTTTCGTGAAACAAGCAGATTCATTTGCTGCAGGATTCTAAGATGGTAGTGAGCATTTTTAGCAACATTATTGATGTGAGCGTCAGAGCTGAGGGATGCCTCCAATACTGTGCCAAGTGTTTTTATTTTTTCAACCATTTGGACGGAACAATCATTCAGTTTGAAACTTGCAAATGCCTGATTTAGCTTACTCCTTACCTGTTTTGAGCAACTAGGAGCAACTAACACATATAGGGCCTCATTACGACCCTGGCGGTACGGGGTTAACGGCGTCGTAAAAGGTGCCGGCGCCATTTACCCCGTACCGCCTCATTACGAGGTCCCCTCGCGGGACCCAGGAAGTAACGCCTGGTCACACCAGGCGTGTTTACCGGGTCCCGCGAGGGGAAGAGGGAGCAAACAACGGGCCAACTCGTAATGGCCCGTTGTTTGCTCCCTCTCCCATTCCCATTCAGCCCTATGTGGCTGAAATGGGAATGGGGAAGGACCGGGTCCGGGTCCTTGGAGGGAGGAATTACCGGGCCTTCCGAACTCGGAATGGCCAGGAAATTCCTCATTCTGAGGACCTGGACCTGGACGTGATTTCGGCGGCTGCCATGCCGCCAATAGCGGCATGGCTACCGCTGAGGTCGTAATGAGGGCCATAGTCACTAGGGCCATAGTGAAGCACCCATTCGGGTGCTTAGGTCACGGTTCCACTCCCCTGACCACTCTGGTGGGGTTTTGCTATATACCCCACCAGTAGTCTGTAAAATCATAGTGACAGCATGTGTACTGCACAATGTCACCACATGTGGCATACCAGTGGAAATGCAGGTGGGACACCACCCTCAGCCACAAGCACCCCCGTTGCCCTTGGTTGGCCAAAGGGTACGTGGAGAGGCTGCACGCACCCAGCTGGTCAAACATACTTCACCTAAAAACCTGCCTGTGTGCAGCACACACAGTGAGGCCAAATCCCAGATGCCATTCAAGGAGGGGCCTATCCTCCATGGCGATAACAACACCCCGAGAATGTGTGTCTGAAAGAGGCAATTTCTGTGCGTCCATTAGACATAAAATAACATGCACAAAAGGTGCTCTCAATACGATGTGTAAGTAGGAGTATTTTGCTCCCTATTTTTTGAAGTTGGGAGCAAAATGATTTCTCAGGGAGTAAAAATGTAATTCCAATTCCCAATGAGAGTAATTCATAAGTGAGTAAAAATATGTTTTGACTGAAAAACTGCTTTTCTTTGGTCATATATGCTCATCAAAAGATACATGTTTACTTCTTCCAATCAGGCTTTTAGAATAGTATTGTCCACCTGTGGTACTATGTGCACTAACGGGCCAAACATATCCATATAGCTGTGAGGGTGAAAGCAGGGGTGCAAGATTCCACATATCTTTTTCATATTTTTGGTTGGGAGTATTTTTACTCACTATTTTTATTTTTAGTATTTGCCAATTTCTAGCGAGTGAAAGTGGCTGATAAACCCCTTATCTGCAGGGCTCTGCACAAATCACCAACACAGGCATAGCAACTGGAACCAAGAGTGTCCATGTAGTCCACCCAAAAGCAGACAGCACAAGCAACAAAGTCCCTGACGATCATCTCATGGACACCAACCACGATTCTGCATGCAGTCCCCAAACTATACAGATGAGAACACAAGTAAGAAAGCACAGTACAAAATGGAAATGAGCAGCTAACACGTGTGAGACGTGTCCTGGACCCCCTATGCGTGTTCCACAACAAAAGGCAGATTTAGCACTTATATGATAGACACAGAGCGAGTAGTCCCTGCCCTGTCCTGGTGACACCTTCCAAATCTTTTCATACTCTCCACAACACACAAACCCTCCTCCCTCCTTGCTGGCAATCAGGCAAATTGGAATAACAAAGATCAGCTTTAGCACTTGCTCACAGTGGCTGGCTAACTTTTTGTTAGGGCTCAAGGGGGCTCATTTCATCTTACAGGTGGGGGAGGGGGGACACAGTGTGTAGCACTCTTGGGTTCCTTAAAAATGAATGTTGTTTGATCTCAAGGAGCTGCAGCCAGACTGGAACTGAAACACTAAACTGCCACTACAAAAAGATTGTAATGGCTCTGTCAACAAGGTGCTAACACAGATGAAACCAGAGTAAAAGAGGTGATAACACTGCTGGATGCTATCAAAGCCAGTCTGTAACCTGCTGCAAAGTGCACATGTACAGTCTTCAGTTAAGGTGACAGCGGCTAGCAAAGGGCAGCCTGTAACATGCACACAAGGGAAAGTGTGCATTTAATGCCATGAAAGTAAGAAATATGTTGCTGTGTAGAATCCAAAATATGTGCTGCTGCTTGCTCCCCACCCCACTCCTTCCCCAAGGCTCTTGAACACATACACAGAACAAAAGCACAACACTGTGGGACTTTTAGGCATACAATGCAGTGATATGTTCTAATGGTTATATTTGATTTCATCGCTGGGAAAAAACATTGAGGGGTACTCAATATTTTTTTTAACCCGCTAAACACCCTTCTCAATGTATTTTAAGAGTGGTGCATTTATATAAACAAACTCCATTTGGTGAAAGTTTTGGATAGTAGGTTAAAAGAAATATCAAGTGGCCTTCAATGTTTTTTTAGTGATGAAATCACTGGGTACCTTTCGAATTTCTTCCACACCTGTCCAGCAAGCTATACAGAACCCTAATTGTCACGATATGGATTGACATGATCAGAAGCAACATTAAAAGCAGTGTCATGAGCCTTCAGTACTCTATGACACCATTGGTAAAGACATTAAAGATGTTTTCACGTGTGATCCAAGAGACTAATGTGCTGTGCAATATATAAATATTCACTATTATTTATATGCAACAACTCAAGAGTATAATAAACCATGAGGGTTTTTCTTTATGGGAACCATTGCAAACTAAATGACTTCTTGAGATACCCAATGTCAGCTGATCAGGCACAGTGAGAATAAATGTTTTGGCCAGGATCACACATTTTGTTAAAGTGGTGAAATCAGTTTTTGGACCAAGCGTGTGATTTAAGCACTTCACTGCATATCTTCCCAGTGGTAGGTCACACATATTTTTTAAGGTTGGATTTCCAATAATGAAATAATTAGTATTTCTATCAATGCCTTGAAAAGTACACAAATCACATAAGAATCCAATCTGACATTATATACATTGTTATTTGAATAGGTCAAGCAAAAAGACATGCATAACTTTATAAAAGCCACCCTGAATACATGATTGCAGTAGCAGCCTGCAAAGGAATGTGGACCTAAAAACAATATCATTTTGTTTTAAAAAACGTATTCACAGTGAAAGAGAATGTAATATAAGGTAATCTGCTTGAGCCATTATTTTACACATCATGCAGCGCTAGACTCCCCTTCCATTTACTATAACCCAACAATTGCCCCTTCTAAGGGACAACAGTCATTACCCAGGCTCCCTGTTTCTGGGTAATCAAACTCTAATTGGATTATTGAAATGAGGTTGACACGAGCTGAACCTGGGGGAGCAGTGGGAACGGCACTGTGCTACCCTGCGCTTTTAACTATCACATGGAAAGTGTGAGCTGGGAAGACTTTGGACAGCTGCTCCTGCTTCAGAGGAGAAAAATCAGGCCTTATTCCTGGCCCGAGCTGACTGTGTGCGAGGCATGGGACATGGCCCATGAAATTGGGACTGTCCTGCAAAATGCTGGATGGTTGGCCACTCGACATACAAACCCAGCCCCAGCCCTGTTCCACAAACCTGGGTGTTGTCTGGGCTTGTTATAGCTGCCAACTTGGTATAAGGTGAATATGCAGAGCTTGCCCAAAAGGGATTTTCATCAACCATGTGGATCTCTTTAGCCCATTTCAATAGAACCTGATCCAAGGTGCTGCATTTGAATTTGTTCCCACTTCATTTATCTACTGTAGCAGTGACTGCATGTAGGTGGGCAGCGAGGGCAGGCACCTCTCACCTCACATCACAAATAGGCACCCATTTTAATCCCTTCCTTCCTGCTTCATTTTTCTCCTATACAGCATTCGTTTTGCACCCTCTTTTTTCCTCACCAGTTTCCTCTCTACTATACTACTCTATCCTGCTCTTTTTGAACACTATGGGCCTGATTCACAGAGTATGTTCCAATGGGATTGCACCATTACAAAACGTGCAGGTGAATCAGGCCCTACATCATCCCCTGTTCCTGCCTCATTTCCTTAATCCTCCTGCCTTTTTCTTTCTCCGTTTCCGCCAAAGGTTCTGTGTTATAAAGATCCTGCTCTCTTCCTCATTTTGCTGCTATTGTCATAATCAACTGCTTTCCTTCACTCCATGTTGCCCTCCCTCGTATATCCATGTCACACATCATTTGCTTTTACATTGCTGCCCCTCCACCCCACATTCCTCACTCACTTGCATCCCTTCTCTCCCTTTCTCCTTCCCTGCCTCACTCTTCATTTCTCCCTGACTCGTTAGACCTCCATTATTCACCATTCTCCTCACACCTCTGAACCCCCTGCTCTCTATTTCCCCTCCCTTTAATCCTCTTTGCCCTGCATTTCCCTCACTCTTGTGCCTCATTAACTATTGCCCCATCCTCCTGCCCTCGTTCATTCTCTGTACCCATTCACCCTTTTACCTTGACCTGGTTTCCTTCAATCACCTTATCTCCTTCCTTCTCTTACTCTCAATCTCGCCCTCACACTTCTGCCCTCCTTCATTCTCCACTCTCCTGTCCCCTCAGCGTTCATGCTACCTGCACCTTCTCCACTTTTCTCCCTTTATATCCTGCCCTTATTCCTTCTCCATTGCAGCAGGGCCCTGTGGAGCTGAAAGAGATATGGAGGTGGTGGGTTGGCGTTAAGGGGTCTTTCAAGTGCCAAAAGCAGTACCCACAAAAAAAGTAATCCCTGGTATGTTTTAAGATTAAAAGGTGAACTCCTTTAAGTTTGCGACCTTTACTGACATTTCTAATGTGTGTGTGTGTGGGTTAAGACCACTGGGGACATGCACAACATGGTTCTGCATGTTGTAGCAATTAACCAGTGATATCTCCTCCTGCAAGGGCCCTTCCCATTTCCCATTGCCTTGAACCCTATCCTTTCCAACATTAGCCCCAGGCTTCATCATTCAATATTACCACTATTGACAGCAAAACCTGGCGAGGAGGTCCAGATATTGCTGGATAGAGTCCGACCCCCAAACACAAAAAACTGTAAAAACAAAACACAGGTTCATCATTACGCAACTCTACCCTCTCTAGGCTCCGCCTCCATGAACCGTCCTCCTGGGGACCTCTGTCATTTTTGCTCACTGGGCCCAATGCCTAAAATATGCCACTGTCTACAACAATATACAGGTCTAGTTGCCAACCCATTGGCTGACAACAAGTATGCTCACAGTACACATTCACATCAAAATAGTCATGCATTAAGGATGACCATCTAACTTCACACCTTTTCCCTTGTGAGCCTGCATATGCTGTACCCTGGAATGCATGGGTGCCCTCCTATGTAGACCTGCAAACCATCCAACTCGGATGATGCGTTCTGTACATGCAAACAACAGCAATGTCCCCTTCAATTGCAGCAACCATCTTCCCTTAGCAGAATGCCTCTGTAGAGAAAAACACCACCAGGTCAGGGCAGGAAACACATCCTTTCACCCAATTACACTGCAATATGTGCCCTCCTGAGTGCCATTGAAGAGAGGTTCCCTGGAATGCCCCAGATGGCAGTCACTGTTTGGCCAGCCCCCAGGAGGGCCAGTGACATCTACATATGCAAACAGATACTCTCCCATACAACCCTTAAAACCCTATGCAGCTGACATCTTCATGGATACAGGTCCCTCAACACTGGAACGGGACGACTAATGATAAATACCCAGCTGTGCTGACGTCATTAGAGACACCACAACATAGTAACGTTAGCCACAAAGCAAGCTTGTATCCCTGCACAAAGTTACACGGACACACACGTGCACACATGAAGACCATGCTTACACAGTTCTGTAGATAGAAGACAGATAGATATACATGCTGTCAAAAGCCTTTCCTTTTCATTAGCAAATGTAGAAATGCAGAAATGCAAGAAAGCAAGAGATGCAGAGAAAACTTGCAGCTGCCCATTGCAACTGACCCTATGGAACTACAGGGTCGTATAAGGAACCTGGAAGAACCAAGTACCACTAACCCATAAGGAAAATAATACAATGTAGACATTTAGAAATCATAGCATAACTATAGTAGAATTACATGAAGCCACAGGCCTCAGAATATGGGATGAAGGAAAACAGATTTTGCAGCACACTGTCCAGAGCTGGTGCTCTTAGCCAAGGCCACAGATGAGCAGAACATTCCTGGCTTCAGGGACTGGGAGCCACCTGCATAATAGCAGAATAAATCCTCACTAATTGCAAAAAGAAAAGCTTCATTTTGCAGTCTTCACCCATGTGATGCAAACATCACGATGTGACCCTGCATCCATGCAGCCAGATCCGCCCACCTCACGCCAATGCAATGAAACGCTTGGGTATGAGCGCAATATAAATAAATTATCATATCATATCAAAACAACCCACACTGTGACACCTTACCCACCCACAACAACTACACTGCCTTCCCCCCAGTGTGCCATGCAGTGATGGACCAGGTACCACTTACCCCTTGTCATGGTGATGGGACATTGTGAAAACTCTGATCCGGCCAGGGTCAGTATGACACTGAAAAGACTCCGAAAAAGAGATCACTGAGAGGTTGTAAACACAGGATTTCCTTGGAAGTACTCCCAATGCCATGAAATCGCATCCCCTGATTAACGTGGCAGCAGGCCAGTGCAGTAAACACTGGCAGGGGAGCCGATGATGTAAAGCCCAAGACGGTGGATGCAAACATATCAGGAATTGCATTGAAGACAGGATCCAGCAGAAGGTAGCTGTCCACAGAGGCAGATACAGGAAGGCAGGGCACAGATGGAACTGGCATTAAAGACATGAGAAAGAAATGAGAAACAGAGGCCAAGAACTCTGTCCCACAAAAGGGAGCATGCAACAGGCAAGAGGAAGGGAAGGTAGACTTCACAGGTACTGGATTGAACGGAGATCAATGTGCGTGAAACTGAAGGGAGGGGTGAGATGCACTGAACAGCTGTCCACAAGCTGCAAAATAGCTGCTGATGTACTGTGTATGGTACATGTTCACCATGGCAAATAACAATACCTGGCCAATGATGTTTGTCTGGTGTATGTGGTGAACATGACATCCCTCAAATTGCCATCAATGTTGTACTGTGTGTGGATTTGTCTCGGGACAGCACCCCCAGAAGGGGCAGAAGGACCAAGTGTGGACTCCCAGTGTGGGTAGACATGACTAGAAAAGCTCAGTGAACAGGATGCCACGCGGCAGGCAAGACACATGCAAAAACTGCAAGGAAACACTCGCCATACCATGTGTCCCAGCACACAAACAGTCTGACCTGGCACTCACTAATAAAGGCCCTACAGTGACAGCCTCCCTCACAACAATCACCCCACAACCAATGCCACCCTGAGTGCCTTGATAAAACAGCATGCATAGACACATCAGCCTACCATCACCATGTGTCACATGCACCCATGCAGCTGGACCCTATCACCTTAGTACAGGGAAAAGAATAAGAACCTCACACAGTGCCAGACCCTAGCCTTCAACGACAGCACAAGTGCCACCCTGAGTGCCTTTGACTTACCTGCCCAAGGTACTGTGATAAACCCAAAGGGATTCTCACTCACCTTGGATCCCCTGTGCAGGTGGCCAGGGAAAGGCCATCGCTCTTGGATCCTGACCCTGGGGGTGGAGAAGCGAGGGAGGATAACCTGGGTGGAGGGTCCTTGAGGATTGAGATTGGGGAACCCTTGGGCGAGACATGGTATTGCCCTTTTCCCATTGATGACAAACATAACCCTACTTTGAGTTTATGGTCTACAATTACGAGGCGACTAAGAGTTATGCACACCAACATGGACCACATTGGTACTGAGACGAGGAAGAGGGCTCAGAAGAGTACCATTGCAAAGACTAGGCATGTCTTGCTAACAAGCCTAACGATAGTCAGGCAATTAATGGAAAGTATACCCACCTGCAAACCCTTTACCCAACTCAGTGTGAGCCGTGAAGTAGCCGTAGAAGCACACCGAGGACCGAAGCAGTCGAGGGTCCGGGAGAGTGTGAAGTGGGAGCTGGAGCTCTGTGGCACAGACGTGCGGAAAAGGAAGGAGACCAAATGAGGGGTCGTGCTCTATTTCCATTAAAGGACTACTCTTTCTCCTCTGTCACTGCAAGAGCGCAAGAGTGTCTCAGGGGCCGAGAAAGACTGCCTGGAAGGAAGCTGCAGAGTTTGTGGCCTGTGCGATATAGAAGAGGACTTCAAAGTGAGCCGGTGAGTTTTTCAGTGCGAGAAACCCTGTGATACTGTAAACGTGAGTCCTGAACTGCTATTGTCAATGAGGTAATTGAGTGGTCCTGTATCTTGTTAAAGAAACAAGGACGTTGTCAAAAGTCTCTGAACATTATGAATTCTTTCCATTCGAACTTATTAAGTTTGTTGAACGGGTGACAGACATTAAAGGAACATTTTTAAAAAATCTTCAACAGAGGAAGAAAAGTATTGAAAAACAACGCACATTGAATACTGAACTAAAAGGGAAGTTTGATATTCAACCAGCCCAGTAAAACGTTTAATGCTGCATCCATGGTGCATATCAAATGAACTCAGAAGTAAATGCATATTGGGCCTCATTATGAGTCTGTGGTGCCGCCTGAGTAATTTTTTTTTCGGTGCCCGGCAATGGAGACCTACAGGGGCATTACAGCCCCGGCAGTCCTGCTAATTCTCAAATGCCGGGCGCTGGAAAAAATGACTCCCCATTCGAGTCCCATTGGACAGAATGGAAACGGGGAGGATGGATGAACCGGCACCATTCATGAATGGTGCCGGTGCAAAGGCACCAGCCCGCAGACCTCGTAGTTTGCCGGTCCGGTAACAACGGTGCCAGTAGCTTACCTGCACCATTGTTACCGGACCGACAAACTTGTAATGAGGCCTATTGAATACTAAACCAGAAGGGAAGTTTAACATTGAAGTAAACTAGTAAACGCTGAATACTAAATGTATGTTGCACAACGAGCAAACTCAAACCCTGATGCTGAATATAATTAAGCAACATAAGACTGAATTAAACTCTGAACTGCAATTGAATAACATTGAAAGATTGCTGCACAATAAAGAAAGCCTAAACAGTGAACCTTAAGGAGAAAATGAAGTATGACAAGGCTGCCATTTAAAAAGGGGTCTGCGACACATGATGATAGAGCCACGGGATAGCCAAAAAGAAACCAGAGGAGCCTAAAGAGCACACCTTACATCCCGAAAGCAATAAAGGGAAGCGATTGAAGGTAACTTGATGCACAGGAGCAAGGACCAAGGAACCTGTGTGAGACATCAAAGTCTTGGGTAAGGGAACCCTGAGGCTTGGCAAGTTTACATGAGTTGTCTTGGGATTAGAGTCTCAAGACCCCCCACACTCCGTTTGTTTGGATTGTGTATTTGTAACTTGGGGAAGGGAACCCCAGGAGTAATTCAGAACTACATTACTTTTGAACTGGAGAAAGTAAACTTAGGGAAGGGAACCCCAAGATTGATTCTGAACTACATTACTTTTGAACAAAGGTACATTTCAAGGCTCTTTTTCATGGAACTTTCTTGTGGTTGGGGAAGGGGAGCTGAGAGGAAGCTGTGAGCTGGAAGAAGATCAGACATTTAAGTTGAACACTGTTTATTTTGGCTTGACATGCCTACACATTTATTTGTTCAAGTTCTGAGGGCATGAATAGGTTTCACACACAGGGACTATTAAGTAGAACTCGTTGACTCAGACTTTCCTTATTTTCGTTCAGGTAGGGAAATCCCACCTTAGCAAAGGGCAAGTTCCATCCCCACTTTCAAGTTAATAAATATCTTTTATTTGCACTTCATGTCTGTTGTCTGTGTCTTGCTTCATGATGCTTTCACAGATGGTGTTAGAAGTGGGGTGCGGCTCTACTGATACAAGTGGGGGAATCCTACAGTTTGAACATTTTTTATATCAGAGCGTTAGACCCCAGAGTGGCCACCACAGGCTCTATTGCTTTTGATATCTGTAGCAGTAGGGATGAGATCATTCCTCCAGGTAAATGAAGACTAATGCCCACTGACTTGGTATTGATCCCATCCCAGATAGATGCAGCCAAATTAGATTTAGGATGGAGATTCGGGATTGATATTTTGTCGCGGGTGACAAACCCAAATGTCTGAGGTAATTTCAAGGTGTTGTTACAAAGCCACTGACGAAACCCATTTCAAGTTTACAGGGCCACACAATAGCTCAAGGGAAAATTGAGAGAGCGTGCTTCCCACATTGAGGGTGGACCATATCGAAGAGGGAATCCAGGGTTTTAGGGAGGTTGATGAGATATCTAGTGGCCATTCCTTATAATGGAAAGTTTTACTGGGCAGGAATTCATATTGATATTGACACTTTCATGCAGACATGTGTAACATGCCAAGATAATAACCAGTATTTACCATCTACCTCTTTCAGAAATAGAATAGTATCCCATGAAATGGAAGTATATCTAAAGAAACATTCTGTCACAAAGTACGAGGTCTTGGGAAAACACCAGCTTCTTCAACCAGGTATCCATCATGTGGGAGTTCTCTTTCAAGCATTGACCTCACCTGCCATCCTCCCCATCAGAAAGTCTAAAGAAGGGAATGATTTTCAGTTACGGAGGGATGCATGGAGGACATAATTGTATTGCAAATGATATTAAATAACTGGTATGAAAAAAACACTGCTGGAAGGGTAATTGTAGCAGTGATGTAAATGCTCCAAGTAATGATTTATAAATGTAACCTTGTCAATGATGAATTTGCAGGTGAACCCCGGCCATAGTAAAGGGCAGGGGTGGCGCCTGGGCCAGGTTGTTCTTTGAGAACGATTTTGTCTGTCTCAATAGGATTGCACAGGGTATGGGTATAGGACTACAAACCTGGTCAAATGACACTAGTAGGTCTTGTCTTGATTATGGGTTTTGTTGACAGGAGTGCACAAGAGGTATCTAAAAAGTTTGTGATCTTCCCTACCACCCTGAGTGACCACTCTCATGACATGCACACTTAAGCTATCAAATCCGTATAAGGTTAATAAAATCAATTGCCAGGTGAATGTAAATCCCACATGAAATCGTATCTCAATGAATGACAAGAGCATTCTTAAAATGAGTAATTTCATATATAATAACAAAGAATCTATGGTTAATTGGCCTATGAATAATAACTAGGACCTGTCGCTGTTCATGAACTGGCTCATGTAATTCTTTAAAGCAGCATGAAAACGTGTTTGATCCGGAGATTCAAGCAGCAAAAACTACTTTCTGTATGCCCCATAGAGCTATTGATGCGAACAGCAGCAGCACTGCATCAGATAAAAAGCAGTTAAGAGTACGATGGCTATGAGGTATGTATGAGTAGGGGTTCTGAATTTTAATGGTTAGGTTCATTATTTCAGCATACTCATGTTAGCGTGGGTTTGAAGTGCAATAGGGGCCCAGCGGGTGATACTCATTTCTGGACTCAAGAGTGTGAGTCTCAGACAGAATTAAATAGATGCCAATGCAAAGAGCACGTGATTGAAATTGCACATTGCTTCAGGATGATATTTCAATGGACTGAGCTGCACGTAACATAATACTAATATAAATTAACATACTAATCTAACCCAATCCCAGTTAACATGGAACTGAATCGATTAATAACATTTAGTGCAAATTAGTTAATTATGAAATAAGCTGAATGCAGGTTGAGAAAATGCATGATACTCTGGAAATGGGAAACTAAACATGCTGTCTATTTGCACTGGGTGATAAACTAAAAAAATATGGAGATCCATTCGACTCAAAAAAGGGCATTTTATTAGAGCAGGAAGCTCAAGAAGAGATGCATCTTTTTGCTCTCCAGCAATGAAATCACGTGCCATTTTCAATCATGTGCTCTGTGCATTGCCATGAATGACTTCGTGGTATTTTATTAAGGTGGCATTTGGTGGTATGTTATAATTCTTGGTAATATATTGTGGTAACTCGTTGGGGTACTTTTACGCTGGTGAGACTGATTTCAGCATATAGTTCTTAATAATTGTTTTTACGAGGGTCATTAACAACAAGCAAAATATTGAACCTGATACACTCTGGATGAATGGTTTATGCCCCCTTGTGGTAATTTATGTACAATACCACACTATGCCCTTTTGACTGATTTTCAACAATTTTAAAGCATGCAGTTGAAATACTGCACATTCATGCAATCTCTCTAGTTAAACAGCTCACTGCAGCTACTTTATTTTGTGGTATCTCTTACCACACTTCAGTCTTTTTATGCATCTCAAATAAAAGGGATTAAATGCAAAATAAATGTAATAAGACTAAAAGTTACTTTGAAACCTGCTTTTTTATCGTAAAATAGAAATATGAAAGTTACACAGTATAACAATTATGCTCAGATTGTATTTCACGGTGTGAATACTTTTCAATAGCTTTCAGTGTTTTATCTGTGCCAAGTCTTGCCAACTGTGCTTGGAAATGTGGAATTTGGCAAAATAAATACACTTTAAAAAAACACAGACTTTTCAAAACATAAATGAAGGATAACATGCACATTAAAAATAGACAGCACCTAATATTAAGTAACCTAATTAATCTTGACTACCTGACCTCATTCAAAACAGCAACCCCTTACTTAACGTCCTATTTACCTAGATATGTTGGCGATATTTCAGATTGTTTGGCATGGAGATCTTCCCCAATCTTTCCGCCTGCCTCAAACAGGGTCACTCAGATAAGGACCGCCAAATAATCAAACCAACTCAGGAAGATGCTGTTTTATTAACAATTATCTAAAACCGGGAGTTACAATTGACATCAACCGACATTTTGCTCAAGCGCTTAGCTCTCAGTGAATTTCTCATAAAAACATCCTTATATGCGAAAAATACATCAGACATGATGTCATACTACGTGCCAAATAAGAAAAACCTATGAGGGATTGTGATACGTTCAAGGGGAACATCTAGCTATACTGTATATAAAGGCTGGGATTGGGATTTGTCTGCCCACTGTCAGGTGGACAACTTATGCCTACCTCTAAAAACAGGTATTCTTCACCACTGATAAGTGCACAGTTCATCATTGCCCTTTAAACTATAAAGGCTTTCGTTATACAGCCTTCTATAATTGGTTGGCACACTCATGCCATGTCTGGAGCATTTGGTTCACATAGCAGCATGTAAGCTAAGACCCAAGTGCCAGGAGGTGGACTTGACTTTACCTCTCCACCCAACTAGCCCAACACCTTTCATCACCCATACCTTCTGCCATGAAGATTGTCTTTGTACTTGGCCTTGCAAAGTGTTCATGTCTCTGGGATTATATGGGGGGACGAGCACTCACTATCGTTGTTCTAGGACTCCATCCTCAACTCTATTTCCATCCTTGGCTCACGTTACAGGAGACCATGATTTGGTCCATTTTGCAGCATTTAAATGTTTTAAATGAAAAAAACCTGGCATGCTTGGTGTTCGTTGTTTGCACCTTAACCCTAGATGATTTAGCTTTGCACGTTCACTGCCTTCAAGAATCGATAACCAACGTTGGCTGCTTCAGGTTTGATACCAGGCCAGCCAGCCTCACCATTCGTTTCCACGATCTCAGCTTATTCTTGCTGCTAAACAGTTCTCGCCTTTTCTCTCCATAGGTCCGGGCTTACACAATTCATGACATCAATGTCAAGTTTCTATACAATGGTGACTTTGCCTGCAATCTATTTACTACATCTAGCCCGCTTCTAAGATTACTTAATCGACTTGCATTACAGCATCTGTACAGTTATTGAATGGCTTGCATTTTCTGCAGTTTTGTACACATGCAGCCTTCTTTTTGCATATGAAAGTTTACTTGATTCTTAACATCGTCATCAGTTTCTGTAAGATCTATGCATTCTCTTCAGATAGTAAGCTCAGGGCATCACTCTCGTCTTTTGTGACATCACCAGCTCCTCTATCTGCTCCTTTTCATCTTCCTTCAGGGAGTTCCTCCCTCAGGTTATCATCTTTTCGGGAACACATTCGATAGGACTGTCTCAGTGGGAACCTTCTTTCGAATACTTGCTGTGGTATGGTCACAACTGCTGGTGTTAAGCATCACAAAAATATCAGGCTTCCAACATATAGGACGTGAGGGGCAGGATTTCCTGCAAAGGCATGTAACTGCTCCTCTACATTCCCCCCTCTGGTCGAGTCCTCGACCACCTCCTCAATTGCCTCCACATCTTGATATTTTCTCTTGAAAAAGTGCTTTTTCAGAGTCCAGATCTTCATCACCCCCCTCAGGGTGCCGGATGATTTGACATGCTCATCTACACTCCGGGTCATGTAGTTGCACTGTCCATTTGGATTACAATAGACCCATCGACCCACGTATTACTTATGACTCTTTAGATACAAGAACATCGTTCCTTCAGGTGCTACAATGCTGGCCTCTGTGTATTTTCTGACATCTCCATCAGTCAATTCCTGGGGTCCAAACACAGATTTGACAATGATAATGATCTTCATTCCTACTGCTTTCTTTGCCGTCTTCTTGCATTGGGCAATCACTATCCTGATTACACAGAATCCAAACTTCACCATCACCAATATTGCTCCAAGAAACTTGAAGATGTTTGCCATCCACTGCGGAATCCATTAGAATATGGAAGCAAACCAACTGTAACATCCTCTGTCTCGCTTTCAATCTTGTTATTCAGGTTCGTTAGCAACGTTATGGCCTCTGTCAAGGTCCCATTCTTGTCATCATGAGAAGGTGTGAATGTGCCACATGATGGCCTGATTTTGGCGCAAACTCCTTCCATCGCTGTTATCAAATCAAGGACATATCGCTTCTACAGGGTAATTAGTCGTATCGCCCACAGCTCTTCCTAGATACCATTGAATCCCTTTATGGTGGTCTTCATTGTCTGCAGAAGATCCCATCTCGCAATCTGCAACCACTTGGCATTGGCCATTGTCTGGATCCCAGGCATGAATATAGTTGTAAATCTTGAAGCATTTTTACTTTGGTTCATAAGAAATTGAGTCACATACTTCAATTGACTTGGCTGAGAACTAATTTTCTCTTCTAGTCCGATTAAGAAATTCAAGCAATCTTTTTCTCAAAAGGGGATCTTCTTTTGGACATTCTATCATGTTCAGGTCACTCTAAGGTATCACTAATGCTGGAACATGGATGATCACCAAGAAGCATACTCAACCCCAATCCTTGGGCAACTTCATGTAGGCCCTAGGGCCACAAGCACAATATCCCTTCTCCCATAATGGAAATGTCAACTGTAGTTTTGCAGTCTTTGTTATCTCCCTTATGATTCTTTCTGTGTCTTTGGAAGCAGAATGTTGCATTCACCAATGGGATCACAACCATTTCACCTGATTCATCTTCTACCCATGTCAGTAGTTTGGCATGTTTAACCCATCCATAGTTCACTCTCTGCACCTCTTGCACATATTCTGACTTCAGTAGATGAGCTGCACAGGACATCAGTCCACCTTCCAATCACTTCTTGGACTTCACTCATCCATAGACTAAGACTTGACTTTGTTCCCAACATGTCAAACCCTAATTTGATCTATGGTGTGTTATCATGAGAATAAGCCATACATTTCATTTGTCATGCATTTGTTTATGCATTAATTCTGCATTAATCTAGAAATAGGCCATATTAACACTACGGGATTTGCTTAAGCTATAATGGTTCCATGTTTGCTGAAAGCCATATGATTTAAATACACTTGTCATTTTAGTATAGCACAATGAGTGCTTTTAGGTGCTTTTATGTGCTTTTGGGCGCTAGAGAGAATGTGTTCTCTCTCTGTCCATTCTGAAGCCGCTTTGCTGTGCGCAGAGGATTTTTTATCACACAGTGTGGAATTGAATGATAACAATTGTCTTTGCCAGTAACTCTTTGGCCCAGACAGAATGGCCTTTGCTGGCAGAGAGCTGGGAGGAGAGAATGTGATTTTCGGTTTGAAAGGCTGACTGCGGAGAACGATTGTTTTGGGTTTGCAAATAGAAAGTCTCCATGTCTCATGCAAAAAACAGGGTTCTTGGACAATATGATGTTATGTCCTGTTCTAAATGTCATGTCAGATTGTTGCAAAATATGTGCAAAGCTGGTGAAATCTTATGTATTACATACGTAGCCATAGAAATAAGTGTGTCATTGAAATGTATAAACAGTAGCTTTTCTGTTAGGCTTTAGGATACTGCATTGGCGCACCAGTTGGGAGCCTGCAGACGCTGCCGCAGACTGCATGGGGACACTGCATGAGGGACACAGCATTAGCTCTGCATTAGAGACGGCTACAAGAGAAGGGGAGTAGTCTGATGTGTGTGGCTGTGGAACTGCTGTTAGGGATAGCTAGTGGGGAATGGAGCGGTCTCATGAGGAGTTGAAAGAGCTTGTGTGTGGGGAGAGGGAAATGCTGAGAACTAGTAGGGGTTTTGCTATGATGCTAGAGATGCAGTAGGTTAGGCTCAGCTGGTCTGATAGCTTGATCTGGAGACAGGCTGGAAGGGCTGGGGAAGTTGCAGTAGATTTGCATTTATGCTTAAGGAGCGCTGATTTGCTCGCTTATGTAGTAATTTGCTGTAATTAGTGTCATGCAATGCAAGGCATGAATAAAGTGTATTATGTTATGAATTGAACTGATTACTGTTTCTTTTTGTGTCTTATTTTTAGTGTCCTTTCATGGTTTGTTTGTTTGTTACATAGCATATCAATTTTGCTGTAGTTTCTCAAATGCACCACAGTAACACAGTGCACCATTTTTTTTTAGTTTTCTCAAACATCCAGATGATCCAGCTATTTCTGTTACATCAGGGCAATCCATTCTCTTCATGTATTCAATGACTACTTCTTCCTGTCCTGTTGCAGAACACACAAGCATCTTGCTCTCCCATCCAGGTTCTCTTTCCATCTGTGTAGCCTGGATTTAATCATCCTGGAGTAGAAACAGCCATTTCGATCTCCATCGTTAAGTGGTCCAACTTCCCTGAAATTGTCCTCTAGTCATACATGCTGTAAGAGGAATGAGGCACCTGGCATCGTGTTCTGGGACTTCTCTGGAGATAAAAGTCTGCACTGTTTTCATTGCATAGGGGATGAGCACGCAGATGTAGCAATTCTCCTTAGATGTTTATTCCCTGACTTCCCTCATGTGCTGGCACCACATGTTATTACCCAAGTGTGCTGCATTATCTAGATAGGTATGTATCCCCTCATTATCTTCCTCTGCATCTCTCCTATGTCTTTTAGAAGCCTTGTAACATTCATGAAGTATATTAAAGGAAATTCCCATAGTAGGACGAACCACAGGAACCTCTACCTCAGTGGAAATACTAACATGAGAGCGACTGTGAAAAATGAGGAACAGAAAGACAAAGAGAGTAATCGTACAGGTATATATTATGCACAAAAACATAGGCATCCTGGTACTTGTTGCACTTGTTCATTCTCTAGAACCGTGCCGGCTTCTACATTTTTCATCTTTAATACAATCATCAAATTTCTTTATAGGTGCTACTGTAAAATCTGCTCAATTTTCGCAATGAGAAGCCTCCTATCATTGGGCCATTTTTAGGATCCTGTAAAAAAGTGTGAATATCAGCGTCTCTTCTGTTAAGAGCAGGATAAGCTTACAGTATGAACACAAAGACAGCAAGCATAAGCCAATGAAGATCACTGTCAGTAAGAACCATATGTTTAACTGCTTAGAACAGGTATTCACCACAAATTGAATCTGGGTACTGATCTCATTTCCAATTTGTGATCAAGAACTGACTATTAGGCATAATTTTGAGGCTTTAATATGTTTTGAAAAGTTCATTTCCAAAATTCCTGAAATTATCGGCAAGTCTTTGCACTCCTGCTAAAATATCAATAAGGAGTATCCACTGAATCTCACTTCAATACAAAATCTGTATTATCAGCTGATTGCTTCCTCATCCTTCTTTGTCATCAATTGAATCTGCACACGCTGACATTCTTCTTCTTGCCTTACTTCTGGATCAGCAACGGTGGGAGGGTGTTTCTCAGGTGAAGTCAAGCTTGTCTTCCTTGGACCTTTACAGCTGAAGGGGTTATATTCTCAGCGTAAAAGGGACCATTGAATCATGGCTCATGCCACTTTCTAGGAAAGCTTTTAATGAGAACCAGGTCTCCAACATATAACTTAGGTGTCAATAGTAGTTGAATTGGGTTGGTTGCTGAATTGTCGTCTTCTGTGTTCTGAAACCAACCTCTGTTGTGCTTGACTTCATCTGAAATGAGAGAGACGCTATATGTCATACATGTCATATAGTTGTGCAATTCATCAACTAAAATTTTAGCTACACTCTGGGCATCATTTATACTCCTAGATGGAGGCTTAAGGGGCGTTCTCATTCGATGCCCTGTCACTAGTTCATGCAGGGTGAGGTGTGGTCAGATCCTGGCTTATTCTGAGGGCTCATAAAGCTAGGAGTAGGCAATACAGCCATTCTTCTTCAAAGTCAATTGTATCTTGGCAATCCTTTCTTTAAGGAGGTCGTTGAGTCTCTCACATATCCTGTTCACTTGCAGGTGATAAGCAGAAGAAAATGTGTGCTTTATATTCAAAAGAAGCCCTATTTGTTCAAATAGCTCATTAACAAAAAGTGGCCCATTGTCGGACACACGCCCCATCTCGGGAAGACTTTGCACACTAAAAGCTTTGCTGCGCAAGTTGCATCAGGGTGTGTACACAGACCTGCCTCGATCCACCGAGAGAAGGGACTCACCACCACTGATAGATACCTATATCCATTACAAACTTACAACTTATCGACATGGTCGATATGTACATGCTGCAACAAACAATTTGGTCGAGGCATTACCCCTCTAATTGTTCTCAGTGTATGAACAGCAGTACATTTTTGAGACACAATGCAGTTTACTATAAATAGTGCAACGTGCTCCAACATACTCAGAATTAACCAGACTTTAATTGTAGCAGCAAGACTCTCCCTAGCTTTCCAGTGCTGTCTTGTCATCATAATGCTTCTGTGGGGGATAAAGAACACCCCCTTCATTTCCACAATTCCCGCTCTTCCTGTGGTGCACTCCCTTGAATCTCCATTAGTTGTGTTATCAACAATTTATTAAACCCTTCTTGCACTAACATGGTTGTAACTACTCATTCCTTAATACTCTCAGAATCATAACTCAAAATATCTGGGGAATATGCAACCTTTTTGGCTTCTTCATCTGCGGCTTCATTCCTAAAACAGATAAAATCTGTTCGCTCAGTATGCGCTGTGCTTTTAACGACCGGTATGGACACTGGGAGTTTTAATGCCTCAATAAGCCTGTCCAATAAGGATGCATGCTGCACTGGAGATCCGTCTGCATGGAGGTAGCCCCTCTTTTTCCAATGTGCTAATCCTGCATGTACGGTTTATGTCATGTAGTTGGAGTCACAAAACACTGTCACTTCATGCCCTTCAGGTTTCTCGAGTGCTACTAATTCTGCTGCTTACGTTGAAAAGTGAGACGTTAGCCTTGCACTTGCTACAACTTCAAATTCTCCATTTAATCTGTGTCTCACTACCAAGGAACCTGAATGCCTTTCCACACTAGTCTGATCAATTTTCAAGAGCACCATCAATAAAGAGAATTTCCCCTCCCACCAAAGCATTCTCCGTCACTCTGGGTATATCATCATAAAATTCAACATAATTAGCACAGTCATGCACATGATCGCCTTCTTCTATTGGCTCAGCTATAAACATGGCAGGAATCATATTTTACACTTTACAGTCTTAATCATTGGATTAGAAATAATTACGTCATAAGATGAAGCTCTTTGGGATGTCAATGTGCCTTTGGGTTTCTCTAAAATGGCAAATAGAGCATGCTCCACGAACAGGGTCATGGAGCAGCCATAACAATACTTGTAGTCTTCTCAGTTGCGAACGAGGCAGCAGCCAAAGATTGTTCCCAAGGAAAGTGTCCTCTCATAACTGGGTCTAAAATCCCACTGTAATATGCTAAAGCTTTTACCCCAATGTAGTTCTCTGCATAAGGACTGCTGTCATGACTGTCCCATTTGTGTGCGAAAACAAATGGAATTGCTCAGCATAATGGGGAATTCCTAAATTCTGTACAAATGGTTCTTTTCAGGTCCTCAAACCCTTCCGCCATTTCTTCAGTCCATTTTATTTTTACTTTACCCACTTGTGCTTTCTTTAAATCTTGCAAAAGGAGTCTTGTGAATGTATTGTAATCAAACACCCAGGCTCTAACATAGTTGCATAACCACAAAAACTGTTGCATCTGTTTCACTGTATTTGGCTTTGAGGTTTCCATAATCACCTCATGTCTTTCAGGTGTCACCTTCTTTTCTACATGTGAAATCAGCTGTCCTATGTACAACACCTCTTTTTTGCAATATTGTAACTTCTCCTTGTCTACCTTATGCTGCTAGAATAGTCATCAACTGAATAGAATCATGTCTGCACTCATCTTCCGTGGTTCTACAAATTAAAATGTCATTGACGTATTGTATCACTGCACTCTTAAGATCAATATTGCCTAAATCCATCTGTAGGACTATGTTAAAGATCAATGGTGACTCGCAGTATCCCTGGGGCAGCATAGTATGTTTTAGTTGAGTTTGGCGGAACGTAATGGAAGTCAAGTCTTGTGAGTCTTTGTGAAACAGGATCGAGAAAAATGCATTTTTTAAATCAATCACAGTGAAATATCAAGCTTCCACCGGGATGTTGCATAGTATCATTGCTGGATTAGGACCTAGAGGAAACTCTGCATCTACAATCTGGTTAATCTGTCTCATATGTTGTATAAATCCTCACAACCCCCATTTAGATTGTCTGATAGGATACAACGTGTTATTGCTTGATGATTCCTATGGCACCAGAATCCCTTTTTTCATCATTGCTGAAATGGTCTGAAATATACCTTCATCAGCCTCTCGAGACATGGGGTACTGTTTTGCTTGAGGTAAAATCACTCCTGAGTTCAGCTTTATTTTAACTTCCCCTATTCCCTTTAATTAACCTACATCATAAGGGCCTGTGTTCCAAAGGATGCTTGGCACATTTTCCAAGTCTTCTTGGAAGTGCCCCGTAAGTGCGAGGCTGTTTTGCTGTTACTCTGCAGGCAAGGAGAAGTGTTACTTGTGCCGTAACTCCGGCTATTTCATTATTGGACTGCTGCCCAATCCCATCCCCTGGCCCACCTACCTGCATCTGCTCTGCCTACATCTTCCCCTCTCACACGCACTGCACGCGCGCACCCGGAATTGCCCCGGAAGTGCCCCATAAGTGCGAGGTTGTTTGGCTGTTACTCTGCAGCACAACTCGTCTACGTTGCTGTCGGAAAGAAGTGTTACTTGTGCCGTAACTCCGGCCATTTCATTATTGGACTGCTGCCCAAGTAAATATTGGTGGTCTTTGCAGACTACACTATTTGTTTGCTTGTTTGCTCTTGCGTGTTTTCCACCTTACTCTTCTTTTATTCATTCTGTTTTTTGTTTCTGTTTTTTTTCTCTGCTTAGTCCCACCCCCTGGCTCCACCTACCTGCATCTGCTCTGCCTACGTCTTCCCCTCTCACACGCACCACGCGCACACACCTGGAAGTGCCCCGTAAGTGTGAGGCTGTTTGGTTGTGATGGACTATAGAGACTATGGGGATTGTAGTTCAGAAAAGAAAAAATCACTTTGGGACGTTTTACAGTATTTGTTGTTAGTTTGTTGAAACTGCTGAGGAGCAGTAATAAATGAAGTTGAAGCATAATGCTTGCCTCCTAGTCTTTAACAGAATTAATAATAATAATCTCTGCGCAGAAAGCAGTGGTAATCTTTATTATCAACTGTAGCTTTCAGAACATATGTATGCATTATTGCCTGTACCAGTGGGCAATACAGCATTTTTTGTGCGCACAGGCCAGATTTATAGCACAAGGGGGGGTGGGTCCCACCGTGTGGGACCCACCCATGTTAAAGGAGTAACTTTACATTTCAAAACACGTTACTCTCAGCCAGTCACTTCCATTTGTAACATGTCCCAAAGCTTCAGCGAGTCTTTTCTTATGGCGTTAGCATGTAGGTGCCTCGGTCCTCAGTCCGGTCATTCAGTCACCTTACTGAAAAGTGACCAACAAAACGTTACATCGCAGCAACAAAATTGATCTTTTAGGGAGCACAACCTTTTGTAGAAACCATTGTTACAACACAGAAAGAGGGAAGGGGGGAGGGTTCTGGTTGGCATAGCAACTGGCAACACATGATATGAAAACACCAAATCAGTAAAAAACGAAATTCCAAACTCTTCTGCCTTACTACCCAATGAGGAGATCCTAAACAATATTTGCTTCAATCACCAGCTGTGTAAGAGGCAAGTCTAGTGCAGGGCTTTACAGTCCCCAGCCTTGCAATGATTTGTAAGATTGCAATATTGGGCTATTTTGCAATCAATTGGGCTACATTAGGACTGCTTTTGACAGCAGATCTGCTTTTTTCCCTCCTGAGGCTGTCTCTCTATCAACACCCACCTAACCCAGGCACACTCTATCTAATCCCACCCCCACTCTCTCTACCCCCATCCCAACTCTCTCTACCCCCACCCACCCTACCCCCACTCTCTCTATCCACACCCACCCCACTTCCACTGTTTCTACCCCTACTCACCCCCATTACATGTGCTTGATGGGTTTTGTTTTGGGCTATTTTGGAGTACTTTGACAAGCCCAACCAAGGCTGCTTTGTTCTTCATGTTTCTGCACCCAGCCAACTACCACAACCACCCAACCCAACCCTAGTATATCTGTGCCCATCAACCCCCTCCACTCTCTCTACCCCAACAAAGACCCATACTTCACTCTCTCTACCCTTACCAAACCTACGTCCACTCTCTCTGCCATACCCACCCTACCCCCACTCTTCCTACCCCCAGCAGCCCCCACTCTACATACCCATCCTCTCTCTACTCCCAACCACCCAACCAACCACCACTCTACCTCCAGTCACCCACCCTACCCCCGGTGTGAGGCTGCTGAGTTTGCTGAAGTCTGTTGAACCTGCTGGGATCCCTGTGCCGACGAGTCTGTTTGCCGTATCCATTGAGCTGAGAGGGAGGAGCCTGCTCAGCTGTTCCTTCACGTTGCTCTGTAAAAGCACATTGCGGCCGCGGAGTGAGGCTGCTGAGTGTGCTGCAGTCCGTTCGGGCAGTGCGGCACGGCAACTGCTTCCCTGGAACACGTCTCAGTTAAAGTAACCTGTTTAGTGCCATATTTTCCGATAAACAGATCCGGCAAGCAACCTTTTACAAAACTGTTACTCCAGTTCAGTGAATAGGGGAGAAAGAGGAAAGAAAGAAGCGACAAAATCCCTGTGGGAAATCCAAGAACAGTATCAGCATTTTTTCCCACCCCGTCATGAAATTCAATAAAATCTCTCGCCGGACGAGGACTGCAGGCTATTTAGTCTTTGACTCGCCCGGCGCATAAACTTTCAAAAATTCTGAAAACACTCAATCTTGGGAACGAAATATCGCACTTCAGCTAGGGACTGCTGGCATTTTGGCTTTGACCTATGCTGAAATCGCCCCCTTTGATATGCCATTGAGCAGCCGAGTTGAGAGAGCTGAAACGAAGCATCGCTGGTGGGGCAATTATGGACATTAATAACTGGCACGGAGAAAGGTTTTCTGTCTAAAAAAATAATAATAATAAACACGTGCCTGGAAATAAATAAAGTCTGTAAATGACAAGATCATACAACCTGCAGAGCACTGCCACAGGAGAGGATCTATGAGCCACTGAACCGGATGACCCCATAGGCTGGGATAAAAATCCAATTACCGTAGAAAGAGCCATCTTTAGACCTTATCAATCTACCCTCGCAAAGTATCTTTCCTATAGACAGCCAAAAACCTACGGGATCTGGTATGGGTCCACCACCTAATAAGGAACCAAGGGAAAATGTGGAATGAACACCAACTCATCAACCCATAAGAGATACTTCTACATTAAATTCAGAATATACATCGATGGCTTCTACAATGAAGAACACAATTCTGGATTACTTCCCAATGGGAGTGACATGCCAAGCTGAGGAAATCTCAAATGAACATCGAAATAGTGATCATTGTATGCTCGGAAGATTTGATGACCAGAAAGAAACTGATGGAAATAACATCGATTTAATAGACGAAGAAAGGGTGGATGCAAATAGCTGACTACCTTTAGACTCTCGTTCGAACTTAACGCCATATCAGCGCTATTGCAAGACTCTAGAATGACAAAGGCTGTCCAAGATAAAACTATACAAAGAGATATTAGTTCTCTGGTAGAACATGTTATCTCAATACCAAAACGATGACAAGAACTTGGAACTCAACAATAGCAGCTCATTTTGAGTTCTCTGGTGAAAGTCTTTGAGAATTTAAAAACAGAGGTACAACAGCATTCTGGAATTATTCTGGAGATTACGAAAGATATATAAATTAATGAACTGAATATGGTGGTGCTCAAATCATCAACTAACGATTGAGTGGGCGAAACACTGATTGAATATCGCCTACTTTTCAATATGCAAGCAGAAAAAATGTACTCTCTGACTAAGCAGTGGGAGGGTGCAAAAGAGGAACTAAGTATCTTGAATTTGAATTTGCGTGAAGCCGTGAATGGCATAACGCAAGGAAGATGTCCGCGATGTGCACAAGGCTTGCCAACCAACCCACTGAATATCAATATGGATGACACACCACGGTCAGCATCAGTACTGGAAAAATTCATTCAGCTGGTGCAATTAGCAGACCAAGAGATTATTGTAATTCCCCTCAATGATGACATCAGCAAGATGGCAACTCCAGCATCAAATAAAATAGAGGATAAACAATGCAAAAACTCAAATGGAAAGAGGAAAAAGCAAAGGACAAAAATGAATAAAGAACAAAAGGAGATTCAAATAGATGACCCAAATGAAGTTAGAGCAACAAACAGACACAAACAAAAGGAGAAAAATCGAAGTGTCGATACCAACCGTTTTATTAAAAACATGAAAGGAGTTAATGTTGAGGAACAACGTAGAAATAAAAAGAAGGGAACAAACTCAAGATATGGGGGAAAAAACAGAAAAAAATTGTCCAAGATAAAGACACAAGTCTGTGGAACCCTACTAATGTCCGAGAGGTAACGAAGATCATCGTAGGGATTCAAACGGACACTAACCAACCACCACTAAAGATAGCCACAATCTTTATGAAGGCTAAATAAAAAGATGAATTGAAGGGATCAACTGGAGTAAGTTCTACAGGATGTCTAAAAGAGAAGAACTCACAATCTGACTTAGATAGATTGGAACAGAGGCCCAAATTAACTAGATACAGAAAGCTCGTAGCTAAAGAGACGATTAATGAGGGCGGAAGAGCCAAGAAATAGAAAAAATCAAATGGATCCTATGCACGGTGGAGTTGCAAACAAGGAATAAAATCAAGGACCAAAATCAAGGATCAAAGGTGTTCCTGTCAAGAGTGACCACGAATAACAAAATTAAATCTCAACTGAATCGTTCAAAAATTCTCTCAGAAATGAGAAACATCTCAGATTTAAAATTTCTCTCATTATCTGATAGAGACCGTGTGAGCTTCCCACACATCTCCAACACAAACATTACAGAATTGGTCTTGAAATCAAGACTGGGTGTAGAAACGATTCTGGGTGCCCCAGGAGACTGGGAAAAGAGGGGCTTCCTGGTATTAAGAGATCTACCAGATATAGTGGATAAAATTCCATTGAAAATGATAAGCCAAGAGTCAATATTCAATCGTCCAAGTACAGTGAAGATCCCCACTCCATCCACCAATGTTTGGCAGATAATACCGGAAATCGTCACACAAATATTTCTTAAGCTGAGTATTCTAGAGCAGAAACTCTAGTTAGTGACTTGTTCAGGACCTTATCCTGGAATATAAGGGTGGCATAAATATTTCTGTAATGATACCAATAAATGTTATATTTTTGAAAACTTTGACCTAATATTATTCCAGGCAACATGGCTAAAGCTGCCTTTCGGCTTAGATGGTTTCACCATATACCACCAATTGGCAGTGGGTTCAGGTATGGGTTGTATGGCTGGTGGATTGTGTATTGCATGTAGAAATGAGGTGTTCCCATGCTCTAATACTTTCGGATGATATCCTGGGTATATTGATAGTTAGAGCTGAAAGGTGGGGACAAGAGATTAGGCAGAGCTGATTATAATTAATATATATTGGAATCTGATGCAATCACCACTCCTAGATTTTCTTCAGAAATTATCTGACCTACTTATTCAATACACTGCCCTATTTCCGCTGGATGAAGTATTCATAATGGGGAACTTTAATTCCCAGTGTACCACAGTGGATTTGTTGACTCAGAAAAATGTAAACCTAAGTGTAGAGATGGGCATATATGGTGCAATTTTATGATGGAATGGGATTTGTGGATGCTAAATGGGAACATAAAGGGTGACATCCCCCGAGCTCCGACTTGGGAGAGAGGTTCGTCCTACACAACAATCGATTTTGTTTCCTACAAGGTTTACGATAGATGTCTGTACTGCCTATTAATGGAACTTCTAGCGACCACGCGATGCTAGAAACGGTCTTTATCTTCAACCAAGAACATCTAAAGCCCTGTTATACTCAGGAACTCTCTGTGAATAGTGCTGGGAACCGAATAATTAGATTTAATAGAGGGGGACCTATCCTTGCTAGCAAACTGGACAGTACTACAAGAGATATGTCAGAAGAGTGACTGTCGATATGTTGTGATCCTAGTTGCTTTATCAACTTTTTATGGGACCTTAATCCCCCAGATAGTTCTGTCCTAACACCCCATGCATCTCATGAACATCTATTTGACACACACATTTTAGAGAGGAAAAGAAAATAGAAGACAACAAAAGGCCATATTAAATAAAACAATAAAAGATTGAAAAGGGTATGAAGAAGAATTAAGACAAATAAATAACGGCTATAGAAACTGGATTAGATCCCATAGGTTTCTGAGTCACCAAGCAGATGCGGAGGAAATGCTCAAAGCATTCTCTTTGAAAAATTGACATACTTTTTGTTCCATTATAGGCTCTACGGAGAATCCAGTTAACCATCTGCAGAGCACAACTATCCAGGAGCAGGCCTGGGTAGACCACTTTTCAAAAGTTTATGGACCTTCAGATACCCTGGAACCTAAAACTATAGTTAAGTCAAATTGGGCTCTGACCTGCACAAGAGAAGAGATATCTACCCTGATAAAAACAATCATCAGCATTACGAGCACTTGGTTCAAATGGACATAGTAATGCAATTTTGAAAACAAATCCTGAACTGTGGACGAGGATTCTAAAATCCCCGTTTGATAACATAATAATTACAAGGAAAATTCCAAAGTCCTGGAAAAATTCAATTATCATCCTGATTTACAAAAGAGGAGACCGATTGGCAGCGTCAAATTATCGCCCAATCTCACTTTTGGACACGGATGGAAAGATTTTTGCAGGACTGGTCCTGAGGGACCTAGAAAATTGGGCAAAAACGAAGGGGATAATTCCGAAATAGCAGAATGGGTTCAGGAAAGAGCTATCTACCGGAGGTGCGCAGCTTCCCAGGGATGGTGACCTACTGTTGCAGATTCATACCGAACTTGGCTACCATATGGGAACCCCTGTGGGAGTTGAGCAAATCGACCACCAAGTGGGAATGGAAAACACGCTGTCAGAAAGATTTCGAACACATTAAAGAATCTCTATAAGCGGACACCACCATAACATACTATACTGCCACACTACAGACAGAGCTATATGTCGATGCAAGCCCTGTCGGACTTGGAGAAATCCTAGGACAACCGTCGCACACAGGAGAAATAAAAACAATTGCTTACGGCTCACGTGCTTTCACACTAACAGAACAGAGAAATACGCTCATAGTGAAGGGGGGCATTGCAATCTTGTGGGGTTGCCAGCACTTCCACCTGTATCTCTATGGGCGGAGGTTCAAGGCATACATTAACCACAAGCCACTACTGCCAATATTCACCTCACCCGGGATTGGCAATTTGCTCCTAGACATCCAGCAGTATGACTTTGACCTTGTGTATCAAGCAGGAGCCAACAACCCAGCGGATTTCCTATCCAGGCACCTGAGGGCAGCGACACCAGTTGAGGTTAAGGAGTGAAGAGAAACAGAGGAACACTGTAAAGACTGGAGGGGCGTGTCTGTACTGCTGCTCTCTATATGGTAGAGGAGAGGCGCAGAGGACCCCAGCCAAGATTAGATTCTCTAAAAGGTAGCAATGGACGAGCAATCAAGGCCTAGCTTCTCAGGAGGTGATGCAGGCTAGTTCCTAAGTACAGTGTAGTCCCCAAACCTCCACAAAGGAATGTCCACACACTGTATTACTGAAAACACAGTCTTTATATAATTAATATTCAAAGGTATGTACACTATTACAATAACGCACTTTGTACTCAGAAATCAACAATGGTAAATATATACAATTCTAAAGTGGTACCACCAATATTATCAGATCTCATTGAAGTACATCAACTATACGGTCAGAATGTCACACAGATCAATAACAAGGAAACTAGCAATAGAGATGGGAAGGAAAGCAAGATGGTTGACACAATTGGCAGAATACTGGGCAACCTGTAAAATAAAGATAGCCCAGTCTATATATTGCTCAATAGTCTTGTTCTCTCCTGTAATGTTTTTACCCCCCCAATGTACCTGGTGGAGTAGAGTTCTTCGAAGAAGCGTCGACGGATCGCTCTTGAGTGACTCCCTTTAAATCAGGAGCCACGGATCGTCGAGAGGCGTCAAAGAAGGTGAACTTGGCATCGACGATGTCGATGAGAAGTTTGAGGGTGCCAAGACCATGACGTCGATCCAGGCGTGCTCGTCGGCGACATCCTGCGAGGATGAGGTGTGCGGGGCACCTCGGCGATTGGTTGTTCAGGACCGCAAAGAGTTTCTGAAGAACTGTGGCCCAGCAAGGGCGTCGAGTCGTCGAAGTCTTTATGGCCTTCAGGTGGTAGGAAGCCCACCGGCGGATTCTCCTCGGCGCGTGGGCGGCCTTGACTTTCTCCGGTAGGACAAATCGGTCGACTTTGCAGACAAGGGAGTCCTTCGATTCAAATGTTCTTAGGCAAAGGAGCCGGCGGCTCCGGTCGTCGGCGGCACAGCATCAAGCAGTCCCCTCTTCTGGGGCAACACGACTTGGACGGGCCTCCAGCGGTTACACAAACCTGCGAACCCTGGTCTACGGCAATGGACTTCGACAGCGGCGAAGTCCTCGTGCTTCACTTCGTTCTCCTCAGCGGTCCCAGTCTACGGTCGGCAGCCTTTCGAGGGTCTGACTTCCAAGGAGCTTTGGCGAACGTTATGGTGCTCGATGGTCCCTCGGAGCACGGGAAGAGGGCGCCTTACCAGGCCCTCGCTCGGATCAGTCTTCGACGAATTCGGCAGCTTTCAGATCAGGGCGAAGCCGATGCAACAGCAAGTCTTCTTCTTCCAGCTGGGCATCGAGGATTAGCAGTTCCAGTTACTCTTCAAGTGTAGACACAGCTTCTGAACAATTTCCAGTGGTGAGAGGTCCCCAGATATACTATTCCGTCTTTCATCCACACTGCTGGGTCACACTCAGCAGCCAATCAATCAGAAGGGCATTCATGCAATCAGTCAGCCAATTAGGCACACAGTGCATTCAGGCCATCCTCCTCCCTCTCAGACACTCACAACAAGGAATGTGGATTGGGACAAGTACCCAGCCATGCAACACTACACACTGCATTCTGGCCAGTTTCGGGCAAGGCTGTCTCAGTCTTTGTCTCTCATACCAGAAACCAGACAGCCACAACAAGAAGTGCATATTGGTCACAGACTCCATTCACCCAGATCCCACCCACAGGGTGTACCCACAACATACAGTCACTGGGAAGGCTACAGCCAGTCTGGACTTCACAACAACACCATATATGGAACTTCCACCCAACAGTCAGTCACGGTGAAGGGACAGAGCCAGGGCTTCCCAGGACTTTGGGAAAACAAGGTAATAGGTAATCAGGAATCAACTGATTCCAAGGGCAAGGCCTGGGTATCTCAAAATGGAGGATACTCAGAGCACCTGTCAAATTCAGCATGGAGCTGCCACCAGCCCATACCCTGCTCTGTGGGCCACCCACAGGTGCCCAAAAACATACACTAGGGCACAGGGTTGTATCCCCACCCATGGGTGCCATAAGGGTATCCCATGGGTCTGTACACTAAACCAAAAACAGGAAGAGCTGCACTGCTAGGAGTCCCACATGGACTCCTGGGCAGAAAACAATACAGAAAACAATGAAAAAGGACTACAGGACAAGGACAGGGAGGCCCTGTCCCTCCAAGGCATTTCCAGCATCACGGTCCCCCCCCCCCCCAGACTGAGGTTAGGGTGCCTAATCTCCCACGAGATAGACACCCTCATCCAGACGGTCAACATACCTTCTGGAAAGGCCATCTGCATTATCGTGACTCTTCCCTGGTCTGTGCTCTATGGTGAAGTCTAGCCCTTGCAGGCTAATGGACCACCTGAGAAGTTTCGGTTGTTCACCCTTCATCTGCACAAGCCACTTCAGGGGCGTATGGTCTGTTTGAACCTTGAAGGTAGACCCCGTAAGGTAGGGCCTAACATGCCTAAGGCTCCAAACTATATTGAAACATTCCTTCTCAACAGTAGCCCACCTAATTCTCTATCCTTGAGTTGTCTACTGATGAAGATGATAGGATGTTCCCTCCCTTTGTCATCTAACTGGGACAAGACAGCTCCAATTCCGGTGTCACAGGCATCTGTCTGTACGATAAAGGGTCGGCTGTAGTCAGGCGCACACAATACAGGTGCCCTACCAGACTTTCCTTCAAGCCATCAAAGGCCCTCTGACAGTCTTCAGTCCAATTAACCTCCCTAGGTTGTTTGGGTGAAGTCAGAGCTGTCAGGGGTGCCGCTATGGTTCCATAGTCTGCAATGAAATTGTGATAATACCCAGTGAGGCCCAAAAAGGCTCTCACCTGGGTTTGAGTAGTGGGAGTCTCCCAATCCTATACATCCTGTACCTTACTGGGGAGAGGTTGGATTTGACCCCCTCCTACCTCATGACCAAGATATGTGACTTTCCCCTGAGCTATCTGGCACTTGGTGGCCTTGATAGTGAGGTTAGTGTTACGCTCACCTGATCTCCACAGGGGCGCCGAACGGAGCTGGATGATCTGGTGGTGAGTGGAGTCTTGTTCTCCCCTCCGATATGAAAGCAGGCTTGCCTAGAAAGGTAAATCACGGTTACCCAACCATGTGGAGGAGGGCGACTCCTGCCTCCTTTCCTCCCGATACTGTTTTTCTGCACCACTAACCTGCTGCTTTTATATTCTGCAGGTGCTGAATCTCCTGAACAAAGGCTGCGTGATGAAGAATTGTGAGCCCGTGAGCATTGCTGCCTTCAGGTGAGAGCTGCCTCGTGCAGGATTATAAGTCAGAATGAGGCCTTCCCACTGCTCTGCTAACCTGATGTCTTCTATCTGTTTTACAGATGCGACAGTCCCGGAGCGGCGATCGGAAGATGAAGCAGAGATCGAGTGATGACGTTCTTTCTCACTCTTCTTTGCAGGTAACTCGAGACAACTGGACGGGTGTGGCTGATGGCTAGACCAGAGCTGCAGACACAGTGAGCGTTATGCTGCAGGAGTGCAGAATAACGCAAAGCGTGTTCTGTATGAAGGGTGTGGTTTATATAGCCTTCTGAAAGTAGTTATCAGGTAAAGTAGTTCCAGCAACCATACACAAGCAAATAGTCCCACAGCAAATAATCCCTTCACCCTGCCTCATATTGGTTTGCGTTTCGCACATGCCTCCCTGGGTCTGAAACGTGCCATGTTGGTGATGACAGTATGAGCCTGGCGCCAACGGCGCCAGGACCGAGTCCAGGAAGCCCCTGCAAGATTCTTTGGGGCCTTCAAGGCCCCCATGGGACCCAACGACTTGGGCAGGGTGGTCTGTACCTGATGTTTGGGGGTATGGACTGTGACAGTTAGCCCTTTTCAAGGCCGGCAACACCTTATCCAGATGTTTCAAATACTCTTCCCAGGTGGAACTGTAGACAGCAATGTCGTCTAAATAAGCTTCCAGCCCACTGAGCGCATGGTTGACCAATCTCTGGAAGGTGGCAGGGGCATTCTTCAACCCAAAAGGCATGACCCTAAACTTGTAGAGTCCCTCTGGTGTTGAGAACGCCGTCTTTTCCTTGGCATGGTCCGTCAGAGCTATTTGCCAATAGCCTGAGGTGAGGTCAAAGGTGCTCACAAATTTGGCAGCACCTATGGTGTCAACGAGCTCATCAGCCCTGGGCAATGGGTGCGCGTCAGTCTTGGTGACGGCATTGACTCCTCTGTAGTCCCCACAGAACCTCCAATCCTTGGTACCCGCCTGGGAACTTGCCTTGGGGACAAGGACCACTGGACTGGACCAGCGACTGGTTGATGGTTCAATAACACCCAGATCCAACATCTTGGTGACCTCAGCCTGGATGTGGTTCTTAACGGTATCTGACATACGGTAGCTCCTGCTTTTGACACGCACACTGTCACCAGTGTCAATCTCGTGCTTACACCACGGTGTAAGGCCTGGCGTCAGTGAAAACAGAGCAAAGTCCTGCAGGATCTCTGCTGCTCTGTTGTCAAATCTGGAGAGAGATGTACTCCCTAAACTGAGCCATCCTGAGGGTTGCTATGCAGAAAATCAGGAAGGGGCTCACTCTCATCCTCTTCTTGCTCTGAAGCTAGCAAGAGACATGAGACTTCTGCTCGCCTGTGGAAAGGCTTGAGCCTGTTAACATGGAATACCTGAGTGGCAACCTCTGGGATTCCCATGTCAACCAGATAATTGACCTTGCCCATCTTGGAGATTATCCTGAAGGGTCCAGTCCATTTACCTGCCAATGCCTGAGGCGTGGTGGGCTTCATCACGAGGACCTCCTGTCCCAGAGTCCAATCCACTTACGATGCTTTCAGGTCATGCCAGTACTCGTTCAATTCCTGGCTGGCCTTGAGATTCTATCACGACCCTCGCCCAAAACCCCCTCTGGCAAACCCATTGGCCAGGTGGAGTCAGGACTCGGGCCTCTAGAGCCTGGCATCCTCTTCAAAAGCCCTCATGGGGCCAGTCCTGGCGCCTATGGCGCCAGGCTCATACACCATGAAAAACAATGTGCTTGGGAACTACTTTATTGTATCGTCAGCCAACATGGAGGCATCCACATAGCTTGGTTCCTAAGAACCAAGCTATGCGGTCTAGTGTTTTGCGTGCGGTAGCCTAGGGACTACTTCACCTGGACTATTTTGTTGGGACTATTTAAACCACACCCGAGCAAGACAACACGCTTTGTGTTACTTTGCAGCTTGCAACGTGATGCTCACCGTGTCCAGCTATTCCCTCGAGCCTCGGAGAAGCAGAACCTGCAAGGAGACAAAAGGAACATCATTAGCAGCAGCATCTTACCTGCAGTCTTTATCTTTAAACACTTGCAGCTACTGAGAACAGCTTCCTCGAATCTGCACGCCTCCCAGACAGAACGACGTGAAAGAGGAAGATAGAGGCAACATTAAAGAAAGCAGTAGAGACATTTACAAATTACGAACTGCTCAAAAGGCTTACCTGGCTGGTCGCCTCTTGCCTGGCACCAATCCGGACATTCCAATCGCGCTGAAGAACACCGCGACCTACAAGGAAGGAAAACACAGGTTAGCAAAGGCAAGACTTTGCAGCGCTGCGCATAGCACTTACTTACCGCATCATAGCGCTCTTAATGCGCCATCATTTACCAGTGGGCTCAACCAAGCCAGTTCGCCGCGCTGAAGCTCCGCATACCTAAGGGAGAAAAAAGAGACATTTTAAACAAAGAAAGACATGCAGGATAGCAACAAAACTAAAGAACAGCAATAAGACCTACCTGAACAATATCAAACGGGCCGGCGTCAGTGAAGTAACTGGACCGCACTCGCCCATGAAAGACAACGCGCCCCTGCATATAAGGCAGGATGGAGAGCACGCCTAATTCTACCACAAGGTGAGGAGAGGGCGCCAGAGGGACTGAAATCATATGGGGGTGGAGGGAGGATTCTTACCCCAGTCGGTCAGTCCTGAACACAGTCCTCCTGTATTTTCAGGCAGAACCTTCCCTGCAGACCACATCAGGGCAAAGCTGAGAAGCATGCCAGCGAGTAACCCGGCTGGGTGGCGTCCCTGTGGATACCAGGTGGGCGTAACAGATTTGCGGTTGCTTGACCGATCATCAGTGTCATCCTCCGTCTGAGGTCTAACACATAGTCCCCCACTTGCTTGGCGGGACCTGGAGGGGTGGCTTCCAAGCCCTCTCTGATCAAGGCGAGGGGCCCCTCACGGGATGTCAAAAGAGTAACTCAAAGGGGCTGAAACCAGCACCCTCTTGAGGTACCTCTCTGTAAGCAAACAGCAGGCATGGCAGGAGGAGATCCCATTTCCTCATTAGGGGCTCTTCCAAAGCACCTATCATGCCTTGAGAGTTTTATTAAATCTCTCAACCAGACCATTGGTCTGGGGATGGTAAGAGGTGGAGAACTTGTAGGTTACTCCGCACTCTTTCCACATGGTCTTCATGTAACTAGACATGAAGTTGTATTCTCTGTCAGAGACAACCTCCTTAGAGAATCCAACACGGGTGAAAATGCCCAGGAGAGCCCTCGCAACCACCTTGGCAGTTACAGTCTGAAGGGGTATAGACTCAGAGTACCTGGTGGCATGATCTACCAAGACCAGGATGAACCGATGTCCACCTGAAGTGGGAGGGTCCAGGGGACCGACAATGTCGATGCCTACCCTCTCAAATGGTGTGCCAACCACTGGCAATGGCTGCAGTGGGGCAATGACACTGCCTCCAGTCTTGCAGGACAACTGACAAGTTGGGCAGGTCCTGTAGTGGGACTCCACTTCTATTCCCATCCAAGGCCAGTAGAAATGGGCAGAGAGCCTCTGCTTAGTCTTCTTGGTAGGTACCAAGATGACCAGCCAAGGGCACCTCATGCGCCAACTGCAGCAGGAAGGGCCTGTAAACCTGGGGTACCACCAACCTCTTGAGGGCACCAGGTTCAGGCTTAGTGGGCTCACTAACAAGGAGCTCACCCTCCCAATAAATCCAGAAGGTCCTAAGCACTTCTCCTTGTGCCTGGGACAGGGTCTGTTTCCTCAGACCCTCGAGAGAGTGGCACTCTCTCTGTCCCTTACAGAAGTCCCCCCGGGAGGGTCCCCCTTCAGATAACAAGCATTGAAGATCGGGATGATACTCCGGGTTGAGAACCTCTCCCCCAGGAGAGTCTTCTGGCTCTTCTCCCCCAGGAGTTGAGACAGGGTTTACCACTGGATCCAGCCCGTCCGGAGCATGGATCCCAATGGGTGCTGTAGGAACAGCAGGAAGAGAAGGGGCCCCTGGCACAGAGGTTGCCTTCTTGTTCTTCCTTCGTCTTGCCTTAGGCCTCACCTTTGGCTCGGGTACCTGACTCACAGCCAGACTTGTGTCACCTGCGACCTAGTGACTGCAGCAGCAGTCAGGGGAAGACCATCCGAGATCAACCCCAACTCTACCAGATCATTACCTAACAGAATGTTAGCAGGGACATTGTCCTGAACCAGGACAGGGAGCTTTGCTGTCTTGTCTCCAATTATGAGTGTGACTAAGGCTACAGGCGATAACTTGGGAGGCCCACCAGCTAACCTGGTGGTTCTCAGAGGAGCACCTACATAGTCCTCTGGCTTGAGCATGGTCCTGTCCACCACTGTCATGCTTGCCCCGATGTCTCTCAAGCCAGTAGAAGGCTGGCCATTCAAGAGGACACTTCTCAAAAACCTACGGGTGTTCTGTAGGATAGTCAACAGTACTTCTGCGTACTGGTCCCAGGCCCGAAGGGAGACTAAGGAAATCTCTACAGGAGCACCAAATGTGATCCCTGTAGAGGAGGGAAGGACAGTGGCCTCCACCTCAGACATGGGGTGATCGTAGGTCAGGCTGACAGCCTGTACTCCATGTGCCTTACCTTTACACTTGGAGTCACCCCTCTTGTGATCCAGAGCCCCACAATCCCAACAAGTGCCGGGAATGCGGGGTATGGTACTGGACCCACTGGGAGCCTGCTTTGCAGCAGGCGCACCACTACTCTTATTCCCACCCCCAGATGGCTTACCCCCACTAGATTTTTGGGTCTTAGGAGAGGAGGGTTTAGGTTTACCTGACTGTGACTGCTTTTGGGACTCCTCTGCTTTCTGAGAGGCCCCCTTTTCTTTGTCCTTGTCCTTCCCACTGGAGTCCTTAGGGGACACCCGGTGGGAGACCCACATGTCAGCCAACCTAGCCAGCTTAAAGGGAGCCAAAAAGTTCTGGTCAGCAACATACTGACGCAGCTCTGGTGAACAGGCTTCAGAAAAATGCTCAAAAAACAACAGGTGGGACAATTCAACAAACGTTTTCCCTTTGTAACCATCATCCACCCCATCATGTTCATGTGCGCAGCACTCACCCAGTCAACCCAAGACACATTCTCTCTTTTCTTAAATTCCCTGAACCTTTTAAGGTATTGGGTAGGTGTCTTGCCAAACTTGGCAATCAAAGCAGATTTCATACACTCATACTGACCTCTGTCTTCCACACTCAGCTTCAGAATACAGTCATACCCAGTCTGAGGCACTCTGCTTAACAAACACTTAGCACAATCTCTTTTGTCAACATCATGAATTGCACAAGCCATTTCAAATGCTTGAATCCATTGGAGGATATCGGAACCCTCCGCAAACACACCAACCAAATCTTTCATAAACTTGGTGACTGGGTGTGATGCTGGAAATGCATCGGAGGGACAGGGCCTCTGTATCCTTGTCCTTTACTGCCTTTTTATCGTGTGTTCTGTCGTATTTTCCGTGCAGGAGTTCATGTGGGACTCCTGGCGGTGCAGGTCTCTCTCTTTTGGTTTGGTGAACAGACCCGTGGGATACCCTTATGGCACCCATGGGTCGGGGGTACAACCCTGTGCCCCTAGTGTATGTTTTTGGGCACCTGTGGGTGGCACGCAGAGCAGGGTATGGGATGGTGGCAGCTCCATGCTGACTTTGACAGGTGCGCTGAGTATCCTCCATTTTGGGGATCCCCAGGCCCTGCCATTGGAATCAGTTGATTCCGGATGGAAAACAAGATGGCCCCTGTGGCCTCTTGCTTTCTATTACCTATTACCTTGTTTTCCCAAAGTCCTGGGAAGCCGTGACTCTGTCCCTTCCCCCTGACTGGCTGTTGGGTGGAAGTGCCATATATGGTGTTGTTGTGAAGTCCAGTCCAGACTGACTGGAGACTTCCCAGTGGCTGTATGTTGTGGGTACGCCCTGTGGTGGGACCTGGGTGAATGAAGTGTGTGACCAATATGCACTTCTTGTTGTGGCTGTCTGGTTTCTGGAATGAGAGACAAAGACTGAGACAGCCCTGCCCGAAACTGGCCTAAATGCAGTGTGTAGTGTTGAATGGCTGGGTACTTGTCCCAATCCACATTCCTTGTTGTGAGTGTCTAAGAGGGAGGAGGATGGCCTGAATGCACTGTGTGCCTGTTTGGCTGACTGACTGCATGAATGCACTTCTGTAGGACTGGCTGCTGAGAGTGACCCAGCAGTGTGGATGAGAGACAAGATAGTATATCTGGGGACCTCTCACCACTTTTAATTGTTCAGAAGCGTTCAGAAGCTGTGTCTACACTTTAAGAGTAACTGTAACTGCTGATCCTCGATGCCCAGCTGGAAGAAGAAGACTTGCTGTTGCATTTGCTTCGACCGATCTGAAAGCTGCCGAAATCGTCAAGGACTGATCCGAGAGAGGACCTTGTAAGGCACCCTCTTCCCGTGCTCTGAGGGACCATCGAGCACCGCTAACCTTCGCCGAAGCTCCCTGGAAGTCAGACCCTCGAAAGGCTGCCGACCCGAGAGGGGACCGCTGAGGAGAACGAAGCAAAGCACCCGGACTTCGCCGCTGACAAAGTCCATTGACGTCGACCAGAGAACGCAGGTTTGTGTAACCGCTGGAGGCCCGTCAAAGTTGTGTCGCCCAGCCGTGGGGACCACTTGACGCCGTGCCGCCGACGACTGGAGCCGCCCACTCCCTTTGCCTAAGAACATTTGAATCCAAGGGCTCCCTTGTCCGCAACGTCGACTGCTTTGTCCCGCCAGAGAAAGTCGAGGATGACCAACACGACGAGGAGAATCCACCGGTGTGTTTCCCGCCACCTGAAGGCCACAAAGACTTCGACGACTCGACGCCCTTGCTGGGCCACAGTTCTTCCAAAACTCTTTGCGGTCCTGAACAATCTATCGCCGAGGTGCCCTGCACACCTCATCCTCGCAGGATGTCGCTGACGAGCGCCGCCTGGATCGACATCGGGGTCTCGGCACCCTTGAACTTCTCATCGTCGCCGTCAACGACAAGTTCACCATCTTCGACGCCTCTTGACGATCCGTGGCTCCGTGGGAGTCACTCAAGAAGGATCCTTCGACGCGTCTTCGAAGAACTCTACTCCACCAGGTACATTGGGGGGGGGTAAAACCTTAATAGGAGGAAATAAGGCTATTGAACAATATATGGACTGGCTTGTGCTATATATCTTTATTTTACAGGTTGCCCAAGTGGGGGGATCTCCACACAGAACTGTGTCTATCGGTATAGGCCAGCAATCTACCTATTGTTTCAACCACCTTGTGTTCCTTCCTATCTCTATTGCTGGTTTCCTCGTTATTGATCTGTGTGACATTTTAACCGTATAGTTGATGCACTTTAATGAGATTTGATAACATTGGTGGTACCACTTTAGAATTGTATATATTTATCATTGTTGATTTCCGAGTACAAAGTATGTTATTGTGAACGTTTACATACCTTTGAATATTAATTATATAAAGACTGTGTTTTCAGTAATACAGTGTGTGGACATTCCATTGTGGAGGTTCTGGGACTACACTGTACTTAAGAACCAGCCTGCATCACCTCCTGAGAAGCTAGGCCTTGATTGTTCGTCCATTGCTACCTTATTGAGAATCTTGGGTGGGGTCCTCTGTGCCTCTCATCTACCATATAGAGAGCGGAAGTACAAGCACCCCCCATCAGTATCTTCACACTGGTGGCAGCAGTGGGATGCTTATGGTTTTAAGAATCAGTGTATAATCGTGCCACTTACAAAATATCTGTACTTTATTAAATTAAGGTTTGGTTGTGTACAAAATAATTGCATTACAAGCAATGGAGTCTATTGCAAATGGTAAATTGACTAGAATGAGCTTAGAGGCTCTCCAGAGTGCTTGTGAAGCCAGGGAGTTAGACTTTGTGGATAAGTCTAGGGCTGAGCTGATAGCTGCCCTGGTGGACTACCAGACCGATTGTGAAACTCTTAATGAGGGGGGAATGCAACCAATGAGGACTCTGCCCCTGGGGGTTCTACTGAATCTGTTTCTGGGAATGCCACCATTCCTGCTGCCTCTGTTCCGAACCCCAGCAGTTCCTCGGAGCTTGAGTTATTAAGGATGAAACTGGCCTTTGAATATCGTAAGTTGGAAATAGATGCTGAGCTTAAGAAGGAGGAGTTGGCTCAACAAGTGGAGCTCAAAAATAAGGACCTTGAACTCAAGAACCAGAACACTAAATGTCAGAGAATCCAGCTAGAGAAAGCTAGAGTGGAGACTTCAGCGAAACCCAGTGAGAGTGTCAGGTCCCCAGCAACTAAGTTTATGAAAGATTTGGTTGGTGTGTTTGTGGAGGGTTCTGATATCCTCCAATGGATTGAAGCGTTTGAAATGGCTTGTGCAATTCATGATGTTGACAAAAGAGATTGGGCTAAGTGTTTGTTACGCAGAGTGCCTTAGACTGGGTATGACTGTATTCTGAAGCTGAGTGTGGAAGAAAGGGGTCAGTACGAGTGTATGAAGTCTGCTTTGATTGCCAAGTTTGGCAAGACACCTACCCAATACCTTAAAAGGTTCAGGGATTTCAAGAAAAGAGAGAATGTGTCTTGGGTTGACTGGGTAAGTGCTGCGCACATGAACATGATGGGGTGGATTGATGGTTACAAGGTGAAAACCTTTGTTGAATTGTCCCACCTGTTGTTTTTTGAGCATTTTTCTGAAGCCTGTTCACCGGAGCTGCGTCAGTATGTTGCTGACCAGAACATTTTGGATCCCTTTAATATGGCTAGGCTGGCTGACAAGTGGGTCTCCCACCGTTTGTCCCCTAAGGACTCCAGTGGGAAGGACAAGGACAAAGAAAAGGGGGCCTCTCAGAAAGCTGATGAGTCCCAAAAGCAGTCACAGTTGGGTAAACCTAAACCCTCCTCTCCGAAGACCCAAAAATCTAGTGGGGATAAGTTATCTTTGGGTGGGAATAAGAGTAGTGGTCCACCTGCTGCAAAGCAGGCTCCCAGTGGTTCCAGTACCATACCCCGCTCACCCAGCACTTGTTGGGATTGTGGGGCTCTGGATCACAAGAGGGGTGACTCCAAGTGTAAAGGTAAGGCACTTTGAGTACAGGTTGTCAGCCTGACCTACCCTTACCCCATGTCTGAGGTGGAGGCCACTGTCCTCCCCTCCTCTACAGGGATCACATTTGGTGCTCTTGTAGAGATTTCCTTAGTGTCCCTTGGGGCCTGGGCCAGTATGCGGAAGTACTGGCGACTATCCCACAGAACACCCGTAGATTTTTGAGAAGTGTCCTCCTGAATGGCCAGCCTTCTACTGGTTTGAGAGACACTGGGGCAAGCATGACAGTGGTGGACAGGTCCCTGCCCAAGCCAGAGGACTATGTAGGTGCTCCTCTGAGAACAACCAGGTTAGCTGGTGGGCCTCCCAAGTTATCGCCTGTAGCCTTAGTCACACTCATAATTGGAGACAAGACAGCATAGCTTCCTGTCCTGGTTCAGGACAATGTCCCTGCTAACATTCTGTTAGGTAATGATCTAGTAGAGTTGGGATTGATCTCGGATGGTCTTCGCATGACTGCTGCTGCGGTCACTAGGTCACAGGTGACCATGGGTCTGGCTGTGAGTCAGGTACCCGAGCCAAATGCGCGGCATAAGGCAAGACGAAGGAAGAACAAGAATGCCACCTCTGTGGAGGGAGCTCCTTCTCTTCCTGAGGTTCCTACAGCACCCATTGGTATCCATGCTCCGGACGGGCTGGGTCCAGTGGTAAACCCCGTCTCAACTCCTGTGGGAGAAGAGCCAGAAGACTCTCCTGGGGGAGAGGTTCTCAACCCGGAGTATCATCCCGATCTTCAATGCTTGTTAGCTGAAGGGGGTCCCTGCCGGGCTGACTTCTGTAAAGGACAGAGAGAGTGCCACTCTCTCGAGGGTCTGAGGAAACAGGCCCTGTCCCAGGCACAAGGAGAAGTGCCTACGACATTCCGGATTTATTGGGAGGGTGAGCTCCTTGTTAGTGAGCCCACTAAGCCTGAACCTGGTGCCCTCAAGAGGTTGGTGGTACCCCAGGTTTACAGGCCCTTCCTGCTGCAGTTGGCGCATGAGGTGCCCTTGGCTGGTCATCTTGGTACCAAGAAGACTAAGCAGAGGCTCTCTGCCCATTTCTACTGGCCCCGGATGGGAGTAGAAGTGGAGTCCCACTGCAGGACCTGCCCAACTTGTCAGTTGTCCGGCAAAACTGGCGGAAATGTCATTGCCCCACTGCAGCCATTGCCAGTGGTTGGCACACCATTTGAGAGGGTGGGCATCGACATTGTCGGTCCCCTGGACCCTCCCACTTCAGGTGGACATCGATTCATCCTGGTTTTGGTAGATCATGCCAACAGGTACCCTGAGGCTATACCCCTTCAGTCTGCAACTGCCAAGGTGGTTGCCAGGGCTCTCCTGGGCATTTGCACCCGTGTTGGATTCCCCAAGGAAGTTGTCTCTCGCAGAGGATCCAACTTCATGTCTAGTTACATGAAGACCATGTGGAAAGAGTGCGGAGTAACCTATAAATTCTCCACCTCTTACCATCCCCAGACCAATGGTCTGGTTGAGAGATTTAATGAAACTCTCAAGGGCATGATAGGTGCTTTGGAAGAGCCCCTACGGAGGAAATTGGATCTCCTCCTGCCATGCCTGCTGTTTGCTTACAGAGAGGTACCTCAAGAGGGTGTTGGTTTCAGCCCCTTTGAGTTACTCTTTGGACATCCCGTGAGGGGGCCCCTTGCCTTGATCAGAGAAGGTTTGGAGGCCACCCCTCCCGGTCCCGCCAAGCAAGTGGGGGACTATGTGTTAGCCCTCAGACGGCAGATGACACAAATGATGGGTCAGGCAACAGCGAATCTCAAGGCCAGCCAGGAATTGAACAAATACTGGCATGACCTTAAAGCATCGCAAGTGGATTGGACTCCCGGACAGAAGGTCCTCGTGATGGAGCCTACCAAGCCTCGGGCATTGGCAGATAAATTGACTGGACCCTTCAGGATAATCTCCAAGATGGGCGAGGTCAATTATCTGGTTGACATGGGAATCCCAGGGGTAGCCCCTCAGGTATTCCATGTTAATAGGCTCAAGCCTTTCCACAGGCGAGCCTGAGTCTCATGGCTCTTGCTGGCTTCAGAGCAAGAAGAGGATGAGAGTGCGCCCCTTCCTGATTTGCTATATAGCAACCCTCAGGATGGCTCAGTGGAGGGAGTGCATCTCTCTCCAGATTTGACAACAGATCAGCAGAGGGCCTGCAGGACTTTGCTCCAGCAGTATGCCTCTCTGTTTTTTCTGACGCCAGGCCTTATACTGTGGTGTAAGCACGAGATTGACACTGGTGACAGCATGCCTGTCAAGAGCAGGAGCTACCGTATGTCAGATACTGTTAAGAACCACATCCAGGCTGAGGTCGCCAAGATGTTGGATCTGGGTGTTATTGAACCCTCAACCAGTCCCTGGTCCAGTCCTGTGGTCCTTGTCCCCAAGTCAAGTTCCCAGGCAGGTACCAAGGATTGGAGGTTCTGTGTGGACTACCGAGGAGTCAATGCCGTCACCAAAACTGACGCGCGCCCATTGCCCAGGGCTGATCAGCTAGTGGACACCATAGGTGCTGCCAAATTTGTGAACACCTTTGACCTCCCCTCAGGCTATTGGCAAATAGCTCTGACGGACCATGCCAAGGAAAAGACGGAGTTCTCAACACCAGAGGGACTCTACCAGTTTAGGGTCATGCCTTTTGGGTTGAAGAATGCCCCTGCCACCTTCCAGAGATTGGTCAATCATGCTCTCAGTGGACTGGAAGCCTTTTGTGTGGCTTATTTAGACAACATTACCGTCTGCAGTTCCACTTGGGAAGAGCATTTGACACATCTGTGTAGGGTGTTGCAGGCCTTGAAAAGGGCTAACCTCACTATCAAGGCCACCAAGTGCCAGATAGCTCAGGGAAAGTCACATATCTTGGACATGAGGCAGGAGGGGGTCAAATCCAAACTCTTCCCAGTAAGGTACCGGATGTACAGGACTGTGAGACTCCCACTACTCAAACCCAGGTGAGAGCCTTTTTGGGCCTTACTGGGTATTATCGCAATTTCATGGCGGACTATGGAACCATAGCTGCACCACTGACAGCTCTGACTTCTCCGAAACAACCTAGGAAGGTTAATTGGCAGGAAGACTGTCAGAGGGCCTTTGATGGCTTGAAAGAAAGTCTGTGTAGGGCACCTGTGTTGTGTGCGCCTGACCACAGCCAACCCTTTCTCGTCCAGACGGATGCCTGCGACACCGGAATTGGAACTGTTGTGTCCCAGATAGATGACAAAGAGAGGGAACATCCCATCATCTTCATCAGTAGACAACTTAAGGGTAGAGAATTTAGGTGGGCTACTGTTCAGAAGGAGTGTTTCAGAATAGTTTGGAGCCTTAGGCGTGTTAGACCCTACCTTACGTGGTCTACCTTCAAGGTCCAAACAGATCATAAGCCCCTGAAGTGGCTTATGCAGATGAAGGGTGAAAACAAGAAACTGCTCAGGTGGTCCATTAGCCTGCAAGGGCTAGACTTCACCATAGAGCACAGACCAGGGAAGAGTCACGATAATGCAGATGGCCTTTCCAGAAGGTATGTTGACCGTCTGGATGAGGGTGTCTATCCCGTGGGAGATTAGGCACTCTCCACCTCAGTCTGGGGGGGGGGGCAACTGTGATGCTGGAAATGCATCGGAGGGACAGGGCCTCCGTATCCTTGTCCTTTACTGCCTTTTTATCGTGTGTTCTGTCATATTTTCCATGCAGGATTTCATGCGGGACTCCTGGCAGTGCAGCTCTCTCTCTTTTGGTTTGGTGAACAGACCCGTGGGACACCCTTATGGCACCCATGGGTGGGGGGTACAACCCTGTGCCCCTAGTGTATGTTTTTTGGCACCTGTGGGTGGGCCGCAGAGCAGGGTATGGGCTAGTGGAAGCTCCATGCTGACTTTGACAGGTGCGCTGAGTATCCTCCATTTTGGGGATCCCCAGGCCCTACCATTGGCATCAGTTGATTCCGGATGGAAAACTGATGGCCCCTGTGGCCTCTTGCTTTCTATTACCTATTACCTTGTTTTCCCAAAGTCCTGTGAAGCCCTGACTCTGTCCCTTCCCCCTGACTGGCTGTTGGGTGGAAGTGCCATATATGGTGTTGTTGTGAAGTCCAGTCCAGACTGACTGGAGCCTTCCCAGTGACTGTATGTTGTGGGTACGCCCTGTGGGTGGGACCTGGGTAAATGGAATGTGTGACCAGTATGCACTTCTTGTTGTGGCTGTCTGGTTTCTGGTATGAGAGACAAAGACTGAGACAACCCTGCCCGAAACTGGCCTGAATGCAGTGTGTAGTGTTGAATGGCTGGGTACTTGTCCCAATCCACATTCCTTGTTGTGAGTGTCTGAGAGGGAGGAGGAAGGCCTGAATGCACTGTGTGGCTGATTGGCTGACTGACTGCATGAATGCCCTTCTGTATGATTGGCTGCTGAGAGTGACCCAGCAGTGTGGATGAGAGACAAGATGGTATATCTGGGGACCTCTCACCACTGGAAATTGTTCAGAAGCATTCAGAAGCTGTGTCTACACTTGAAGAGTAACTGGAACTGCTGATCCTCGACGCTCAGCTGGAAGAAGAAGACTTGCTGTTGCATTTGCTTCGACCGATCTGAAAGCTGCCGAAATCGTCAAGGACTGATCTGAGAGAGGACCTGGTAAGCCGCCCTCTTCCCGTGCTCCAAGTGACCATCGAGCACCGCTAACCTTCGCCGAAGCTCCCTGGAAGTCAGACCCTCGAAAGGCTGCCGACCCGAGATGGGACCGCGGTTCATAGTGATAATACCGAATTTAAAAATCTCGAAAACCAAAATCTCGAATACAAAAGGCCGAAAAATAAAATATCGAATTTTTTTTTCAATGTGTTTTTTTTCAAAATGGGGGGGTTCCCCCCCAACCCCCCTTTTTTTCATTTTTTTTTTATTTTACCCCTTTTTTTTACTTACCTGACCCCAAAAACATATATAAATAAATAAATAAAAAATTCGATATTTTTTTTTTCGATATTTTATTTTTCAGCCTTTTTGTATTCGAGATTTTGTTTTCGAGATTTTGACTGACCACCGGGACCGCTGAGGAGAACAAAGCAAAGCACCCAGACTTCGCCGCTGACGAAGTCCATTGCCATCGACTAGGGTACGCAGGTTTGTAAAACCACTGGAGGCCCGTCGAAGTTGTGTTGCCCAGCCGTGGGGACCACTTGACGCCGTGCCACAGCCGATCGGAGCCGCCCGCTCCCTTTGCCTAAGAATATTTGAATAAAAGGACTCCATTGTCCGTGACGTTGACTGCTTTGTCCCGCCGGAGAAAGTCGAGGATGACCAACATGCCGAGGAGAATCCGCCGGTTGGTTTCCCGCCACTTGAAGGCCACAAAGACTTTGACGACTCGACGCCCTTGCTGGGCCACAGTTCTTCCGAAACTCTTTGCGGTCCTGAACAATCTATCGCCGAGGTGCCCTGCACACCTCATCCTCGCAGGACGTCGCTGACGAGCACCGCCTGGATCGACATCGGGGTCTCGGCACCCTTGAACTTCTCATCACCGCCGTCGACGACAGGTTCACCATCTTCGACGCCTCTCGACGATCCGTGGCTCCTGCTTTAAAGGGAGTCACTCAAGAAGGATCCTTCGACGCGTCTTCGAAGAACTCTACTCCACCAGGTACATTGGGGGGGTAAAACCTTAATAGGAGGAAATAAGGCTATTGAACAATATATGGACTGGGCTTGTGCTGTATATCTTTATTTTACAGGTTGCCCAGGTGGGGGGATCTCCACACAGAACTGTGTCTATCGGTATAGGCCAGCAATTTGCCTATTGTTTCAACTACCTTGCGTTCCTTCCTATCTCTATTGCTGGTTTCCTCGTTATTGATCTGTGTGACATTTTAACCGTACAGTTGATGCACTTTAATGAGATTTGATAACATTGGTGGTACCACTTTAGAATTGTATATATTTATCATTGTTGATTTCCGAGTACAAAGTGCGTTATTGTGATCGTGTACATACCTTTGAATATTAATTATATAAAGACTGTGTTTTCAGTAATACAGTGTGTGGACATTCCTTTGTGGGGGTTGGGGGACTACACTGTACTTAAGAACCAGCCTGCATCACCTCCTGAGAAGCTAGCCCTTGATTGCTCGTTCATTGCTACCTTATTGAGAACCTTGGCTGGGGTCCTATATGCCTCTCCTCTACCATATAGAGAGTGGAAGTACAGGTACCCCCCACCAGTATCTTCACACTGGAGACCTGCCACTCTCAACTGGTTTAGCTGAAGTCTCCACTCTACCTTTCTCTAGCTGGATTCTTTGGTGCTCAGTGTCCCTATCTTTGAGTATCACTTGCTGTGCAAACTTCTCAACTCAGATTCTATTGCCAACTTTGTGTATTGAAAGGCTAACTGTTCGCGTTGTAGCTCCAATTTTAAAAGTTCAATCTTCAGGGCTGGGATTTGAAACAGAGGCAGCAGTGATGGTGGCATTCCCAGAAACAGATTCAGCAGAAACCGCAGGTGCAGAGTCCTCATTGGTTGCACCCCCCCCCTTCATCAAGAGTTTCACCATCAGTCTGGTAGTCTGCCAGGGCAGCTATCAGCTCAGCCATAGACCTATCCACAAAGTCTAACTCCCTGGTTTCACAAGCACTCTGGGGAGCCTCTAAGGTCACCCTAGTCAATTTACCATTTGCAATAGACTCCATTGCTTGTAATGCAGTTATTGTGTACACAACCAAACCTTAATTTAATAAAGTGCAGATATTTTGTAAGTGGCACGGTTATACACTGATTCTTAAAACCATAAGCATCCCACCGCTGCCACCAGTGTAAAGACTGGAGGGGGGTGTCTGTACTTCTGCTCTCTATATGGTTGTCATGACCCATATCCAAAAAAAACCCTCGCTAGCCCATGGGCCAAGAGGGGTCTTGGCTTGGGTCTCCAACAAACTTAGGCATCCTTTGCCTAGGTCCCCTTTTGGCGCCAGGCTCATACTTCATAAGGACTTGTGTTTAGGGAACTACTTTATTTCAGCCAACATGGAGGCATCCACATAGCTTGGCCCCATTGGAATCAAGCTATGCAGTATAGTGTTTTTGGGTGTGGTAGCCTAGGAACTACTTTACCTGGACTACTTTTGAAGCTATTTAAACCACGCCCGACTTGGATAACATGCTTCGCGTTACTTGCAATCTTGCAACGTGACGCTCGTCGTGTTCAGCTGTGCCCGCGAACCTCGGAAGAACAGCATCTGAAAAGAGACAAAAGGACATCGTTAGCAGCAGCAGATTACCAGTCGTTTTCATCGTTAGCTGCCCCCAGGTCCTGCGAACAGCATCCTAGGGTCAGTGCGTCTCCCGGACCGGCGGATCTGAGAAAAGGAAGAAACAAGACATTAGACACTTTAACAACATCACGAATTGTGCCGAAAAGCTTTCCTCGCAAGTCATCCCTCGACCAGCATCGCCTCGGAATTTCATACACCGCGATCTATGGGAAAGAAAAGACAACAGGTTAGCAAAGGCAAGCCATCATAGCGCTGCGCATAGCGCCTTCTTACCGCATCAAGGCACTCTTTACACGCCATCATTTACCAACGAGACCCGATTCAGCCAAGGCATCACATTGGACTTCCTCATACCTAAGGAAGAGAAAAAGACATTTAACAAACCAAGAAAGGCATGCAAGAATAACAACAATATACAACAGCAATAAGACCTACCTGAAAGACTCAAAACGGACCGGCATCAGTGAAGTAACTAGATTGCCTTCACCCACAAAGGTCAACGCGCCCCTGCCAAGAAAGCAGGACGGAGAGCACACTTGAATTAACAACAAGGTGAGGAGAGGTCTACAGGGGTTACAGACATACGGGGTGGTGGGGGACTGCTTACCCCGGTTGCCCAGTCTTGAACATTGCCCACCTGTATTCCAGGCAGAACTTCGCCGCTGGTCACACCTTGGAACCGCAGAGGAGTATATCAGCGTCCCCGTGGATACCAGGTGAGCGAAACAGAACGTGAAGCCTGCCAAACCAATCCACCTGGGCGCCATGGAGAGATCAGAATTAGACCAATTGGCCCAATTGTTAGGAGAACTTCCTGCCAAGGTTCATTCTGCCCGACAAGAGACCAACGCTCTCCGGAGAGACTTATTAGTAACTAAAGAACGCATTGAAGAAATGAGCAAGCAATACTTGCAATCACAAGCAGGACAGACGCCTCTACCTAGAAACAACCCAACGATGCAACATCCTGCCATGCCATCCACTACCTCTACTCCGGTACAAATCATGTTACCGGGAACAGTTCCTTTGGCACCACCGGAGTGGTTTGGAGCATTCCCAAATGACCAAGCTCGGGTAGCCTTTGTTTTTATCATACCTGAGTGGTAGTGCAGCAGATTGGTCGGTACCATTGCTGACACATGATGATCCTTTATTGCATGACTTTGGGGGATTTCAGAGGGAAATGGAAAATCTTTTTGCTCGCCATACCCGAGAGCAAGCAGTGGACAATGAACTCCTTTCCCTCCGACAGGGAAATCAGGACTTGTTAACATACATTGCTACTTTCAACAGATTGGTAGCTGAAGCTAGGTGGCCTGAAAACAAAAGAACCACCTTATTTCATCGGGGCTTACGCAGTGAATTAAAAGACGTTCTAGCTCAAGTGGTCAATCCTCCTAGAGACTGTTCTGAATTCATAGATTTGGTCGTACAACTAGACCACCGGTTGCAAGACCGAAAAGCAGACCGTTCCAAAATGGACCCTCGGCCTGTGTATGTTCGATCTAGAGACAATGTAACTAGAGTGCAAGAAAATACTGTGGAGCCTATGCAAATCGGAGGGGTACGACCACCCCTAACTAAACTAGAGCGAGATAAAAGGAGACAACAACAACTATGTCTGTATAGCGGAAAACCAGGGCATTTCCTGAAGGACTGCCCAGTCAAACCTCCAATGAAGATCGTCGGGGCCATGGAAAAAGATGAAGAGAAGGAATCTAAGTCGGAAAACTACCCAGCTCGGCAAACGTAGAGGTCAGTTTGTTGAGTGAGAGAAAAGAGCCACTGACCTCACACTTTGCAATACCGGTGATCTTAATTAATAACCAACGGTCGTCAAGAATGCATGCCGTAGAAGCATACATCGACAGCGGAGCAGTTGGGAATTATATAGATCAAGACCTGGCTGCAGAGATAGGGCTTCCCCTATGTTCCAAACCAACTACAGACAAGGTAACTACGGTGGATGGGACAGAAATTGCTTCCGGACCCGTAACCCGATGCACAGCTGAGATAACCTTGCTGTGCCAGGACAGACATCAGTAACTTATTTCGTTCAATCTCATCAAGGCACCTCAATTCCAGCTCATTCTAGGGATGCCATGGTTAGTCGCTCACAACCCTTTGATTGACTGGCGGGCAAAGAAATTAACCTTCCGCAGTGACTGCTCCCCAGCCTGTTATTATCAAGAACAGAAACCTGCTTTCAGTATCTCTACGATTCCCGGAGCGACAGCATCAACCCTGGGAGTAACTAATACCTTGCCGGAGGAATACCATGATTTCCAGGATGTATTCCAGAAGGACCAAGCGAACACGCTGCCGCCGCACAGGCCCTATGACTGCCAGATCAACCTTGTTCCAGGTGCTCAAGTCCCTTGCGGTAGAATCTATGTTCTTACGGAACCTGAAAACCTTCATCTGAAGTCTTTATTTAGACCAGTACCTTGCAAATGGATTCAGTCATCCATCAAAGTCCCCTGCAGCCAGTCCTTTGTTCTTCGTACCGAAAAAAGAACAGGACTTAAGAACCTGTATTGACTACCGCGCATTAAACCAGATCACAGAGAAGAAACGTTACCCCTTGCCACTTATCCCTGAAATGCTGGACCAGGTCAAAGATGCCCAGATTTACACCAAATTGGACCTTCGTGGAGCGCACCACCTGGTCCAGGTCAGAAGCAGAGATGAATGGAAAACTGCTTTCCGTACCAAATACGGTTTGAACGAATATCAAGTCATGCCCTTTGGGTTATACAACGCCCCAGCAGCATTTCAATATTTCATGAATGACGTCTTGAGAGAGTTAATTGATGTCTGCGCCCTAGTGTACATAGACAATATCCTAGTGTACTCAACCTCAAAACCGGATCATATCAAGCACGTCCGTTCAGTCCTCACCAAGCTCCGTGAACATCGTTTATATGCAAAGCTTGAAAAGTGTTTTTTTCACGTCACCGAAGTTGAGTTTCTGGGTTTATTCTTACTCCAGGAGGCATCAGAATGAAACTGCATAAGGTAGACGCCATTTTGAAATGGCCATCACCAACGTCAGTAAAAGGGGTACAAAGCATGTTGGGCTTTGCAAACTTCTATCGCCGCTTTATACCAGTCTTCTCTCAGGTCATTGTAACGCTCACCTGGTATCCACGGGGACGTCACTCAGCCTGTACTGACCTCTTACGACCTCAAACCCTTCCCTGGAGACTACTCGACTGGAGACTGGGCCTTGTTTTCTTGGAAAGTGTGCTCTTTGTCCTGCTTTCAGTGCAGGAGCGCTTTGATTGATGCGGGCTCGTTGCTGCCTAGTTACTTCACTGGCAAGGGTCCGACAGGTAAGTATAATGAGTCTTTTGAACAGTTCTCTAACTTCATTCCTTTCCTTCCTTAGATGATGGCCGGCGTCCGGGGATGGCGACGTGCTGCTGAGATGAGTAGCGCTGAAGGTGAGTGAGAGCACGATGCACGATGCAACCCTTTCGTATTTGTATTGAACTGAGTTCTTTTTCTGTGTCTTTTAGGTGCCGTGACGTTTTCAGCGTGGATGTAGGTTATGAAGAAAAAATGCAATGAGTAAGCACGGTATGCGGCACCTCTAGATGTTTTCACGCTAACCTGGAGTGTCTTTTCCTTCTTGCAGATGGATGAGAAGTTCCGGAGACACAGTTCTCCCATATCGCCTGTATTCAGGTATGCGTTTGAAGCTCGTACAGTCATTAAAAATAAGTGAAGATTTGCTGAATGCTTACTAATGCCTTTTTACTGTTCTTTTCCCTTTTTCTTAGGAAGCGGCGTGCCGGGATGGGAATTACACCGCCGAAGATGCCCGCAGAACAGAAGGAGCGATGAATGATGGGCAGAAGCGCCGCAAGGTAAGGCTGTTCCCAACGGTGTTCTTGTTCTTGCAGGAGTTGGGCGCAGAAGAAAGATGCAGGCCTACTGGAGACCGATCCGAACACGGTGAGTGTCACGCTGCAGGTGCAGAAAACACAAAGCATGTTTCTCAGCCTGGGCGTGGCTTAAATAGTCTCTGGGTATCCCATATGTCTCAGGGCTGAACCACACCCAAAAGACTAGACTGCACATGCAGTTCTGGGAACCGAAATATGTGGGGGCATCCATCTTGTCCCCATCAAAGCACTACAAGTCCAATTCCCCAATGTTATCCTATGGGAGTGAGTGAGTCTGGTGCCACAAGTGCCAAGTCTTACTCCAAGTGGGTCTTTTGGAGGGATGGAGAGGCCCTTGAGGGCCATGTAGGTGATCGTGGCCTGGCTCCAGCCTGACATCTTGGAGGTCTGGGGACATAAGGGGCAGGAATCATGACAGTCGTACACCCAATCACTGTGTTGCTACGAAAAAACAACAAAAAATTTGCCTGGACCGAAGAAGCAGAAAAAGCTTTTCAGGAACTTAAGAAAAGGTTCACCTCCACGCCAATCCTGCGACATTCTCGCCCAGATCTTCCTTATATCGTGGAAACGGATGCTTCTAGTATAGCAATGGGAGCCGTCCTCTTGCAAAGAGATCCAGAAACCGGCCAGCTACATCCAGTGGCCTTCTGGTCGAAAAAATTCTCACCTCCGGAGATTAATTAGGCCATCACGGACAAAGAACTCTTGGCGATCAAATTCGCCTTCAAAGCCTGGCGGCACTACCTTCTGGGGGCCAGACACACCATTACAGTTATCACGGACCACTGAAACCTGCAATATCTGACAACAGCTAAAGCCCAGTCTTCACGCCAATTGCGGTGGGCCCTTTTCTTCACTGAATAGGATTATGTCATCACATTTCGACCAGGGATCAAGAATGGAAAAGCTGACGCACTCTCTCGTGCAGGCACTGATGACATAGTATATACAACCCCAGACCCTGTCCCCATCATACCGGAAGACAAACTCTTGGGCCTCACTACAGCCTTAACCTTAACCCAAGCAGAACTGAAAAACGAGATTCAACAAACCATGGATCCGGATACCTTCCTTGCATGGCAAGCGCAGGGGGAACAATATTCCATCAGAGATCACTTACCCTTTTTTAAGGATCGTCTGTACGTACCCACCAGGGACTTACAACAACAAATCATTTCAAGTTATCACGATTCTCTGATCGAAGGGCACCCTGGAATCACCAAGACTCTAGCCAAGGTGAAACAGAACTTCTGGTGGCCTGCCTGGCGTAAATATGTCGTCCAATATATACAGTCCTACGGAGTCTGTGCACAAAATAAGTCGCAAAAACAAAAACCATCCGGTCTTCTGCAACCTTTGGACATTCCTCCCACTCCGTGGCACACTCTTTCCCTCGACTTCATCACTGAGCTACCTCCCAGTCAAGGGTTTAACACCATTCTTGTAGTCGTGGACTTGTTCTCAAAAATGGCACACTTTATTCTGCTCAAAGGCCTCCCTGACGTATCCACTTTAGCCAAAGTGTTCCTGGATGGTATTGTTAAACTACATGGCTTCCCATCAGTCCTGATCTCCGATCGAGGTAGCCAGTTTGTCTCCAACTTCTGGAGAAAGTGTTGTGCAATGGCGCAAATTGATGTCCGGCTATCCACTAGCCATCATCCCCAAATGGACGGTCAGACCGAGAGGACCAATTAGACCCTCAAGCAATACCTGCAGTGCATGTTGCACCATGAACTAAGAGACTGGAAAGACTTACTATGTACGCATATAACAATTCCTTGCATTCCAGCACCGAACAAACACACTTTTATACCCTCTATGGTAGACATCCACGTACCTCAGAACTGGATCTCCCAACCAGTTTGGAAATGCCAGCAGTAAAAACCCTTCACACCAACATCACTCAAGCTTTCAAAAAGGCCAAAGAACATCTTATTCTCGCCAAAGAGAAGCAAAAGCAATTTGCCAACCAACACCGGAAAAAAGCCCCCGACTATAAAGTAGGAGACAAGGTTTGGCTGGCTGCCAGATTCGTACCCATCAAGGGAACCCGGACCTTTCAACACAGGTACTTAGGGCCTTACACTATCAAGGCAATTATTAATCCAGCGGCCGTCAAACTAGATTTACCACCTAACCTACAAATCCATCCAGTATTCCATGTGTCCCTTTTAAAACCAATGCAGCCCGGTACACGGATTGGGACACCACCAAAACACATACTTATTAACGGAGAACCAGAATTCGAAATCAGAGGCATCCTGGATTCCAAGTATTCAAGGGGCAAGCTATACTATCTAGTTGATTGGAAAGGATTTGGGCCCCAAGATAGATCCTGGGAACCCTGTGAAAACATTCATGCACCAGGTCCGATAAAAAAATATCATCAAAACTTTCCAACTAAACATGGGCCCGACAGAAGGAACACGTTGAGAGGGGCCTTGGGGGTGAGTGCTGCCACGACCCATATCCAAAACCCCCCCTGGCTAGCCCATGGGCCAGGAGGGGTCTTGGCTCGGGTCTCCAACAAACTTAGGCATCCTTTGCCGAGGCCCTCTTGGGGCCACTTCATAAGGACTTGTGTTTAGGGAACTACTTTATTTCCAGTGCTAGCCAACATGGAGGCATCCACATAGCTTGGCCCCTTTGGAACCAAGCTATGCAGTATAGTGTTTTTGGTGTGGTAGCCTAGGAACTACTTTACCTGGACTACTTTTGAAGCTATTTAAATCACGCCTGACTTGGATAACACGCTTCGCGTTACTTTGCAATCTTGCAACGTGACGCTCATCGTGTTCAGCTGTGCGCGCGAACCTCGGAAGAACAGCATCTGAAAAGAGACAAAAGGACATTGTTAGCAGCCGCAGCTTACCAGTCATTTTCATTATTAGCTGCCCCCAGCTCCTGCGAACAGCATCCTAGGGTCAGCGCATCTCCCGGACCAGTGGAATTGCGAAAAGGAAGAAACAAGACATTAGACACTTTAACAACATCACAAATTTTGCCGAAAAGCTTACCTCGCAAGTCATCCCTCGACCAGCATCGCCTTGGAATTTCATACACCGCGATCTATGGGAAAGAAAAGACAACAGGTTAGCAAAGGCAAGGCATCATAGCGCTGCACATAGCGCCTTCTTACCGCATCAACGCGCTCTTTACACGCCATCATTTACCGGCGAGACCCAATTCGGCCAAGGCATCACATTGGACTTCCGCGCACCTAAGGAAGAAAAAAAGACATTTATCAAACCAAGAAAGGCATGCAACAATAACAACAATATACAACAGCAATAAGACCTACCTGAAAGACTCAAAACGGACCGGCATCAGTGAAGTAACTAGCTTGCCTTCGCCCACAAAGGTCAACGCGCCCCTGCCAAGAAAGCAGGACAGAGAGCACACCTGAATTAACAACAAGGTGAGGAGCGGTCCAGAGGGGCTGCGGGCATACGGGGTGGTGGGGGGCTGCTTACCCCAGTTGCCCAGTCTTGAACATTACCCACCTGTATTCCAGGCAGAACTTCCCCACTGGTCACACTGGAACCACAGAGGAGGATACCAGGGTCCCTACGGCTGGGTGGCGTCCCCGTGGATACAAGGTGAGCGTAACAATTGTAGAGGAGAGGCACAGAGAACCCCAGCCAAGATTCTCTATAAGGTAGCAATAGACGTGCAATCAAGGCCTAGCTTCTCAGGAGGTGATGCAGGCTGGTTCTTAAGTACAGTGTAGTCCCCAAGTCCCCCCAAAGGAATGTCCACACACTGTATTACTGAAAACACAGTCTTTATATAATTAATATTCAAAGGTATGTACACTATCACAATAACGCACTTTGTACTCAGAAATCAACGCTGGTAAATATATACAATTCTAAAGTGGTACCACCAATATTATCAGATCTCATTGAAGTGCATCAACTATACGGTCAGAATGTCACACAGATCAATAACAAGGAAACTAGCAATAGAGATACGAAGGAAAGCAAGATGGTTGACACAATTGGCAGAATACTGGCCCAGCTACCTAGACACAGTTCTGTGTGGTGATCCCCCCACCTGGGCAACCTGTAAAATAAAGATATAGCACAAGCCTAGTCCATATATTGCTCAATAGTCTTCTTCTCCCCTATAATGTTTTTACCCCCCCAATGTACCTGGTGGAGTAGAGTTCTTCGAAGAAGCGTCGCCTGATCCCTCTTGAGTGATTCCCTTTAAAACAGGAGCCACGGATCATTGAGAGGCGTCAAAGAAGGTGAACTTGGCGTCACGACATCGATGAGAAGTTCGAGGATGCCAAGACCATGACGTCGATCCAGGCGGCGCTCGTCGGCGACGTCCTGCGAGGATGAAGTGTGCGGGGCACCTCGGCGTTTGGTTGTTCAGGACCACAAAGAGTTTCTGAAGAACTGTGGCCCAGCAAGGGCGTCAAGTCGTCGAAGTCTTTGTGGCCTTCAGGTGGCGGGAAACCCACCGGCGGATTCTCCTCGGCGCGCCGGGTGGCCTTGACTTTCTCCAGCAGGACAAAGCGTCCTTCAATTCAAATGTTCTTAGGCAAAGGAGCGGGCGGCTCCGGTCGTCAGCGGCACAGCGTCAAGTGGTCCCCTCTTCTGGGGCAACACTACTTCGACGGGCCTCCATCGGTTATACAAACCTGCAAACCCTGGTCGACGGCAATGGACTTCGACAGCAGCAAAGTCCTCGTGCTTCACTTCGTTCTCCTCAGCGGTCCCAGTCTCCGGTCGGCAGCCTTTCAAGGGTCTGACTTCCAGGGAGCTTCGGTGAAGGTTAGTGGTGCTCGATGGTCCCTCGGAGCACGGGAAGAGGGCGCCTTACCAGGTCCTCTCTCGGATCAGTCTTCGACGAATTCGGCAGCTTTCAGATTAGGTCGAAGCCAATGCAGCAGCAAGTCTTCTACCTCCAGCTGGGCATTGAGGATCAGCAGTTCCAGTTACTCTTCAAGTGTAGACAAAGCTTCTGAACAATTTCCAGTGGTGAGAGGTCCCCAGATATACATTCCGTCTCTTATCCACACTGCCTGGTCACACTCAGCAGCCAATCATACAGACGGGCATTCATGCATTCAGTCAGCCAATCAGGCACACAGTGCATTCAGCAAGAGCAAAAGATTAGGTAAAATACCCAATCATACAGCCGCTCTCTGAAATCCCAAACTGGGTTTTGTATTAGTTGTAATTTTAGTATGTACAATTCCTGTTAACCAATCTTGGAATAAATTGGACGACAGACTATCCATCCCTTTTGATTTTTATGTGATGACTTTATTCATTACTAACCGAGGAGGTCCTAATATTAGTTATTTTTATCATATTCAAGCCCATTGACCTGTTCACAGATACGGATCGTGGCTTGCGCTCTTTACCGTGAAGCCGCGATCACGTGTCTTACAAAATCAGGTTGCTCGGCAGCGCGCCGATGCAACGAGGACAGTCTGCCTTTAATCACGTGTCTTATAAAACCAGGTTGCTCGGCAACGCGCCGATGCAACGAGGACAGTCTGCTTTCGGCAGACGCAGAGAGAACTTCTCTGCACCGTTCTCTACATATGGTAAGCAACAATCCACGTTTGCTCCTACTTTAAGCGATTAGCTATACTTTGGTTAGGCCCTTTATACATACTTTACTATTTACAGCAACTGCTCGCCGAACGCGGTGTAGCAGCCTGGCCTCTGAAACACAGATTTCGCCATTGTTCACCTACACCAGGTAATGGACCCAATTCCCTCCATTTTGTTATAGGACGTCTTTACTTACCTTTGTACTGATCTGATTTGTTTCTTTTATTTTTCAACCTGCCTACTGATTCTGCTCACTACATTGTCGGGTATGTGTTTACCTTCACATTTTTCTCAACTATTTGGATGATGTCTGTTCATGTTGATGTTTACATACTTATGTCTTTCTAAATATGGGATCTATTATATATGGATATTAACCATGGGATGACTGGCACAATTGCATATAAATGTTATGTTTTGGACTTGCCCTGATGAAGGAATTTGTTGTATTCCGAAATGCATTGGCACAATATAAGTCTACGGATAGAGTGACTTATGGCAAACTCTTCCTCACTAAGAACACTATTAGTGACTACTTGTCACTTTTTTCCTAAAAGAGCTTTTTGCTTGATGGATAAAATCAACATTGAAAAAACATTACAAATTTGACTTTCAAATTTTTTCCAAGATTGGTTAACAGGAATTGTACATAGTAAAATTACAACTAATACAAAACCCAGTTTGGCATTTCAGAGAGCGGCTGTATGATTGGGTATTTTACCTAATCTTTTGCTCTTGCTGTTTTTCTGGGTTTGGGTGTCTCCAGGATTTTTCAGCCAGCTCCTGTACATAGGATTTAACTTCCTAAAAGAGACTCATTACATCAGAGACCTTTAAGAACACCATAAAAATTCAATACCCCTGTGGTGCCCACTCTAATTTGCTTCCTGCTTTTTTCCTTCCCTCCACACAGTGCATTCAGGCCATCCTCCTCCCTCTCAGACACTCACAACAAGGAATGTGGATTGGGACAAGTACCCAGACATTCAACACTACACACTGCATTCAGGCCAGTTTCGGGCAGGGTTGTCTCAGTCTTTGTCTCTCATACCAGAAACCAGACAGCCACAACAAGAAGTGCATATTGGTCACACACTCCATTGACCCAGGTCCCACCTACAGGGTGTACCCACAATATACAGTCACTGGGAAGGCTCCAGCCAGTCTGGACTGGACTTCACAACAACACCATAAATGGAACTTCCTCCCAACAGTCAGTCAGGGGGAAGGGACAGAGCCAGGGCTTCCCAGGACTTTGGGAAACAAGGTAACAGGCAATAGAAAGCAAGAGGCCACAGGAGCCATCTTGTTTTCTATCAGGAATCAACTGATTCCAAGGGCAGGGCCTGGGTATCTGAAAATGGAGGATACTCAGAGCACCTGTCAAATTCAGCATGGAGCTGCCACCAGCCCATACCCTGCTCTGTGGGCCACCCACAGGTGCCCAAAAACATACACTAGGGGCAAGGGTTGTACCCCCACCCATGGGTGCCATAAGGGTATCCCATGGGTCTGTACACCAAACCAAAAACAGGAAGAGCTGCACTGCCAGGAGTCCCACATGGACTCCTGGCCAGAAAACAATACAGAACACAATCAAAAATGTCTACTGGACAAGGACAGGGAGGCCCTGTCCCTCCAATGCATTTCCAGCATCACAAACACATTTGCCAAATCGTCAGTATAATGAAACCCAAAGTCTTCAGCATCACTGAAATTCGGGAAGCCACTACCGCTGACCCATGCTGCGACATTATAAAGAACGCAATACTTGCAGGCAAATGGAAAACTTTCCTCTGAAACGTCCACAATCGCACAGAGGCTGCCAAAGACTTGATAGGGATGTTTGCTGTTCACCAGGAACTTTCCATCACAAGTGAAGGGCTAATTCTCGGGCACACGAATCCTCATCCCCCCCAGCCTGCGGGACCGCATTATCACCTTGGTGCACGGGGCATCAAGGGATGGTGAGGACCAAGGCCAGGATGCAACATAGGGTGTGGTTCTCCAAAATAGACGTGAAGGTGGAGAGTGTTATCGAGTCATGCCACACCTGCCAAGTGACATGTGCACCCCTGAGGCTGCAGACAATACAGCCTGCAAAGAGGGGCTCAGCGTGATGGGAAGTGGTCAGCGGTGACTTCTGTATGGTGAAGGAAGGAACATACCTGTTGGTCGCCATAGATGACTTTTCATAATACACCGAAGTAGAGATTATTCAGTCGACGGCAGCAGAGGTAGTGATCTCAGTTCTGGAAGAGATGTTCGCTACACATGGACTACCGAGATACATCAAGAGTGACAACGGCCCCCGTTCCAAGGAAAGAAACTGATTAAATACATGGACGATCTACATATCCGCCACCACCAGATTATTCCAAGGTGGCCACAAGCAAACAGTGATGCTGAACAGTTCATGAGAACCATAAACAAGGTGTTGCACATATCAAAGCCCCAGAACAGCCTGCAGAGAGTGGACCTATACATGTTTTTGCAAAACTACAGGGCGACCGTGCATAGCTCCACAGACATGCCTCCCGGCAGATCTAATGAATGGAACGATCCTTGATTCGTAAATACTGCATCATCCCAGCCAGTCAGTGAAGAGACTAGACAAGGGGCACACTCATTCCAGGCAGGTGAGAGCCAATGCGCAAGTGATCACAAGTGAGGGGTCAGGAAATCAAGATACAAGGTGGGGGACCAGGTATTGGTGCTGAGGAATGCAACAAAAGCCAAACTGTAGACTCGCTATGACCTCGCAACATGGAAGGTGATCAGGAGAGAAGGGACAATGATAAAAGCCAGCAGAGGTCATGAGACTATCACAAGGAACTCATTGTGGTTCAAGCGTGCCCCTGATGAATTGTGGACAGAAGATCAGAACCAGCTACAGAGGGAGAGTGAAAGCACACACACCACCCGGATGAGAGAGTGAGACAGCATGGAGTCCGGAACCCTTTGACAAAGCAGAGGAAGAAGAAGTGGACCCAGTACGGAGGGCTAACGTGATGAGGAGGAAGCTGCAGAAGTGGTGCGGTGCCAATTCTACAGTGGATACAACCTGGAGGTGGCCCTGCTGCCCCAGGGTAAGCTGAGACCCTCTGGGCCTCATTATGCGGTAGGCGGTAGCCATGGCGCTATTAGTGCCATGGCTACCCCCTTTCCGCATTCCGGGTCCGGGTTCCCAAAAAAGGGACTTACTGGGTCATTCCAACCTTGGAGTACCCGGTAGGTCCCCATTCCGGGAACCATTCCCAATTCCCATTCGAGCCCCCTTAGGGCTCAATGGGAATGGGGATTGAGCTAATAACAGTACCGCAATTTGCGGTACCGTTATTAGCTTTGAAGTCCCTTAACGGGTCCCTTCCATAACGCCCGGTAAAGCCAGGCGTTATGGAAGGGACCCGCTAAGGGACCTCGGAATAGGGTGGTAAGGGATTTCCGGCACTGGTGCCCTTACCAGTGCCGGTAATCCCTTACCGCCTACCGCGTAATGAGGCCCTATGTGTGCTAAATTGAACTTGAGTTTTGTCACATGTGTGAATAGTTGGAAGATCAGAGAGTGTTTATGTATTTTGTCATTATGGTAAAAGATGGATGTTATGCATGCGCCACGTCACCGCGCACGCAGAACGTGACACACAGTTCATTAAAGAGCTAGAAGGCACAGGAAGTTTCCTGCCAACCCTCCGACTGTGTGGACATGTTTCTTTTATGAGGGCTATGGCCCGAATGCCTTTGCAGCGCGCACCGGAGTTCCCTCCCCCAGCAAGGAAGTCCAGATGACATACAATAGCCTCTACGAAAATCACAAGACTTGCCACTTGGCACACTCCGTTTTGGAATGGGTAATGCCATCTCATCCAGAGCAGCAGTCACAAAAAAGGGTGAAGTCAATTAACACAAGCATTATTTAACAACTAATGCATACATTAAAGTGTGCCTCCCCAATCAAAATCATCCGCTCTAGACCACGGTCTAGTCAGCATAATTGTAAATACACTAATGTCGTAGACCATAATATCTTTTTGGTCTAGGCTCGCCGAGAGTGCAGGTGTGTCACATAAGGACTTTGTTCAGTTTTTTTCTTTAAGATCATATTCAACAGGTACAAATTGGTAGCTGTCTCGCCAATTTGACCTCCATCTCTTGTGGTCATCGGGATCTTCTTTGTCTATTCTGCTTTTTAATATTTATGTTCAGTCTTTGATGTCTCTTTTTTCTACATTCTGCCTTTTTATATCATCATATGCAAATGACATCCAGTTTTATCTGTGTATCAATAAGGCCACAGAATCTTTGCAGAATGTACTGGATTGTCTGACGGAAGCTAAACGGTGGACTCACAATAGATTGCAGCCAAATCCTTCAAAAACAGAGATAATTCCACCTCCATCACCTCGTTTTATTCTACCAACCTGTTATGAACAAAGGTTCAAGAATCTTGGCTGCTATTAGTAATTTAGCTTGGGATGTGAATATAAGTTTGGATAGAAAGATAAGTCTTTGTTTTTCAGGCTCCAGCTACTATGATCTATTTTGCCCTATGTCTCTCACACCGACCACTCATGTGTGGTTGGTACCCTAGTAAACTCTAAGGTGGATTATGTGAATGGTATTCTAGCCGGTATTCATCAGCAACAGCTATCTCAGCTCCGGGCAGCACAATATGCCTCAATTAGATTTATTTTTCAACTTCCAGAATCATCCTCTATATCTTTGCTGCGCAAATCGCTGCACTGGTTGCCAGTTAAGCAGAGAAATTCATTTGAAATGATCTTCAAATGTGTGCAGGTTTAGGCACCACAATATCTGTCCGAGAGGGTCCAACTGTACCAACCTACACGTGCCCTTCGCTCGGCCACCAAAATTTCCTGTTTGTTCCTCAATGTCCATTGGTGCATCAAGGAGACATGTGCTTTTCAGTTCTGGGCCCTTTTTTTGTATTAACAATTTTATTCATTTTCAAAGTATAAAATTTTGAAGGGTAATACAGTCAAAACATTACAGTATGTACAAATGACAGAATAATAGAACAGGAAAAGCAGGCATTAACTCGAATAATTAGATAACCTCCTCAAATCTTCCCCATATCTCTTAATACAGTTTCCGTTTTTTTTTGTTTCCCCGAATCACCTTTTCGAACAATGACATTTTCACAGATCCTCCATCCATGCAGAAGTGCTAGCTAGGTGCAGTGACAGATCTCCAGTCTCTCAAAATAATCTTTTTTACCGACAGTGAAGCCCTAAAAAAACAACATTTTCCTGAATATCTTAACTCCTCCAAGAGCATAAAATCTCCTAATATTATAGTGTTGAAATCAAAATCAATGTCTGTCACCAATACCCTGTTCATTGTTCTGGTCACCTCCCTTCAAAAAGGTCTCACTTTCAACCATTCCCAAATCATGTGCTTCGAATGATCCCCTCCTGTAATGACATCCCAGCATTATTCTGAATCACTCAATTCCCTTGCAAACATTGTAGCTGGTGCCGAATATACATTATTTAGTATCTTCACCTGCCGGACTCTATCCCCAATGTTCAACGAAGTCATTGCAACATTGCTACAGAATCCCTCCCACTCCACAAGCATGTAGCCAAGCATTCTGACCAAGTGTTGAACAGCTACTAATTCGGTTGTTTCAAGTTCAACAACATTTTGTATACTCCAGAGGCACAATGATCCTTTAATTTCTGGGGTTCATCATCCGTTGTATTCGGTACCCTTAGCAATGTTTCCATTTTTCGATATTCACTATGGGTGCAACCTTTCACATTTTTTGATTCTGTAACATTTTTGAAAGTAATCCATTTATTATCTTTGATCAAGTCTCCAATCCACTGTGCCCAGCTCAGGAACCCATCAGGCCAGAATATTGATTTCCCATTAATGTGTATGCTTAAATTCATCCAAATTGAGGACCTCGTATTCACTGTACCCTCCTCCCCAGTCAATTTCACAATTTGTTGCCATGTTTTCCACACAAAATATGTCGCCTTCGATGCTCTATATCCTCTAACATTCCTTGTTGATAGTAGAGCCTCCGGTGACAGAGGAGTGTTCATGTTAGACTCTGCTCTTGTCCATCCATCTGGGTCTTCTTCTAGGAAAAGTAACAAGTGAGTAGGTAGATAATATGAGATATGATCCAAAATCTGAAACTCTTAGACCTCCCTTCTCACACGGGAGCAGCAGCTTCCAAAAATTCAGGTGCAGTTGTTTATTTTCCCATAGGAAGTTCTGTAAGAAACCATATATCTCCATGAAATCCCTATTTTTAATGCTCATTGATAACATACTCAACACATGATTGATTTGTGATGGCGCCAAAGACATTTTAATAGCATTGACTCTCCCCCAGAGTGATAATCTCAATTCATCCATCGTGCCATATCTGATTTTAATTTCGCGATTGCACTTTTCACATTGACCTTCACCATCCGATTCACTTCCCTGTTCAACTAGATCCCCAAATATTTTATTTTCTCCGAACACCATCGAAATCCAAAGTTCTAGACATGTAAATTGGTACATGTAGAAGAGGGCGGCAATGCTTCCGATTTTGTCCAATTTATCTTATATCCTGAATAAGAATGAAAAAATCTCAATTTGAGGCATCAGTGCCGTCAACGACGAGTCCAGGCTCTGCAGTACTAACAACATGTCATCTGCATACAACCACACCTTTTGCGACACATCATGCAACGACCCAATGCATACAACCCAAATGCGTTGAATATTCCATGTCCTTGCAATGATAACATCTTAATGTACACAGCTCCTATTGAGCCGAATGTATCGAACGCTTCAAGTACCCGTAACCACAATGTCGCACTGTATACTGCTCCAAATCAACCTAATGTATTTAACATTCCATGTACCCACAACCACCATGTCAAACTGTATACAACTCCAATTGAGCCAAATATGTTGAACGCTTCATGTACCTGTAATGATAACGTCTTACTGCATACAGCCTCAACTGAGCCTACCACCATGCACTGCGACCTATGTAGTGCACAGACCGCTAATGTCTTACCACATCCAGTACCTAATGAGACCTTCATCCTGCGACCTGACCCCCTAAGCCAAACTGCCCTGCATCTTTAGTACCCAAATGTGCTGAACATCCCTTGCACCCCTGATGATAATGCACTATTACAAACAGCTCCAATTGTGCTGAACATGCCCGCATCCTTAATGATTACGCTCCACTGCATAAAGTTCAAATTTTGTTGAAATCCCTTTGCACCCGTCAACATCTTTTCACATACAGTTCCTATCGAGCCCATTACCATGTGCCAGAACCCGTGTAACCCAAAAACCTCTAATGATGCATGGCATATAGTACATAATGAGTCGTGCGTATCACGCCCAGAACCAAGGCACAGTACCTATGTTGCTAATGTCGTCCCATTGCATACCACCGTGAATGAGCCTAGCTCTAGGTGCCTCGCCTGTTGCATCCCAAATGCCATGTACCATCGGCATGACCATGAGGCTAATCCTACGCATACTCCACCAGTAACATGCTTCCTAATCACTGCAAGCATAAACACCTAACTGAGTCACTGTTCTTCCCTAGTCCATGTATCTCGGCTTCCACCATACACGAGCCAGCAGAAAGTGAAACCTGCACAGTCACTGCCTCTGCGCCCGCTTCCCTCTCATCCAAGATGGCAGCACCTTACCTATCGCACTCCCTTACAGTCCCCCGTCACCCCTAGCATCATCTACACATGCCTAATGCAAAAGAATAATACCTGTACGCCTATTGCTACCACAAGTGAAACCTATCCCACCCATGCATACAATATAAATCTCCCCAATTCATCCAGCCCCTTGCCCTCAAGTTGCCCCAATTTAGCCACCATCAAGGGTGGACTCATCAATGCCAGATCTCTACTAGCCCATGCCCTCGATATCTCCACCCTCATCACCACTAACCAACTTGACTTAGTGGCGGTGACCGAAATTCTGGCTGCACTCCGCAACAGGTCCAGTACTTTCGCTAGCCATCCCAGAGGGATTTACAATTTACAGAAAAGACAGAACCTTAGACAAAGGAGGGGGATTCACCTTGACCGCAAAATCCTCTCTGTCCTTCACCCAACCAACTTTTCCCCTCAGGGGAATTACTCTGACTCAAAATATCCCTTCCCAACACTGTTACTATCACCTTCCACATGCTATATAGACCCCTAGGCCCACTCCAATCCTTCGACGAGGACCTAGCTCTCCTCCTATCTAGGGATACCAAGCCGTCATGCGGAATCGTCATTCTAGTGACTTCAACCTTGGCCCTCATGACAGCTCAGATTCTAATGCAGCTGTCAAACTAAACACAATTTTTTCCCAAGGACTCACCCAGCCACACACGACAAAGGCTGAACCTTAGACTGGCTCGCTGATAGGAACGGGCTGACTAGTATCATAGCCAACTCCCCTTGCCCATGGTCAGACCACAACGCCATCACCTTTGCCATACCCAAACAAACCACGTCTAAAACTGCACCGCATCTGGCCCCAGCTTCCCTTGCAAGAAATATGCGCAATATCAAATGCTCTAACATGCTTCCTCTGCTAGGCCCAATCACTGAGTACAGCCACTCTTCGGACAATCCAACTGCTCTACTGGATCTATATAATGCCACCATCCTTCAAACCATTGACAATATTACCCTACTCAAGCACTGCAAACCTAAACTCACAACTTACCCCAACTCTTGGTTTACACCCAACCTTAAACGTCTAAGATCCAAAAAACGTGCAGCAGAGTCTCACTGGAAAGACTCACCTACCAATGCCAAAAGAGAACTCTTCCTCACCACTGCAAAAAAACAAACAAGCTATATTCCAAGCAAAGAGCCTCACGTACAACGAGCGAATAGCTAATGCCAAATCTGGAAGCAAAGAACTCTTTACCATATGGAGAGAACTCTAGTTACCAACCAGTCCTCCAGAAACGTGTCACAAAGATGAAACCTGGTGCACCGACATCCAAAATGCACTTATGGATAAACTCCTAATGCTCCAAACTAAATCTGCCAACAAAAAAGATAAGGTAGTCATTCCAGATGCTGTCAGAAACACCCACAACGTTGGCAAACCCCTCTCACTCTTTGTATTTAGGCCTGTCTCCATTACAGAGGTTACCAAGATCATCTCCAGCGTGAAACCCTCTAGATGCCAAGGCAACATCCGCCCGGCACCACTCATCAGAATGTTCCACAGAACTGGCCCCATTCATCACGTCTCTTATCCCGGCACCACTCATCAGAATGTGGCACAGAACTGGCCCCATTCATCACGTCTCTTATCAACAATTCATTTACACAAAGCACTGTTCCTAAGAACTTAAAATATGCTTGGGCCCTCACACTTTTTAAAAAAGCATCACTCGACCCGAACATCCCGACAAACTACCGCCCCATTACTACAGTCCCATTCCTCCTGAAAATCCTAGACCGGGCTGCCTAACCTCCAGATCCAAGAACACCTAAACGAATAATCTCCTGGGCCTACGGAAGCAGCGCTGCTTGACCTTAAAAACCTTTATTGACAATGGAAACCTAGCTATCTTACTTCTCCTAGACATCTCTGCGGCCTTTGATTTAGTGGACCATAACATTCTATGTCGTCACCTAGCTAGTGCTGCCCAATTCTCCCCGGAAGCCATTACTTGGATAGAATCCTTCCTCTCAGAACGCACAATGAGAGTTTTCTCCAACATAGCCAATGCTGCCCCAGCCCCAGGCCTTTGTGGCGTGCCCCAAGGATCCTGTGTGTCACCCACGACATACAACATCTTAACCAAGCCACTGTTTGACCGCCTAGACAAACCTTTATTGTCCTATAGTAACTACGCATACCACACTCATATTCTACTGCACCTCACAGGAAACTATGACAAAGACTCCACCAAACTCAATAATATCTATCAGATTATCCAAACGTGGATGGCTCAACATGAACTCTGCTTAAACAACAATAAAACTAAACTACTGCTAGTTGGCCCCCAAACGTGCCTTCAAAAACCTTGACCCGAAATACAAAACCTTTACAATAGACAGGAACACTATCACCGTCTCGAAAAAGGTTAAAACCTTAGGCGTGTACCTGGACTCCTCACTAACCCTATCGAGACAAGTTAACGCAACCATCTCGCCAACAGCCAATACAGCCAAACTCATCAACACATGTAGACCCCACCTCACACTCGACAGCTCTATGAACCTATCGAGAGCCCTTATCCTAGCCAAACTCGACTACTGTAATATCCTCCTGGCTGGCGCCTCGACCAGTAGCATCAAAAAACTTCAAGTCACCTAAAACAATGCCCTTCGAGCTTCCTTAAATATCCCTTGGAAAGATCACATCTCCGAGACGCAAAGCAGAAGACTGGCTGCCGGTCCAGGACAGAATTAGATTCAAAACTATGGCAATAACTCACAACTGCCTCACCAATACGGCCCCCAAGTACTTCACTAACCTGCTCACTCCAACACAAACAACTAAACCTACACACGCCTCCACGGCCCTTGTCCTTATTGTGCCCAAATTTAAAAGAACCAAAGCCGATGGGGACATAGCTTCTCAGCAGTAGCTGCAAAAGAACAGAACACCCTCCCACTAGCCATCAGATCTGACCCTTCCCACTCCACATTCCTCAGAAAACTTAAAACTTGTCTCCTAACTTTCAAATGGTAGCACCCTACCTACCACTGAACTAAGTATTAAAAACTGGCATACTGCAAACTTTATACTGTAATTGTATGTATTGTAAATTATTGTAAATTTGTAAATCGTATTACCATATTTGTTCACTTCCATGCAACTGTGTAAAACTACTTACCTCTGCCTGTCCAGCGCCCATATACCTACAGGTTAGGCGTACTCTATAAATGCTAAATGCATTTAAAATAAATCTCCATACCAAACTCCTTCAATCCTTTCATTATTCCGGTTCCAAAGCTAGCACGAACAACAAAGGTGACAAAGGGCAACCGTGCCATGTTCCCTAGCCCAGTTTGAATTCCCTAGATGCCCATACATTAGTATTTACAGCCACAGTTGGTTCCTAGTAGAACAGCGAGATCCATTCAATTATTTCCTCACAGAATCCATAACTATTCAGCAGTGCAAACATGTACGACCACTCAACCCGGTCAAATGCCTTCTCTGCATCGAGCGAGAACACAGCTGTTTCTTGATCGGATTTATTGCATTCCTCCAGTGTGAGTATCAATTTCGTATGATAGTTGATGTCCCTCTTCCTTTTACAAAGCCAGACTGGTTTGGCTCAATTAGTATTTCCAAGCTTTTCTCAATCCGCAATGAGATCACTTTCACTAGCACCTTATTGTCTGTATTTGTCAGGCTGATCGGCCTGTAACTGCTTATGTCCGTCGGTTGTTTCCCAGGTTTTAGCAAAACAGCGATAGAAGGCAAAACACCCTCTTCCATGATTCTTTTAGGACTTCCAGCAACAGCTCATAAACTATCCTTGACATGATTTTATAAAATTCCGCTGGGAGCCCATCTGGCCGAGGACATTTCAAGTGGGAAGTTGCGTTCATTAGTTCATCCACTGTGATTTCAGAATCCATTTCAGTCTCCATTAACTCCAGTCTTCCTTAACTCACAACTATTTAAGTATTTGTTAGCCTTTCGTCTTTTGGAAGGTCATCATAGGTGTACAGTGTTGAGTAGAATTCTTCAAATTCTTTGTTTATTTTTGCAGGTTCAAATGTTACCCCCCTCGAAGACTTGTTCAATGGCGCTAATGTTACGGTCTTCTTCCTGTACCCTCAGCCTATGCACCAATAGCTTGTCACATTTCTCTTCCACTACGTAATAATTAAATTTTGTTCTAAAAATTAGTCTTGCAGCCGTTCCAGTCAGTAACTTTTCAAGTGGATACTTTTTAGGAGATAAAATCTCCCCAAAGCTCAATGACGGGTTTGACATGTATTTTCTCTCCTGTTCCAAAATGTCTTTTTGCAGTGTATTCAAATCATTCTGCATCATTTTATTGTGCTTGCTTGACAACATGCCCCGCATGTAGCATTTAAAAGCCTCACAGGCCTATAGCGCAGATACCTCTGGAGACCAGTTTACTTACACAAGGAACACAACCTCTTTAACAATTGTGTCAACACACCCACTATCATTCAGCAGTGAAGTGTTCATTATCCAGTAATTCATTTTTGACAAAAGGATAATGATGCCTCGATCCATATTGGTTCGTGATCAGATATCAGATATCAGTATAGCATCCATATCTGCACCTGAAATATTTTGTGTGTAATAACCAGCAACTAAAAACATATCAGTTCTGGAGAAAACCGACTTTTTCGAATATCTTTTTACAGTGGGATTGAGCAATCTCCATACATCTTTAAAGTGGAACTCATCAATTAATGCTCATAGCGACACACGAGTCTCATCCATGCAATTCATAGTGGCCCCTGTTCGATCGATACATGGATCTATTGTTTCGTTGGGACTCCTCACCTAGAATCAAATTATCCTGCCTGGCTCCTTCCAAAAATTGGGCAAGAGATTTTCAAAAGGAGCCATTGAGTCCCCCACCCCCCATTTGGTGCATAAACATTGCATATCTCTATAATGCAGTCTTGTATTTTTAATTTGACAAAGAGCATTCTCCCCTCATCATCGTTATTGCTTGAAAGGACTGTAAGGGATAAACCTTTTCTCAATAGAATACAAACCCCTCTCGAATTAGAGCAATAGTTTGGAGGAGTAGATCCAGCCCAAACACCTTTTTTTCATTAGTTCCACATTATCATCCTCCATGAAAGTCTCTTGTAGAAGGGCTATGTCAGTTGTCAACCTATCCAAATGATCCAGGACCCGCCTTCTTTTATGGATGTCATTATCACCGTTCACATTCCATGAAATCACATTTAGACTGAGATGCCATTCTTGCAAAGCCTCCTCCCCTGTCCGTCTCACAACACTAAACCGCCAAATACACAGACAGACAAACAACTATCAACAAAAAAACATGCAAACTCTTCCTGGCATTATCGTACCAGGCTGCTATGCTCCACTCAACTCTAATTTTGTTGAAAACAAACCTAGACACCGCTCCCTCGCCTCATATCTAGCCTCAATAAATAATATATTAAAAGATAGTAATAAGCGTTCTGAAAGTTAACAACCCTAATATATCCTATCCTAATATCTAAAATATAAGCCTTCAGTTCCCTGTGGGATACACTCAACCCATTTCCATTTCTGTAACTGTTTAATGTCAATGGGGGTCATTATGAGTTTGGAGGCAGCCATGGCGCTGTTAGCACCATGGCTGCCTCCAAACGCGGGTCCGGTCTGGCTGAATGGGGATTTACCGGGACATTCGGACCTATGCGGACCCAGTAAGTCCCCATTCAGTTAACCATTCCCCATTCCCATTTGAGCCCCCATATCTCCAAATAAATCACCACTCCGACAATACACAATTCGCCCCCACAAGCACGCCCCTAAATTGTATATTTCAATAACAAATTAGTGATGGAGCCCCACTGATATAGAATCACAAGCCATGCAACCGGTACAGTACTATAGGATCTCACTTCGTCTATTTCTTCTATTCCCGCTTAGTTCTAAAAATCCCAAAATGTTCAGCGATCCTGCAGACGGGGATACCAAACAATAAGTCCACATAACAATGTTTACCTTTGTATATGACTCTTCATTTTGGAAGACATAATAGACTTCACAACAAGTGTTATCAATATCGGTCCATTTCAGTAACCTATCAACCCCTATGGTGCTCAACAGTAGTCTAGAGATGAAGCATTAATCATACAGATGGCACACTTAATTATCCTAATCCCACCATCACGATGTTCATTGTCACATTTGCACAATATTACGATTCTAACTAACTCCATCCCTCATCCATATTATGAGCATATATATATTCACTAAAAAAAACTTTGTTAAGGGGACGTTATGGTTAAGTTGCACTCCTAAAAACCTGTGCAATTCACTAAAAAACCATTATAAACGTGACATTATGGTTGAAAGTAAAACCCGAAAACCCCTGAAATTCGCCAGTTATGGTAGGCTAAGCAACCACAACTGGCCGCACCACTGTGCACTGCTAACACTAACACCCAGGACTTCAAAAATGACATCACAAATGTCATTGATGACATCACTGATGACATCACATATACATTTAGTTTTCATGCAGAGGCTCCGCAAGGAATTGTAATGATATAATTGGCAGAAAAGTATCAGAGATGATTGAAGAACTGCCCCGTAGATCATTAAGCAATGCATTGCTGAAAAAAAAAACAATTCCATTACTCAGTTCTTTCAGTACATGAAAAAACTCATGAAGACATGTAGGCATTGTATGCAGCATGCACTACAGAGGTGCAATATTTGCAATCTTCCCATGTTGCATACCACATTGATAAATGCTACCTTTACAAATGTTTACATACTGTGAAACATAAGTATCTACGTATGCTTCCTTTACTGCATAATTGCACTGTTGCTCACAAAAACATATATGGAGCACTATGCATACAAATATAAGCATATACAGGGAACGTAAAGCATGCACCAAAAAGTGCAGTTTTAATAGAAAATCGTCATACCCAAACTACTTAACTTCATGCACAGAAAAGATTCTTGTGTTTGTGGATTCCTTCTTCTTCTATGCATATGTATGATATGATGTAACCGTAACCTAAGGAAAGTATTGTTAGAACAAAAAGAAGGATAAGGACTACAAATATAGAACTTTTACCTTCTTAAACTCCTGACTGACAGTGAAGAAAGCCACCTGGGTAACATATGTCAGTGAACAAAAAAGAAGGAGCTAGACATGTAATGTCATCTGTGCTGTCACCATAGTACTTTGTACTATAGTATAGTGACTTTTTAGTTCCTGCCTGTTACTGCCCCAGATATATCAGTGAAGGAAAAAAGAGTGAGCCAGACATGTGATGTCATCAGTGATGTCATTAATGACATTTGTGATGTCACCTTTGATGTCCTGGGTGTTAGTATTAGCAGTGCACAGTCTTGTGGCCAGTTATGGTTGCTTAGCCTACCATAACTAGCGAATTTCAGGGGTTTTTCGGTTTTACTTTCAACCATAATGTCACATTTATAAAGTTTTTTTTAGTGAATTGCACAGGTTTATAGTAGTGCAACTTAACCAAAACATCCCTTTAACAAATTTTTTTTAGTGAATTTCATATTTTTTTAGTAGGACAACTTACTCATCCTGTTAAAGTTTTTTTACTGAATGTACACTTTCATCATGTGAATTTGGGAGATAGGTACATAATTCCCTTACTTTATATGCATGTAACATAGAACATACCAAACCCCCTCGCTAATGATATTTGAAAGGCACGGACTGAGCGCCTGTCTCCGAACGGGCGCGGACGAGATCAAAACTACCCAAACAGTCAGGGGGTATCTGAAATTGTACTATTGTGCCATATGAGAAATGCAAAAGTTTAAAAAAGAACACAAACACATTGTAATTACTAATAACTAACCAATTGAACCTTCACGTCTCACACATTACCCATGCATTTAATTACCATGTAGAATGAAATGGATTATACCATAACAAAATAAGATATGCCTCCAACGTAATTACCTCACAGAAACTGTGCAGCCAGAGCGACAGTAGACGCACACAGCAGAACAAAGACAATTTACAAGAAAACAGTAAGTGAACTTCATTTTTCTTATATGTGTGTGTACTTTTTTGTATGAGGTGCAGAAAAAATAATGTATTTCTCTTGTTTTGATACAGAAATGTGCAGTACTTTGGAGTGGTTGGAGGAGAATTTTCCGCATGTGGAAATGTCAGAAGATAGCGATAATAATGGTACACACTTCTCTGCATAAGCAAATTAACAGTCAGTATTTTATGGACATTTTTTAACATATATATATTCATTTTTAACAGAACAGGTAAACAAAGTAGAAAGTCCACCAAAGGACACAGACCAAGACAGCCTGAAACGGATAGAACAGAAAATGGACATACTGAATGAGAATTTTGACAGCTTAAGGCAATTTGTGGAAGAGTACGTGAGAGGAAAAATAAGATACCACTGTCCCACCTGTACCTGTCCCCCTTCTCCATTTCCTAGTGACCCATCCCCAAACCCTCAAGAGGAACAGAAACGTTTTGACGAAACATCCATCCCTTCATCCCCTCACAACCACCCCGTGTTAAACCCTAATTCCGCTATATTTGTTTCAGTATCTACTTCCCCCTGTATTTCTCTTGATTGATGTATGTGTGTGTATTAAAAAATTGTGTATGTTAGTTGTAGAGGAATGTTTTGGATTAAAAACATTTTTTTTTAAAGAGTTAAAATTGTCCGCGGACAGCGCACCTGTTTGGACTGGCCGTAATCAATATAGTATGGATGTTCTAGGGGCAATACACCTACCCGTACCAATCGCAACCAATATGGAACTAATCTTATATCACACCAGGTGTCCAAGTTGTCCATAAATGAACAGAATCGGAACGTCCTAAGGACATTAGACCTCTCCATACTAGTCACAACCAAGATAAAACATGTTCTTAGAACACACCAGGTGTCCGGGATGTCTGTAAATGAACAAAATGGGAGTGTCCTAAGGACACTGTACCTATCCGTACCGGATGGAACTGTCTGTAGAACAGGTGGGGTGTCCGGCATATCCGTAGTCAAACAAAATGGAGGTGTCCTAAGGACACTGCACCTGGCCGTGCAGTCAGCAGAACATCTGCGCACATGCACACCACACCCATAAGTACTGCGAACATCGCGCCTGTCCCTAACTGTCCATCTCCCTTGTGTCATACTTTTAATTAGTTTCAGGACCCGAACACTGTCCATAGAACTTCCACGCGCATGCGCACGTCCGTTACTCTGCATTTGGTGTCCAGCGGGCACCCATTTCCTTCGCGGATGTGTTCACAACGTCATCATGTGACCGCACCCATGCTGAGCGTGTGGACTAATTTGCGCAGTTTGTCTGCTTCCGCAACATTTCAAAAGAATTTATACAAACATGGGAAATTATTTTACAGTATAAAATCACCATTTCACATGTCCCATACAATGGCCCTACCTTTCAACGTATTGTTTAGAATTTCTGCAGTGCTTTTGAGGGATCGATATGGTCACAAGCCGCACCCCTCGACCCCTATAAATGGCCACACCCTCGAGTTCATCTACATTTCGCTTCTGGCTATAGCAGAATGAGTTGTGCTGCCTTTACTGCTGTAGCGAACATTAGCCGACTAATCCTTATGGCATCCATGGCTGCTGTTGCTTCATTAGCCTCAGCAACACCCACAAACCCTCCACCGTCACCACCTCCCCAAGGGCCTGCAGAGGGAAATATGGGTGAGGATGCAGAGAGCGAGGAAGAAGAGGAAGAAGAGAATGAGGTGGAGGAACTCCGCACTACAAGCACTCACCGGGAGTCATGGGTGTGGTGGTTGTTTACCATTTTTGGAAACGTACCAAAAGCACGTGCGAACCAGGTCATGTGTAAGCAGTGCAACTTGGTGCTGAGTCGCGGGAGACCTGGTGCGTGCAGCTTTGGTACGACAACCATGAAGCGACACCTAACTTTGTTCCACAGTGCGGACATTCACAAGGTGACACCATGCGAAGAACGTAGTAGATTGAGTTCCTCCACAGCATCCTCCATGTCCGATCCTCTCACCACAAGAGACACTCCTGTGGAGGAGCGCACCCCTCCAGCTGCCTCACAGGCCATTCGCGATGCTGTTGACCCTTACCTTGCGAGGGTCACAATATTGTGTATGTACTGCGACGCAGTACTCTGCAGGGGGGAGAGTCTTCAAAGTGCTTTTGAGACTACGGTCACGGAGCACCAGAAGAACTGCTCCCTACCTAAGTAAAGCCGACCCTACATCTTTCTCTCTCCACCTGCCCTTTCTTATCCCCGTGGTTGGTGTCCCTTCCTTACCCTCCTTTACCCTCCTCTCCAAGTGTGTCGTGTGCTGAAAAGCAATAAACTGAATAACAACAAAAATTACAAAAAAGGCTCTTTTCAGATCGCCTTTCTCGGTTTAACAATAGAACTATCAAGTGACCGGTGTAGGCCACCAAGCATTTTTAAAAAAGTCCGGGGACAGTCTTAGGACGCACAAAAATGGAGCATGCAAGTGGAGCAAAACCAATGCACTTTTACGCTGGGAGTAAGTGGTGGCTCTGAAAAGAGCCTATTGGTGGTGTTTTGTGTGTTTCAAAAACTGTGGATTAAAAAAAACGGATTGCCAAATAGGTGACTATAAATCCAAAAAAGGTTGTAATGCATTTTGTACATTGCGAAGAAAAATCTGATTGCCAGCATATGTGAGATGGACTCTATGGCCCTCATTACAAGTCAGGCGTTAAGGGGTTAAAGGCGCCGTAAAGAGCGTCGGCGCCATTAAACCCTTAACGCCTGATTCACACTTTAACGCCTGCTTTTTGCAGGCGTTAAAGTCCAAGGCGCTAAGCGACCTTGGTGCTAATTACGGCACCGTAATTTACAATGCCGTAATTAGCACCTTCCCCATCCCCATTATGCCCTATGGGGCGAAATGGGAATGGGGAAGGGCAAATGGTGAATGGGGAATTACCGCCCCCGCCAACCTTGTGATGGGGGCGGTAATTCCACCATCCACCATGCCGGAGACCGGCATGGACCATGGTGCTAATAGCACCATGGTCCACCGCCTGACTTGTAATGAGGGCCAATCTCTGCAAAAAATGAAAGTGCTGAGAAACAAAATGTTTCATTGTGGAATGAGGACATGCCAACATCTCTTAGAAAAGCACAAACAGCCTTATTGACATTGCGCCTCGCTTTCTCCAGGTGTGGACCAAATGCAGAAGAACACAGCCATATTTGTCTTTGTGCAATACGGGAAAAAACTATTTGGCAATTTGGAAACATGTCCATGACCTTTGCAAGTCCTTCCTTCATTGCAAATTGCAAAGCAATTCCAGAGACATGGCCTAAACTGTTTCCTCCACAATGAATGATAATTATATCAGGATGACGCTCTGTCTGTAAAGTAGCACAGAGAGGTACCAAGTCCAGCCACTTCATTCCACGCACTCCATGCCAGTGCACTTCCACATGAGAAAATGCAAGATCTGCAGATAAACCGCAACTTTCTGCATGCACCTTCAATCAATGTATCCATGAGTCTCCCAAAATCCAGATAATCTGTTTTCGAGCACACAGAGCCATGACTGTCTGGTCTCCTGTCAGGGAAAAGACAGTCTCATTAAATTTCTCCATTCAGAACACACCCACTGAACTTTACTGACCAATCCCTAGCTTTGCACATTCTCATTTGCATGCGTCTCCACCCCAGAAACCCCGTTGGTAATACGCACTGCCTGCAGACTACCGCCATGTCGGCAGACACGTAGAGGATCTGAGCGTGACGACTGTAAATTTAAATATTATTCCCCTTTTCCCCTTTAAAGTGGGCTCTGAAAAGAGCCTTTTTTTGTGTTTTGGGAAGATGCCTTAATGATTTTTTTTCTTCTTACTTTACTCCTACAATCATTACCGAACCTTCTCCAAAGCAAACCTTACATTCCAAAAGAACAAGGTATTTCCCAAAGAAGATAACGCAACACCGGGCCTCATCACGACTTTGGCGGTAACCCTTAAATCCGGCGGTCGCGCTATTACAGAGGGATTTAAGGGTCTGCCAAATCAGGACTTTGGCCGATTTCGCCCCAGCTCTGGCTGGGGGGGAAATCCGGCAAAAATGTGCACTATTACCGCCAGTGGGAAATCCGCTGGCGGTAAGAGCGCGAATTCTCCCCATTGAGCCCAATGGGGAATGGGGCATTCCCGAATGGGCTCAATGGGGAATGAGGAATTACATTACCGCCGAACTCATGATCCGGCGCTATTAGCGCCAGGGAGTTTGCCGGTAGGGCTAATACCGCTGGCGGTAATACCGCCGGTGTTACCGCCAAAGTCGTGATCAGGCCCACCATCTGCTTCAAAATAAGCCACATTACTGGGAACAATGTTCTCGTGGCTGCAGAAAAACACACCAGCTAGTAACATGAAAGCATGCATGCCGATTTGATGTTACACCTCCCAATACTTTGATCAGGACAGAAAACAGAACTGTTGTCCCATTTTCCTCTAGGGAGTAAGCCAGGAAAAATGACTTTTGCAGTTGGAAAGATGTTAATGACTGCTTGCACCAACTGTTCCAAATCTTCCAACAAAGTACGTGAACTCACGTAGCCCAAATGGCAAGCACCATAGTGCAAAAGTACCACATGGGGACTGGTCATCCTATGCATATCTCTGCAAACTTGGAGAATTGCCGCAACATTGCGATCAGTTTCAGCGCTCCACACCACATCCACTCCTCTCACATCGAAATTGTGTGCCACATGCCTACTTTCGGAATAGTGCTGTAAACCATGGACACAAATATCTCTGAGCACCAAAACCCTGACTGTCTCCACCTCTGCCATCTTCAGTACACGCACCGTCTTCCGAAACAAATGAACAATGTGAACATCTGATTGGCTGATGCCTACAGTCCCCTTTCCGTACTGGATTTGCTGTAGAACCCCGTATGTGGCATGCCCCCGCGGACAAGCACTGTCTTTGTGCGGCACGTAACTCTTAGCCAGTCCTTCTACCCTTTCCACATTACTTGCGAATCCATTCCCTTTTTGGACACAGCTAAACAGTCACACAACCATCCACCAATCACATTCACCATCTCTACATCTAACTCGGTCATCAAAATTTCGCACTTCAAATGTACTATTGATCACTCTGAATGCAAGTCGCATATCATTGCGAAGCACCTACTTCAAAAATTACTGTGCAAGTGTCGTGGATTTCTACGTACAGCTCCATGCATGAGTACCAGGTACAAGTATGCATATTTTAATCGGAGAACATGTGCAACCCTTACGATTTCATTTAAACAAATTAATGCCACGAAATCTGCATAACCAATACATACCAACGCTCCCCCTTTAAGTGCAAGACTTCTGATTTTTCATTGAGAAACCTCACTACTTTTTACTGTCTCCCGCATAACCTATATATACATAACAACCCTCCCGATTTAGGCGCGAAACTCGATTTTCCATTAGAAAATGTCAAAAAATGTTACTGTGTACCACCTAAATTGATGCTACTTCCAATGCGATCGTATGAGAAAAATAAACGTTCCTGATTGCTATGGTGACATCTCCCTCTGAGGGTCTCCCGATTTTTCGGATTCGTACTTTTAAAGTAGTGAAATTTTTCCCATCTACTATAATAACCTATCACTTACGAGCCTCTCTGCTGTTGACAACACAGCTTAAAAAAACAAGGCATTTTCATAAACTGAAAATTGTACTCATTTGTGAATCAGGTTCAACTAACATACTGCAAATAACATATAAAGGCAGCACCTAGTGAAATGAAATCCACACATGTACTATGTAGAGAAATCAAAGAATACTCCGACACAAAAAATGCAAAATGAACGTGTACAGTAACATCACTGCTTTAAACACACATAGTTACTAACTTCCTCCTTTTACAATTGCAGTGAAGACTACTCTCCTGAAAATCAACAGCATCTACACTGCAAACGACATATCCGAAGAAACCTGGTCATTCTGCAAAAAAAGTAAGTACACTACTACCTTTATATTCTTACTGTTCCTCAAAGAGACTGTGTGGGTTATTTATGTAATTTGCGCACCAAAACAAACATTGATTTCTGAACCATTCTACCCACAAATCCCCATTTATTAAAGAAAGAATAACAGGCAGAATGGCTCACAAATCCCTGTGTTTTTGGAACACAAATAACATACAGAAGCCTTAGAATGTTAGTACTAGAAAACAAATAGCTGTTTTAATTGTATACCATTACGTTTACTATTAATGCTTCTCCTCACCACTAGCTCACTTTCTACTCTCATCTGAAGCACAGTGTAGTAATATACAAACAGAAAAATAGCCTTCCCAGCTCATTGTAACTACCCAATGCACATTCACACACCACCCCAAACAGCTTCCCCATCAAGCTCATGCACGCATGCACACAGCACACATACATTGTACAATAGACCAAACCATGCCTTCTTTTTTTTAACAGACCCCAAAGAATGCCTACCAAAAAGCAAGTCCGTAGAAAGAAATGCAGAAATAGAGCAAATGAAAATAAAAGTGTCCAAAGTAAGCATCCATCTGTAGCAGAGTTTGTCGAGAACGTTGGAACAAAACAGCTAATACAGTCGTTTAGCGAGACAAAGGAAGCTTCAACTACCGAAACTTTGGCTCCTCTATCAAAATGTGGCACGAAACAGAAAACGCTTCACAAAAAAATCGGCTATCAGTACTGTTAACAATGCTCCTATTAATCCTGATATAGTAACAAGTACCCATAGTAAAAAAAGTATCTTAGCAAAAATGTTTCACCACAGAGTCCTTCAGAATCTAATAAGAGGACCGAAATCATCATTTACCCTTAAAACCTACTGTAGAAAATGAATCCTACAAGCTCTCGTAGACAGTGCAATCCTTCTCAAAAGGAAGTTATTTATTTTAGTGTTAAATAGGATGAAACCACTAACAAAACTAAGTACTTAACTACAAAAGAAACTTATCAATAAATGGAATGTCAAAAAAAATGACTTCTTAAATATTTGTGGAGGTGAATGGAGTCACACAACAACCACAGAACCATATTTTAATGAAGAAGCATACAAACAAAATCAAACAAACACAATTGCCATCCATATCAGTGGACGGAAAAATCAATAATATCATCATGGAGCACGAAAAACTGCTTACAAAAGTATCCCCTGAAAACTCAGAATTACCTCTCCATTCGACTGAACCAGACCGTCCAGTATACAAATGGCCGTGCACTTCAATGTGTGACATTCCTAACAAATCTTTCAAGTCTTTACGTCAGTTCCTCAATCAGTATGTGAAAGGTAAAGACAAAATCAAAATGAACGTGCTGCAAAATATGGATATCTGTCCAGTGCGCAAATACACAGGACTACAAGGACATTCATTAGCCTGCATTTCAGGACCTATTTGCAAAAGCACCTTCCATGATATCAAAAGGATATCAATACATCATTCAAATGTAAGAAATCTGGAGTATAAACTGTACTATGCTAAAAGTCCAGCTTTAGAATTAGCCAATTTAAATAACACATGGCACACCCAAATACCTACAAGAAGAAACAATCGTATTCAGAGAAAATATTTTGGAAGTGAAAGTAACTTACAAAATGCAAGCCTGGGCTTAAGTACCAAACCATGTGTGTGTGTGTTGCCGCAGAAAGTTTTACAAAAGGAACACAAACACTATAGACGTAACATACAAAATAGAAGACAATGAAGATTCCAAATGGTTTGAATTAGCTCTGTACCTTTTAGCAGAAAACAAATACCAAATAAGTGAACCCCTAATATGTTGCAGTTACTGCACTACAAAACTGGACAACAACCAAACTCCTTCACGTGCTATCACAAATAATTTGGAATTATTCCCACAACCAAAACCCTAGCAACAACTCAATTTGTATGAGAGCATCATAATTCAAACAGTTCACCCATTTCAAGCAATAATACACCTTCAACCAAAAACAGCAAAATTACCTCCCTCTGAATTGGTGAAAGGCATTAGTGGCAAAGTAGTTTATTTGCCATTAGATCTGACAGAAAATGGACGCACTCTAGGAGTGCAGCGTCCAATAGAGCATTCTTTAATTGTCTTAGTAAATTGTGCACCAACAAACGACAAAATAATTTGGCAACAACTAGTGGACTTACATAAAGTTAGACAAGCCTTGCAATATCTGAAAGACAATAACAAACATTACAAAGAAATAAATATTGAAGAAAGCTTAAGGGAAACAACTGAAATAATTCAAGAGTCATCAGAAACTGGTCAATATGAACTTCTGGATCCTGCTGCAGTATCCACTCTATTGGACCACTGCACAATTCATCCATTGCATTCCAATGAAAGCATAGATGATGCACTAGAAACTTACCAAATGTGACAAACCAAAGGGTCACCAATGAGCATATGGGAAAAAAGAATAGAAGCACATGCTTTTCCACTGCTATTTCCTACTGGCAAAGGCGGAAGATACGATGATAGACCCACTCAGATTACGGCATCAGAATACCGCTCATTACGAATGTATTCTCAAGATCCCAGATTCAGACAAAATGTGTAATACATATTCCACTTACTCTTTGAAAGTGAACTAGCAACCCTATGTTACAGAGTTGCACATATTTTGAAATCTGGAACCCACTTTCAAAATATGTCAGCTACGCAATTAATACAAAAAGTACAAGAAAAAGATGAGGTATTACAATCAAGTCTAACAAATCTGTTTGCAAACATGCGTGGTACAAAAGAATACTGGTTCCGACGGCATGGAGACGTACTTTGTATGATCAGAAACCTTGGACCACCGACTTGCTTTGTTACACTAAGCTGTGCAGAGTATGCATGGGAAGATTTACGTGGCTTCCTACGCATATCAAACAACAATAAAAACCAACATACATATAGTAACACCTGGAGAACTTTGCTCTCTAGATCCAGTTAATGTGTCAAGATATTTCCATCATCGTTTCATTGCTATGCTACACGTCATTTGTAATAAAACTGTTCCTCCTCTCGGAGAAGTACAACACTTCTGTTGGAGAAAAGAATACCAAGCGAGAGGAGCACCATGCTTTTATGGATCAAAGGTGCACCTAAATTTGGTCACGACAGTGATGCCACTGTTTTGCAGTTTATCCAAAAATATGTCACTTGTGAAATCCCTTCACAACGGACACATAGTGACCTGCATGGAGAGATTTTACAATTTCAAAGACACAAATGTGGCAAATATTGTCGTCGCAAATACAAAAGCAAAGGGAAATACTACACCAAATGCCGCTTTGCTTTCCCTAGACCAGTTACAGAAACAGGTGAAGTGAACAACTTCATGTCATCAGTTTAACATAGTGTTAAAGGTAAATCACCTAAGAACACGTATTACATAAAAAGAACAGAAGAATCAAAATATATCAATGATTACAATGCAATCATTGCCCTCTTATGGAATGCAAACATAGATGTGCAGTACATTACAGACAATTCCACTGCAGTTGCACGATATGTTACAGCCTACTTAACAAAAGCAGAAAAAACAGAGCTTCAAGACCTCTGGAATGACCTATCATCAGATAAAACACTATCTCAGAAATTGTACAGCCTAGGCATAAAAATGCTCTCTCAGAGAATGTGGCGCCTATGAAGTGGCAGATCGTTTAACCCAGGCTTGCCGAACCTTTTTGAATGTGGGGCCGAAGCTTTCGCTTTTTGTCACCCAGAGTGCCGGCAAGCCAAAAGTCAACAACCTCACCCAAAGCAGTATATTAAAAAGCGATATTGTGTGACCTTCGACACAATAGCATCACAGGCAATGATGCGCCTTGCAGTTTCAAAGATAGCTTTTGGCTTCAGGGGGAGTGAGTATCTAAGGGAGCCCCTCCATCAAATGATCCGAGGTTAGTTGCTTGTGATTTCTTTCAGTGTATATGTGTTCATATTTTCCTGAAATAGTGGGGGCGACCGAGCGTAGCGAGGGAGCTATAAGGATCTAGGGAGGGTTTGGGTGGCTCGGAGTTCCCCCTCCAAGAATAATTTTTTCAAATATGGGGTCGAAATAGTGCATTTTACAGTAGAAAAGGTGACCAAAAAGCCGTAAATTTACAATCATTTCTAAAGGGGAACATGAACATTCCATATCACCAACAGCAGACAAGAACATTTTACAACACAACACAACACATGTTAATGATCAATGTGTCCGCAGTGTAAGACAGCACTGTCACTGATGTAATACATTGTCATGCTGGTTGTGCTCAAAACATGCCTCTGTAGCAAAATGTCTATCCTGGCTGTTCCCAATTTAGGACAGCATTGTCCTGTACAAAGCATGATTGATGCTGCCTGAGCATGTGCAGTGTACCCAATACATATGCCAGATTATCTCTGTAATACACAATCATTACTTCTGTGTTAATGATTGATGCTGCCTGTGCAGTGTGCCCAATACACATGGCAGCTTATCTCTGTAATACACATTCATTACTTCTGTGTTAATGATTGAAGCTGCCTCTGCAGTGTGCCCAGTACATATGGCAGCTTATCTCTGTAATACACATTCATTACGTCTGTGTTAATGATTGATGCTGCCTGCGCAGTGTGCCCAATACATATGGCAGCTTATCTCTGCAAGGCATATTAATTACGTCTGTGTTAATGATTGATGCTGCCTGTGCAGTGTGCCTAATATGGATGCCAGCTTATCTACTGTAATGCATTCATTACTTCTGTGTTAATGAAAGAAGCATAATCCAATTCAACAGATAAAATGTGGAAAAGCAATCACCCAAAGGTGAACCTAATTGAAGAAACACAATGTGAGCACAATCTTAAAGTATGAAGAACTTGACATGGCCAGGTGACCTCCTCTCCCAGCGCCCATGAGCGGCCGGTGCGCCGGTACTCGGATCACTCCAGCCGAGCTGAGGGCCATGTTGTAAGAACCGGGGAGGGAATTGACCTCATGGTGTCTGCTGTAAAGCCCACAGTGTCTAGGATCTGGTGGGCTACGGTCTTATGCGCTCTGAAAATTCACTCCCCAGCTGGCCTTCCTCCAACAGGGGCATGGACACCTCCCAAGGGCTGTTTTGCCTCGTACAAATTAGCACTTGTCAGTTGCAAAAACTAAAACTAGATAGAACCCCAGGCATTTTACCTGCTGTGCTGCTTTTCCGGGTATGAATGGAGTGATTGTGTTGCCAATTTCCATTGGCTGAGAAATGGAAATAGTGTTACCGTGCAAGGCATGTATTTATTGTATATATTTCCACTACTACGACCTGCCTTGCATGGTAACAGTATCTCCACTGGCTGTTTCTCAACTAGTGGAAATTGTAATGTGTGTGGACTACAATTCCTACCCTGAAATTGCAGCCACACGACTCACTGCGTATAAAATAAATGCAAAACGTACAAAAGTAACCCTAATGCTTTGTGCTCTTGGGCTTCGAGGGCCACATAAAATGGACAACCCTGGTTTAACCGGTACTGCTTTGTATGGAAAATCAGACAACATAGTATGGCTAAGTCTTGGTCCTGCTAAATCTAGAAAAAGAGTTCTGAAATCATATGAGGACATAGAAACAATTGCCAGAAATGATCCCAACAGCCAAGACATTTTAAAAAACAATTTACTGGACACATACTATCCGAACAGGAGTACCACTTTGACTTTGGAAAACATGTGTCTATACCACAAAGCTCAAAACTTTGCATACAAAAATCATATAAAACCAGATGAAAGCAAAGGTAGACATAGAGTGACAGATTGTGAAGGCAGCTTAGTGAAACTTACCAAATGAAGCTTAATTAATCATGTCAAATTGTCATTAAAAACTCCTCAACAGAAAGAACTATATCACATGTCTCTGCTACAACTTTTTAAACCATGGAGAAAAGAGAAAGAGATACTAGAGAACTATGACTGCTATGAAGATGCTTTCAAAGCAAATGAAAGCGCTATCACTGATATGAACTTTACAGAGTACAAAACAATGTTGCACAATGAACAGCAACACGAAGAATAACTTCTGGCCCAACTAGATAAGGACACTACCGACAGCAGTGAACCTTCTGTAACAGGAAGCCAAGAACCACTAGGACAGCCACTAATAGCAAATGAGGAAGAATTAGCTATGACAGAAGTAGAAAACACCATGTGTCACTATGAACAAGATATAGAAGACTTAATTGTACTACAAACAAAACTTAACAAAGATCAGCGCACCATTTTTGAAGAAGTAACAAAACAAATTGCACATGGTGTACAACACGAAAATAAAGAATGTGCCTGCCAAAATTACAAACCTATACTGCTGTACGTCAGTGGTGAAGCTGGGTCAGGAAAAACATTCTTAATCGAAATCATCAGCAAGTTCCTTCAACAATTTACAAACAACAAACTGTCAGCTGTTGTAACTGCCCCCACAGGTTTAGCTGCCTACAACATAGGCAGTGTCACTTTACACTGATTACTAGAACACCAAAACAAATTAGACTATTACAAACCTTCTGGAACTACGCAGAGTATTAAAACAAATGAAAATGCTACTAATAGATGAAGTGAGCATGGTCTCCAACCTAATGTTGGCTTTGATTCACCTCAGATTGCAAGAAGTACTTACCACAAACTACAAACAACTCTTTGCAGGGAAAGACATTATCGTTTTTGGAGATCTTCTACAATTGACACCAGTGAAAGGTGAACCTATTTTAAAAACCTTAGGACATAAACTCTGCCGTAAAACTGTTGGCAGCATAGGAAATGTCAACCTTTGGCAACATTTCCAATACAGAGCATTAACAGAAAACATGCGTCAATCTGCAGATCTCACTTATGCCAACATTTTAAAAAATATTACCGTTGATGTACTATCTTGTACTATCTCAAGAAGCACAAGCGATATTGAAAAAACGGCACATTTATGCACTTTATGGCGATAACGCATGTGCTACTGATGTTATGGAACAATTACCGCACACAAATTTCAATTCTATGGCCTTAATGCCAAATCTTGCAAGCTGTTTCAAATTCAATGAAACAATGTTAAAAAAAGAAATGCAACCAATAATGGAAATGTGTGCCACAGACAAACTAGACATACATGGTATGACACTACCCATGTGTGAGCAAGCCACAACAAGACTAAATACCTTAGAAAATTCAATCTCCAACACAGCTGGGTTGGAAAAAATAATAAAATTATCCTTGAATTGTAGAGTAATGCTTAAACGTAACCTTGGCGTGGAGCAAGGGCTAATTAATGGGGCACTGGGTACAGTTGTTGGCTTTCAAACATACCCACGTGACAACAACATTCAGTTTGTCAATATTCGCTATGACAAACTTTCAGAAGTAAAAAGGACAGGGCGCTCAACTGCTCGATTCCTTCTCTTCAAAGACATGTATGTACGTAGAGAACAATTTACTCTAACTCTTGCATATGCAGTCACCATTCATAAATCCCAAGGTCTTACCCTAGACAAAGCATTGATAGATATAGGAAACACAGTCTTTAAAGAAGGCATGAGCTACGTAGCACTATCACGCTTACGAACTCTTGACGGTCTATTTCTAATCAACTTTGATTCAAGTAAACTGAATGCTGATATTCCTTGCATTTTAGAATACAATAGACTGCGTTCACTGTACACTCCCCATCTGAAATCATATCCTGTTCCAGAAAAAGTAAAACGTGGTAAAAGAAAACTAATTCAAACAGAAATGCAACAGAATCTGACGACAAATCTTTCAAAGTACACAAAAGAAGCTAAAACTTCATCAATTACCATAAGCAAAGAAGAACCTATTAGGGAAAGTAAATCAGGTACTTCTTCAAAGAAGGAACAGTAACTCCGGAAAAAGCACTCATAGACAGAACTAGCTGGTCCATTCAAATTTTCAAATGAAACTGGTGTAAATTGCTATGCAAATGTAGCAATAAATATTCTGTTTCAATTGCCACCAATTGTTAACAATATTTACTTTCACAGTACAGACCAATTGTGTTTGCAAATGTTAGTCCTTCATAGAAATGCAACAAACAATCCTGACAACACACACAGTGTTCACGGAATAAGACAAGAATTGGACTACTGTGCTGGAAGGGTGAGATTCACTATAAACTCACAAGAAGATCCACAATAATTTCTAATGTACTTACTACAAGTACTGGAAAACAAAAACATACCTATAAATGAAATCTTCCAGATTTCATACATGTGGAAACATACATGCACTCTCTGTAAGAATGTGATACAGGAACAAATACCAAATGAGCGATTTGTGTATGTATCCATACCTAATTGTGAATCCAATCCATTTCAGCAACTTCTACAGAATGCAGACCATGGCAGATTATGTACTATGTGCAATTCAGATAATCGCTCAACCTTACGGATACAAACACATAGTAACTACATAATACATATGCTTCTACGTTACAATGTAGGTGGTACCAAAAAAAACTGCAAGCTGACTGGATTCACACACGGTCAAGTGTCACTTGGGAAGAAAACCTTTACAACAATAGGTATAATCTACCACGCAGGAGCTACTACCAATGCAGGTCACTACACTGCATACATGAAAAAGAAATGTGAATGGTTTGAATGTAATGATAGCACCATTACTCTAAAGCAGAGATTGCCAGCTAATCTTACAAATGCGTATTTAATTTTCTTAAAGCCAACATTTAATAGCTAATGTGTACTTCAACATTAACAAAAATTCAAGTAAAACAGTATAAACAGTTAGAATACACCAACAGGTATCTAACTGCCCAACAGTGTATAACAACCACACAGATAAATTAATACCACAGATCTGTAACAAATAATGCACAGTTAGAATACGCCAATAGGTATCTAACTTTTTTAAAAAATCTGCAACAATCCAACAGACATAACATTAATCAGAAACAATAAGTAAACACTCAAAGAAAACAAAGAAGTAGTTTGTAGCATAGCCAAGAAAGGTTTTTTTTTTTTATCCGACAAGGATTTTTTTCCTCCAGAACCAAGGATTTGAAAAACAAACACAGAAACTGAGCAAAATGCACAGTACACTGGTTTGTAAACTAAATATGAGGGTAAAAAAAGCTAAAGGGGTTGATTCATGGAAATAATGTGCACCGAAAATTCCTGCGCAGAGGTGCCAAAACGTGCGAATCGCAGGAAAAGTGCGAAAATCGCAGTGCAAGTGCGAAAATCGCAGGGAAACCAGCGCACAGCGATTCATGGAAGTCCGTGCGCGAGAAAAACATTTGATGTGCGCTAAAAATGTGCGCCGCGCACACTGGCGCACAGGTCATCCAACAGCGTGCGCCACGGCCACTGCGAAATCGCACATAGCGCGGCGCACATCACAAAAGTAGACGGAACACGGGGCGTAACACTCGGAATGGGGAACAACGCGTGAAAATATGGGCGTCACAGGGGAAGTACAGGAGGCAAGTGCGCGGAACGCCCACACGCTCGCCTACAACCCGTATTCATGGAATCGAATAGGGCAAACCAGCGCAGGTCAAAGATGCGCACAGGGCCAAACAAGTACGCCACAAGAAAGCAGGCGGTAGCGTCCCTGCGCCTGAAAAAAATGTGCGCCAAAATGTGCGATAACAAAAAGCACCCATATACAGCCATGATGAATGGTCCATACAGTGGCCCTCTAGGACAAATGAGGTGCAAAGGGGTACCGACAAACACGGACACCCGCTGTGTGAAAAATAGCATGTGCATGTGTACCTGGGTGCGCGGGAAGTCCCACACGCGATTGGCCTGGGTACGTGTACTTCGGGGTACGCGGGAAGTTCCACACGCGATTGGCCTGGGTACGTGTACTTTGGGATGCGCGGGAAGTTCCACACGCGATTGGCCTGGGTACGTGTACTTCGGGGTGCGCGGGAAGTTCCACACGCGATTGGCCTGGGTACGTGTACTTTGGGGTGCGCGGGAAGTTCCACACGCAGCCTCCACCAGGCCCCCACTCATGTCTACCACCACCCCCACCCCCCAGCCACCAGGGGCAGCCTCCACCAGGCCCCCACTCATGTCTCCCATCACCCCCACCCCCCAGCAGTGCTGGGTCAGCCTCCACCAGGCCCCCACTCATGTCTACCACCACCCCGACCCCCAGCAGTGCAGGGGCAGCCTCCACCAGGCCCCCACTCATGTCTCCCATCACCCCCACCCCCCAGGAGTGCAGGGGCAGCCTCCACCAGGCCCCCTCCCATGTCTACCACCACCCCCACACCCCAGCCACCAGGGGCAGCCTCCACCAGGCCCCCACCCATGTCTACCACCACCCCCACCCCCCAGCAGTACAGGGGCAGCCTCCACCAGGCCCCCACTCATGTCTCCCTGCACCCCCACCCCCCAGCCACCAGGGGCAGCCTCCACCAGGCCCCCACCCATGTCTATCACCACCCCCACTCCCCAGCAGTGCAGGGGCAGCCTCCACCAGGCCCCCACTCATGTCCCCTATCACCCCCACCCCCCAGCAGTGCAGGGGCAGCCTCCACCAGGCCCCCACTCATGTCTCCCATCACCCCCACCCCCCCAGCCACCAGGGGCAGCCTCCACCAGGCCCCCACCCATGTCTACCACCACCCCCACTCCCCAGCAGTGCAGGGGCAGCCTCCACCAGGCCCCCACCCATGTCTACCACCACCCCACCCCCCAGCAGTGCAGGGGCAGCCTCCACCAGGCCTCCACTCATGTCCCCTATCACCACCACCCCCCAGCAGTGCAGGGGCAGCCTCCACCAGGCCCCCACTCATGTCTCCCATCACCCCACCCCCCCAGCCACCAGGGGCAGCCTCCACCAGGCCCCCACTCATGTCCAACTCATGTCTCCCTGCACCCCCACCCCCCAGCCACCAGGGGCAGCCTCCACCAGGCCCCCACTCATGTCCCCTATCACCCCCACCCCCCAGCAGTGCAGGGGCAGCCTCCACCAGGCTCCCACACATGTCTCCCTGCACCCCCACCCCCAGCCACCAGGGGCAGCCTCCACCAGGCCCCCACTCATGTCTCCCATCACCCCCACCCCCCAGCAGTGCAGGGGCAGCCTCCGCCAGGCCCCCACTCATGTCTACCACCACCCCCACCCCCCAGCCACCAAGGGCAGCCTCCACCAGGCCCCCACCCATGTCTACCACCACCCCACCCCCCAGCTACCAGGGGCAGCCTCCACCAGGCCCCCACTCATGTCTCCCATCACCCCCACCCCCTAGCCGTGTGATTTGCCTGGGTACGTGTACTTCGGGGTGCACGTGAACTTCCACACGCGATTGGCCTGGGTACGTGTACTACGGGGTGCGCGGGAGGTTCCACACGCGATTGGCCTGGGTACGTGTACTTCTGGGTGCGCGTGAACTTCGACATGCGATTGGCCTGGGTACGTGTACTACGGGGTGCGCGGGAAGTTCCACACGCGATTGGCCTGGGTACGTGTACTTCGGGGTGTGCGGGAAGTTCCACACGCGATTGGCCTGGGTACATGTACTGCGGGGTGCGCGGGAAGTTCCACACGCGATTGGCCTGGGTACGTGTACTACGGGGTGCGCGGGAGGTTCCACACGCGATTAGCCTGGGTATGTGTACTACGGGGTGCGCGGGAAGTTCCACATGCGATTGGCCTGGGTACGTGTACTACTGGGTGCGCGGGAAGTTCCACACGCAATTGGCCTGGGTACGTGTACTACGGGGTGCGCGGGAGGTTCCACACGCGACTGGGCCTGTGAGAGTGGGGTACATGTATTCCAGGGGTGGGCGGGAATATTTACCCGCGACTGGGCCTGGGAGAGCGTGCTACGTGTATTCCTGGGGTGGGTGGGAAGATACACACGTTCGCCTATGACGTGCCAAAAAAAAAATGGTCCAATCCTGATACATGTACGCCAGCATGAAGCAGGCGTAAGTCGACCCGCGCAGCATAAAAGTGCGCGCAAACAACAAACAAGCTCATACGCCAGGATGAATATATCGTTCCTAGCAGCAGTGGCCGTGGGTTACCAAAGGAGGAGGAGGATAGTGAGGGCCCGAATTTTCACTCCCAGAACCAGCCTTTCTGGGATGCCTGATGACCAGGTGTATGGGAGGTACAGGTTTCTACCACACATAATACTGGACCTGGTCAGTGAGTGGGAGGATGTCCTCACATCACCCACCCTGTGCTCCCAAGCACTCAGCCCTCTGGAGAAGGTCCTCAATGTACTGCACTTCTTGGCCACAGGATCATTTCAGCGGACAAGTGCCATGGTGGGTGGGGTGTCACAGGCCACGCAGTCACGCTGCCTACACCAGGTCTTGAACATCATCACTGCACGCCCATCAGTCCGTAGGCACATATACCTGCCCAGGACACCTGCAGAAAGGCAGGCTGCCACCCTCGATTTCTACGGTGTGGCAAAATTCCCAAAAGTGCTAGGTGCCATTGACTGCACCCATGTGGCACTACGTCCCCCCAGGGCATCTGAGCACATCTATAGGAACCGCAAGCACTGGCATTCCATCAACGTGCAGGTAGTATGTAATGCTAAGGGAATCATCACCTCAGTATATGCCAACTATCCAGGGTCCACCCACGACAGCTTCACCGAATGTCTACCCTAAGCCGGGACCTAGAAGCTGGGCGGCATGGCGATACATGGCTGCTTGGTGAGTATGAATGCCACTGCACATGCATGCATATCAGATGCAGAGTTATGTCACTACCCCACTAATGATACCCATCACCTCCTCCCAGGGGACAGTGCCTACCCTCTGAGCACCCACATGATGATGCCAATTCGGAACCCCATCACGCCTCCAGAGGTAAGATATAACACAGCCCATATTGCAACCCGGGGCATAGTGGAGCGCACATTCGGAGTGCTCAAGTCATGCTTTCGCTCCCTTGACCGTTCTGGCGGGCAGCTGTTATATGCGCCCCCAGTAGTGTGCAGGATCATAGTGGCAGCATGTGTCCTGCACAATGTTGTTACACGCCAGGGCGTGGCTGTGGACATGGTGGTGCCCCCACATCCCCAACCACATGCACGCCCGCTGCGCATGGGAGGGGAGAGGGCACGGGTGAGGCAGCCCGTACGCAGCTGATGGCTAGTTAATTCACATAGAAATCACACCCCAGTGGAGTGCACACAGGCCTGGCACATACCATCTGATAAGCAATGATGACTCGACCTGACAATTAAGACGAACAAAGGGACTGTCAACTGTCAGAACCATAGCAGCCTGAGATTGTTCATGTGGAAGTGTCACAATGTGTGCATCCCTACCTACACAAACACCACCAATGCAGTGTCATCAAAAGACACTTCCATGCTGCACAAATGAATACCCACTTGCAAAATACTACATGAATACAGTGCCATGTCACCCAACCCCTACCCGGCATGGCCACACAACACACCATGGCATGTCATGCAATGTGAGAGGAAAGAAATTAATCCCCACAACATGCCCCAAGTGTCACCAGCTACAGTGTCCCTAATGGAAACATGTCCACACATGAAATGCTCACAGTAATGCAGGACCTACAACCCACATTACCAAATACTTACCAAGAATACCAATCACCTACCCAACCTCCAACCTACCTTAAACATGACATTACAGACTTAAAAATTTGCTAGCCTCACTACCTGATGATGACAGCCCTCCGAACACTTCCAAGTATACAGTGTTAGCGCCACGCCAGAGTGTAGGTGCACTGCTTACAACATGGATTCCAGTTCCAAGGTGGACCGCATTGTGAAGACATGAGGAATGGACCTGCAAATTAGGAGGATGAGATGGATGCAGAGGCACATATCAATACACCATGCAGTGTACAATACAACAACAATATGCACTATGAATGTATACACAGTATTGACTACAGACTGCCCACACAGCTCATGGGAGTCCAATGTCACCATGTACGTCAAAGTCACTTGGGCACACCCTTTGCAAGCCCATGGAAACGGGAAGCAGGAGGGGTGTGCGTGACAAAAACCCAAGCATCTGAACCAAATTCATGACAAGCCTGCATGTGCCCAGCCACAATGCAGCGTATGTCCAAGGGAGCCACACAAGGCAACACGCTGTCCCAAAAAAACAAAAATTCAAAAATGGCCATTAATGGGCCCGGGGGGTGGGGGAGGCCACCCAGGAGGTCCGAGGACAGGGTGCACACCAAAACCCACCTGTGTGGATCTTGCGAAAAAAAAACACCTCCATGGTCTCATGGCCTACACGGCTCCCCTATTGTGGGAGTATCACTGCTGTCGCTCTCCTCACCCTCTGCAGCTGTATCAGGAGGTGGTGGCACTATGGGAGGCAGCCCACGCAAAGCCCTAGTCTGTTCCTCCATGGCTGCAAGCATGCGGGTGTGGTAGGTCTCGTTCTGGAGGATAAGTGTGCGGAGGTCCCCATGCAACAACTCACGGGATGCCCGGACCTCCGCCCTAGTTGCCTGCATCTCAGCTGAGAGCGTACGGGTGAGACGCTCCAGCTGCTGTTCTGTCCTTCTGTTTGTTGGAGCCTCAAGCTCAACAAGAGTCGTCCTGAGGTGAAGGAGTTCCACCCTCAGGGCTTCCCTGTGGCCCTGGGACTCTATGGAGATGGCTTCCTGCAGAGTCGCCAGTGCCGCCCGCCTGTCCCTGTCGGACGCCAACATGTCCTCCCTGTGTGACTGGCAGATGGAGTCGGTTGCCTGCTGTAGTTGCTCCATCAGCCTTTCGGGGGGGACAATGGAAGTGGCCACCCTATCCATGGCCTGAGCCATCATCTCGGATGATGCTGCCTGTTGGGTTGCCATACCATATATGGATTGCTCCCATGTGGTATTGCCAGGTGGCTGACGGCCACCACGTCGGCGGGCACCACACCTGTCTGGGGCAAGGCGAACTGCACCTTGCTGTGCCGGCACTGCCTGAGGCTACAGGACTGCATTCCCTCTCTGATCTGCTGGCCCAGGAACAGGATCAGATGTCGCGGAGTGTGACCCTGCATCCGTAACCACCAAAGGCGTACCTGCCAACACTGACATCCCCATTGAGGGTTCTAACCCTGGTGCAGGTGGGTCGGACAGAACAGAATCCCTCCCAGGAACACTCACCTGCGACGGCACATAGGTCTCATCATCCGAATCGACACCTGAATACAGCTCGGGGGAGGTGCAGCCAGAGACACCCCTTGAGAGCACGACCTGCAGCAGTTGTGGGTTCTCACCCACCACCACACCACGTCCCTCACTGGTGGTCGGTCGGCCTCAGAGCCCTCCTGGGTCTGCACCATCTCCACAACCCCAGCAGTATCAAGTGTGTCATCCCCTGCAAAGACATAAAAGAAAACAAAAGGAAACAGGCATTAGCACTATGGCACACAATTAGGGCTGAGAGGCTACAGAAACAGTACTTGATTGACACATGTCCCACATGACTAAAACCCTCCCATGCATGCACCATCACTGCGTGTGATGGGGAGGCAGATGGCACACATTGATGACACCATGATGGAAGGTGAACACATTTGCTGCATGCTGCCTAGCAGTGGCATCACACATTGGCCAGTGATTGGCAGGTCAAATACACATGCCATCACACAGATGGCATGTACCCTAGCCATGAAGTGAAGAGGGAGAGGAGGTCACCAATTGTTCATTCAGTCCAGTTTGCTCATATAATTGATCTTTTCATTGAAATGGTTCAAATGTTTAACCTGCAGCTGCCAGTCCAAAATGGTCCTATAGCACAGGGACATGTCTAAACTAATCATGTCCAGGAAACTAAGCCAGTCCACTGTACCATAGCCATGTCATACATGTGACAATAGGACTGAGAAATCCAGAGTAAACGTGGTGGTATGCAAACAATCTGCCTGAATAAAGAGAGGTAAATAAGCAACTATGTTGTGGCAAGATGACACTCCAAGGGCAACTGGCGTGGTGTTGGGCTGGATGTCTAATGTTGGCAGAAGGGATGCTGCTATACCCAAATGCTGGTGCCAAGAATGTATAGGAAGAGGCACATGTGTGACCCGAACCACTCAGGCACACACACCCTCACCTGGCACCCAAACAGAAGCCCTCCCACACACACCATGCACATGGATGACACACACATGCATGTGCACTCACCGGACAATGCCTCGTAATCTGCCAGTTCTCCCACACCTTGGATCTGTTCCTCCGTGACGTAGGTCCCAGCAACCTGCTCATGTGGAGTGAGTTCTATGTCGTCTGCTGGAGACCCACCTCCAGTCACTAGAGTTGCGGCATGACTTGAGGCCAACTTATTCTTTGCCCTGCGCTTCAGGTCATTCCAGCGCTTGTAGCATTCATTAGCTGTGCGCCTCACGATTCCAAGGGCACTTATGATGTCCGCAATGGACTGCTAGTGTGCCTGACGTTGTGCAGGTGTGGTCTTGGATCCTGCAACAATCACCATGTCGCGGTCATGTGCGGACACATACTCTACAAGTGCATTCAGTTCGGCCTCATTGAAGCTGGGCTTCCTTGACGGGCCAGACTGTGTAGCCGTGTCTGGGGCATCAGCCTCTACTGGACGAGCACTCTTCCTCTTCCGCTTGGAAGATGGTGGGGATCCTGAGTGTCCTACGCCGCTCTGGACACCAGGGGCAGGAGCGTGGGATTGCACACTCAGCATGGGAGTTGGTGCAGGCATTAGCTCAAGTGTGATGGTGTCAGGGGGAATGTCAGCATGATGGACTTGGACCGACACTGTCCTGGCTGGGTGTGTGAGAGGTGGGGTGGATGGAGCCGCAGCTGCCCCTGCAGCCTCCCCAGCCTGCCTGCGCGGGGCAGCAGATGACCTAGCTGCCCCTGATCCATGTGGCCTGTTGACACCAACGTTCACCGGTGCACGTGGCCTAGAACTGCTGACCTGGAAGTCAGCCATGGAGTCACCCTGTGCCAGGTCTGGTTCCACAGTGGGCTGGTCCAACAAGGGCTAAGCATGGATGGTGTCAGCCACGTTAACCTCAACCGGTGGGGGGGCATGGGTGTCCCTGACTGCTCCCCCACACATGGGGGGCTAGGGGCACCCTGCAAGTCACGGCCACGTCCCCTACTGGATCCACCATGGCCACCACTTGGGGCTCGGCCACCTTTGCCACCCTTACGGCTTGGTCGCCTCCCAGCCATCGCACTGATGTTATTGTGCGTATGGGAGTCGATGTGAACTATTGTCCTGGGCAATTGGGGGTCAAAGGGGTTGGGTACCAGATGGTAATCGTACCCTAGTGCTCTAGCAAGGCTGTATGTCACCCCTGGGGAAAGATGACGGGTCACGTAACGGACAGGCACCCCAAAAAAGGGAAGTAAGGTGCACGCAACCCCTCCTAGACCACGTGCGTGGAAAAATAAACCTGCACTACGCTGTGGCACCCAGAAACACAAGAATGAACTTATGCGTGTCACACGCAGCCTAGAATGACCTCTGAAGGGGTACGCGACACACGGGGCAAGCACAGATGTAAAATACGTGCGCAACTCACCGTCTGCCAGTAACAAAAGTGTGAAAAATATGCGCGTGTGCGCGTTGGCAACACCCCCGCCAAAAGAAGAATTGTACGCTGTCTGAGGAGACAGGACAACAGTAGAAGGGAATGCTGTTTGAGGAAACAGGCACAGGAAAAAGAGGAAAAGAGAAAAAGCTGTCAGAGGTAACAGGGAGTACGAACTGGAAATGCTGTGAAGTAAATCGCGTGTGAATCGACAAGAAGTACAGATTTCACCCACTCGCTCTCCAAGAAAAGCACGTACAAGGAAATGGCGTTCTACACGTACATTTTATACACACGTCACAGACGCGCATACGCGATGAGGCCATTTCCACCAACTACGCGCTTTGACACTGGGACGTGTATCTCTTCATTTTTACACGCGCCATTCTCTACGGCCATGCGCGTGACGTCACAGCTGCGCATGGTGGCCTTTGGGCCAATGAAATCACATATGCGAGCACACGTGGTAAAACTGCACGTCCGAGTGTCATTGCGTGTAATCGGAGGGAATTGAGCGTACACGCGATTGGCCTGGGTATGTGTATTTCTGAGGTGCGCAGTAAGTTTCACACGCGATTGGTGGAAATCCATGTGTGCTCTGTCATCACGTGTAATGAGGGAAACACCCGCGCACGTCACGTCACAGACGCGCTTACGCGCTAAGGGCCTTTGGTCCAATGAAATCGCATATGCGTGCTGACGTGCATACGCGCTAAGGGCCTTTCTTCGATTTACATGCAGACGTGCAGGATTTTCACTTGCCAAATCACTCCGTATCAAGCTGGCCACGCGTAAGCACACGGAAGACCACGCTCCTGCCCAGAAGGCCAAATTACTGCCCCCCAGAGCCCCGAGCACGCTCCCACCTGCCATCTGCTGCTGCCTGACTGCCTGCTGCCCACGTGCCCTGCCATTTGCTGCCTGCACATCAGCCAGGGGTGCTGTTGCTGTGACCACCCCTGCTGGAACCGAAGACTCCCGACTGGGATTCCATCGCTCCACAGCCCAGCCCCAGGACCCAGTTGCCCACCCACTCCTGCCTCTGGGGTTGTCATGTCAGGCACTGCAACATCTGGCACCACTGACAACCCCCAGCCAGAGAGGCAGAGGGGCACCAGCTTCAGTGCCAGGGAAGTTGGTGTCCTGGTGGAGCAAGTCCTGAGGCAGTCTGATGCCCTCTACGGAAGTGTGCGCGCCGACAAGGAAGGACGGACTCGGATCTGGACGGACATTGTGACTGCCATCAACGCGGAGGGGGTGGCAGTCCGCGACTACCAACATGTCAAGAAGCGCTGGGAGGACTTCAGGTCCAGGACCCTGAACAAGGCCCGGCGCCTCTTGAAGGCAGCGGATGCTAAGGGGCGCCAGGGCCACTTGTCGGAAGATCAGATGAGGGTCCTGGAACGCATATCCCCAGCGCTCCACGTCCAGGTCCTTGAGAGGCAGACCCGTCTGGAGTCGAGCGGTAAGTGTACATGCATCATGATTGTAAGCTGTGCGTGTGGTGATGTGCCAGTAGTGTGCCTGTTGCACATGTGTTTGTATGGGGCCGAGTATGGGTGGGGGTGTACAGGACCATGAGGCTAACACATGCGAGGGCTGTCATGTGTGAGACATGGATGGTGCTTGTGTGTGTAGGCTTGCATGCCAAATGCAGTTGTGTGGGCACACATGTTTGGATGAATGTGTATGTAAGTGGGCATGTTCGTGATGTCACGCATGTATGTTGTTTTCAGCTGCATGTATCAGCACTGTGTACATGTGCATGTGTGTGTATTTGACAAGGGTGCAACAGTGAGGCAACATGGCTGCATGTGACAGCGGGATGTGGAAGCCTGATTGGCAGATGTGACATGGATGCCCATCTGAACACTGCGACAGTTGGCTGAGGTGTACACATGCATGCAAGTGTGGTGGTGTGCGTGCATGTGTAGTGCACTCCCTGTGTTGCATGTGATGTCTGGCTCACCTTTGCCTGGACATGCTGTTGTATGTGTATGGATGGTGCTGGCAGTTGCGATGTGGCTGTGGTATGGCTCATGTGTGCAAGTTGAAATGACATGTGTGTTGCCGATTGTGATGCCATGTCTGAGGTTTGCCAATGCCACTCATGTGCAACTGTCATGTGTGTATGTGTCCATTGTACAGTGCCCTGATGCCTGTGTTTTATTTCTCCCTGTCTGCAGCGTCAACTGATGAAGAGGGCGGAGAAGGTGCTGTGGAGCACAGCGGCGGGGATCGCACCGCCAGCCGGAGATGCAAGGCCCGGCTCCCCTCCCAGGTTGTCATCTCGTCGGGGAGTGAGGAGTCCGGTGCCGTGTCCCAGGCCGCAGCTGCTGGGGGGAGGTCCACGAGGCGGAGGTCGGAGTTGGACTCCTCGGCAGCAGAAGGGGCAGCTGGGACCCCACAGGGCCCAACAGAGGAAGATGGCATGGAATCATCCAAGTTGGTGGGGGGTTTGGTGGAGGAGGAGGCTGTGCAAGCAACAGAGACGGGGTCTGGAGGTGGGGATTCCACTGTTGCTAGTGGTGCAGTGCAGGACCAGGGACAGGAGCCAGCAAAGGTCGCCGCGGAGGTGCCATTGTGTGCAATCCTGTCCCTTATCCTGTCATTGCATCATCTTGCACCAACAGGGATGCCTACGTTCAGACCCGTTTTCAGGCAGGGCATGAGCTAACGACAACTGGCCTTCCTCTGCCTGCGGGCGTGGCTATCCGGGTCCGGGTTGAGCCTGTCCTGACTGGTATGGCGTTGCGTCAACGGGCCATGCGAGGTGACCTGCAGTCTTTTCATGAGGAGACTGCACGTCATCTCGAATGGCTCGTTGACCGCGTCGGCCTACTCGGACAGGTCACACAGGCCGGATTCCTCCATTTGATGGGGCTTGCTCAGACCCCCTCCTCAACTGAACCCCCTATGCGCCATTCGTCCTCCGTGCCATCTTCCCACCCATCAGTCACCTGGGTGCCCTGTGGAGCTGCCTCTGACGGTGCGGCCAGGCTGGTGGAGGAGGCATCCCTGCCACAGTCGGGAGTCGGACATCCAGCAGGGGTGGCCACATCAACGAATGCACCCCAGCCAGCGGAGGATGTGCAGGCAGCAGGAGGCAGTGCACGGGCAGAGGCGCAGCAGCAGCAGCAGCAACGTGGTGGGAGCCATGATGGCTCGGGGCCTTCGACATCGGAGGGGCAGGCATCGGCCGGAGGGCAGGAGGACCCAGGATGGGAAGTGTCTTCCGTGTGGCAGCGGTTGGGCCACGCCATAGATGCGGAGTGGCAGCGGGCGGAAGAGGCACGGCTCACGATGGTCAGGGCGGAGAACTCCATGCAGAGGGCCCTGAGGCGTGCCAAGTGCCTTGAGGCAATCCGCAGGGAGTTTGGGGGGAACATGTGGACTGCCCTGCGGGCCCTCGGGGCCATGGAGGAGGAGCGCCTCTGGGACATTGAGCAGGAGTTTGATGATGCCCTGGCCCGGAACATCCCGAAGTGAGCCGTCGGACTAGCCCGCTGCCCTTGTAAATAGTTATATAGTTAGTGTTAGGTTTCCTTTGGTTTAGCTTTTTTTTGGACCTTTTGGACAATGGGCCACATTTTTGTATATAGTTATTTTTATTAGGTAGTGTTATTAGATAGGTTTCATTTCTTCGGTTGGGATCATGGACCCTGGATAGTTTATCTGTACATAGTTGACTTTTGGATTTTCAATTTTTATTATGATTTCGCCATGGAGCAATGGTTTTCGATTTTAATTTTGCATTGGATTTACTTTTGTGGACTGTGACTTTGGACACCTTTCCTTTGCATTATGATTTGTGGTTTAGCATTATTTCACGTACCTGCTGTATTTTTTTTTTTTAATTTCTATTATTGTTTGTTTATTTTTGATTCAATTTATGTTGCTTTTAATAAATATTTTTTTCGTCAAAGTTCAATGTGTAGTATCATCTCATTGGTTTCATGCATATCATGATATGGGTTTTGACATTCACTGACACCCATTGGGTGTATGTGAGGGACATGTGTTCATTTCCAAACTTGCAATTGGGCTTCTGTCATGTTTTTGCCATTTCTAAGTGGGTGGATGCAATACTTGGGTGGGTGTTTGCCATTTGGAGGCTGACCATAAGGGCCAGGGATCTACATTGTGGTGAAATGTTGGCTGGGAGACATGAGTGGGGGCCTGGTGGAGGCTGACCCTGCACTGCTGTGGGGTGGGGGTGGTGGGAGACATGGGTGGGGGCCTGGTGGGGGCTGCCCCTGCACTGCTGGGGGGTGGGGGTGGTGGTAGACATGGGTGGGGGCCTGGTGGAGGCTGCCCCTGGTGGCTGGGGGGTGGGGGTGGTGGGAGACATGAGTGGGGGCCAGGTGGAGGCTGCCCCTGCACTGCTGGGGTGTGGGGTGGTGGGAGACATGGGTGGGGGCCTGGTGGAGGCTGCCCCTGGTGGCTGGGGGGTGGGGGTGGTGGGAGACATGAGTGGGGGCCTGGTGGAGGCTGCCCCTGCACTGCTGGGGGGTGGGGGTGGTGGGAGACATGAGTGGGGGCCTGGTGGAGGCTGCCCCTGCACTGCTGGGGGGTGGGGGTGGTGGGAGACATGCGTGGGGCCTGGTGGAGGCTGCCCCGGGGGGTTGGGGGGTGGGGGTGCAGGGAGACATGAGTGGGGGCCTGGTGGAGGCTGCCCCTGCACTGCTGGGGGGTGGGGGTGGTGGGAGACATGAGTGGGGGCCTGGTGGAGGCTGCCCCTGGTGGCTGGGGGGTGGGGGTGGTGGTAGACATGAGTGGGGGCCTGGTGGAGGCTGCCCCTGCACTGCTGGGGAGTGGGGGTGGTGGTAGACATGGGTGGGGGCCTGGTGGAGGCTGCCCCTGGTGGCTGGGGGGTGAGGGTGATGGGAGACATGAGTGGGGGCCTGGTGGAGGCTGCCCCTGCACTGCTGGGGGTGGGGGTGGTGGGAGACATGGGTGGGGGCCTGGTGGAGGCTGTCCCTGCACTACTGGGGGGTGGGTGTGGTCGGAGACATGAGTGGGGGCCTGGTGGAGGCTGCCCCTGGTGGCTGGGGGTGGTGGTAGACATGAGTGGGGGCCTGGTGGAGGCTGCCCCTGCACTGCTGGGGGCGGGGGTGGTGGTAGACATGGGTGGGGGCCTGGTGGAGGCTGCCCCTGGTGGTTGGGGGGTGGGGGTGATGGGAGACATGAGTGGGGACCTGGTGGAGGCTGCCCCTGCAGTGCTGGGGGTGGGGGTGGTGGGAGACATGGGTGGGGGCCTGGTGGAGGCTGCCCCTGCACTGCTGGGGGGTGGGGTGGTGGTAGACATGGGTGGGGGCCTGGTGGAGGCTGCCCCTGGTGGCTGGGGGGTGGGGATGGTGGGAGACATGAGTGGGGGCCTGGTGGAGGCTGCCCCTGCACTGCTGGGGGGTGGGGGTGCAGGGAGACATGATTGGGGGCCTGGTGGAGGCTTCCCCTGCACTGCTGGGGGGTGGGGGTGCAGGGGGACATGTGTGGGGGCCTGGTGGAGGCTGCCCCTGCACTGCTGGGGGTGCAGGGAGACATGATTGGGGGCCTGGTGGCGGCTGCCTCTGCACTGCTGGGGGTTGGGGGTGCAGTGGGACATGAGTGGGGGCATGGTGGAGGCTGCCCCTGCACTGCTGGGGGGTGGGGTGGTGGTAGACATGGGTGGGGGCCTGGTGGAGGCTGCCCCTTGTGGCTGGGGGTGGGGGTGGTGGGAGACATGAGTGGGGGCCTGGTGGAGGCTGCCCCTGCACTGCTGGGGGGTGGGGGTGGTGGGAGACATGAGTGGGGGGCTGGTGGAGGCTGCACCTGCACTGCTGGGGGGTTGGGGTGGAGGGAGACATGGGTGGGGGCCTGGTGGAGGCTGCCCCTGCACTTCTGGGGGTGGGGGTGGTGGGATACATGAGTGGGGGCCTGGTGGAGGCTGCCCCTGCACTGCTGGGGGGTGGGGGTGCAGGGAGACATGGGTGGGGGCCTGGTGGAGGCTCCCCCTGGTGGCTGGGGGGTGGGGGTGATGGGAGGCATGAGTGGGGGCCTGGTGGAGGCTGCCCCTGGTGGCTGGGGGGTGGGGGTGATGGGAGACATGAGTGGGGGCCTGGTGGAGGCTGCCCCTGGTTGCTGGGGGGTGGGGGTGATGGAAGACATGGGTGGGGGCCTGGTGGAGGCTGCCCCTGGTGGCTGGGGGGTGGGGGTGCAGGGAGACATGAGTTGGACATGAGTGGGGGCCTGGTGGAGGCTGCCCCTGGTGGCTGGGGGGTGGGGTGATGGGAGACATGAGTGGGGGCCTGGTGGAGGCTGCCCCTGGTGCCTGGGAGGGGGGGGTGATGGGAGACATGGGTGGGGGCCTGGGGGTGCAGGGGGACATGCGTTGGTGGGCAGTAGTGCAAGGTGACATGTGGGTTGGCTGGGGGGCATGGCCATGGTGGATGGGGTGCCTGCAGGACATGTGCAGGGTAGGCCCCTGTGGTGTGGGCCACCTGCAGGGGCCGTGGAGGGTGTAGAGGGAACACCTGGGAGGACCCACACGTGCAATTCACGTGTGGTGCTCCCCGCGCACCCCTGTAATACACGTACCCTGATGGAATTGCGTGTGATACTTCCCGCGCACCCCTGAAATACATGTACCCTGCTCATTTTGCGTGTGATACTTCCCGCGCACCCCTGAAATACACGTACCCTGCTGCTTTTGCGTGTGATACTTCCCGTGCACCCCTGGAATACACGTACCCTGCTGTTTTTGCATGTGATACTTCCCGCGCACCCCTGGAATACACGTACCCTGATGGCATCGTGTGTGATACTTCCCGCGCACCTCTGAGATACACGTACCCTGCTGCTTTTCCGTGTGATACTTCCCGCGCACCCCTGAAATACACGTACCCTGCTGTTTTTGCGTTTGATACTTCCCGCGCACCCCTGGAATACACGTACCCTGATGGAATCGCGTGTGATACTTCCCGCGCACCCCTGAGATACACGTACCCTGCTGCTTTTGCGTGTGATACTTCCCGCGCACCCCTGAAATACACGTACCCTGCTGCTTTTGCGTGTGATACTTCCCGCGCACCCCTGAAATACACGTACCCTGCTGCTTTTGCGTGTGTTACTTCCCATGCACCCCTGATGCACACGTACACAGGACAATCGCGTGTGGAACATCCCGCGAACCACTGAAATACACGTTCCCCGCTTGGCGTTTGCTGTTTGCCAGCCCTGTGAACTGGTCCAGGGTTAGCGCAACCCTTTGCGATTATTTTGGAATTTTGAAGGATTTTCCTTGCGCGAGGAAGTTCTTGGGGGTGTAACTGGCGCTGCTGCAGGGTCGCTGCGCCACGCTGCGCCACGGCTGGTTTTGGATGCGAAAATCCATGAATACGCTGTGCGCGGAAATCGATTTTAGCGCACGCGGCTGGCGCAGACATTCGCACGGACACGCTGTGCGCCAGCCGCGTGCGCCACTTTTGTGCGAATTTCTATGTATTACCCTGAAAATGTCTATTATACAATGTAATGTCTTTATAAAATGCAAACACTAACATGCTCTTTTCTTTTATCACAGAAATTCAAAAAGGATATTTCCGCCAAGTACTAAAGTCATGTAAGAAATATATGGAATCGCAACAAAGTAAACAGTAAGTATAATTTCACACATGTCATACATATTAGAATCTATAGTCTAATCTATGGCAGTAATATGGTGCAGTGGCTGTAGGCAGGGCCTAGCGTCTTGGATGTATAACCTACCACCTACACCCTGCGGCAAAGCAACCAAGTATAGGTCCTACCCACAACCATCGCAGCATATCAAAACCATGGTGCTTATAATTTCACCACTTATAAGTTTACTCTTGGGTGTATGGTCTGCGGCCATGCACGTAAGAATCTAGGTCATGCACACAACCACCGCACCACAGCACACCTATGCTGACTTATAACCTCCCTGCTTATGACTTCAGTCTTGGGTGCATGGCCTATGGCTCTCTCTCGGTCCTGGCCAGAACCACCACAGCATATCGCACCCATTGTGGCTTCTAGCTTCACTACGTATAAATTTGGTTTCGGGTGAATGCAGGCCCTCCCCACAACCACCTGAGTGATGTTCATAGATATTTGAATGTATGGGTGTGCAGTGGCTTATAACTCCAGTGCTTATAACTTGCCAAAGTCCATGCACCCAAGACTGTACACGCTCCCCACAACCATCTGCTCGATAAGCGATACTACAGGTGTATCCATTCCTGTGATATGCTGTGGTGGTTGTGGCCAGGGCCTAGAGTCTTGGATGTAAGGCCATAGATATTTGAATATATGGGTGTGCAGTACATAAAAACCATAGTGGCTTATAACTCCAGTGCTTATAATTTTGCTGTTGGGTGCATGGCCTTCGCCCATGCACCCAAAAATCTACGTCCTGCCCACAACCACCACATTATATAAAACCCATGTAGCCTTATAACTGCAGTGCTTATAACTTTGGTCTTAAGACTCTACGTACTGGCCACAACTACCACAGCATATCGCACCCATAGAGGGGTATAATTTCTCTATGTATAAATTTGATTTTAGGTGCATGACCTTTAGCCATGCAACCAAGACTCTAGGCCCTCCCCACAACCACCTGATCGATATGCAATGATACGGGTGTATTTATAAGTGCGGTGCTTATAACGGCATGTACTCAATTTCAATGTTCGCTAACACCACGCCTTAGAACAGTTTCAAGTTGCCTGCGCGCAGCACGGACTGAAGTACTATCCTTATGAGACCCCTCATTTTCAGTACTTACAAACATCCTGGACAACGCGGGCACAGGGAATACATCATTACCACCTACCGCCTAAACAAATACAATATTTCACCCACCTCTTACTCTCTGAACCTCCCCAAGCACTCTGACACTCCAAAACAGTTTCCGAAATAGTATTTCGCCTCTGGTCGCCGCCGCGCTGTCGGCGGATCCAAGATGTCGGGCGCATCCAAACAATGTGACGCAGAGCACGGCTCACTGCAGCCAATTGGTGGAGACGTCGCGTGTCCGCGGTCATTACGCCAACCTCTTAGCCAATCGGTATTTTGTCCGCGGAGCGAACAGGGAAGTGTGACCGCGGAGCGGACATAGATATCACTCATTTTTTGAGACCTACTTTTTGGTCGTTTTAAAGGAAACTACTGGACGGATTTTCAACAAATTTACAAAAGCACGCTTTCGGGACCAAGCCCCTGCCGCAAATTTGGTGCAAATCCGTCCAGCAGTTTGGCCTGTAGGCGTGCGCAAAGTTTTCCCCCATTCAGTCTAAGGGAAAAAAAGAAGTTTGGGACCCCCCCTATAACTTTTCCCCCCCTGGACCAAACCTCACCAAACGTTGCAAATAAATTCAGAGTGGCCCATATAATTTTTTTGCAAAGTTTGGAGAGGATTCGTCCAGGGGGAGCGAAGTTATAAGCCGCCCAAAAAGTGCTCTTCCTATGGAAACAGAATCTTAACCAACGTGGCTGTGTCATTTTCGGCATCCAATATAGATATTAAATGCACACATTTTCTTTTTCTTTTTGTTTGGAAAGTATTTAGAACCAAAGCCTTCTTCAAACATGTATCACCTACCTCAATCGGCCCAGAGCTGATAATTAATTTGCTGAATCTGAAATATTAGAGTCCTTAGAATTCTACGGTCCAATCCCGTTTTCCCTAGCTGCCACTGATTAAATCTCGCACTGCTGAAATCAGAAAGGTGTCTAATCGATCCCACCTGTATGTCATATAAATGAGCACTCCACACAGATAAGGCACAGAAGAGTAATGGAATTTCCCCAGGATAACACACCTTAGTTCACTACTGCAGCCGGGATTTGTGACCAGCCCATCTACTACATAGAATCCGTGGGTTAAACGGTCAACTGTAGACGTGTATAACTCCAAATAGCCCATGTACCAAACTGTGTGCTCTTAAACACATCACGCATTATACTTGATCCCAGGGCACGGTTCACTCGCGTGGCTCTATTGAGAAGTCTAAAAGATAGGCGTTAGCCAGACGAAAGGCCAATTTTAATGTAACTCAAATAGGAAACAACCTTGAAAAGTAAGCCGAACATATCTCACGAACCCTTCCAACGTTCCTCCCCTGAGGAACCCCGTCCAGGCCTGGGGCTCATCTGCAGGCAGCGATTGCAATAATCTCTGCCGGCAATGATCAGGAATGCATTCACTGTGGTCCGGTGGCAACACAGCGGGGAGACAATGCACTGAGGCCCAGTAAACACACACTCTGCTAATAAACAGAACACATGTTCGCCTCTTGCCGCATGAGGGCATCCCTGGCCCACACACACTGCAAGAGAAGGATATCGTTAGTATTATTTGTTTTATTGTTTTGGCTGTACATACACCCTTTCAATGTTACATATTTTTATATATTCAATTCAATTGATATCGTTATAAAAAAACTGGGTGTGCAATAATTAGGAGGTCACACAACACACTCTACATGGGCAAGAACTCCAGTGCCAAGGAATCCCATCTGTGCCATTATAATATTTTAGGTTTTACAATGGGTCCAGCTCCAGCCTTTCAATGGTTTCCATGCGCACTGATGTTACCCACTTCACCAATGCATAACATGTCACCGAACTTCCATCTCAGACTAACATTTCACATTGCGTTACTCCCGCAACAAAATTGTTTGCGCTTGTAACAATTAAACGAAACTCAAACTAACTCACCATAGAACGGCACACGGCTATGACAGTGAATGTCCAGAAACGGTTTTAAAAGGGAAAAAAGCCGGCCAGTCCATCCCGACACACGCAGCGTTTCGGTGCCCCAATGCGCGTCTTCCCAGTGCGGCATAGCGAGGATTTCCTCACCATTGCCAGCAATGCCACGCCGTGCACAGCGTGTGTTTACAAGGAAAGGACCCACACTTGTTTTCACTGCACGTGTGGACGCATGCAACGAATCCAAGACAGTTCAAACTAACGTAAACAGCCAAAACTATAATGTACTATTCAACTAACTTATAAACCTGACATCTAATTCAATTAAATTATAGAAAATATGTTATGCATACATTTAAATGTATTTCAAAATAAAATGAACAGAGCAGGTTAGTCCAAACTAAAAAAGGAATAATTATTTCAGATTATTCCAAATCAATTCCTTTGCTTAATTTGTGCTGGTGTTTGGCGGTGGGCAACACCAGCACTCTTTTTTGGGGACCGGAACATCATTGGGCGGCTGGCGCACATATAATTCCTTTATTTGTTCAGTTTCCGTGATCATAAATCATTCTGAGTCTGCTCTGCTTGCAGTTGCAGGCCATGGCTGGCTGGGCCTGGGAGTACAGCACAACAAACAGCCAATGAAAACCAACATGCTGTTGTTACTATGCAGTATTTGATACATTATTTATAGTAACACAGAATGTACAGTTTTCATTGGCTGTTCTCCAGCCAGTGAAATGACATGATGACATGCGTGTGGGGGTGGGTCACGTGGGCCTGTTGTTGCAGAGGCAGGCCACCTTCACTTCATGAGCACACTTGATTTGTTAAGGCGTGGCGTGAGTGACTCATGAGAAAGCCTGTCCCTGCACGCGTGGTCCTGTGTGCGGCCTACTTGCAGCTTAAGTTCCTGCAAGCCTAGTGTACAACGCGGTAAGTAAGTCAACTAAAAGTTAAACTTTCTGTCCGGATTCGGACTGCGTTGTGACAGCTACGCTTACATTATTATTGCGTCGGTCCGCCGCCACAGTGAATATGTGAGTGACATTCACGGCGGCGGGCAGCGCATAATAATGTAAGGTCGGATGATCATGTGGGATGACTGTAATAATAAGAGCAAACCCCCGATCCCCCCAACTTTGACCACGGCCAGTGTGGCACTGTGGCGTGCTGCTCGTCGTGTGCCCGCGGCTACTGCAGGCCAGGATTTGGCCCGAGCTGGCAGGCCGCGAGGTAACGCAAGGGGCTGTGATCCAGCTAGCCTGCAGTGCGGCCGCAATTATAATGTAACAATAAGCGGCAGCCTTGGTCGGACGACCTAGGCTCCCTAGGTCGTCCGACCAAGGCTGCCGCTTACCTGACATTATTATCGCGGCCACCACCGGTGGCGTGCAGCGGGCGCAATGTAAGGCAACTTAGCCTTAGACTGCCTAAGTCAAGTCTCTTCCAGCCTAAGGCTAAGTTGCCCCTTACATTATTATTGCTGCCGTGTTACTTCTGAGCATATGCATGCGGGAGTTCAATTAAATGTACGCCTGATTACCACTAACTGATTACAACTAACCGCAAAGCTTTCATTGAAAATTGGTTGCTTACGCTTGCAACCGCCATCTTGTATGGTGTTTACGTTAGACTGATAGCGATGCTCAGGAGATTGCCAACGTTTGCAGCATATGCAGATAGCACGGGAAATTCAGGTACTTGTGTCCACATCGAATTGTACACATACAATTACACATACAATTACAATTCACTCCTGAAATGGTGTCAGGAAATGTGATAAACAAAACTCACATTTCATTTGCAAAAAAAAGGTGCTTTGTAGACAGCTCCTAGTTGAAAAAGATGATGCACTTGGAGTTTATATTTCTAACAACATGTATGTTTTATTGGTAAGACAAAATGACTATATAATGAAGGGATTTTCCAGGTTTTAGGTCAAAATAGCATTATTTAGTGGGCTTTTAACAAGCCCACCAAATTAGATATATTACTTTGGGACGTCACCTATAAAAATCCCCAGGCCTGCCCCCGAAACCAGGACCCTAATGAACGACAAAACGCACTGGGTACGATTTACAAAGCGTTCTTTAATGGGAAACTCCCATTGAACAGTGTTGTCTAAATCAGGACAGTGGGCCTCATTACAGGTCGGGCGGTCCTGGAATTAACAGTGGCGGTAAACCCGCTGCCACTGTTAAAAACCCGGACCACGTGATCCCGAGTCCTGCAGGCGGGAGGTGATGTTCCCGCCAGGTCTGACCTGGCGTGTTTAACACCACCCGCCTGCAGGCGGACGTGGAAACACCGACACCATCACGAGATGGTGCCGGTGTTTCCACTTCCCCATTCCCATTGAGTCCTATGGGACTCAATGGGAATGGGAATTAACACCATTCCGCCTCTGGAATTCCCGGGACACCAGGGTTGTAATGCCCTGGTATTTCCAGGAGTCACGGAGGCAGAATGGTAATACGAGTCTGGCGGTAACCAGGCGGTTTTACCGCCTTGGTTACTGCCGGACTAGTAATGAGGCCCAGTGTCTCTAAATGGTAATTCAGCATTTTAACAAGGGGGCGGCGTATGCCTCGATTATTTCATACATCTACTGCCACCTGCGTTTGTGACGTGGCTGCCTCCAATCATGTGTTTATGTCACAGACTTTATTCAATTTAGCTCAAAATATTGGAGTATACATTAAAAAGGTTTTATTACATCATTAATTGGTAGTAGGCCTGCTGTCGGTTGTGTGCAGAAAAGACCGAAGCCTTCTGCGAATATAACACTTAATTAACTGTCATTCGTTCTGCTTCCTTTCCAGTGAAAATGTCTCAATATTTTTTTAAAAAATGATTTGTGAAGGTCACTGTCTAAATGGGTAGTTCAGTGGGTTAATGTGTGAAATGTAATTTAAAAACATGTTATTTACAACGTATGCTTAAGAGAGTGCCAGCGCGTGCCACATTTCAACAAGGTGTATTGTCAGGCTTTTGCGGTACAATTGCGTAATTTATAAAATAAATCAATGTAATGAACTACACAAATAAACTGATCAACGTGGCAGGTAGTAACGAGATAAAATTAGCCGTTCCCCAAAGGTATTTCTAAAATCGTTTTAATGCATTTTTAATACCACATTTTAAAAGCGTCAAATGTGACAGATCCATTTAATCCGCAATTGTCACATACAGTTGACAACAGGCATTACTATACAATAATGTGCCTCGTTTTATTGAAAGTGTCATTTGTTTCTGTGAACGTTTTGGGAATAGCGCCACGAGTTGCAATACATGCCACTTTGTGCTACCCCGGTTAGCGTGCATGCGTTGCCCTTCATAGTGTAAAGTAGCGTCCTGCTGCCTACACACGCCGGGAGCCACTCAAACAAGGATTCCAATGGAATCCTATGCATTCATCCCATCATCGATATCATATTTCTATGCACTTATTTTAATTTTGGACATTTGTATGGCGCCTATACACAGGCGTTTCCAGGCGCCATATGTAATCACCATGACATATTGTAGAGTGTGAAGCAAGCTCGGGGGCAATAGAGAAACACATTATAGCAAGCACGGAACATGCCATCTGGCCTGCTGGCGTTCATACCTTTACTACACCTACCATATACTTCCTGAACCCATGTGTGCCCTTCCCCATCCATCCCACTACTAGCCTGTGCCAGCAGTTGCTGCAGCGCCAAACATGTGACATGGAGCAGCAGCAGTGTGAGGGGCTGGTGGTGGGCCGATCTAGGTGTAGCACTGAACTAGCCCACGGCCGGCTTTATGGGGCCAATATTTTTTGGGTCTGGCACTTCTTTTTTTTACAAATTAAGCTCTGGTTTGAGACATCTTTCAGCCATTGAGCCGCTTCAAGAGGGTTCTCTGTACTCCCAATCGCCTTGTCAAAGAAGATCTGCAAAGTGGCTGATTTTGTCAAAATTGCATGGATGTTTTTCTCTTTGGCTATTTCTTTTGCTTCTTTGCAGGCTCTCCTCTTCTCCATTATCTCCTTGGGATAGTCTGCATAGATGTTCAGTGTTATGTCACGGCAGGCCAGGCAGACCACGGCTGGGGCACCCAGCAGACACATAGACTGCGATCATGCTGCAGGATTCCAGGCAGGGGTCACCCTGCTTATGCCGGGATCACCCGACATGACATCAATGCTGGGGTCACCCAGCGGACATCTTGGAACCGGGGGCACCCAGTCAGGCCATGAGTACACAGGCTCTGCATGGCCTGGGGGCACCCAGGCCAGCACCAAGGACAGCACAGGTGTTACTCAGCAGGGGCACCAGAGTCTGCATGCAGCGTTGCCCAGCAGGGGCTCTGCAGGCGCATGCCAGTAGGATTGCCCGGCAGGGGCTCTACTGGCATGGGTGGGAGACCATCATGGACAGTATTGCCCAGCAGGGGCACCCTTGCCGGGCGCTGGTAAGAACGCCACAGCACCCAGGAGCCGGTTAGTGGAAGACTGATGAGCGGGAGGCCGCTCATTCCTTTTGTTGATGCTGACACGTGACATGACCACGAGCCCTGGGAGACACCACGCTCCCAGGAGGGGTGACACACCATATGCAGGACAGCTCCTTCATAGTAAATTTTGCTTTTCTTCATTCCCGCTCGCAAGACTTTCTCTTTAGCATTCGATTTGTTGAAAATTTAAATAACATGTCAGGGTACGTCACTGAAGATCTTGCTCAATCTAAATCAGCACGCTCCACCAGTCCATCACCAAAAACCTCCTGGAGAACTCTTAGTACACTCTGAGCTATATTTTTATTCAGATCTTGATGCTTACGCAGACCTAACAGGCGTAAGTGCAGTTTTCGAGACATCGGGCCTCATTATGCAGTAGGAGGTAACCATGGTGCTATTAGCGCCGTGGCTACCCCCTTCCCGCATTCCGGGTCCGTGTTCCCGGAATAGGGACTTACCGGGTCATTCCGACCTTGGAGGAACCGGTAAGTCCCCATTCCGGGAACCATTTCCCATTTCCATTTGATCCCCCATAGGGATCAATGGGAATGGGGATGGAGCTTATAACGGGCCCGCTACTAGCGGGCCCGTTATTAGCTCCGAAGTCCCTTAACGGGTCCCTTCCATAACACCAGTTAAAACCAGGCGTTGAGGAAGGGACCAGCTAAGGGACCTCGGAATAGGGTGCTAAGGGATTACCAGCACCAGTGCCCTTACGGTGCCGGTAATCCCTTACCGCCTACCGTGTAATGAGGCCCATGGAGTATAATCGGTTAAGGGCTAAACAATTCTGTCGTTCTAATTCTAATAAAACAAACACTTGGCATAAAAGTTAAGAGTGAAAACAACGACTTGTTCCATTAGCAAATTAAAGACTGCAACTGGCCGCAAATCCATCAAAGATCTCGCTAAACTAGATGCCCTCCATGCCTATTATACAAAGCTGTTTACTGCACAACCTAGGGAAGTTAAAGCTCAAAAGGACCTCTTGGATTGACTGGAAACACCAGAGTCTCAAGCACTTCAATCAGATAAAATGTTAGTGGTTATTCAGTCTTTGACTAGGGGTAAGGCCTGGCACTGGATGGCCTTTCGGTCTTATTCTAAAAAAACATTTGCAGAAATATTGGCTCATAGACTGTCTAAACTGTTTATTCATTTTTTGTGGGATTTGCGCTCCATTGCCCTATATGTCTATCTTAAGCCTCATTCTAAAGGAGAGTAAGGACCAAATGGATTGCTGTTCCTACCACCCCATTACATGTCATGCACTGTCGAAGACGCTAGTCCTACCTGGACAGGTGGCGCCTTCATTCTCGCCTGCTCAGCTCCACGCTGTTGCGTGCCAGTCCAAGATGGCAGCCATTAGACATCACACTCTTTGCGCAATGACGTCATCCAAGATGGCGTGGCCTGTTGCCGGTTTGTTCGGCAGTCAGCCGCCAGCTATATATGGGTAGGTGCCCTCTCCCCTGTTGTGTCTCAACGCTCTTTTTTGTGTTCCTGCTGTACCTAGTTTTACAGGTTCCATCTTCCATTGCCTCCCAGTGTTTTCCCGGGGTTCTCTCCTTCCGCCCTCTCCCTGTTCAATTTCCTGCCTTCCAGTCCATGCTACCTCTCTCTCTCTGGAGTTCGACCTGCTGACTTACAATCCTCCACCAGGAGCTCCTTATCCTCTACTTACCATCACTGCCAGGAGCACACGTGCCTCTGCTTGCCAGTTCCTTCAGGAGTTCTTCAGCCTCTTCTTGCCTTACCTCCAGGAATTCTTCAGCTACGATTTACAAAAAGCTACTCTCCCACAAAACACCAGCCCTCTTCATCCGACTATGAATAAACCGATCCCTAAACAATGCAATAGTACAAAAATAAATTCAAATCAGCGTACCTCAAATCTATACTTAACGATGAGACGGCAAATACAGATGACCCTACTAACTACAGGCCCATTATCAAACCTACCATTCCCAGTGAAAATCCTGGAGAACCACATGTACAAAGAACTACTCAAACATGTAGAAAGCAATGGAATACTTAACGAATCCAAGGTCGGTTTCAGACCAATAAGAGGAACAGAATCAGCACTCTTCTCCATACGGGATGACCTAAAAATGAATGTGGACAAGAACACTCAATTGGCCCTTATATTACTGGACACATTAGCTGCCATTGATATGATCAGGCACACAATCCTAATGAAGAGACTGGAGGAATCAGGTAAACAAAGCTGCACACTACAATGGGTGAAACCTTTCCTCACTGACCTAAAAACCTAAAGAAGAAACACATTCCACCATTCACAGGTTTATCCTGAGTCGTAGCACTGCCCTAAACCTGTGCCTGCTGCAGCATATTATCGCACAGACTAACAAAAGCCCTGAACAGTTCACAGTGGTTCTCTGGATGCAATAAAAGCTTTATACTTTATTGGGAATATCTTTTTGCAGCACTGCAGGAGGTTGGGTTTGGGTAACAGTTCCTGGGATGGGTGAGGAATGTATATGCATCACAAATTTCTAGGGTCAAATCTGGGAGGGATGTATCGGAGGCTTGGGACATTCGAAAGGGTACACGGTAGGGAGGCCCACAATCGCCTATGTTGTACGTTCTTGCATTGGAGCCGCTTGCGATTTTTCTATGTCAAGAGTTCTTGGGGGCTGGTATCCGGGTTGACAACACTTGCCACTTGATTTTGGTGTATGCGGACAATGTCCTGCTGTATTTATGGGACCCACAGCATAACTTACCAATAATCATGGAAGTGTTGGACAACTTCACAACATTTTCGAGGATATTCTTTAATAGGGAAAGGTCATGCATTTTCCCGCTGGTGGGACTCCGCGGGTTTAGAACTGAGACTTTGCCTAGTTTGGGACTCCTTTGGGAAGTTGGGGTTTTTCCGCTACCGAAGAGTACACATTATGCACACACCCAAGGACATGCACACACACAACACCGTTGGGGTATTGCCAGGATTACGGAAGTCTATGTCCTTTTGGTCTCCACTTCCACTTTCACTAATGGACAAGGCGGCGATTGTGAAGATGATCGTCCTGCCTAGATTTCTATACTTCTTTACCAATATTCACCATTACATTGATGCCTCCTTCTTTCCATTACTGGACTCTCTGGTGAGGGGTTTCCTTTGGGGCTCGACTCAGCATAAGATTGCCTTGGCTACTCTGTGCTTGCCATATAATGTGTAACGCTCACCTGGTATCCACGGGGACGTCACTCAGCCTGTTCTGACCTCTTACGACCTTGAACCCTTCCCTGGAGGCTATTCGACTGGAGACTGGGCCTGAAACACAGGATTGGTAGAGTTTAACTCCCTATTGTCTCTGTGTGCTTGAACCCCTTCTTTCACGGGGGTCCAACCCTTCCCTTTGATCCACAGGTCACCTTGTTTTCTTGGATAGTGTGCTCTCCGTCCTGCTTTCAGCGCAGAGGCACGTTGATTTATGGGGGCTCGTTGCTGCCTAGATACTTCACTGGCAAGAGTCTGACAGGTAAGTATAATGAGTCTTTTGAACAGTTCTCTAACTTTGTTCCTTTCCTCCCTTAGATGATGACCGGCGTCCGGGGATGGCGGTGTGCTGCTGAGATGAGTAGCGCTGAAGCTGAGTGAGAGCGCGATGCGCAATGCACCCCTTTCGTATTTGCATTGAACTGAGTTCTTTTTCTGTGCATTTTAGGTGCTGCGACGTTTTCAGCATGGATACCGGTTCTGAAGAACAAATGCGGTGGGTAAGCGCGGTATGCGGCGCCTCTAGAAGTTTCCGCGCTAACCTGGAGTGTCTTTTCCCTCTTGCAGATGGATGAGAAGTTCCGGAGACAGAGTTCCCCCAGAGCGGCTGGGATTCAGGTAAGCGTTTGAAGCTTGTACAGTATTTAAAAATAGCCAAAGATTTGCAGAATGCTTACTAATGCCTTTTTTCTCTGTTCTTTTCCCTTTTCCTTATGAAGCGGCGTACCGGGATGGGAATGACACCACCGAAGATGCCCGCAGAACAGAAGGAGCGATGAATGATGGGCAGAAGCGCCGCAAGGTAAGGCTGTTCCTAACGGTGTTCTTATTCTTGCAGGAGCTGAGCGCAGAAGAAAGATGCAGGCCTACTGGAGTCCGATCCGAACACGGTGAGTGTCACGCTGCAGGTGCAGAAAACGCAAAGCATGTTTCTCAGCCTGGGTGTGGCTTAAATAGTCTCTGGGTATCCCAGGTGTCTCTGGGCTGTACCACACCCAAAAGGCTAGACCGCATATGCAGTTATGGGAACCGAAATATGTGGGGGCATCCATCTTGTCCCCATCAATGCACTACAAATCCAATCCCCAATGTTATCCTATGGGAGTGAGTGAGTCTGGTGCCACAAGCGCCATGTCTGACTCCAAGTGGGTCTTTGGAGGGATGGAGAGACTCTTGAGGGTCATGTAGGTGATCGTGGCCTGGCTCCAGCCTGACATCTTGGAGGGCTGAGGACAAGAGGGGCAGGAATCATGACATAATGATAATGATGTGTTATTTATATAGCGCCTTAATCCAAAGTGCTTTACAGAGCACATATTTACATACAATATCACCCAACTAAAAATGGTACTCATTTATTGACCTCAGAAGGATGAAAGGCTGAGTTGGCCTTGCATGGATTCGACCCTGCGACCTGCAGATCATGCTCAGATCACAGCAGCGAGCGCTCAACCCGCTGAGCTATCTTACCGGCATAATATATAAGGAGGGCGGGGTGCATCTCCCAAACTTGGAGGGTTACTACCTTGCTGAACAACTCAGTTTCATATCAAAATGGCTGTCAGATGAGGTCACATCTGAGTCGCGACTATTACAGCGACTGGTGGCCCCAGCCCACCGCAGAGAGGCATTATGGCCACTGGCGAACTGCTTCAACTCTATGCCGCCACTAATCGGCTTGGACAGGAAGGGATGGCATAGAGCATTGAAAGTGATGAAACTAGACTGCCCATTCTCATCTGATCTCCCGATAGTGGCAGTAGCACGCAGGAATAGGGATGAGCTAGCAGTGGCACAGCGATGGAGGGATGGGGCGTTTCTACCTGGGACGATATGTTTGACTATGGCAAATTCAAAGAACTAGACTCCATATCTGAGCACACTGGACTTCCAGGTGGGCAATTCCTGCATTATATAAGAATGGTGGGTGCGGCTAAGTGTAAATGGGCTGGCTGGCCGGAGGAACCGGAGGCGACAGCACTGCTGGCTCTGATGTTCTCACTAGAGGATGGCTGGTGCCGGGTGTCCCCACTGTATGGCACTTTGGTGGCTAGACCTAATTCCTGGAGTTCTGCGCTAAAGGAGCGCTGGGAATCAGAACTGGGAGTGCAACTTGGGGAGCAAGAATGGGAGCGCAGTCTCAGATTTCCAAAGGTGGTGTCCAGGAATGCCTGCTTTCTATTGATACAGCTAAATGTGTTATACCGCACCTATAGGACTCCCAGCAAAGTGGCAAGATTTGATAAAGGGAAACAGCCGATGTGCCCCTGATGGCGGGGCGATGGGGCAGACCTGGTGCACATAATTTGGTATTGTGTGAAGGTGCAAGATCTTTGGGTCCGTGTGGAACAAGCATGTAGGAAAGGGGGGGGTCACAAGGTACTCCAGGAAACCTGAGGAGTGTCTGCTGGGAGCATACCTTAGGAACAACAGGCATAAACATATCATTAAGTTCATGGACCTGGCATGTGTTCTGGGCAAGTGATGCAGTGGTGTGCAAGTCAGCCAGGGGTCCACAATATGCACGCTGGCTAAGGGATTTGATACATGGGCCGAGATGGAGACAAGAGTGTGGGCCAGGTCAGCACAGTGTCCGGAGGCGACTTTAAGTAGTGTGTTTCACTTATGGAAACATCTGGTTTGGGATATGTTTCACCCCTCTGATGACATGCCACCATGAACGCCTCGTTACTATCCAAAGTATCAGATGTCTGGACATTTAGGATGTGAACTTTGCCTTGATGCCCACTCCGGTGCTCTCAGAATATGTGTAACTTTGTTTTCCCCTCTGTTTCTGCCGGGCCCACCAAATAGGACAAGTGCTATTGATTTGTCTATGTGACCTGACCTGGATGGTGCTGATGAGAAGATCTAGTTATCATGCAGGGACATGTTGTTCTGTTGTTGATATGTTTGTTTGGTTGTTTAACAATAGTGGCAGGATGTGCCTGGTAGGCGTACTGCATATTGACACCTACTGTAATGTGATTACTGGAATTTTTGCTTGCTTATGAATGCCAGTAAACTCATTTTAAAGTAAATTCCACCATTCACATCGAACCCAAAGAATATTACATGTGATGTGCCAAAAGGATCAAGCCTCTCCCCACTTCAACATCTAAATGGCATGCCTAATGAAACACATTCAAACCCATGGACTGACAGCCTACAAATATGCAGACGACACCAAACTCATCTTTAAGGTAACTAATGCCACGACCCGGACAATACCCTCACAAAATGCCTCACCAACATAAACATCTATATGGCAAACAATCTCAAACTAAACCCAACCATAACAAAACTATTAATCGCCCCACAAGAAAACTGTCCAACACAGACATCCCTGACATGGCCCCCGACCATGGGAACCCAACCAGAGACGTCAACAGTGATAACAAAATCTGTGAATCCTCATGGACAATGGCCTCAACTAGGAAGAACAAGTCAACACAATAGCTGAAAAATGTGTCTACCTCTTCCGATTAATAAGAGGGATCCTCCCTTACCACACATAACCCTCGCAATCATCTCCTTGGTATTATCAAGATTAGACTATGCCATTAGTCTATACATGAGAATGCCTGAACGCTTCACCTTAAAACTACAATATATCCAAAATAATGCAGCAAGACTACGCCTGAGACTAAATGGAAGAGACCACATCAGACCGGCCCTAAGAAACACATCAACACATCAACATATAACAGAAACAAACTGGCTACCAGTAAAGAAACAAATCAACTTCAAAGCCCTCCACATTGGCCATAAATCACTAAGCGGCCAAGGAACCGAATTCATCCAAACAAAAATCACCCGATACCAGCCAGGGAGAGACTTAAGATCCAGCACCGACCGACAAATGAAAACAAGACACTATGAGAAAAGAAAATGCAGACGAACTGCCGTTTCCTATCTGCTAGCCAAACTAAGGAACTTAATCGTTAAGAAAATAAAAACGACTGAAGACCATCTCACTTTCAGGAAAAGTCTAAAAACCTGGCTTTTCAACTCACTGAGATAAACACTGACCAACCATTTAACAACCACACCATGAACAGACTACCCAACTCAGACACTTCCTGTTTCTACAAACCATAAACCGGAACCAAGGAAAACAAGGGATACATTCAGAATAGAAAACAATAACGTAACTACAAATAACCAAAGATTACCCAAAACCCACTAACCACTTTTTCTCTCCGACACAACACACACTCCTCACTTAGAACACACGCCCAGAGGGCTAGTGAATGAACCAGCCAAAATATGCAAACCGCACATCACTCTAACACAGCTACAAACTCAATCACCTCAGACAACAAACAAGTCAAACGCTGGATGCCAACTTCCGGACACAATAAACCCAGTGCACAAAACAAAGCATATCCAGAAAGCTCACACGCACAAATGCCTGTTGCTCCTAGTTCTGCACTGATCAACAAATGAGCACAACATCGATCCTATACTCTCGCCCTCACAAACCAACCGTACCCCCTTTTCCTTACAGAGCCACGTGAGCACCTTGAGACCATGAACATGGCAGCGGTGCACAGTGTAAATCAACTGAACATAACATTACAATCCAAGAAACCGTTCAGATTCTGGAATCAGAGAGATTTCATTTTATACAATTGTGCCATTGGTCGATGTAGTCACATAATTGGCTGGAAGAGGTCACAGAGATAGCATAAAATGTGAAGATCTGCTTTTGTCTGGCATCCCAGTCAAGAGGGTCTCAAACCTTTAAGCCAAAAATATATAAAAGCCTGGTAGGATGGCTTAAATATAACGATAGATCCCACATCTTGGTCTATAATATAAGGGAAGAAGTATATAAACCCTCTCTATCTACACTGGTGAAGGAAAGAAATACAGAATCTGCCTTTTCTGGCATTTAACTCTGTGACTTTACAGAATGATTCCTGGAACACTGTAGTTCTCTTGCTGGCACCTCCTAGAAATAGAAACAGCATTGCACCACTGGTGGGAGTGTTGCATCATTCAACCTCTTTGGTACAAAATCTTCCAGAATATAGAGTTGATCACTCATGAGGGGCAACCTAGAGGCCCTCTTACAGTGGAAATAGAGATGATGAAGGTGATGTTCATGGTTTAAATGGGGCTATGGTCAGCTTTGTTTACTCAATATCTTAAAGCAGCTATAAACAGCATAGGATCCCATTGGAAGTCCCCAAAAACTCGCCCGATATTAGAAATGTCGGATCATTAATGGAAACTCATGGCAATGGACACAATTTCAGCCACTCTAAAAAATACTGTGCCTAAATGTATAGCCACCTGGTCCCCATTCTTTCAGTATGCTGATGCCAACGATTATCCAAATCTTCCATCTAGGGCACACCATTTCACTTATTCTGCCCTGTATTGAAGTTGGGCACCACCACAGGGGTAGCACACGGACAAGAAGCATATACTCTACTTGGAATAAATGGTTGCAAAGACCGGAATTTCCATTCCCTCCTCTTCTTACTTTCTTTGTCCTTGTCCTCCTATCCCCCCTCTCCTTTTCGCCTCTCCTTATACTGGATATGTAATAATGATGTTTTCTCTGGTAAGCATTGCTATTGCTATATTTGTTAAGTCATACTTAAAATGGAAGTGTTACTGAATGCTGTGTTGCTTAAGAGACGAAGCATGGATGCAATGGACATGCATATTTTACTTTATTAAGCAGTAACCCCCAAGGAACTTAATAAGCCACTCTGCCGTCATTCGATAAATGGCAGAATCAATCTTTGCTTCGGGTTGAGGTACGATTGATTTACTGGCTTACTTTCAGCATGATCGACAATGCTTGAATTCTCTTTTTGGGAATGTTTAATAAAACCTTGATTTATAAAGAAGATAACTGTTTCCAGTACCATTTCAAAGACAGGTAGTTCTCGGAAAGAGTCAATTGCATGTTATAGCAAATTCAAAATGTACTGCACACAAATAATCGCAGCCAGTATGTAGGGCTCTGTCGTGTCACTGACCACTGCTTTTTCAAAGTATTTCCATTATTGAAAATAAAAAAAGTCATTGAATATATTTTTGTTTCTTTTTGGGGTGTCCTCCTTCCCTATATTATTAACACTATCCCAAACCCCTTCCCATCCCTTTTAACACTTTACCCTCCACCCCTGTATATATATATATCTTCGAAAAACATCCTTCTAAAACACCTGTCGATGAAAGGACTCTATGCCCTATTTACTTAATGTGGAAACATCTGTCATCTACCAGCCTTCCCTGTGGTGGAGGGCGATGCGGTGACGTGAAGAGTTAAGGTTGATCTTGCCTGGCTTCCACCATAACCCAAATCAGTAGAATACCCTATTAGTGGGGGAAATCCAGAGACCGAAAACTCCCCATTCGTGGATGTAGGCAGACATGGCGGAGAACTTCAGAGTGGTCTAAACTGAGGAACAAAGTGGCCTAACGCCTCTGTGCACACACTGGAATAGAAAATCTCAAATGTAGACAGACTTGGCGCAGAACTACAGAGCAGTCTGGGATGAGGAACAAAGTGGCCCATCGCCTCTGTGCACAGACTGGAATAGAGAATCTCAAATATAGACAGACTTGGCGCAGAACTACAGAGCAGTCTGGGATGAGGAACAAAGTGGCCCATCGCCTCTGTGCACAGACTGGAATAGAGAATCTCAAATGTAGACAGACTTGGCGCAGAACTACAGAGCAGTCTGGGATGAGGAACAAAGGGGCCTAACACCTCTGTGCACACACTGGAATAGAAAATCTCAAATGTAGACAGACTTGGCGCAGAACTACAGAGCAGTCTGGGATGAGGAACAAAGTGGCCTATCGCCTCTGTACACAGACTGGAATAGAGAATCTCAAATGTAGACAGACTTGGCGCAGAACTACACAGCAGATATCTCCTCTGTACACGGACTGGAATAGAAAATCTCAAATGTAGACAGACTTGGCGCAGAACTACAGAGCAGTCTGGGATGAGGAACAAAGTGGCCTATCGCCTCTGGACACAGACTGGAATAGAGAATCTCAAATGTAGACAGACTTGGTGCAGAACTACAGAGCAGTCTGGGATGAGGAACAAAGTGGCCCTTCGTCTCTGTACACAGACTGGAATAGGGAATCTCAGATGTAGACAGACTTGGCGCAGAACTACACAGCAGATATCTCCTCTGTACACAGACTGGAATAGGGAATCTCAGATGTAGACAGACTTGGCGCAGAACTACACAGCAGTCTGGGATGAGGAACAAAGTGACCTATCGCATCTGTACACACACTGGAATAGAGAATCTCAGATGTAGACAGACATGGGGCAGAACTACAGAGCAGTCTGGGATGAGGAACAAAGTGGCCTATCGCCTCAGTACACAGACTGGAAAAGAGAATCTCACATGGCAGAGAACTACAGATTAGTCTAGGATGAGGAACAACGTGGCTTGGCACTTCTGCAGTTAGACCGTGGACAAGACACGTTGTCCAAAAAAAAAAAACGGACCAAAAAGGAAAACAGGAACACTGACGACCCGTCAGTACTTGACCAAACGTACCTGAGCATTGCCATGTGCTGGCTACAGTCGTGAAACCGCTGGTGTACGAATGTATGTGTATCAGTTCACGTGATCAGAACGTTTCTACATGTAGTATCCAAGGTGAAGCCATCTTGAAAGCATCAGTAGTATTCAAGGAATCCTCCATCGAGAATAGAGGGACCACGTCATTGGGCACAAGATGGCCTCATGACATGACAGCCATGCACTTATTCATAATTGTTCAATGGAAGTACTAAACGCATAGCTTCACCAATTCACCATATTTAGTCCAGAGATAACAATTGGTATATCGATAAGTTTTAGGGGCCTAATGTCTAACCCTACACAACAGAATGTGTGCAGTCACTGCATGGAACCCTGTTCGAGTTGAACTGTGAACCTGGTCGGATGGGTTTTTCAGTGCAACTTTCCCTCTTAAACCGCCGCCCTTGCACAGAGTGTGACGAGTGTGTCCAGTGCTGTGGAATGAGAGGGCAGCTCCATGGAGATCAACGCCACATTCCAGGAAGCTTGGGAGCTGCCAAACGGGTTACAAAGGAGGGAGGAGGGGCAGAAAGGCGACTATAGGCAAGCCTGACAGAGTTGGGGATACAGGACCCAACAAACCCCCAGTGTCTCTCTCCCTCTTCAAAGGGGGAGAGAACACTCTAACAATAAGAGAGGGGAGAGGCAGGCAGCCACGCACATAAGTGTGAAGTAGCTGTTGGCACAGGCCGGCCATTTGTGTGGGCAGTAGCCATATGCTGGCATGGTCTGAAGCATATGTTCCACATATAAGCAGGACTGCTGGAGCAGCCCTGCAAAAAGAAAACTCTGACCTGATTGTTGCTGGACTCTGCATTCGCAGACCCAGCTTCTCATTTGCCCGGAACCCACCCACCACTGGAAAGGGTACATTTGGGCAAGCACAGGACAGCGATCATTGTCTGAAAATTGTGGAAACGAAGAACAGAGAAGACGGCATGAGCCGGGAAGGAAACTGCCATCAGGCACGGCCAATTTACAAGTCACAAGCACACAGTCCAAGGAGCTCATGCTGGGGGCTCCCTGGGGGCAAAGAAGGACAACTTCCAGCTCCTGGCCCAAGTGCCCAAAAATACAGAACTAAGAAAATATTGAATCAAGTGGGAGAGATACTTGAGATTGTGTGCTATTTACCAGCCTATAAGTTAGTTAGTGAATGAAATGCATAGAAAAACTACCGGCAGCAGGAGTCTTTCTAGAGGTGAACCACCCACCAAATGGTTCACAGTGCAAAAGACTAACTTGAAAACTGTTAGAAGACTATCACTGCACACGGAGACAGTATTTATCTAGAGTAAAGAAAATGTTCAAATGGTAGCAATCATAAGCCACTGCTACAAATAATGGAATCCACGCTTCAAGTCATGCGAAATCTCTTCTTTGCATTGTGAAGTAATAGCCCACACGTGTTTCGACCCCGACGGTCGTCCTCAAGGCTACTAGTTACCCATAGTTGTACAATCAGTTACAAATTAGGCCAATAAAATGATATGTGCATCATATTATGCAATTGGTTATTGATAAACAGAAAAATGACCACAAAATCCACCAATGATGAAACATAAAGAAAAGATATTAAATAGCATACCACACCGGTTGGTAGAAGGTTTGGGATGAGCAAACGTATATGAAGGCAAATAGGAGAAAAGACAATAAATTAAGTTCCATTCACTATCATAAATAATTTGCTTAAATAGAGTGGCATTTGTTATATGCGTACACATTCCAAAGAAATATATTTGTGTTTGTGTTTCTATACATAAATAGCACGAAGTGGGACATGGGACCCGCACCAATGACCACCCGTCTGGAGTCCATACAAGTCTGGCCCATGCAAAAGATTTTGAAAAAAGGGAAAGTCAAACGTGCACAGTGAGAAGCACCTGAGCCATCGTGACATAATCCTTGTGATATAAATCTGATGTGAAATATGAGGAGACAATTACTTACCATCTAAATGCACTGGTTGTTATTCAAGCCTGTAATTATTATTGTGAAAATGCCTACCTTGAATAGGGTATTTTCGGGTGACCTTGAGTCAAGATATCCCTTGGTCAATTGTAAAAGTCAATGGGTTATATCCCTGCGTCACTAAAAGCAATATATACGTAATATTAGTATTCCTGATGTTGCAATTAGGGTTTGCGGTTCCTATGAAGTTAGAATATGCATAGCCGCCATGCATCATAGGAAAACAAATTAGATAATAAAAGATCATACGAAACCATACACAAATCATGTGTCATGAAAGCATACAAACACAGTAAAGATAAAAGCATTCAAACGTTGCATATCAAACAATAAGGCACCATAAAATACAATCAGAAACAATCGACAGCCATTGGAAACCATGTGGAACGAAGGAACCCCAGCACAATACAAATCACATACATTCATAAAGCAAAAAGAGGAACAACAAAACACTCAACGTTAGTCATGAAAACATTATAAAACAGAGTGGCCCACACACAGGGACAGAAACGACAACATAATAGACATTAAAAGAAGCAACATGAAGACAAGTAAGCACGGTCAGTTAAAAGCTCGAAATGGATATGCACTCAGTTCACATATGCAATGAGTGGGCCCCGTGCTTCTAATGAGCGTCTGTGTTGTGATAAATAACGTCCAATGATATGTGAATCTATACAGTCGTGGTGTGCACCGTTAGCTGTTAGGGCTGGAGGCTAGCATATTGGTCGGCAGGTGTGTTGCTATGTCTGGAAAAGATCCGGATTGTGCTAATGTCGGGACTCAGGGCTAGCTATAGCCTTTTGGTTGTAGATCCTGAGATTCTATATGGGGCTACAACCGAAAGACGTGGGGCAATAGCCCCTAAACCCCCCCTAACAACGCCTCTGTTGGTCGGTGCGTTGCCTGCAGTGATTTATAATCGTGTCGCAGACACGTGTAGTGAATTGCTTGTCCCCTCTAAAGCTATAGTGTGCATAGCCTGAGTCACCCGTGAGGGTTCATGCCTAACTGCGGGTTGTAATGTGTGCGTTAACTGGATCACACAGTGAGCGTGACGGTGTCTCATTCAAATGGTGTATGTGTGTGCAGAGCACACAAAGGGCCTCATCACGAGTTGGCCGGTATCCCGACTGGGACACCGGCCAACTTTATTTGCGTTCACGCCCACCCAATTGATGGTATTACCACCAGATCACGGGTTGGGTGCTAAGCGTTACTCCCCATTCCCATGGGGAATGTTCGGTGCAAAATAGTACCGCTGGTGGTAACTGCACTGAAAAAGGCCTTTTTTCTGATTCAAAGCTGGGGGTAAACACGCCAGACTCGAGATTGGACGGAGCGGTGAATGCAGCAGTAACACCGTTAACGCCGCTTTTAAAAGCTACCGCCCAACTCATGATGAGGCCCAAAGTGTTCAGGTTTGAAAGCTGTCTACTTCATGAAACCAGTTTCAATAGCAGAGCAGACCTGTTCTCTCTTGTTTCGTGTTCCGGTTTACACCAATACAGCATATAGACACGTCCTGTAACATATACAGTCAGCTAGGGCATTCACCTCGCTTTGTATGGTCTTATATGGATTGTCTACTGCATTTTTGTTAAACAGCCCCAATGCCTGCGGGCTTTCGGCGCTCTATAAATATATAAATAAATAAAAATTTCTTGCTAGAGTGCCAACACCGACAGTTAGTTACCTGTTCGTCTAGAGCAGCAGTATTCAAACCTTTTTGGCCTGGGCCCGCCTTGAGCAAAATGTGGGCAGGCTGCCCTCCCCCCCAAAATGCCAAATGAGCAATAAGTCCAAATGACTATGAAATATGGCATGCCGTCACCGCCCCTGCTCCCAGTATAGTGCCTGGGCTGCCCCACCTGCTCCCATCACAGTCTCTGGTCTCCCTCATCCCACTCCTACCGAGTCCCTCTGGGCTCTACCCACCCCACCCTCGAGCCCTACCCACCCTGCTCCCACCAATGTACCTGGGCTCTCCCCATCCTTTTCCCACCACTATGCTATGGCTCCCCCGTCCTGCTCCCACCACACTGCTTACCCACCCCGTTCCATGCACAGTCCCAGGGCCAGTAGATGCTGGTGAATTTTTTAAATGGAGGGGCATGATTATTTCTCACAGATATGCCACAGCAACCGAGCGTATCGAGGGAGTCAGAGTCAGTCAAAACGGGTTCGGTGAGTTGTACCCAGCAGGAATCTTTTTTTAAATAATGGGTTAAAATGTTGCATTACTTTTAAAAAACATTGGGTAAAATGCCAAACAGTTTACAATTGGCGCTGGGGGGCCTACGGGGCAGGCATGGTCTTTGTTTACTGGACATCTATGATAGATGTTCAGTAAAGAGATATCATCCCTGTCCCCTAGGCACTGCAGCACCTAACACACGCACACAATCAAAGGGATTATGTGTGTATGCAAGGTATGGGGGGCTGATGGGGGAAGCATGGTATTATTGACTGGACATCTAAGAAAGATGTGCAGTAAAATAAAATACCATCCCTGTCCCCTGGGCTCCAGAGCACCTCAGATGGAAAGCTGGTGGGTAGGGGGATTGTGCGACAAAGGCATTTTAAAAATGCCTTTGCTGTTCAACCCCCCGCCTCGTCACAATCAGCTCCACAGACCAATACAAACACATACACATTCACACAGCATTCACTCAGCAAGCACTCTATCATGCACACGAGCACCCATCATCATACACTCACTCGTAACAAAAACATACACACATCCATACACATGAATAAATAAAAAATGAATGACCATAAACTTATCTTCTGCCCCGGTCCTGAGGTTTCCTCCCCAGACCTTCAGCTCCTGCACCATGAACAGGAGTTGGGAAGCAAGAGCTTCCTGGTTCCTGCATATGCGTGCAGGGGCCTGAGTGTGGCTGCTGAAATGCCCTGCTCCAGCCTGCTCTGTCTGAATGTGCAAGGAGGCGCTGGAGCTCCCCCTCGCATATAGAGACATGCAGTTCCCCAGCCAGCATTTCCAATGAGCTATGCAAGGCTGGCGAAGCAAAGCGTTCCCAGCCTTGCATGGATCATTGAGCATGTGCGGCTGGGGAACTGAACTGTCAAAGGGAAGCCAGCCAAGGAGCTCTTGCTCAGCTGGAAAAAGCAGGTAAGGGAGTGCTCATTGTTTTGCTGGGCTGGCTCCTCGGCTCCACTATAACGGGTGAGGGGGTCACTGGGTCGACACTCCCTCGCCCATTATGGATGAGCTGCACACATTTTTGTGTGTGTTTTTTACCATTCAGGCTGGGGTCTCCCCCCCTCCCCTCTGGGAATATCACTTGCCTAGAGTAATGCAGGTGTGGAACAGACGGTCTATTGGTGCCTGTCAGTATGGGGTCTCCCCCCATCCCCTCTGGGAATATCACTTGCTTAGAGTAATGCAGGTGTGAAACAGACGGTCTATTGGTGCCTGTCAGTACGCTACAGTCGTCTCTTTCGTGGTGCTCACTCTCGCATAGTGAAAGTAAAATTGCTTTCATTGGTCTCTACAATATAAGTGCAATGTGGGCGGGAGCGCTCCATCATGTGACTCCATGTGAGTCTCATCTGACCTCTTCGGACACAGAGCAGCTGACATACTTGAATGAGTACTGAGCCATAGGTGCGTTATGTGACTTAATAAATGATGCGACCCGCCATGTGGCCACTTCGATTAGAAAAGCGTGTATGCATGCGTGTACAAACTGCTATCCCTCAAAACCCATTTCCTTCGCACATTTAATATGCCAACAAGTTATATATTAAGTATGTACTTATGTGTTGATATGAAATGTTGATCTGTGATTTGTATAAATGTGAATAGAGAGTTGTTGATGAATGATTGAATTAGGATAGATTATCTAATTGGTGTGTGGGAATGATTTGTGTCATCTGTATTTTATAGTTGTGATTTTACCTGCATCTAATTGTTGTTCTTTTTTGATTCATTCATGATTTATTTCATCAATCATTTTGCATCTTCTAAAATAAATAATTGGGATACTGATTTATAAAATTATGTCTTCTGGATCTCCTTTCTGCTAAACTAGATGTTACGATTCTCTGTTCCAGAGAGTGGGGACCTCCTGCTCTTCAGTACAGTATTTTAAGTTTGAAAATCAACCCAGGTGCACACAATCATTGTGCTCATAGGTGGAGGAATATTAAATATGTGTTCAAAGTGCTTCCTGATGTCTTGATAGAAAAAAGACTCTCAGCAGCCACTTGAAGGCTGTCGGGATATGGTTAGTGCATGATTGCCTGGAACCGGATTATCCATGATTTGCCAGTTTTGTAGTGGTTAACTCCTCCTAGGGAAGGAGTTGGTTGACACGTATTGCTGACCGTTGTGGACCATTCTAGTATAATGCTTACGAGAAATCATTGGTGCATGGTTACATTGAACTCAATTTTCCGTGTGTTGCCTATGTCGTCATGGTTCAATCATCCTCAGGGAGGATGGACTGCACGTGCTGCCGACCAAAATTTACAATTCTATTATAATGCATGTGACACAAGCTCTCAACTCTCTTGTGGCTGCGAAAAAGAAATGATGCTAAGAAGGTTAGTGAATTTCTCAATTTAAGGCAAGAGCCTTGGTGTTTACACCCGTACAATGTTTGAGAAGCTGTAAACCAGCAGCCTGCATTGTCCTGGTTGACCTGTTTGTCTTCTGTGATGTGTTAAGAGAAAAAACAAGTTTTGATAATCTTTAATGGTAACCTTTTATAGAAAACAGTTTAAGTCCCATTCTTCATTCATCCCGTTGGGCGCTAGTGCGTCCAACCGGTCAATCCAATATGCCATGCGTTGTGCTCTTCTTCTTTTCACATCTCCTTTGTAGTCCTTTGTGCTGATGACCTCCAGGACGTGGTAGTTCATTTGAGCAATACCGAGGCCTTTTTCCAGAAAATCTCTGGCTACTGCTGAGGTCGTGTTCCTGGTCCTTATACAAGATTTATGTTAAGTCATGCATATTCCTATCTTAGCAGTTTACAGTCTTATGGCTGGGGTGAATTACGCTGCACTGTCCAAAAAGGTTTCCTCAATATTACATGGTGGAGTCTCCAACTTGGAAATAGGTTTCGTTGGAGGATTTTCGGTAGTCATGCAGATGGATGACACCCTGACATACTGGCAAGCGGGTCAAGAACCATTTCTGGTGGTGCCGTCAGTGGGCCCAGACCCCTGTCCACCTAGGGATCCCCTTTAGATTGTTTGCCCAATTTCTATTAATTCTATAGGCACACAATCTGAAGGCCCCTTCAATGCATCATACTAGGGGTATGGCAAGGCATGGGGAGTCCCTGGTTGTTGGGGGGGTCAGGGCAAAGTTTATCTAGGACAGGGCTCTCTGAACATCATACACGCGACTGCCATAAGTGATACTTCCACCCTTGAGTATGATGGAACATTCATGTATTTTTCCGAGACTCTGATTAAATGGGGGCTAGTAGTTTTGACCATTGTTGCTAAATAAATATTCTTTAAATATCAATTTGCTTCCATTTAAACCAAAAACATCCCCTTGGGTACTATTCAAACAGTCTGTGACTAAAGGAATGAATATCCATTTGCAAATGCAGGTCACTTTTTAATTGGTGCCTGAGACCGTTTTATGGTCCAGTCCGACGATGTGATCCAGCCCTAACCATTTCCTCCAATCTAAAAAAATAAAATAAAAATTAAATATTTTTTTGTTTTGTTACATTTCATGCTAGGTTCTCGTGTGCCCCACAGTTTGAAGACCTCTGACCTAGGGACAATGAACGCTCAGTTGCCTTGCCATCATCTAAAACTGTGACACACAAGCACAAACTGATGGCAGCCGCAAGCGCTCGACCCACTGAGCTATCCTAAACCCTTAAAGAACCCACTGAGCTATCATAAAACCTTAAACAAACCTTGCTGTCCCCAAAGAGCCACGCCCCCCAGTGCATAACATTGCACTGGTCTGTAGGGCATTTCTCGCTCAAGCGGCTCTCTTCCAACAAGTCAACTACATTGAAGTTGATTATCCATTGGATCGTCCAAAAACTGTCCTGTAGCCTACAGGGTGTAGGCCAAACACCCAATGCCTCACTTCAATGCACAACAATTTTTGGTGCTGCCAGTGTTATTCAAAAAGGTCCTTTTTTGTGTAATATTACAAAGAGCAGGCTCACCCCTGCCCATAACAACCACCCGAGCAGCATGCGATGTAAGTGCTATTCAAAATTCCATTTAGTCCAACATTAAATTACGGGATCCTCAGATCAGGCGCGCAGCACCCCCGTCCCCAAGGGGCTGACGGGGGATGCAACACCCCACTCGAGCGGATGGCCAAGCAAAGCCTGTGTAAGTCGGGCGGACCAGACCGACCCACACCAAAATTCATTAAATGACGAGATCGCTCCAGGTCCTGCCTCGCCACTGGTAAGCAACTTGCCCCATTACAACCCATCCAGGGCAAGTGACATTATATTCTCCTGCTGCCCTCTTTCTTCTAAGATACAGAACGCGGGTAACATGCCCTCCTTCTATAGAATGAATACTGGCGCGCTGTGTGGCACAATCCGGCCAACACTACCGCCTGCTGGCATTACCTTACCATGGCAGTCTGCCCAATGCAAAACGCCCAGCACTGCTTACTTTGAGACAGTAAGTAACATCAACTCTTGGCCCAAATCCGCTCCCAAAATCACACGAACACTAAGCACTGCGTCTGGGCGTGCGGTCCGTTGCGGTGGCAAATTGAGTTCGGGGACCTCCACAAACCCCCCACCCCCGCAGCTGCTCCTGCCTTTACCCCCTGTATATGGCGAGAAAAACAGCTCCCAGCTAGACCACCGTGGAGGTGCCAGCCTGCATTGAGGATCCGCCTTACACCAGGGAACAGCATAGCGGGCCAGCCCCTACCGTGGACCCCCTACCCAGTAATACATCATGTACATTGTCCACACATGGTGAGATGAGACAGAGAACTTTTCTGATTTGAAAAACACATGGTCGTTTTCTTAGAGTCATTCTAACGGGCTGTCCCAGCCCTGCACAGGCCACAAGCATGCCTCGCCCAAAAACATCATCCTTTCCCGGGTGGCCCTGCCAATTCCGTGTTACATAGTCCCATTCCAAACCAGTGAGCCCTTCTAACTTCCATTTCCGCTCTTGAGAGAACGGCCCACCCTGGTATCCGACTGCCAGTCCAGTCACTCCCATTTTTGACAATGGAGCGAACAAGGTCACTGCATCAGTTGTTGAGGAGTCCCAACCGTGGTATCAGTGCCAGTCTACCCCATCCTGGCAGATGCAGCCAGTGGTTATAGCTTGTGGAAAGACTGCAGCGTAACTCCTTCTCTAGGACCGGCCTTGTAACACTGCCACACTTTGGGGTGGCCCCCAAAGACCCACAATGCCCCCACAAACATCTGTATCATTTTTCATACTCACCATCACAAACTATGTGCAACCTGCGTTTGACAGCACTCCCGCAGTGCTAAGTTGAAGGTATCCGTACCGGCATCAGACAGGTGAACCCCGTCTTTAGCAAAGACCACTGGGTCTCTCTCGCACAAAAAATGCCTGACAAAAGCCAGCCCTTTCTGCCTCATGAATCGTTCCATATTTTTATTGACGCTCCTCCAGGACTTTTCCATGGCTGTGTTGGACCCTGCTCCACGGCACACGCTTCTTGAGAGAATTTTGGAACCACCCTGTTTCAGTTTCACGAAGCATCCGGCCTAAAATTCTGATTTCCTCTTGCATGTCCTTAAGTAACAGACCTCTGCCTATGTCTGCAAGGTCATTTCCCCCAAGGTGTACTACGCGCATCCTGGGTGCCCCCTGCCTGGCAAGTTGGAGCAAAGCGCACCATCGCATGCCCGGAGTGCCCAGCCAGACCAACTCGGTGTCCTGAAATCCTAAGTGGGCCCCTGGCCTAGGCCCTGCCCAGACCCTCATTTCCAACCGTGTGATGAATGAAAGGCCAATGACACAGACTGTCCGACCCGCTGGAATGAAAAACAAAGACACTACATGTTATACTTCTCGCCCGTTCCCTCTGCCCACCTTCCCTAACCCCCCGCATTGTCCCTTGCACCCTCACTTCCGAGGTGGCACCTTGATTTCCTCCCCTCTCTCCCTGATATATACCTTATACCGGTCTGACGCCCATCTACCCACCTTCTTCCGTGCATGGAATGCTGTTGTTGCTGCACCTACCCTGAACCCATGTGAAGACCAACCTTCCTCTTGACACCCCGCTTTCCTCAATGCCGCAGCCATCACTCTGCGGAATAGAAACATGGTCAACGGGGACCCATCCTCGTGAACCACGAGGTACCTACCACCCACTGGCCTGGACAATATGTATTGAGAGAGCAACCAACGTGGGGCAACTGTCCTGATCCGTCGCCTGGTATAAAGTCACAGTGGTACCTTTTCTCACCTGATCCATCTTTGACATCCTCACCCTTATAACGACAACCATATCTGTAAAAGTGACATCTCCCATTGCCAGTGCCCTACCAGACTCATCCCCTTTTCCAGTTGTCACCGGTTTGGTTACCCAAAGTTCCCCATAAATTGCCACTGCAAACGCGGCCCTGAAGAGCCTAACCTCAAACCCATTCCCTTCTAATGCACACAGTAGCATCACCAGTACCTCGAAGTCAATTGGCCTGCGGCCATCCTTCTTGTGCTCCTACAATTTTCCCCAACCTTAAAAGACTGGCACTACAGGAAGAGCCTGATTTGCTAGAGGCTACCAAAAAACCTTTCTAGCAATAAAACATCTCTTAATGAGCATGTCCAGTGATATACTGATGAACGTCGTCTTCAGCATGAGATCACTCATGCCGGATGGGGTCGACCGGTTTCGATGATAATGGCTGCTTTGATCATCTTCTTAAGGACCTTTCAGATTTGATAATTCTTGACAAATTATCTGTAGTAATTAGTTGGATACCTCCGCTTTCAGCCAGGAAACATAAGGTAGAGAACAGGGGGTAAGTATCCCTCCTGTGGTAATCTTGCAGCCATCTGGCTGTAAGTTACTTATGTGCAAATGCTTTTTATTAGATATAATTAATAGTGATAGTGCTATGATTTAAAGGAACTCAGTGGAGTGTCCTTGTGCACACCAAAAACATGCAGGGTATCGGGTGAAGAAACAAGGGGTGGGGTGGGGGTGGGAAAGTGAAAGCTATTCATATCATGTTGTAGGAATCAATGAGTGTGTCTATTTTACAGTATTGTACAAAAATGTCGCCCTCATTTGTGCACCCCCGCAGTCACGCACAAAATGAAGGTGACATTTACTGCCTGGGCCCAAGCAGAGCGGGTGTTGTGGGGGTGTCCCCGCTCTACCTGGGTGAAGTAACTGGGGTCGGTGGTTGCGGGGGTGTCCCCGGCTTACCATTTCGGAAAGCGGGGGACACGTAAGAAAAAAAAAGAAAAAGCACCCTGCGGCGTCAGCTCCAACCCACGTTAGTGGGAGGAGCTGACACCGCAGAGATTGCAGAGTGCTGGCGGCACACTTCTACGTGTGCCGCCCTAAAGGTAAGTGGAGTGGGGGGGTTGGGAGGGGTAATGCAGGCCAGGGGAATTGGGGAAGCGGGCCACCGTGATCCATATGATCACTGCGCCGCGCTGTAACTGGTGTCGGCATTTTTGGCCATCGCAGTTACGGGGACGCAGTGATCACATAGATCCCTATTTTACCAGCCACCTTATATCCATTTGGGCTAGTTTGTTCTTTACCACCTGCATGCATATGGGTGGAAAAGGCTTTATTACACTAGTCCAATTACATGCCCCAGGATCGTGTCGAGTACTTCTTAACACGATTATGGCAGTCGATGTGTCCAGGCTACCCAGCTATATGTCTCTCTTTCAGTTGGATCTATAAAGATATATGTGTATACATGCGCATTCAATTGCCACGCCTGGGGAACCTTAAATGCTTTTAACAGCGGCTCAATTGCAGTGGCCATCGCTTACCTGATGTTTTCAGGGAAATGCATTGCACTGCTGGGCCAGCGTGTGTTGCTACGTCTGGGCTATAGATCTCCAGGCTCAACGGGATCGAGCAGAGCGCTAACTCAGTGTGCGTTCTATGAAAAATGGGGAGACTTGTCTGAATGGCTTAAATCATTGAAGACTGCAAACGTCTAATGCCAAGTGCGTATTCCTTCCTTTAATTACATGGCATATTACCGCTTACCTGTTGTGTTTCTTGTCCAACGGATCTCTCTGTATCCGCGAGTGTCCTCGCTCATAGATTGTCTCTATGGTGCCTGTGTAACGTCACTTTTTGCTACCGGTCAGAAAATCCTATCGTTAGGAAAATCTGACAGGAATTTTAATGTCATTTTTTCCTGCCCGTCAGAAAATCCTACCGAGAGCAGGCATTGAGCAACCCACCCAGGGGTAGGGAAAAGTGACGGGGTAGGAAAATCTGACACCCTGGCATGTCATTTTTTGCGACCCGTCAGAAAATCCTACCAAGAGCACTTTTTGAACGTGTACAAGGAAAGTGGGGGTACATTTCGACGGCTAGGTACTAGGCACTGCATAATACATTGGTGGTTTATTTACACTTAGGGCCTCATCACGAGCTGGGCTGTAGCCCTTAAATGCGGTGGTAACAGTATTACCACCACATTTAAGGGCTGGCCCTATCACGAGTTAGGCGCTAAATCGGCTGTTTTACCTCCAGCTTTTTTTCTGGAGGTGAAAATCCCTGTTTTCGGCGGTATTACAGTCGGCTGTATTAGCCCGCAGGATTAGCACTGAAAATTCCCCATTGGATCCAATGGACCCAATCAGGAATGGGGATTTACTGTTAAGGCCCAACCTGTGATCTGGTGGTAATACCACCAGACCAGTCAGTGCTACGGCTATTACAGTCGGCGGTATTACAGCCAGGAATACAGCCCAACTCGTGATGAGGCCCAAAGTCTAAAATGGCACATGAATATATGTTGCATTGGGTACAAGCCGACTGGCTCAGTCCAGAGGCCTGCTTCGTAGTGGGCGAGGTATTCTTACATCACGACTGATGAGGTACTAGCCATGACCGGTGCATTGGAACCCATCACTGGGAAAGTGAAAAATGTGGGTTGCATACCTGGTAAAGATACACAGGTATTTCTCTTACAGGCAAAGCCCTGTCCCCTAAGATCCGAGGTGGGTAACCTGTGATTACCTGCCCCATCTGGACCTTAGACACTTGGCCCAGAATACCTCTGTGCCCGGATGCTACTACACCCACCAAAGATGCCATAGTCATTGCAGCTGCAGTGGCTGAGGCTGTTAAAGTACTATGGTGTGGCAATCCCCGTCCCATTTGGTTACAGAACATGGAAATTACACTAGATTACAACCTTTTTTCAGGCGAGCAACCAGCACCTAAAGGAGAGGAGGGCTATGAACTATGGCCAGATCTCACTCAGCTTATGCTACACGACTGGAAAGTGCCTGACCAAGAGAAGAGACATTGAGTAATAGAGGCCTTAAGAGGGCCTGCACTGCAGATTGTACAGTCCCTTCGAGCATTGAATCCTGATTCAACTTCCCAGCAAGTGATGGGCGCCCTGGAGGGAGCTTTTGGCACGACTGAGCCAGGAGAGGACTTAATGATGAGGTTTCATGCCACCTCTCTGAAACTGGGAGAGAAGTTGTCTGATCATCTGGTGAGGATTGAGCACATTTTACGCCTAGGCCACTATAGAGGAGGAGTAGAGACTTCCCGATTGAACCAATGTCGATTGAAGCAACTACTTGGAGGGGGCAACAAAGCCGCTATACCCATACTGCAACTGAGGCTGCTGGAGAAACTGGATACACCGCCATCCTATGAGGAACTACTAAGGTCCATTAGGGCCCTGGAAGAAAAAACAGGTGATATCAATGTACAGAGCCAGCCAGTACAAGGCAATATCCCAACGCCCCATAATACCATTTCTGAGCAGAAACAGATTGGAGAGCTGCAACAGCTAGTCAGGAAACTACAGACTCAGTTGACGACCCGGGAAAGCCTGACTGCAAAACAAAATCGATGCAGAGATGGTTTCCCATCATCCTGAGAACGGGAGCAGCAGGTGGATCGATGAGCACAAGAGCCTCGAATATTTTCCCCAATCCTCTGCATCATTACCACCATGGAGATTTTGCCATTGATGTGGGGATGAGCGTCACTCAACTCGACCGTGTGACCGAGACCCAGATTATACCAGAGTAGCTGCTCGCTCTAATGCTCTTAAATCCACTCCGGCCCGGGCATTGTTGGGAAACGCACAGGAGGTTGTAGCGGAGGAGCAGCTAGAACCTAGACTACAGGAGTGAGCGCCGCTGAAACTAATTCCAGCAAATCAACAAGGACATCACATCCAAGGCTACAGGCTATCTTGTATCCAAGTAAGGCTCAGGAGGGTCCCACAGCTGACCATCTCCATCTAGTTAATGAGGTCAGTAACACCACAGATGTGCTGCCAGCAAGCTGCAACAGACTACGGACTCAAGCTCTGGTCCATTGAGGCAATCCAGCAGGTCTCATCGTGCCCACCATGACCATCCCAGTTGATCTTGAGGGGCCGAGGACCACAACATTACTGTACAGTGGCTCCCAAGTCTCCATCGTGTATGAGCCCTACTATCGCTAACATATGTCGCATCTGCCATTAGAACTGCTGGAGGGGCTAACTCTGATGGGCGTGGGAGATGCCGCCTGTCAATACCTGGGATATACATGTGTGAAAATCCATTTAAATCGAGAAGTTGTTGGGGTGAACACCACCTTGGCGTTAGTGTGCACCACAAGGAACCCAAATCCAGAGGTACCCCTGGTCATGGGCACATCCTCAGCTCTGTTCGGCATGCTAGCCAAGATGCGTATGGAAATGGCCGGTCCACAGTTTGCAAAATCTTTGAAGATGCACCCAGCTTGTTAACAGGCCTACCTCAAGAAAGGCATGGAGAAGCAGGATCAACATGACGGCCAAGGTGAGAAAGATCATCTACAAGACCAGCTGTCCATGTGGGCAGAGGTTTTTTCAAACAGTGACTGGGACTTAGGTGAAGCTAAGGGGGTGAAGCATCACATCCGTTTAAGTGATGTCACCCCGTTCCAAAGGAGGTCACAGAGACTAGCACCCGTGATGTGTATCATCCAGGAATCTAGAGAAAGTTTTGATTGTGATGCTCCAGGAAACCCATCTAACAGAAGAGTCCTCATCCAAGTTGTCTGAACGATGGGGTTGAACCGGAAGAGGGGCACCCTATTCCAAATACGCATGGGCGTCTTCACGTGGGTGAATCCAAATGTACCATTCTAACTACTGGGCCTGAAGGCTGATAAAGAGTGCAGATATCTAATAATGTGGGTTATAATTGAGCACATTGCGGTGTGCCTTATGAACTCCTACTTTCCTACACACGGAATACCCTTTCATCTTAAAGCACTGTGTGCCAGAATGGCGCACCACAGAGAAGGAACCTTTATATGGGGAGGCAATTTCAATTGTGTCAGCAACGGATCTATCGACAGGTCCGAACCTCCTCTAAAGCCGAACAACGCTGCCACCCAGGCACTGAACAACACACTTGAGCACCTCAATTTGGTGGACATCTGGAGAGAACACCACCCCACTGAGAGGAACTACTCCTATTCATCCCCGCACAAGATCCATACGAGAATAGACTATCGGTTTATCGATAGGGAAAAAATTCCGATGGCAGAAACAACAGCATACCTCGGCAGGTCAATCTCAGACCACTCACCTCTGATCGTGCAGTGGAAACTCAGGGGGCCTATGCCACCGATCCCGACATGGAGGATGCCTATCGCAACTCTCACTGATCAAGAATTCAGAGAAAATCTTAGCTCCAAGCTGGAAGATTACATAGTCAACAACAAAGGCTCAGTAGCAAGCTGGGGCACACTATAGGAAGCCATGAAAGTGGTCACTGGAGGCAAAGTAATATCAGGAGCAGAGGGCATCCGGAAACAACTAAAAAGAGAATTGGAGGAACAAGAAGCGGAAATTACACACCTGGAAACCCGAACTGATGCCACACCTGAGGTGGAAGAAAAGCTGAGGGAAATCCGAGAGGACCGTCGAGTGGCCTAGGACAGACTAGCCAAATTTGATTTTGCAACCCACACTGCCAGATCACACAAAGAAGCGGATAAGCCCGGCAGCCTGTTGGCATGGCTGTGTAAGAGTGAGCATCCAAGATACCTCCCGACCGAGATCACGGATGAAGGAGGGAGAACGCACAAGACAAAGCAAGATATCAATAACACATTCGCGGAATTCTACTCTAAACTGTACTCCCATGAAAAGCAAATATCCAGAGAAGAAATCATAGACACGCTAGAAGAGATAGAGCTCCCGAAATTGACTACTGAGCAGAGAGAGGCACTAGAACTAGAGATAACTCCAGAAAATGTGTCAGAGGCAATCAGATCACTGTCCACGTGCAAGGCGCCCGGCAGCGATGGCCTCCCACCTGAATTCTATAAAGCATGCGAAGCAACCCTCACCCCGATACTACACAAGGTTTTCCTGGAAGCATATGAGAACGGAATCCTGCCCAACACTATGAAGGATACGATCATAATCCCCATGCTTAAACCAAATAAACCACCCAACGACTGCGACTCCTACCACCCATTAGCGATGCTGAACTATGACAGTAATATCCTGACCACTATACTAGCCAAGAGACTCGCAAGGGTGGTAGGAACCCTCCTCCACGACGACCAAAACGGCTTCGCCCCAGGACGTAACACCACGTCCAACCTGAGGAGGCTTCAACACATCATGCCAGCCTGCATTGAGGATCCGCCTTACACCAGGGAAAAGCATAGCGGGCCAGCCCCTACCGTGGTCCCCCTACCCAGTAATACATCATGTACATTGTCCACACATGATGAGATGAGACAGAGAACTTTTCTGATTTGAAAAACACATGGTCGCTCAACCTGAGGAAGCTTCAACACACCATGGTAGAAAATCTCATGAGAGATGAAGACTTGACGGTACTCTCACTCGATGAAATCAAGGCCTTTGATTCCATATTCTGGGAGTGGCTGGTCGAAGTACTGAGCGGATTTGGTTTCGGAGAGGGCTTCGTGAGATGGGTTTAGGTGCTTTACAACTCGCCTGTGGCTAGAGTGAAAACTGGAGGAACAATGTCAAAACCCTGGGCGATACGACGAGGCACCAGGCAGGGATGCCCGCTATCACCGATGTTGTACATCTTGGGCCTGGAGCCGATCACGTTTTTATTTTAGAAAACAGTACTTTGATGCGGGCATAAAACTGGGCAACGAACACTCCATAATATCATTATATGCAGACGATGTGCTTTTATATCTAAAAGATCCTCAACTCAACGCACAAGTTGCATTGGACATCCTCGATAACTATGCAAACTACTGAGGGATTAGATTCAGCAGGCTGAAATCCTGCGCCTTCCCGCTGGCCAGACTCAGAGACTTGGGGGAAGAAGACCTGCCAGATGTCGGGATAAAATGGAATCCTGACATGTTTCGCTATTTAGGTGTCAACATGAAGCACACCTCAGAGCTCACAAACGAACACAGTACAGAAGCTGTAATGAAGGGGTTGCGCAAATCCATTACATTTTGGTCAAAACTCCCACTCTCGATGATGGGCAGAGCGGCTATCACCAAAATGATAATTCTACTCCGGTTTCTATACTACTTTGTAAACATTTGCCACTACATCAGTAAACATTTGCCACTACATCAGACCACCTTTTTTAAGAAACTAGAAACATTAATCAGGGGATTTCTTTGGGGAGCAACTAAGCACAAGCTATCTTTATCGATCCTTACACTACCTTACAAAGAAGGTGGGATACAACTCCCTGATCTCCAGATGTATTACCTAGCGGCACAGCTCACCCACGTGACAAAGTGGCTCAAAGACAAACCCACAGCTGAAAGATAACTACTGAGACAAATACCCTCCTTGTTATTCCCTAAAGAGACACTTTGGAATCCGCTGAACCAAACACAAAACGTCCACATGATTGCAAAATTAGGTAGGCAGATATGGTCCAAAGCCTGCTCGGCGCAGCAACTAAAACACCCCTATTCTCCCAATACCCCCATACTGGCAGATGCATGCAGAACTCGAACAGATCTCACAGCGGCGAGATATACGTATGGGGGACATGTTTGACGAGGGCAAATTCAGGGACTTCGAATCACTGCAAACAATTGAAGGACTATCGAGTGGCCAGTTTTTGTGGTACCTCCGACTAAAAAAGATCGTCAAGAAGAAATGGAGCGACTGGCCAGAGGAACCCACTCCAGACCCCCTTCTGCAAGAGATGCACAACCTCACAGATGGCTGGAAGCCGGTGACCAGGCTCTACAGTCAACTGATGGATAAACCCAATCCCAGAAGTGCGGCACTGAAGGAAAAATGGGAAACAGATTTGGAGGTCACGTTGTCCGATGAAGAATGGGAGAGAGTGTTACTCTACCCCAAGAAGGTATCCAGAAACGCCAGATTCAGGCAAATACAATTGAATGTCCTATACAGGACTTACATGACCCCTCAGAGAGTGGCCAGTTTCAGCAAACAGGCATCACCAACGTGTCCCTGGTGTGGCAGCAACAAAGCAGATCTGATCCACATGTTCTGGACTTGCAGCAGAACGATGACATTTTGGTCTAGGGTGAAACGGACCTGCATAGAAGCGGGGATAACCAGGTACGAATGGGTCCCCAAAGAATGCTTACTAGGCGCCCACCCCAGAGTGAACAAGTATAAACATATTGTTAAGTTGATGGACATCTCCTGCATCCTGGCAAAGAGAACCATAGCGATGGCATGGAAGTCCCCGGGGGGTCCGAGATATGAACGCTGGAGCAAAGAACTGAAAAGATGGACAGATGCCAAAACCAAGGCCTGGCAAGATGGGGCCAACACAAGGGAGGAAAGCACGAATGACACTCTCGAATCATGGAAGTCCCTCCTGTGGGACATTCGCTTCACTGCTGACCACAAACTGCCATGACTTGATCACTCTCACCAGTAAGGTCCAGAAAAGGGAAGCTCACCTAAACAACCGAAGACACCTGAAGTAAGTCCCCACTAACTCATGAACTGCCAGTCTCTTATACCGCCAACCCAGATTGAATGTTTGAGTTCACCACGGCACAGGCAGAAGACTTTTTCGGTTACCTGTTTATCTTGTTATTATATGTTGACTGTTATTTGTAACACGAAAGGAAAAGGCATTATTAACACATATACAAACTAACTCATGTTTAACAAACACTTGTATGCAAATAAGAAAATGTAAATAAAATATGTTACAAAAAAAAATATCCAGGAATCCAGAAGCCCTTATGCTTCCCCCATAGTGGTGGCATGAAAGAAAAACAATGATGTGCGAGTGTGCATTGATTACCGGCACCTAAACAGCAGAACAGTCCCCGATCAATACACCACACATCAAGTGGACGAGGCTCTTCACTGTCTGGTTGGGAGCAAATGGTTTTCAGTACTAGATCTACGGAGTGGGTATTATCAAATTCCTATGTTGCCCGAAGACAAAGAAAAGACTGCATTCATCTACCCCTTGGGGTTCTACCAGTTTACTCGAATGACACAGGGGATATCGGGAGTGCCTGCCATGTTTCAACACCTGATAGAAAGAACTGTGGATGACATGAATCTACTCAAGGTTCTGGTATACCTGGATGATGTTTTTGGATGGACCTTAGAAGAATATCACCAAAGGCTACTGAAGGTTTTGGATCGAATCCAGCAGCAAGGGCTGAGGGTGTCCTTGGATAAGTGCCAGCTTTGTCGAACCAGTGTAATGTATATTTGCCATGTGATGTCAGCCGAAGGATCCAGTGTAGTTGGAAGCTCTCGAAACCTGGCCCCGCCACAGAATCTGCAGGAGATGAGAAGCTTCCTGGGGTTCTTCAATTATTATCGAAGGCTTGTGCAAGGGTTCGCCAACATAGCAGTGCTTTATCAAGAACATCATGGTACATAAGTTAGAATTCCTGGCTCTGAAGTGGGGGTGGCTGAGAAACTGCATGACTATCTCTACGGAGCCACTTTCACAGTGAGAACAGACAACAATCCACTGACCTACATACTGTCTGCCAAGTTGGATGCTACTGGACATCACTAGTTAGCAGCCTTGTCCATTTACAACTTTCAATTGGAGTATCGCCCTGGAATCAATCATATTGACGCTGATGCCCCATCCAGAAAACCCCCTCGCCGAAGATATATCAGAATCTACCCCCATCTAGATGGCTTCTGTGGCAATGATGAAAGCTATTTGTAGGAATTAAACCTTCCAGCATGCTGAGCCAGCGCGTCTTATCGACTGCCTTGGGGGAACAGCTAAGGGGGTTCCAGGGAGCTATTGTGATGCGACCAGTCTAAAGCCTCCGGAATTGCCACACATGACCCGAGCTGAGTTGAGACAAACACAGTTGAGAGACCCAGAACTACAGCAGGTGCTCCACACAAGAGAAAATTAAACTGAGGGGCCAAAAGACAGTAGAAACCTGACAAATCTGCAGACCTACTGCAAAGAATGGAAGTCGCTAGTGCTGAAAGGTGGGGTGCTGTACACGCAGAGTCAATTTAAAGGTTTGTGCTCCTGCGCTCAATACGTCCCCTGGCACTGCGCGCCCTTCATGATCAACATGGGCATCTGTTAAGCGAAAAAACACTGGAGTTAGTCCGAAGCGATTCTACTGGCCTCGATTGGGCCCAGAAGTAGACGAATTTTGACACAACTGCGCCGGATGCATCACCCGGAAAAGGCTCACTACTGCACTAGATGTATCACCCGGAAAAGGCTCAGCCGTCCAGCCGCAGCACTCCAGCACCTGCAGAGCTCTGGACACATGGATTTAGTCTGTGTCAATTTCCTGAGCCTTGAACTAGACAATAGCGGAACTCAGAATATGTTGGTGGTGACCGATCATTTTATCCGATATGCCTAAGCATATCCAACTAAAGATCAGAAGGCTACCACAATAGCCACGGTACTTTGGGACAATTTCTTTACATTACATTATGGCTGGCCCGCACGCCTACATTCTGATCAAGGGCGAGACTTTGAATCCAAGCTCATCAAAGAACTTATGCATTTGATTGGAGTAACGAAAACCTGGACATTCCCCTATGAGCCCCAAAGAGATGTGCAAGCTGAAAGTTTCAGTCGCACATTGTTGGGTATAATGGGCATGCTGAGTGCCAAAGAGAAACTCAAATGGAGTCTGCATGTGTCGACGTTAGTTCATGCATACAATTGTATGAAGAATGACAGCACTGGGTTCACCCCGTATAAGCTTATGTTTGGGAGAGATTCCAGGCTGCCCATAGACTTGAGTTTTGTGGTCTCTTCCGATGGAACTGGTGTGGAGAATTAATGTAAATTTGTGAAAGATCTTCAAGAACAATTATCTGAAGCCTTCCAACTGGCGCAAGCTTCTGAGGAACAGAATGCTCTGCAAAACAAGAAAAGACATGATCATCAAGTTAAATTTCATAATCTACAGCCTGGTGACCGGGTGCTCATAAAGAGTTTAGGGAACAGAGGACACAACACGTTGGGATACCGTTGGGATTATTGAGCAACAGTTAACAGGGTTGCCTGTGTTCAGACTATGAAAGGAAGGCACCTTGACGGATGTGAAGACTCTCCACCGAAATCACCTCCTACCCATAGGGGATGATGTGGACATAGCTCCAGCTGTTGCCAAAGTTCCTCTTTCGCCCAGTAAGAGGATCACCAGAAATCAACACCAGGAATCCTCCCACAGGAAGTTTTCCACCCTGTTGAGCCAAATACTGTACCGTCTGTAGGACCCAGGTCAAAGGAAAAGGAGAATGAGGAGGATGGAGCCCCTCCAAACTCAGAAGTGGCTAAGAGGCCCTCAGAAATCCAGGCCTGTTTTAGAAGAAGAGGAAGGGGTTGAAGATTCTGAGAGCATAATCATAGCGTACTGGCATAAAAGTGAACACACACCTCCTGTTCCCTCAGGACAATCTGAGAACAGTAGAAAGTTACCAGCATTTGGGAAAACTTTTCTTCCCACTACAAGAGGATTACATACAGAGTTCAGACCCGGTAACTATGGACAGGCCACTGGCATCAGTGGACAACCAAGAATCAGTGTCTGAAGACCATCAGAGCGTCACCATTCAGGAGACTAGATACATGGAGTACTTACCAAGGATTAGTCATCATCTAGAGGAATGGATAATCAGATACTCACCAAGGAGGTATGGTGAACCAGCACTCAAGTTGGTGTAACACTTGTGCTCAGGGAGAACAAGGAAGACCTTCCCTATGAAACACCCCACTGGCTAATAAATACAAAGGAGCCAGTGGAGCGAATCAACTGAAAGGGCATGGGTCAAAGACCACAGGAACACCAGATCTACTGTGGATATCACCAGGTCTACTAGGAGCGCCTCATCAGCACCTCTTCCGGAATGAGCTTGTAATGTACTCTGAGGAGACATGGTCAGAATTAGGTGGGATTCCAGTAGACTTAACCTGCCCTCACCTCCCCCCAGCCTTCCACTAACTGTGAATACCCTGAGTTGGCAGGGTATTTTACCTAACACTACTAGCAGTACAACTTAAGGTCCAGGATGAGTAGAAGAGGAAAGAAATGAGGAGGGAAGGTTATAGTTAGGTGCTATACCCGTACGGAACAAGGTTTGCTCTGGGGTCGGGTTTGTCAGTTATTGGGCGTCGAGTTGTATGTGTAAAGTTTGTTCTGTGTTAAGTCATTGGTCTGAGTGGTAGGCTGCAGCTATCAATAGAGTAGGGTGGGGTTAGTGAGAATTAAATCATTCCCCATTCTCATGAAAACAAATTGAGGTTACCTAAATATGTATTTGATGTGTGAAGTGTACCCTTTCAAACACCCCTCTGCCCAGGTAACGGAGGTAATGATAATTAATTATTTATTATCAGATGTCAATCAACTCATGCTTCCTAGCAGTATATTTATTTGATGTATCAAGTGTATTTCAAACACCCCTCTTACCAGGTTAATGAAGTGAGGCTATATAAGCATTTATTTATTCCCGTATGAAACATACTAATTTCCCCACCCCTCCTACTAAGGTACTGAACTAATGCTCTGGAAGTAAGTATGAACTACGGTAACACAATGTTATTTAATTAATCATTTGGTTCCATGTATAAACCACAAGCGCACCACTCCCGGCGCACAGAAGTGTAAAGTCACCAATGTTGTAAAGATGAATCGTTCTACATTGTCACACTTATAAAGAAGCTGTCCTAGCATTGTCAGCCATGTAAGACTGTGTCTGTTTTATTTAACCAGGTTCTTTGATGCAACGGTAAGTCATCAGGGCTGATCGACCCTAGGTCAGGGCCGAATCCCCCTCAGAACACCATGCAAATACTAGAGGTTTGCAAGAGGCGTGTACCAGATGAGTCACAACTTATTCCCCCTGGGTTTCATTTGCACGTGTGCAGTAAGGTGTGAGTATCTAGACTCAGGTCTCATACAGGTTGCTGGTTATTTATTCTTTCATACCAAATCAAGGGGAGAAACACCTTACATTCTGATAGGATGGCTTCCTATATCTCTATATACGGCTTAGTTGCCCAATCTAAACATTTCCACGCATACTTGCTTTTGTTAAGGTGGGATAAAATCAAAAGTTTTATATTCAAACATTCCAAAATACTCAAATCATATAAGGGATTGTTAAGCCCAAAACCCTGGTGAGACAGTGCACCATTCCGCATGCGTAAAGTAGCAGTAAAGAAGGTTGTGGGTCCCTCACTGCGGTACTCGGTCCAGCCTATCCCAGCTTCCTCACACATCCTATGTGGTGATGAAACAATGAAGCGCATGAGTGTGTTGGGGTGCTATGGCATGCACTCATACTTCATTCCTTTTGTGGACTTTTATGTAAGTGCCACCATCGCTTTCTGATGCCAGGAAGAATTTTTGGGAAGTTGAATGGAGGGTATTTAAAAACAGAAGCTGCTTTATTGAGTAAAATATGCCACTGAAGCCACGACTAGTTTTTCAAATTCCTTTCTTCTAAAATATGTGTGACACTTCATAGCCCTTTAAATAAGTAACTTGCTTATGATAGTGATTCTTTTGTGCGCTGCAGGAGTTTAACATGGGAGAACAAGACTCTATCTGCACGTTATAATTAATTTTAACAAAATAAAATGCCTACACATTTAGCTGCTCAAACTATTTTTCTGCAACCCATTACAACCTTATTTTTATAGTTCCAAACAGATTATTTATTTATGTGTGTGTGTATGAATAACTATACAATGTCCTAAATTAGATTAAGCATGACGCCAGGTATCAAAAGGAATGATACTGTGTTGACGTGTCTGTTATGAGTAAAATACCCACGACTGTTCGTGAACAACGCAAGTCACATCTGAGATTTGTGATGTCATAAAGGAGCTTGGCCTTGATACTCTATTTGGTTACGGAACTCCTATGCTTTGCAATATCTTTATAACTTTTTTAAAAAAAAATATTTATAGTGCAATAGCCAAAATTTTACTTTTAACACATTTTGACATACAATATATAAAAAAATGAGACAATTAAAACAAAAAAGAATATTAACCAGCAGTTTACAAAATTTAGGTAAAAACATACATCATAAAAAAGAGGAGAAGAGATAAAAAGGAAATTCTAACCAGCACAATTGAAACAAATAATTCAAATTGTTACTAACTTCAATTCCCTAAACATCTTCCCACCTCAATTAATAAAGCCGTCTCATTACCAGAAGCTAATCTTGCCCAAAAATCATCGGTATTCAAATAAGACTCATCATGGACAAATCTACCCAAAAATCTGGCCCTAATGATCCAGGTCCCAGAACAATTAGAAAGTAAATGCTTAATAGTCTGTACTTCACTACTTGAACATCTGTCACATATTGAAACAGTTCCCCCTTCTTTATCTCTGATAGCTAATAATTCTAGGGTAGGGAGTAAGTTTAAACGGAATCTCAAAAAAGCAGATCTAAACCAAGGATTAGGGGATTTCTTTAAATAAGCCGGTATAAACGATAAACGTTTATCCAGCAATGTCAGAGAGGCTGATCTTTTGGTTCTTCACATATCATCAATCGTTTGAATCCAATCAGCCAATTTCATTTTTTCTTTCACTTTTAAGGGGTTCTATAAAAGCAACTCAGCATCGCAGTCACAGCCAGACAGTAATTCCAGAAATGTTTGTCCTAACCTGTGCAGAAAATCATTGTTTCCTTGTTCAAGCTCTATAGCTACTTCCTCAAAGAGGGAGTTCTTGGGGGGATTTAAAATTGACCTATAGAGAGTCAATCACTTCCAATCTAGCCACGATCTAAGTGACGAGAGACCAAGTTCATAGCGCAAACAAACAATGGGAACACAATCTGGAAGACCCAACATACGTTTCCAAATCCTGGATTCAATTACATCCCATTCTATCTCCAAAGCTACAGAGTTATAATCCAAACCATATAGAATTATGGGGACTACCTTCCCGATATAAAATCTTATAAGGGGAAGGATAGTAAATTTGCCAAACTTGGAATTAATTTTTTTCATCTGAGCACCCAATTTGACTAATTTTAGTTCAATAGAAGACAACAGACTATCCTTAGATGGAAAAGATCTCAATTTGGTTCCCAGATAAGTTAGTTCCGAAACGACCTCTACCTGAGATTGATCCAACTTCCAGACAAAATTCTTCACTATTTTATTTGGTCTCTTTAATAGAAGAATCTTGGATTTTAAAGGGTTTATTCTTAATTTATTGATCCTAGCATAAGATTCTAAAGCGGACAACAGACGTTGCAGCCCCACTTGTGAATAATCCAGGACTACTACGTCATCAGCATATGCTAGCCAATTAATTTTTACATTACCAATGGAAGGAGATATTAAACCAATATTCTGCAACCATTCAGCTAGATCCGCCATAAAGAGGATGAAAAGCAGGGGAGCTAATAGACAGCCTTGACATACCCCTCTAGTAATCCTAATTGGATCAGAAAGTAAGCCCGACCTACCAAGTCTGACCCGCATATAATTGTTGGAATGCAGCTCTCTTAGAATAGAAAGTAAGCTGGGAGGTATTCCCCAAGCATCCAGTTTTCCCCATAATAAGTTCCTATCAACCATATCAAATGCCTGGGATGGGTTAATCCAGGCTCCAAAGAGAGAATGGCCACCCTTGGTAAATAACTTAGCAGCAAGGCAACTCAAGACCAGCCCATTCAGTGATGTAGAAAGGCCCTTTCCAAAACCAGATTGTTGCTCGGAATAATTCCCTTTGTTTTTGCCCAGGATTCCAATTTCCCTAGAATGACGCCCGAAAAGATTTTACTATCCGCATCGAGGAGATAGATAGGTCGATAATTGGAAGCCAGTAGTCTATCACCCTTCTTATATTGTTTCCAGGATTCAGGAATTTATCTTTATAATAAACATTCGGGGGTATTTTTATCACATATCAGGCTCAGCCTGCCCTATAAGGCAATGCTACGCATCACAGTGTTAACATGGGCCAACTTTTATGATCTAAGATGGGGCTTTTTTGGGTGAAAGCAGACCCTTTTGAGTTAATACACTGTTCATTTGGTAGGTTTGGCCATTGTTAATGACCAAATATGGATAAACATCATGCACCATTTGCCAAAAATGTTACCAACAACTCCTCTTTGAGTAGTACTCGGTCTGTTATGAAAAGTAATATATCGCCATTTGCGATTGTGGGCGTTTTTTTCATTTGTTCCCTGGACCATTGTGTGTCCTAGTCCAAAAAAAACACCACCCCGCACACAGATGCTTTTCGTCAAGTGCTATCAGGAGAGCAGGCAGGTCTATGTAGGTACAGGTGGATGGCAACCGGAGGCCAGCCAGGCTCGCTGCCCACCCAGAGCACCAGCGCACTCTCTATTCTTCGCTTCCCTCTATTGCCGCCGCCTGGTCTTGGAGCTGTGATGGATTGGAGTTTGGCTGCAGCACGGATTGGCACAGCCAGTATCCCCTGCGCACAGAAGCATCATTTCACAGCACCGCCTGCCGCCGCCACCACTTCCATTGGCATTTTCTTTTGAATTCTGGCATGGGGCGCTCCCGTGAAGACTTATGCTGCCTTGCTGCCTTGTCAAGTTTACCTCCCTCCTTTTTCCAATTTGTGTTCACCAATAAGTGGGGGTCCTACCGGGTGTATAGAAATCCTATTAAGATGAAATGTGTCAATGGTGCTCTTCGTCTGCTAAATCCCCCAGGACGGAGTGAGGACGGATATGCATTTGTGGAACTGTAATTCTTCACCTCCGTTTCTTTCTGGATAAAACTCTGAGTACACTGCATCTGCTTATCAGTTCTTGTGATCTGTGGTTGTTAATAGTCTACGTCAGGGGAGACGACTTATGAATTTCCCGGGGTGGGGGAGGCAAATACAGGAAGTAGCATCACTGGCAGTTATAGGACCGCAAATTTCCATGTATTCGCCAACTTGGTGCAATGGCGCGCGGGGGGGATGAAAGCGCGCGCAGTGCAGAACAGTGGAAACATTGGCTAGCATGCACTGCATATACTAAAGTCAAATAAGAAGGAGATTTAAGCCTTCGAGTTGCATTCCAGTAGGCCATCACTGCCCCTACTCCACCCCTCTATAATCATCCAGGTTGTAGTAGCCCTCAAAAGGCAGAGCAACACAGCTAGGATGGGAGAACGAAATGCCGTCCCATCCTGTGAGTGTTTCAAACGTCAGAGCAAAGACTGTGCGTGTGCCTCCTACCTTGGAGCACAATCTCACTAATTTGGTGCAAATCTCGCAAGTGAGAGCATGGGAATCCCCTGCGTGTGTGTGGGCTCCAGACCCTGGATCACATGCTCACTTCTTCAGTGTGAAACTCTGGCCAAGGCTCTTTGGGCAAGCATTCAGGATTGGTCTCACACCTATAAACAGTGTGATATATTGAGTGGGCACCTCAATCCTTGGAGCATAGTATCAACCGTTGCTGCTAATCTCACAAATGAATGTACAGTTTCACTCTTGGTCATCTCAGTGACCCCATGTATATTAATGGAGTCAGTCTCCCATCTGGGAAGACAATTATATTTCTGTTAAAACACTCTGAATGTAGCATTCACCAGGTCATCCCAAACACTGTGGTGCATTGCGTGAAAATCCTGGCCCTGGGCATCCTCTTCCTTCTTGGCATTGACCTTTACGCCTGCTCTCATGTGGCCGATGGATCACAGCGTTTGCATTTGACTTTTCCCAAAACAAGGTTGAAATCCATGAATTCGGTTGGGTTTGCAAAGGAATGAGTGTGTGATTGCTTAGAGTGGGGGTCCCTCAACACGCCCAAATGTTCCCTGGTTTTCCTAATTCTGCATGTTGCTCCCCCTATTTGGATCCCTGCATAGGCACACCGCACACTCTGCGTGGAGTCTCTACAAGGCGCTCGACTACTCGTAGAGAGGTGCCAAGTCTGTGCGAAGTCCCTGCCAAGCCCAGAAAAGTCCTGCAAAGTCGATTCCATGAATCATGAAGGGGATTTTGCGGGCAGAATGGCACGCAAAGTCCAGATTCTCCCCAAAATGAATTCCATGAATCAGGCCCTCAGAGCTTTGGAATTATACTTAGATTATATAACCAGGGTTTTGATAGTGAAACAACAGAAGCATAAAAGCTGCGTGGGAATCCCTGAGCCTTTTATCATTGTGGCTTGGTCTTACTATCTGTATTCTTTTAGGGGCACATCCATCAGTAGGAATTATTTGGATGAAAATCAATCTCCTTTCCGGTCACTTTTATTTTATTTATTCATAAAGCGCTTACCCCTAAGCACTATGCAATAGTCTAAAAACGGTACAATTTCAAATGAAGGAAAAACTTTACAAAAATACATGTTTAGGCTGCTAAAGAGAAGAGAATAGATGAGATGGTATTTTAGAAGAGAATAAAAAAGAGGAAAAGATGAAGATGAATGAATGGAGACAGGAGGGGAATTCCAGTGCTTAGAAGTGAGGGGTGCAAAGGAATGATAACAATATTGAGCACAGGGAGGTTTGGGTACATCCAGAAGAAAAAGAGATTGCGAGGGAAGAGAACGAGGCAGAGAATAGCAAGAGGAGAGTCAAGAAGGATAGGGTGGTCCGAGGCCGTGTAGACTTTTGAACGTTAAACAGAGAAAATAAAATAGAAGGCGAGCTTCAAAGGAGAGCCAGGATAGAGAGTGGAGAGCAGATGAAATAGATGATCACGAAGGTAGAAACAGAATAACACAGATCGATTGGTTATAGATGGGATGGAGAGGAGCCAGATGATATGTCAGAAGACCATTCAGAAGAGACGAGCAGTACAATAGCTGTCGAGACTTGCCGCGTAGTGAAGAGTATTGAGCCTCTGTCCACAAATCACCCACAGGGAGAGAAAGATAAACACTCCCTGTGAGAGCTTTGAGGCCACAGGTGGTTTGTTGGTTGTAGAATCAGGTGGCGCCGAGGACTCCAGAGGCTGTTGGAAGGAAGTCGGGGTTAATACAGGCAAAGACAGTGCTTTAGTTAAGAGTGAATAAAGGATACTTTCTTACCTATGTTCAATGGAAGGGAGCCTGAGGAATTGGTGCAAGGGAGCGCCGATGATTCAAACAGGTAAGTACCTGGAGGCGGGTACGAGCTGACCACCAGTAACCCGTAATGATTTCCAAGACTGAACAGAAGGAAGGTCTTAAACCTTCCAAGGGTCGAAATCCGGGTTGTAGCAAGTGAACAGATAGGGAAAATCCAAAGCAGTCCGTTAAGTGCAAAAAGGGTCCAAAGTACCAGTATCCGTGCAGAGTATCGGCAACCGTATCCAAGGAGCAAGAGTTAATCAAATCCGTGCGAGTAAGCCTGAGGTCGAAATCCGATGAGGTCAAAAAACGAAAGTCAAGAACGCCGAACAGTGTTAGAGAACAGCTGTGAAGCGGCGAGTGATTCAAAGCTCCCGGCTTTTATGCGAGCCGCCTCCCGATCACGTGAGTGGGGCTCCGTGCACGTGATCGGGAAGATGATGTGCAACCAGGAAGCGATCGCGATCGGCTGTTCCAGCCCGATCGCAATCTCCATGGCAGTTGCCATTGGAGATGAGGAAACAGACCACACCGTCCTCTTCGTGTGATCCGCAACCATCGGTGATGGCGACTCCCCTGCACCCTAGGTGATGGGACGTGAGGAGGGTTGGGCGGTGAACCGGGGAGCCTGACAGTATTTTGTATCGGAGTGTCATGCAGGGTGTTGTGTGGGTGTGTGACTGACCTATCGTGCATAACAGAGCCCCCCCTCAATGGCCCACGACCGCGTGGGCAGGTGGGATGGTTTGAATGAAAATGGGAGACAAGCCTCGGAGCATGGACGTCACTCGCGGGGACCCAACACCGCTCCTCCGGACCATAACCCGCCCAGTCCACCAGATACTGGAGACAACCACGAACCATACGAGAACCCAGTATGCCCGACACCTCATATTCCACAGAGTCACCCACAGACACAGGGCCAGGCGCAGACCTAAGGCGAGTAGGAGCAGGACAAGGCTTTAGCAGAGATGTATGGAATACAGGGTGAAGGCGCCAGGAGGCGGGAACCGAAAGGCGATAAGCCACAGGGTTGATCACAGCAGATATCCTGTACGGACCCACAAAACGGGGTAGCAATTTGCGACAACCGGGCAGGCGGAGGTGACGAGAGGAAAGCCACACCCTGTCCCCCACTACATAGGAAGGTGCAACGGCCCTCCGCCGGTCAGCCGCAGATTTAGCAGAGACTTGGGACTCACGAAGGTGAGCGAGAGTCCGGGCATGAACGGACGAAAGGTCACGTGCACAGGAAACAGCAGCAGGGTTAATGGAATGTGTAAGGTCTGGAACAGGTAAGGTGCGGGGGTGTTGGCCATATAAGACAAAAAAGGGAGAAAAGCCAGTAGAAGAATGCAGAGCATTATTATACGAGAATTCAGCGAGATGTAGTACACTCAGCCAGGACTGTTGGTGCTGTAGAATGAGGCAACGTAAATATTGCTCCATGGCCTGGTTCACCCTCTCCGTCTGGCCGTCTGTCTCCGGGTGATATGCGGAGGAAAAACGGGGATCAATGCCCAAGAGGCCTGTGAGCGCCCGCCAGAACCGAGAAGTGAACTGGGGTCCCCTGTCTGAGATTATGATAGTGGGTAACCCGAAAAGACAGAAGATTGACCTAAAGAAAAGGTCGGCCAGAGCCGGTGCAGATGGGATGCCAGAACAGGGAACAAAACGAGCCATTTTAGAGAATGAATCGACCACTACCCAAATGGTGTCGAAGCCCTTGGTTCGAGGTAGGTCTGTCACAAAATCCATCGACACTGTGTGCCAGGGCCTAGGAGGTATAGGCAAGGGAAGTAAGAGTCCCACTGGACGTCCCCGGCGATGTTTACATTGGGCACACACGGCGCACGTGTTGACATACCCTTCAACATCGCGCTTCATGGAGGGCCACCAACACCATCGCCTGAGGAGGTCCAGCGTGTACGCTTCTGTCCAGGATGACCATTAATGGCACTGTCGTGGGACCATTCTAGTGCAAGATTACGAGTGTCGGATGTCGGTAACCATAATTTGTTTTGTATGAATGGCAGCCCATCATGTAACACCGGATCCCACTCAGAGGTCTGTTCGGGATGTAACGAAACCCATGCGCAAATGGACTCTAGAAGCGGTAAAGGAGGAGTACAGAGGCAAATGACATGCTGATCTAATAGTTTATCAGGGAAAACAGGCAAGGATACCCCACCAGGAGAACGTGATAAAGCGTCCGCCTTCCCGTGGGACAGACCCGACCGGTGTTTTATCTGGAAGTCAAAGGCTGCAAAGAATAAATGCCACCGCACCTGCCGACTATTGACACACTTGAGTGAGGCTAAATCTTGAATGTTACGATGGTCCGTGTACACCGTGACTGCATGTCTTGCTCCCAACAGGTGATGCCGCCAGACCTGAAAGGCATCCTTGATGGCCAACAATTCCTTCTCCGTAACCGTATAGTGCGTTTCTGTAGGGGTAAACTTTCGAGAATGAAACGCCACCGGGTGTAGCCGACCGGAACAAGGACAATGTTGGGATAATACCGCTCCAAGAGCAAAGGAGGATGCATCCGCCTCTACAATGAAGGGGAGTTCCGGGTCGGGATGCTTCAGCACAGGAGCGGTAGTAAATGCAGCTTTTAGCGCATCAAAAGCCTTTTGGTGTTGTTCCAACCAGATAAAAGGCAACTTGGGACTGGTCAAAGCAGTAAGAGGTGATACAAGAGACGAGAAATCCTGGATAAAGCGCCTGTAAAAATTCGAAAACCCAAGGAATGATTGTAATGCCTTAACATTACAGGGTTTTGGCCAGTCCAAAACTGCACGAACCTTGGATTGATTCATTGCTAAACCCCCAGGGGTAATGTGGAATCCCAAGAATTCCACACTTCCAGTATGGAACTGACATTTTTCTGGCTTTGCATAGAGTGAAAAATGGCGAAGCCGAGATAATACCTCGCGGACATGTAGTACATGTTCTTTCAGGTCCTGTGAAAATATCAGGATGTCATCGAGATATACCGCTACACAGATGTCTAACAAGTCATGAAAAATCTCATTCATGAAACGCTGAAACGTAGCAGGGGCGTTACAAAGCCCGAAGGGCATGACTACGTACTCAAACAGTCCGTAACGAGTGCAAAAAGCCGTTTTCCACTCGTCTCCGGGGCGAATTCTGATTAAATTATAGGCTCCGCGGAGATCGAGTTTCGTGAAGATGTTGGCGTGACTCAACCTGTCCAACAATGGTGTAATCAGGGGTATAGGATACCGGTTGTTTATGGTGATAGCATTCAAGCGTCGGTAGTCCACACAAGGACGTAAGTCGCCCTCCTTTTTGGGGACAAAAAAAATAGGGCTAGCTGCCGGAGAGGTGGAAGGACGTATATGGCCAACCTTTAGAGCCACTTGAATGTATTCTTTCAATGCCTGTTCTTCTGAGGGGGACAGGGAGTAAATACGTCCTGAGGGAATGCTGGAATCAGGGATGAAATCAATAGGGCAATCGTAAGAACGGTGTGGTGGTAGTACCTCCGAAGAACCCTTGTCAAAGACCTCATGAAAGTCCTTATATTCCTTAGGGATATTTGTCGCCACCACCCCCACTATGTGAGACTCCAAGGACGTGGACGCTTCCTCGTGTAGGGTAAGTTGTGCGACGGCTCCCAAGGCACGTGAAGGAGATTCGGTGTCGTCAGGTGCGGTGAGGCAAAAATTCTGGCAGATTTCCGATTCAAAGTGAACCTGCCCAGACTTCCAGTCGATTAAAGGGTTGTGTTGATGTAACCATGGGAGCCCTAGTATAATCCCGAATTGGGGCATCGTAATCAAATCAAAGGATATGACTTCCTGATGTATTTTCTGTATAGTTAGGGTGATCGGGGCTGTTTGCTGTCGAATTGGGCCAGAAATCAGTGCTGTGCCATCCACCGCCTGTACTGGTTCCGGACGTTGTTTGGTAATCAGGGGCAGATTCAATGACCCGGCCAGGTTTATATCGACATAATTGCCAGTGGCACCAGAATCGATATAGATCGAAACAACATGAACGATGTCGGGTGTGGGTTTTAACGTAGCCTTTACCATCACCGGCCTGATCCTGCCAAATGTGGGGGACCTGTCCGAGGGAGTTGAAGGATTGCTCGATCCGGCCCCCGGATCTAGGGTCGAGCATTCCGAAAAACCGGATTTTTTAACTTGGGCGTCTGGGACAGGACTTTATAAAATGCCCACTCAGGCCACAGTAGAAGCAGGCATGGTCGGTTCTTCTGCGGTCCCTTTCTAGTTGTGTGATCGGGCTACGAATACCGCCTATTTGCATAGGTTCACCACCGGTATCAGAGGAGGGGGAGGATAAACTAGGAGTAGGGAACCCTGTTTCGAACCTGCGTCCGGAACGCCTTGCATCGATCTGTAGGGCGAGATCCACTAAGTCAGTATGAGATGTGGGCAAAGAAGGAACGACGGACATAGCATCCTTCATGGTACTATTAATCCCCCGGTAAACCACTACTGCCCTTTTGGGTTCAGGCCAAGATGTTTCAGCAGCCAGTTGGTTAAATCGGGCAATGTACTCTATGAGTGACCCCTTTCCTTGAGTTAGATCCAACAATTCAAGATCCCGGGATTGGGCTTTGTGACGTGTGTCGAATACATGAGACATTTCTGTGACCAATAACTCGAAATCATATAGGACAGGGCTATTGTTTTCCAGTAGGGGATTGGCCCATGCTGCCGCAGTGCCGGCCAGATGGGACAAGGTGAAAGCTGCCTTTGTGGTGGAGTCGGGAAAGGCCTGAGGTCTACAAAGAAAATGTAGCTTGCATTGATTTACAAAAGTGCGGTACTTTCTGGGGTCTCCGTGGAATCTTTCTGGAGCAGCCAAGGGAAAAGGTGTAGGCATGAGTACAGGAATTTGTGGCGCTACAGGGGGAGTAATAGGTTGGACAACTGGGGGTTGGGCAGCGGCTTCCCCAAACTCTACATCAGCGGGTAATGGGTGTTGTACACTTTGGATTAAATCTAACCTCTGATGTATAGCCGCGTTGGCGGCTGTCATGTCTGCCCTCAAAACTGTGAGTGCCTGTATCAATGCAGCCATGGGGTCCTCGGCTACAGGCTCCATACTCAACACAACGCAAGGCTTCACAGTCTGTCGAGACTTGCCGCGTAGTGAAGAGTATTGAGCCTCTGTCCACAAATCACCCACAGGGAGAGAAAGATAAACACTCCCTGTGCGAGCTTTGAGGCCACAGGTGGTTTGTTGGTTGTAGAATCAGGAGGCGCCGAGGACTCCAGAGGCTGTTGGAAGGAAGTCGGGGTTAATACAGGCAAAGACAGTGCTTTAGTTAAGAGTGATTAAAGGATACTTTCTTACCTATGTTCAATGGAAGGGAGCCTGAGGAATTGGTGCAAGGGAGCGCCGATGATTCAAACAGGTAAGTACCTGGAGGAGGGTACGAGCTGACCACCAGTAACCCGTAATGATTTCCAAGACTGAACAGAAGGAAGGTCTTAAACCTTCCAAGGGTCGAAATCCGGGTTGTAGCAAGTGAACAGATAGGGAAAATCCAAAGCAGTCCATTAAGTGCAAAAAGGGTCCAAAGTACCAGTATCCGTGCAGAGTATCGGCAACCGTATCCAAGGAGCAAGAGTTAATCAAATCCGTGAGAGTAAGCCTGAGGTCGAAATCCGATGAGGTCAAAAAACGAAAGTCAAGAACGCCGAACAGTGTTAGAGAACAGCTGTGAAGCGGCGAGTGATTCAAAGCTCCCGGCTTTTATGCGAGCCGCCTCCCGATCACGTGAGTGGGGCTCCGTGCACGTGATCGGGAAGATGATGTGCAAACAGGAAGCGATCGCGATCGGCTGTTCCAGCCCGATCGCAATCTCCATGGCAGTTGCCATTGGAGATGAGGAAACAGACCACACCGTCCTCTTCGTGTGATCCGCAACCATCGGTGATGGCGACTCCCCTGCACCCTAGGTGATGGGACGTGAGGAGGGTTGGGCGGTGAACCGGGGAGCCTGACAGTATTTTGTATCGGAGTGTCATGCAGGGTGTTGTGTGGGTGTGTGACTGACCTATCGTGCATAACAATAGCCGAGAGAAGAGCCGAGACAAGAATCTTGTCAGCAGAAGTAGAAAGAGAAGGCTGGATTTTACGGATGTTAAATAATTGGCAGTAGCAGTTTCGAGAAATACAAGATATATGAGCAGTAAAGTTAAGAGTGAAGTCGAAGGTCCCCCCAATCGTACGTGCAGTGGCAGAAAAGGGGAGATTCACGGGGGAGGCAAAGGAAGGCTAGTGGGGAGAAGGGGAAATAGAAGAGGATGGGGAGAAAAGAACATATGTGTTAGAGGTGTTAAAGTCCCAGAAACATGAGTGCAACCATTGGTGAATATCAAACAGACAGGCAGAAAGAGAAGAGTGAAGAATGTCAGAGAAGTTAGAAAATGAAAGAAATATTTGTGAGTCTTCTGCATAAAAGTGAGCAATGGCAATTACAGCAGAGGAGAGAGATACAAATACAAGGGTCACACCGTATTGCAAGAAGCACCTAAAACAGACATCAGAGAAGCACCACCATCGCCATCTCATCTGCTCATGACATCCGGTATGAATCATTCGCAGGAGATCTTGGGGATGGCCTCCTTCAATTTAGGGTTGCCGAGGATGAGGATCAGAGAGTTAACCAAGGGATACAACAACATTATGCTTTTGTAAATATAGAATGCAGCAGTTTCTTCAAACCAAGAATCATCTGTAATGCCCATCATCAAACACACATAAAAGCAGACATTTAGTGCCAGGAGGGACAGGATGGTTCTGGCTGCCCTAATGTGGGCCTCCATGCTGGGCCCTCCATTAAACCCTGATGTGTTCTGCTGCATCCTCTGGGTGTGTCTGTACAGGGAAGTTAGAACCAGCACAGCTGACACTAGTATCAGGACCATTGGCACAACACATCCCATGACGGACATCAGCAGCTTATGGGAAAGGCTCATTCTAATCACTGTGCCTGTCAAGCTGCTGTTGGTACTTGTGGAGTTTACTGTGAATTGGTCCTCGTGAAGAGACAAGATTGTTGGGATACTGGTGCAGAACGATGCCAGTATGGACCACGTAAGGAGCCAGGGAACAATCCCGGAGATCCCCTGCTTCAGGCGGGCAAGCAGGGGGTGGCAGATGTTGATGATCTTGACACAGTAGAAGACACAGAGCCAGGTGTTGATCCAGAAGGTGGAGTACGTAAACAGGGGCCCAAGGATGAAGAAGATTTTATGGACCCTGTTGTACATCTCTCTCCAGAGGATGCGGCTCAGATGTTCTGCTGACATGTTGAACAGCAGAGGAATGTTGACTAGCGCCAGGGAGAGTAGCAAGAGATTGCATGCAGTTGGCAGGTGTCTGCTCGCAACCCTTTGAGTTGAGATCACAGCTGTTATGAAGGCGTTGGTCGTGAAGCCCATTAGCACTTTAACTCCGTTTATTACCAGGAATACAATCTGAAATGGAGGCATACTGTTCATCTTCCTTGGTCCCTTGGCCTCTGCCTTTTGGTGGGCTCTGCTGTTGAGAAAGGGATGTGCTTGCAAACACTGTTCAAGCTTGTGGTTGTTTGAGAATCCAGCCGATCCTGTATTTTCCACAATTACCTTGTTTTATGACAACCCGATGATGGGCTCTTTTAGAAGAAACTGTGTGTTTGTGAATAATGTAACATCGAGTTTAGTGATCTTCAATCCAAGAAAATGTGGAAGCAGTCAGTGAGTCAGTACAGCACCAAAGACAGTGGAGAACTGTGCACACTGCCGATGTGTCTGCTTTTTAGAAGAGTCCAATGGATCGCACCCTACTGGAGTCTCTTGTGAAGCAACTGGAGGAAGGAACAGTCTCTTAACAGAGGAGGATTGCTCCTCCCAAAAAGGTTTCTTGAAGGATACGCACACTCACGTTATCTAAAGATGACAGGCTGCTTTCTCTCCAAGAGGGTGTGTCTACGATTACAGGTGAGGCCCTCTGTAGTCTGTGTCTCCTCCCCTCCATTAGATTATCCTTCCCTCCAGTCTCTTTCCTTTTCCATGATGCTCCAATCCCCTCTTGAGCTTGTCTGTTGTGCCCAACCCTGTCTTTTTGCACTTTGCTCCATTGCCCAACCCATATCTCACATCATCAGAGCTCTCTGCTTTTGGCAACACCTACAAACACACAAGGATTATTTTTTCAGGCGCATGGTCCCTGGCCGAAATGACTACACACGAAGTACACAATCCACTCGCACTCCTCTAAAATCCTGGCAGAATCTAGTAGAGTCAATCAGCACTCCTCTGTGTGGGTTAATTCTTTGTGTTTCTTGCTGAAAATGACAAACAATTGAGAACCCACATTTGGAATAAATATAGTTTGCAATGTCCTGTGCTCAACAACAAACAGTCCAACTTATGTTCGTGTATGCACAGTGTGTGGTGGAGGAGTAACGTGCCCCTTTATTTCACCAACCACCGGTGATACCATTAATTGAAAACAAAAATGGAATTAAAAAAAAGTTGGTTAAAATTCCCTCTAAGTGTTTGATTGTTTCCATGAAGTCAGCAGTTGGAGTGAACTAGCATCAGGGTTGTGAAAGTCCATTTCAAAATCAAAGCCTCCCTAATGAGTCTGCACATGGTGGATGGTTCTCAAAGCCTCCCTAATGAGTATGCACATGGTGGATGGTTCTCAAAGCCTCCCTAATGAGTCTGCACATGGTGGATAGATCTCAAAGCCTCCCTAATGAGTCTGCACACGGTGGATCGATCTCAAAGCCTCCCGAATGAGTATGCACATGGTGGATCAATCTCAAAGCCTCCCTAATGAGTCTGCACATGGTCGCACATGGTGGATGGTTCTCAAAGCCTCCCTAATGAGTCTGCACATGGTGGGTAGATCTCAAAGCCTCCCTAATGAGTCTGCACATGGTGGATAGATCTCAAAGCCTCCCTAATGAGTATGCACATGGTGGATGGTTCTCAAAGCCTCCCTAATGAGTCTGCACATGGTGGATAGATCTCAAAGCCTCCCTAATGAGTATGCACATGGTGGATGGTTCTCAATGCCTCCCTAATGAGTCTGCACATGGTAGATAGATCTCAAAGCCTCCCTAATGAGTCTGCACATGGTGGATAGATCTCAAAGCCTCCCTAATGAGTATGCACATGGTGGATGGTTCTCAAAGCCTCCCTAATGAGTCTGCACATGGTGGATAGATCTCAAAGCCTCCCTAATGAGTATGCACATGGTGGATGGTTCTCAATGCCTCCCTAATGAGTCTGCACATGGTAGATAGATCTCAAAGCCTCCCTAATGAGTCTGCACATGGTGGATGGTTCTCAAAGCCTCCCTAATGAGTATGCACATGGTGGATGGTTCTCAAAGCCTCCCTAATGAGTCTGCACATGGTGGGTAGAGGCAGGACCTTATTATTAGTTTGACACAATTACAGCAAACTCATTTACCCATAGGGCCACTTGGTTTGGAGGCAAATCCGCCATACTGTGAGTGCCAGGGTGGAAGGCATGCTATCCCCCATTATGGAGTCCAATTGGAGATTGGAGGAATTATCACCTGCGAATCATCTGATGGCGATAATTGCAAACACATTTTTTTATAGAGGAACTACCTTTTTTTTAGGTATTTCCTTTAAGTTACCACCAAACTTGGAATGTGGCAGCATGGTAAAAGTGGTAGTGAAACCGTTCATTTTCTACTGTATATGCCTTACTTATAATGGTGCCTATATGGTGAGTATACACTGACTGTAAGAACTAGAGGGGAAACGTCAGCAGCGTTCCATTAACGCTCAGTGTATCCGTTGAGAAAAGCCTTCTCTACCTCGAGCAGGCGGCGAAAATCAGGAAACCCTGACATTTGATACAGAAATACAGAAACTTACCCGCAAGATTTCCAAATGAGAGTATTTCACTCTATTTTTTGAAGGGGAGAGTAAAAGGATTTGGGGATTAAATTCCCAATTCCCAGTCCCAATTGTTGTATTTTGTTAATGTTTTTAAATCTTAACAAGGCATCGTTTTGTAAATCCTACTTCTTTGCACCTAGTAATTAAGTTCCTCTTCAGATCATAATATGAGAGCTGTTTCCAATGTCATTGATCTGCCTGTACCACAGTGCCAAACACATTTGTGGAGTTGTGTTGGTGGAAGTTTGTATTTTGCTAGAAATATTTGTACCCTCTATTTTCTTTTGTTGGTTGTATTTGCTTGTTTGTAGGGCGTAAATGTGGCTGGTTCAAGGTTTATCTATAAGGCTGTATACCTATAGACACTGTTGTGAATGCTTAGCAAGGGTCCTTTCTGAAAATAAAACACAAATAACGAAATCCAGCCACATTCCACTAAAATACAGCTGCACTACTGTTATTCTTTTCTTCACTTGCTCTTACAATAACTCAAGATGGGCTTTTTCACACTCCCAGAATGCAATGGGGCCGCATGAAATATGAACACATTCTATTGCATTTTCTCAATTGGTTGTCACTTTAATCTAGTGGATTTACCAACACGGGGAGGGTGGCTAGATTTGTTTTCTTCTGGCAACAGATCTATCACTCCTCCTTGCAGCTGGGTAATTGAAGGAGAGATACTCCGTTCCCCAAGTACAGGCGTGATGGCGCACAGGGGAGGCATATAAGTATACGACATTCTTGATCATCAGTGTGGTAAGGGTGTCTGTGTGTGGGATGCAGTAAGATCACGGTTTGCGGGCGGCTGCGTGGAGAGGGATAAACATTTCGATATCACCTTCTATTGTGTCATTGTGCGTTGTTGATAGTGTTCCATTAAATCTTTCATCCTTATCATTTACGATTCCATGTTTGAGTGCAGGCAATACCCCCTCTCTGCAGGGGTCTGACGCCTTAGGCTCTCCACATGTTTTGAACTATAACTCCCATTGACCCTAACAAGCATAGTCATTGGTGAGGGAACATTGGGGTCATAGTCCAACACACTAATAGAGCTGCAGGTCACAGATCCCTGCTCTAAAGGTAAACATTGCGACTCACGAGAGAAGAAGCTTACGCTTATGTCTTTACACAATTTCTTTTAAGCATCATCCAGCACTCTTCTGGCCACCTACGTGGTCATTGTTCAAAATCTCTCTACAACGATATATCCTACATGGAGTGATCGTCACATCATAGCCTACCCTTAATCTCCGTCATGGTGTAACCATTTGCATATCAACACATCACCATTCTTTATATCCTTCATGGAGTGATCGTCACATCATAGCCTACCTCTAATCCCTGTCATGGTGTAACCATTTGCATCTCAACACATCACAATTCTTTATATCCTTCATGGAGTTAACGTCACAACATAGCCTACTCTTAATCTCCATCACATCATAGCATACCCTTAATATCTGTCACATCATAGCCTACCCTTCATCTCCGTCACATCATAGCCTACCCTTCATCTCCATCATGGTGTAACCATTTGCATCTCAACACATCATCATTCTTTATATCCTTCATGGAGTGATCGTCACATCATAGCCTACCCTTAATCTCCGTCATGGTGTAACCCTTTGCATCTCAACACATCACCATTCTTTATATCCTTCATGGAGTGATCGTCACATCATAGCCTACTCTTAATCTCCATCACATCATAGCATACCCTTAATATCTGTCACATCATAGCCTACCCTTCATCTCTGTCATGGTGTAACCATTTGCATCTCAACACATCACCATTCTTTGACCCTGGCTCAGTGCATTTATCTTTAAAAAAACACTCCATCCCACTATCCCTTAAGTGTCTCTCGATTCCTCCTTTGTTAAACATCATTTCATCACCATTATGTTCAAATTAAATAAATTAGCATACCAATATGGACACGCTGCTGAACAGGTGTGGTGAATCCTATGCTCGGTTGCTTCCCCGACCCTGAGCTGACCCCTCCAGGTCTGAGGATGACAAGGAAATGTGATCTTCAATGCAAACTACGCCTGCTGGGGACTGTCTGAAAGAGAAGCAGATGGCGCTACTTACCTCCTAGATGCAGGTTCTGACTCCCAGTGAGGGTCCTGGGGGTCATTTCTGAGGGAATGCTGAGATGTTATATTCCTTAGTGATGACCTCAATGGGCATGTGAAAGTTTACCCTAAGACAGTCGCACTGATGTAAGTACGAGTCCTTCGAGGGCTGCTCCAGTCCGTAACACATTGGATCACTTCAATAGCAGGAGCACCTGCTATTTTTTTAGTTAAAGAAATGAGGTGTATCATGTGTCATGAAAATCGACCTGGCAAGACTTTGGCCAAAGCACCGCCTCATATGCAACCTGCTAAGCGTAACCATATCGCTTGGATATTTGCATAACGCCAGAGCAGCATGTGTCTTCGTGCCTCCCCCACCGCAGCTGATTTTTCAGGACCATCATACCTCGTTGGATGTGCTTGAACTTTGTGAAGGGTCCATGGAAGACTGAGCCCCCCTTTCATGAAGGGCTCCTGATGAGCCCCACAGCAGTCTTCAGACAGCGTCCTTGCAATTGGGCACAGGTGTCAGCAGCTTTTTGACACCTGCACCATTTTTGTTATCTTACAAAAACATGGTGTTGTGTATGCAGGGCTTTAGCGTGCAGAGGAACTGTGCCTGCTGCCTTCCACCACACAGTGGCGATGTACTCACTCCCACTCCTGCCCCTCAGTCGAACAGCTAGAATCTACCTCCATGTTATCATCGCTTATTGTTAACCACAAAGTGACTTTTAGCTCTGCATTTGAATGTTTTCATCCAAACAGATTGTGCATTAATTACATGTACCAAGAAGTGGAAGATCGTTTGCATCAGAACAAGAGACCAAGAATTAAATGTGGTGCTCTAACCACAGCACCACTCAATCTCACACAATTCGGGTAGGCACCCATCCGACATTAGCAAATGACATCACCAAACAAGGCCACATCATAAACACGGACATCAGAACTTGCTGACATGTTCCTGCACCCTCCCTAACCCAACGTCATTTCCCTGAACTCGGCCCAAAAGAGGGCCTTCTGTAGAGACTACGCCTCACCTGGACTCTCAGTAGAATGCATGGAATGTTGGAGTGAGAGACAGAGAATGCAAGCTGAAAGAATGTTACTGTATGAGTGTGTCCTGGGAGAGGTAGATGGAGATGTAGACCCCTGAGAGAGGATGCCGGTGCTTTTTGTTGTCCCTATGAAGCTCCTAGTTGATACACTTGACATAATGAACTGGATGTATTGTACAGGGAACATATTAAAGAAGTTACTGGTACATCCCAAGATGTCAGAGTCATCTTTGGCAAGAACTAATCTCTACAATGGCGACTAGGAGGCTGGCTGTGCCTGGGGGACAGCACGGAGGAAGGCATAAGCACTGCTCCCCAAACCCTTAAAGAAGATTGTGGAGAAACGGAGGCTGACACAGGTGAGTGAAGTTAAAGCAAGAGCTTTATTTTTATTTTTTTATTTACTTCAACCGTCTTTGCTAATCCAAGCCAACCTGACACAACCTAGTGGCAAGTTCTCTTCCTTTAAGGGACACAAATGGAGCAACACCAGTTACGGAATGTGGAGTAGTCACGTAGCTCCACATAACATGTTTCAAAACTTCTCTCCATGGTTGCCCCTTATTCAACGCCATCTGAATACCACCTTTCAAGTACCTATTCACTCTTTCTACCAAGCCATTCTACCTAGAATGGTACAGTGATGTCTTTGTGTGTTTTATTCCATAGCTTGACAAAAATGTTTTCATCTTAGTTGACACAAACTGCACACCATTGTCCGTTACCAACTCAGATGGTACACCTTCTCTCATAAAAACTCCTTCCAAAAACTGAATCAAATCACTTGCAGTCACCTCCTTCACTGATTCCCACTCTATCCATTTAGAATGGAAATATACCAACACCAACAGATATTTACAATTATCTCCTAACCCTGCATTAGGGCCCATGATATCAACAGATAATTTCATCCATGGCTGACTCGGAACGGTATTATGAATCATTGGGGTTTCACGCACTATTTTGCACTTATCACTGGATTGGAAAATTACACAATTCTTAACTTTCATTTCTGCCATTTTGTCCAATCCCGTCCACCAATAGCTTTGCCTCAATTTTCTTTTCATAGCTCCCTCACCTGGATGACCCTGGTGAGCCAGATATATCAACATACTCCTTGTTCCCTGCGGCGGAACACACAACTGTCCTCTCCACAACTTATCATTCAACCAATACAGTTAATCTTTAACTTCCCACCATACTTACAAACTCTTATCCAAGTCTTTCTTTTCCGGCCACCCCTCTGTGGTCCATGTTTTCAACACTCTCATGTTCTCATCCTTCTGCACTTCCTGTGACCACACCTTCTGTGTTACTGCACACTCTACTTCCGCCACAACACCCTCCTCCAATTTATCTTCATTCAAATCACTCCAAACCATCTCCTCCTCTTCCACCGGCAACCTGGACAAGTAATCCGCCACCACATTCTTCTTTCCTTGTAAGTAGCTCACCTCAAAATTTAACATTTGTAATCCCAACCTCAATCCATTGATTCTCGGTGACCCTCTTGCCCACCTAGCCCCCTCAAACAATTGAACCATGGGTTTGTGATCTGACCTCATGACAAATTTTCGGCCCCACTGGAAATACTTGAAGCCCAAAACATAGCAAGTGTCTCTCTTTCAATGACTGAATAGTTGGCTTCAGCCCCTCTTAATGAGCGTGAGGCAAAAGCAATTACCCTTTCCATATTATCTTTACCATACTGTACTAAGGTTGCCTCCAACCCTATACCACTGGCATCCACCATCAAAACACACTTGTCATAGGGCAAACATTTTCCAATAGATGGTGCGCTTATGATTGCTTCCTAGAGACTGTCAAACGCTTCCTCACACTCCACACTCCATGAAAATTTCACTCCTTTTCCCAGAAGTCCCCTCAAGGGTGTAGAGAGGCTCACAAAATTTCTAACAAACTTATGGTAATATTCAACAAGTCCTAAAACCGACCTTACTTGTTCTTTATTTCCCGGTCTGGGTGCATTTTTAACCGCTTCAATTAAACTCTTCTTTGGTTTTACCCCACTTTTATCCACAACATGTCCCAAAAATTCTACACTCTCAACCTTTATTCTGCATTTACTCCTTTTCACCGTAAAACCAGCTTCATCCAATCTTCTCAACACTCTCGTAAGAGCTATATCATGCTCTTTCTCAGAATTGGCATAGATCAAAACATCATCCTGAGAAATCACAACATTTTGTATTCCTTCTAACACAGTTTCCATTACACGCTGAAACACGGATGCTGCCGATGCCAGTCCAAATGGCATTCCGCAATATTTGAATGTTCCATACGGGGATACAAATGCTGTCAACAACTGGCTTTCACAACACAATGGCACCTGGTGGTATGCTTGGGACAGATCCAAAACAGAAAATACATTGGCACCCTCGACAATTTCTCTCCAATGTTGGGAAGCGGGTGTCTTTCAACCAAAATGTTCCTATTCAGATCTCTCAAGTCCACACATTGGGCCTCATCACGACTTCGGCGGTAACCCTTAAATCCGGCGGTAGCGATATTACCGCCGGATTTAAGGGTCCGCCGAATCAGGGCTTTGGCGGATTTCGCCACAGCTCTGAGCTGGGGGAAATCCGCCGAAAATTTGCACTATTACCGCCGGCGGGAAATCCGCCGGTGGTATTAGCGCAAAGATTCCCCATTGAGCCCAATGGGGAATGGGGCATTCCCGAATGGGCTTAGTGGGGAATGGGGACTTACATTACAGCCAAACTCGTGATCCGGTGCTATTAGCGCCGGGGAGTTCGGCGGTAGGGCTAATACCGCCCGCGCTAATAGCGTTACCATTACCGCCCAAGTCGTGATGAGGCCCATAGTCTGATTTCACCATTGGACTTAGCTGCTATGATCACCGGTGATAGCATTTCAGAGCTCTCTACTCTTTCAATAATGCCTTCTTGCAATAATTTTTGTATCTCCTGTTTCATCTTCTCATTCAAATGATGTGGTATTGGTCGAACCTTATGTATTTTTGGTATTGCTCCTTTCTTGAGAACAATTTCATGTTGAAAGTCTCTCAACATTCCCACATCCTGTGAAAACACTCTGGGAAACACTTGTTCCCACTTATCTTTAAGTTCAGCTACTGAAATTGGACAATCAGCATTAGCCTGAATCCTTATTCCCAGCTTCCTCTGTTCCACCCATCCTACAAGTGAAGACCCCTCTTGTGTAACATATATCTCTGCGTCACAACTGCGACCTTTGTATTTAATGGATGCTTGAAATTTCCCTAGAATTAAAATTTTTACGTTTCCATAAGCATATGGTTCAATCATATGTTCATCTTGTTGTTCCACCTTCCCTTGAGCACATCCTTCAAAAGTCTTCCTTGATATAAGAGTCCATGGTGAACAACTATCTACTTTCATGGTCACAACCCTACCTTGAATCAAAAAAACATTTGTCGGACCTTTCCCTTTGGAATACAGTTCAGCAACTTCTAGTACATGTTTCCCTTGGAACGGAATAGCATGACTTTCTTCTTTTTCCAGAAGTCCTACATCTACACTGTTGACTTGTCCAGTTTCTTTGCAGACTCTGGCAAAATGTCCTCTTTTCTTGCATTTCAAACAATTTATATTTCTTGCTGGACAAAACATGCTCGAGGCCACATGACGATTGCTGCCACACTTGAAGCATTTCATTTCCTTGAAAGTATTTGTTCTCCTCGAGTTAGGAGTTCTGATAGCAGCAACTTCATTTCCTGACTTGTCTGTCTTCATATTCATCATATACTTGCTTGTTTGTACCATGCTCCGAGCCATCTCCACTGCTGCTTCAAGTGGAAGATCTCTTGACAGCAACCTTTCCTGGATTTTAGCACTATTAGTGCAACACACCAGTTGGTCCCTTATCAACGAGTCAGTGAGGGGACCAAAATCACAGGAATGACTTAGGGTTCTTAAGGCAGCTATGAAATTCTCAACGGGTTCTTGAGGTTCTTGCACCCTTTGGAAAAATGTATGTCTTTCAAAAGTAGTGTTCTTCCTGGGTTCAAAGTGAATCGCCAGCTTTTTCTCAACTATGCTATAAGAGTCAGCTTCACCTTGGTCTTCTTGTGGAGGCTCAGGCAAACCATCATACACGCTGCGTCCTTCTGCACCCAAATTGTGCAGAAGAATGGCTTCCTTTCTCACAGAGGCAAACTGCTCTCCTCCTATAGCAATAAGGTATGCTCAAAGAGTTTCTTACACCTATCCGATCTTATAACTGGTAAAAATGGTGGAGGCACCGCCATACTCACTGCTGCCATGATGGGGACTCTTAGACTAAATGTCACTAGCGAAATATTATGCTGAGCGGTTCTTTATAGCTCTGTAGTTAATTCTTGTCTATCTTCTGTGTAATTTGCCTTTGATTTTGATGCCAAATTTGAAGAACATTGTGAGTTTGTACGGTTTTCCCTTTTTTTTCTTCACAAACTTCTTTTGAAATTAACTTTTCCACAGGGTACTGTTTTCTTCACTCAAATATATGTGCTCTTAACATTTTATGGACAACAGAAGACTTATTTTATTTCAAATTTACTTCAAAAGTCACTTGTATGTCTCTTCTATGTCTTCCTCTCCTTCAGACTCTCATGAGTCCTCCGAGTAAGTTCGTTTCCTCTTTCTTTTTCCTTTAAACTTCCTGAGACTTCCCTGGCTCCACCCCCTCCCCCTTCCTCCTCAACTCTGATATGTTCAGTTGTGGAAGGGGTGGGGCGGCCAGCAGCGATGTCGAGTCAGCGAGGAAATGGAGTCTTGCCGCCTTGTATGCACCGGCGGCACCTCCCTGCGATCCTTCGCAGGGGGAGGGGGTCGCAGCACATGGCCGCGATGCTTGAAATCACCGCAGTTTGCGCAGCAACTATGTAGAGAGACAGATCCCCACAGCGTTCTCCTCACTGGCAGGCCTGCACTTTACCTCGTCGCCAATGCGGAAAAACGGAGGCTGACACAGGTGAGTGAAGTTGAAGCAAGAGCTTCATTTTTAGCAGGCCAGCACAGGAGAGCCCAACCAGCACAATGCTCACCAACCGTCTCCGCTCTCTGCCTCGCGCCCGCCCCTAGTTCGATTGTAAACACGGGCACGGGGCAGAGAGCGAGACCGACGCAAGCACCCCTGATAACGTAACATCTCTACAACGATCCTATCCCAGATAGGGGCAGCGCTGTTTGGCAGTAGGCGCAGAGAAGGCCAGCGTTGGATGAGCTCGGTATAGGAGACAGCGCCAGGGCCAAGGGCCAATGAGGTGCCATCAGACATTCAAAAGGGACAATTGGTCAAAGCAGCTGCGAGAACAGTAATGCACTGGTTGGGCTAAGGACCCAGTTAGAAGAGCATTTGAATGAGCTTGGAGCTCACTGTTGTGCTTCAGAGGGTCTAAGTGCCCATTTACAGTACTTTGGTGGGGCTGAACCTTGTACTCTGGAGAGACCCGGGGTCCATTCGCTGTGAATACTCTAAGGGCATACGATGCGGTGTAGGAGACTACAGTTCGGCTATAACAGAGCGGCTTCGCTGTCAGGGAGATGGCTGTAGCTACAATGGCATGTCTGTGACTGTTGCGAGCGGAAAAGGCGGCATTGAAAGTAACCGTTTAAGGCGGCCCGTGGTAGACGGAGTGTGGCCCGTTCTGTCAGAGGAGTCACCAAAGGGGTGTGAAACTACAGCGCAGTTGTGGCCAGCCTGTTGCACAGAGCGGCGTAAGGCAGAATACCTGTTTCTGTGAGGCAGTAGGCAGCGGGGGACATGCTGAGGTTGCAATGACTGTTGAGCGCAGAGCTCTGTTCGCCCTAACAGCTCGGTAGAAGTGGTGACATTACACAAACGTCATAAACACAGAGTTCTTTATTCAAGCAGCGACATCGCTCGTAGCAAGTATGGCGATGAGCGAAGAGAAGTCCCAATGGGCTTCAGGTGCGGTGGCGCAGAGTATTGCCGAAATGTGTGTGGATGCCAAAGAGGAAGGAAATATCAGTGGCACAAAGATGGTGGGTGCAGACGCTGGATGTTGGCAAAAAGAAATTAAAGCAACCTATTAAGAAAGATGCCAAGAGTGTTATCGCTGGGTACCAGCGTAGGAGTTTAAAACCAGTGAATTCAAAGTTTTGCTCAGTGTGTGGTATGATTTTAGACTTGCCAGGAAATGAATATTTGATGACACTGCAGGAATTTGACCGGGTTTTGGTAAGTTTCTTCTGAGAGATCTCGATTGAGCAAAGAGAGTATTAGGAAATGTTACACTCTTTCCCGGTAAAGTTAGACAAGTAGATGTGTGATTCATATAGTATAGGTTATTGTGATGTGAGGCCTGGGTGCAACTGATTTGGTGTGCACAGAATGAGTATATGAGTTGTGGCCTAGAGAATACATTGTGGTCAATGATTAGTAGATTTGTTAACAGTTATACTACAGTTTTTCCCACAAATGGACTTTGAGAATTAATAGTAATGTGAACTGGTTAAGTAATAGGAGTTTCAAAAATGTGATTTGGTGAAATACGCTAGCCTAATCTTTTGCTTTTTCAGGTGGGACTTTTGATTCATGTTAGAGAACTTAGAGGTTTAAGAGTATGGAAGAGCATTACTGATAGAGATGCAAAGTTGTTTAAATTGTTATGACTTGGAAGATAAATGTGTGGACGTTGTTAATGAGTATGGTGCAATGATTGAGTAGTGGCATAGTGAGTTTGCTATTTGGGAGCTCCCTCAATTCAGGTGCTGTTGTGTGTGGAAGTTGGTCCAAAGGACACTAGTGACTTGTGGGGGTGGTGACACTAGCACTTTGGGTGACTTTGTTGTTGAGTGTTGGCCACCTGGGTATTCGGAATACACAGCCTGGTTTAAAGGAATGTGTAGGGTGCGCAGTCAGTGTGTCGTGCGTATGGAGTGGGTTGTGAGGGAGTTGTGTGAATGGCGTTAAGGTTGTGCGCTGTTGATGAGCAGATATGTGGAGGGGCTGTGTAGTATTCCACGTTTCGAGGCTTCTTATCTCGATGCCTCGAGCCGTGGTATGAGTGAATGTGGAATGCGGTGACGTGAGTTGGAGGGACGATTGGGATTTGAGAACGAAGGTGGATGCTGAGTACAGGGCGCCGGTTATTCATTGACTATCTTTATGTGCAGAGAATAATAAGAGTTTTACTGTTTCGGCTCGTGTCGCTTACATCAAATGGCGACGAGGATGCCGGCGCCTTGAGAGCCCACTGGTCGGAAGGAGCGGCAGATACAGCGACAGCGGCCATACCGAGAGCGGGTGCTCCGAGTGGTTGCACCTTTCGTGCAGGCTTGTGCAGACAGAGAGCAGATGCTCCGAACTAGCGCACTGGCATTGCGTTGGTTTGTGCAGTTAAACGGGGCCAAGACAAGAGCGGCTGCTCCGAACTAACGTCCTTCACGTTGGTTTGTGCTGAACTGTTCCCCGCCCTCTAAGTTACGTGCCATTGAAGCGTTAGAGAAAAGGACCCATAGTTTAGCGAGTCACGTGATCAGGAAGAGCAGGAAGAGCAGGCAGAATGAGGAGTAGACAGTGATCCACTCCCCCTCCTCACAGTACTTAAAAAAAAAAAATTATAAGAAAGAACTTATAATACATAGCTTATACTTAAGGGGTATAAAAGAGTTTATGCAGATACTATAATCAGTTATCTACAGGATTATGCAGGGAATCAGTATACAACCGCCAGCAAGTTTTCTTCCAACCCCAGGTCAACCGGTAGTTTTATGGTCGGAATGGAAAGAATTCTGGTTGAACTATATCCAGGCAGTAGAACAGGAAGAACTCACATCCCGAAAAAAGAAGTTGTTATTACTACATGAAATGGGGTTGGAAGGGCAAAGGAAGTTCAGAGAATTGCCAGAATTGACTAGAGATGAAGCTGGTGATGCTGATGAGCATGACAGAGCGATCAGGCAATTGGACAAATATTATGCTCCAGAAACCAATGTGGCTATAAACAGGTATAAGTTCTATACCAGAGTACAGAAGGAAAATGAGAACATTGAAGAATATGTCTCCACACTGAGAGTACTATCACGGACTTGCCAATTTGGCAATGGCATCACTTTGGATGAGTTGATCCGAGATCAAATCATTATCCACTCAAAAGATAATTTGATCCAAGATAGATTGTGGATGGTGGGTAATCCGTCTCTGCCAGAAACCATAGCAATAGCAAAGCGAATAGAACACACTCATTTATGTTCGAAGGAGGTGAAAAGCAAGAAAGAGGAGGCTATACAAAGTATGCGAAAACATAGCCAGAGCAGCAAGGAGGTGCAAGAAAAAGAAACAGAGGAACAAACACAGGTCAATGTAGTGCGACCGAAAGACAGAGGAGGAGGAAATACTAAGATCAAAGACAAGATTGAAGTCAATTCACCAGGACGAAATAACAGAATGAGAAATTATGAGCAGAGAGGGAATTCATATAGAGGGAAGTCTTGGGTGAAAAATGAACCCAGACCCCAGAATGATCAGAGAACTCAGTATAACCAACAGAAGGAAGGAGACAGATGTTATAGTTGTGGAAGAGTTGGTCACTATGCATATGCAAGACAATGTCCTGCGTTGGGACATAAATGTGGAAACTGTGGCTTAAGAGGCCATTTTGCAGTCATGTGTAGAAGAAGGAAGAAGATATCTGCCATTATGGAAGAAGAAGAAGAATTGGATGAAGAAAGAGTGTTTCTGATAAGGGAACCACCTGATGGAGAATTCAAATGTCCGAGTTGTGAAGTATTTTTGGACAACTGGAGAATAAAAGTAAAAGTGGATAGTTGTTCGCCATAGACAATTATCACCAAGAAAACTTGGAAGAATTTAGCAAAATGTGGCCTAAAAACCAGGATGGAGGCATCTGACATTCTGAACCCTGCTGGATTTGAGGGATCCAAAATCGAGATGATTGGGTGGTTCTCGAGCATCGTTCAATTTAAAGACAGAAGATCTCAAGTAAAGGTATACGTGGCTGAAAAAGGGGTAAATGTTTTGGGTTGGAGAGATCAAGCTGGACTCAGGATCAGGCTGGACCCAAACAATGAAGAACAAATTCTGGTTGTCAACAAGAGCCAAGCAGTAAAAAGCAAGGAAGTCAAAGAAAAAGAACAGGCCAAATAGACTAAATTGGGTTTGTTGAAAGATTTTTCACACAGAATTCGTTTTAAGGAGGGTGCAATTCCTGTTAAACATACTAAATCCAGACCCCTTCCGTTTGCCATTGCTGAAAAGGTGGAACAGGAATTGACCTTGTTAGAATCTGAAGGAGTGATAGAGAAAATTGAGTCGTCTGAATGGATAAGCCCCATCGTGATTGCAGTAAAGAAAAATGGCAAACCTAGGATTTGTGTGGACTTGAGAGACGTCAACAAGAACATTATAACAGATGTTTTTCCACTTCCTATCATATCCGAGATGCTAAATCGTATTGATAATGCTGATGTGTTTTCTACGTTAGACTTATCTAGCGCTCATCATCAGATATCCCTAACAGAAGATTGTAAAGATATTACTGCTTTTGTTACGCCTCAAGGATTGTATCGATACGAACGCATGCCGTTTGGTTTGGCGTCTGCAGCAGCAGTATTCGAGAGAATTATGACGAATGTGTTGAAAGGTTTGAAAGGGACACTTGTATATCAAGATGATATAATAGTGTTTGGCAAGGGGTCTGTGGAGCATGATAGGAGGTTGAAGGAAGTGTTGAAGAGATTGAAGGAAGTCGGTTTGAAAGTTGAAGATAGTAAATGTAAATTTGGAGTGGAGGAAGTAGAGTATTTAGGACATACAGTGAATGGCAAGGGTTATAAGCCGAAAGGGGATGCATTGAAAGCCATCAAGGAATCCCCTGAACCTAAAAACAAAGACGAGTTAAGGTCATTTTTGGAAGTGCCACATTTTGAAGTGCCACATTTAGGATTCTTTGGAGTTTCCTTAGTTGGGATGCCGGGGCTCCTAGGTAGAGGCAGTTTGCTTAGTCTAGGCGGGAAAGGATGATGGAGTTGATGGCCGAGAAGTGGTGGGGATAGGTGAGGTAGGGGAAAATCCGTCTGAGGATACGTAGGTGGAGGAAACAGGTTTTGGATACGCTGGTGGTGTGTTGGGTGAGGGATAAATCTGAGTCAAATTCGCATCCAAGGTTTTTAACCACGTTAGAGGGTGCCAGTGCTTGTCCTAGTGAATCAGGCCACAGAATTGGTTGGGGGATGAGTGATGTTTTCCCTCAGACTAGGATTTCGGTTTTTCCAGGGTGGAGGATGAGGTGGTTGGTCGTCATCCAGTGATCAAAGTCAGAGAGGCACAATGACAGGTCCGGGCTGCCATAGCCTTCGGAGTTTGGGATTTTGAGGATGATCTGGGTCTCATCTTCATAGTTGTAGCAGTTAAGGTTGTACGTGCGGATGATTGCGGGAATGGGTTGTATGTAGACATTGAAGATTAGTGGTGACGTGGACGCTCCTTGTGGGACACTTTTACAAACTGGACATGATATGGATGTGAACTGGTCTAGGTGCATGATTTGTGACTGGTTAGAGATAAAGGACGAGACCACAACAGGGCTGTGCTTTTGATTCCTAGTGTTTGTATTCTGACTAATACATTTGAGTGATTGATGGTATCGAAGGCTGTGGAAAGGTCTAGCATGATGAGAACCGCGCATCCGTCTGCATCGGCTGCTCTTTTTAGGTCATCCCAGATGGAGACTAGGGAGGATTCTGTTCACCTTAGTGGTCTGAAACCTGATTGCGCTGGGTCTAGGAGGTTGTTGGCTTCGGAAAATTTGCCAAGTTGTTTGTAGGCCGCGCGGTCCATCAGTTTGGCGATGAAACACGTATTGGAGATAGGTCAGTAGTTTTGGGGGAGGAGTGGGTCAAGAGTCCGTTTTTTGAGAATGGGTTTGGTGTAGGATGTTTTTAGAGCTTTCAGCAAGGATCCTGATGTGAGTGAGTGATTAACGATTGCGCGTGTGATGTTACGTGCACAGGTTTAGGTTAGTATTTTGTGGAGCATTGAGGGTGGGCACGAGTCTTCTGGAGAGCCTGACGGGCGGCTGTTTTTGTATTTGGTTCCAATAGAATGATTTCTTGCTTTTTCTGATTTCCTATCTGTACATTCTGGTTGTCCTTGCTAGGGCGGTTTTATTTTGGGCTGAAGGGTCGGCTCTCCAGGCCTGTTCCAGACAGTGCTTTAGAGTTTTGAGAGGTTTGAGATTGGGGGTGAATCACCACAGGGTTGGTCACGATCTCTGCGAGGAACCTTTTGAAGGTGTGAGGGGTTTGAGGGAATTGGTAAGCCAGAGGTCGAAGGAATCTATTGCTGGGGGTCCTTCCACGAGGAACAGCGAGTTGAGGGAGTTGCGGAGTGAAAATTCAAGAACTGGGGTGATTACCACTTTGTTCCATTGCGGGTAAGTGGAGGGGGCGGTTGGTATTTTTTTTTAGCATTGAGGGTGGGCACGGGTCTACCGGAGAGCCTGACGGGCAGCTGACTGCTACCAGCGAGAGGAATTGTTGGTGTGTGATGGGAGAGAAAGAGTCAAAAGAAGATTGTCATTGTTGGGTGGTTGGATGGGGGCTTTGGGAGAGGGGCGGTGGCGGTAGGATTTTTAGTTTTGCAATGATTGCGTTGTGTCTTTCGTTGGCGGCATTGTAGAAGTTGAGCGAGAGGGTGTTGCATAAGGTTTGGGAGCTAGGAGTGGACAGACAGGCGCATGCGGGGGATTTGAATTCTGCTATGATTTTATGTAGTTTCTTACTTGGTTTGCAAGCATTTTGGATTTGGGTCCCATAGAAAGATTTCTTACTTTTTCTGATTTCCGATCTGCAAATTCTAGTTGTCCTTGCTAGGGGCGGTTTTGTTTTGGGCTGAAGGGTCGGCTATCCAGGCCCGTTCCAGACGGTGCTTGAGAGTTTTGAGATGTTTGAGATTGGGGGTAACCACCACGGGGTTGGTCCATATCTCTGCAAGGAATGTTTTGACGGTGTGAGGGGTTTGAGGGCATTGGTAAGCCAGAGGTCGAAGGAACCTATTGCTGGGGGTCCTTCCACGAGCAAGAGTGAATTGAGGGAGTTGTGGAGTGAGAATTCAAGATCTGGGGTGATTACCACTTTGTTCCATAGTGCGAAAGTGGAGGGTGCGTTTGGTAGTGAGCGTGTGGGGCGTTGGCCGCTGACTACAGTGTTGAGTGTTATGATGAAACAGAGTGTTGAGTGATCAGACCATCACAGGGGGCGCGGGGCCTGGGTAGATATGTTTTCGGTGCTGAAACTTGCGTCAAGGGTGTGGCCTCTTGTGTGGTTCGAAGTGGAGGTGCAGTGTGTCAGATTGAGTGGATCTAGGCTGTCTGTGAGTGACCTGGTCATAGGGTTTGATGGGCATTCGAGCCATATGATGAAGTCTCCTAGGATTGTGAGGGTTGGGGGTAGGATGAGGTTGGCGGCCAGTGCGTCACCAAATGAGTCTGCAAAGTTTTTGTTATAGCCGGGGTGTCTGTAGATGAGTAGGAAGCTGTGTGAGGTGGATGGTGCGCGTTGGAGTTTTGCCAGGAGGGATTCGTAGTCTGTTGTGCTTTTGGAGGTTTACTTGGCTGTTAGCTTGAATTGGTCTTTGTGTAGTATTGCAAGCCCTCCTCCCATTCATGATCTGTTCCGGACAGTGAGAATGTAACCAGGTGGGAAGGTCTCGTGTGCGAAGGGTTCGTAGTCATCAGTGAACCAGGTCTCAGTAATGAATAGGATGTCTGGGTTTTCTTCTGTGATGAGGTGATAGATGTGGAGTTTATTTTTTGAGACTGACCTGGCGTTGATGAGGGTGCAAGATATTTGGTGGGATGCTTTTGTGGGTAGAGGGTGGGAAGGGTTAGGGGGGAGATTCAGGTCTGATGCAGGGACTGGCGGTAGGGGGGATGAGCAGGGGGAGGTGGAGTGTGGAGATGAGGAAGCAGTTCGGGTGGGGGGACAGGGGGTGGGGGAAAAGAGCTAGGATTGGATTGAGAGCGGAAGGTGAGGTTTCACTCCTATATTGCGGTAGCAGCCGTTGCCAACTGTGTCGGCGAATGGGTGATGCTAGGGGGGCATTAGGTGCCTGTGGTCTCGCCCTTTCCTTGTATTATGAGTGGTCATGGGTGTATGGGAGAGAGCGGGTGGTTCTCTGTTGAATGGGGTATTGGATAGAGTGTCTCTTGCTGCGCGTAGGGTGGGGAAGTGGGAGTTGGGGGTGGTGTGTAATTGATTGGGGAGAATGTGAGTGGGAGGTGTCAGGGGTTGGTTGCTGGTGTGATTGGAGTGTGATAAGCATATTAGGTGCCTTGCTGCATTCTGTGGTGTGTTCCGTGGGGGGATGCTCTCTAGTCTGTCTCTCCATCTTGTTGCTCTTATTTGCGCAGAGCGGGATCTGCGGGTGGGGGTGAGTGTGGCAGTTTGAGGCAGGTAGGTGTGGTGAGGTCAGGGGAAAAGGGCAGGTGAGGGATGAAAGTTAAAGGTGTGCTGTGGATGGGGGTGGGTACCAGTATGATGGCGGGGGTAGTGAAAGACAGCAGTGGGTCTCGTTGAGGCTAGAGGTACACTGGGGGGTTGCACTGTTGTGGCCTGTGAGTGACATGGTGCTTAGTTGACTGCGTTGCATGGTTGAGGCCTAAGGTTAGAAATGCTGCTTGAGTGCAAGGTAGCACAGAACTACCTTTGTGTACAGGACGAAACACAGCTAGATTTGAGAGTCATGAATAGTGGGACAGAGGCCTAAACCTAACAATGCAATTTGAATACAAGACAAAACACTGCTAGATTTGAGAGTCCTGTATAGTGAGAGAGAGGCCTACACCTAACAATGCAAGACAAGACACAGCTCGATTTGAGAGTCCTGTATAGTGGGGAGAGGCCTACACCTATCAATGCAATTTGAATACAAGACAAGACACAGCTAGATTTCAGAGTCTTGTATAGTGGGAGAGAGCCCTACACCTAACAATGCAATTTGAATACAAGACAAGACACAGCTAGATTTGAGAGTCCTGTATAGTGGGAGAGAGGCCTACACCTAACAATGCAGTTTGAATACAAGACAAAACACAGCTAGATTTGAGAGTCCTGTATAGTGGGAGAGAGGCCTACACCTATCAATGCAAGACAAGACACAGCTCGATTTGAGAGTCCTGTATAGTGGGGAGAGGCCTACACCTATCAATGCACTTTGAATACAAGACAAGACACAGCTAGATTTCAGAGTCTTGTATAGTGGGAGAGAGCCCTACACCTAACAATGCAATTTGAATACAAGACAAGACACAGCTAGATTTGAGAGTCCTGTATAGTGGGAGAGAGGCCTACACCTAACAATGCAGTTTGAATACAAGACAAGAAACAGCTAGATTTGAGAGTCCTGTATAGTGGAAAGAGGGAGGCAGTGGAAAGTAATCACAGTATTGTACAAGTGTAGGTAAGTTTGCTAAGTGGCCAGGCTTCCAGGCCACTCCTACCGTACTAGTCGCTTGTGCAGTTGAGCATATTAAAAGCACCAGGGCAAAAATTTCCCTAGTGCAAAAAAGATGCATTTTCAATACATTTTTGCGCCAGGGCAAAGTTTGCCCTATTGCTAATACGGAACCGCATTCACACTAGATTAAACTTTGCCCTGATGCAAAAAGGCATAAAAATGTATCTTTTATCACTAGGGCAATTTTAGCCCTGGTGCTTTTAATATGTGCCAACCTGCACTTGTCGAGGTGCATTTTTTTTTTAATGTGTCCCAATGTTTTTCAATATAGGCCAAACGTTTCCCTAGTGCTAATACCGTGCAAACTTTGCACTTGCACTGGTGCAAAATTTCTGTAATCTTGCCCCAGGTCAGTCTTTGTGGTTTCTGTGATGCTGAGGGCATACAATTGTGTCTCACTCTAAGTAGTTTCTTAGCCATTTTCTCTGCGTTTTTTTTTTTTTGGGAAGAGATTTTCCTCCTGTGAGCTGTGGCTGCACTAAATAGAATTCCCTTTTGGAGGCAGGTATCAAAAGCTTCCCACGGTGAACAGAGTGTTTATGACTTGTAGCGACTCGCTACACCACCATGAGAAAAAGTAGCCTTCACTTTGAGGGGGGATAGCTCAGGAGCAACACGTTTGTCGTGGAAACAAGACAGTGCAGCGCAGCACAGGTTTGAATCATGAGCCTGCGCTTAGAAACCCATCTCTGGTGAGCTTATAGACCGTAAGTAACGTGCATGCAATGCATAGGATCGCAGAGTAATTCTGAGTCCAAATAATCAAACCAACTCAGGAAGATAGCAAAGGTACTGTTTATTAACAATTATCTAAAACAGAGAGATTACAACGAACATCAATGGACGTTTTCCCAAGCTCTCAATGATTTTTTCATCAAAACATCCTTATATGCAAAAAATACATCAGAGGTGACATCATACTACGTGGTAAATAATAGAAAACCTATCAAGGGTTGGGATTGTTTAAGGGAGACATCTAAATATACTTTATATAGGGACTAGGATTGTGATTGGCTGTCAACTGACAGGTGCACAAATGATGCCTACCTGTAAAACATGTAATCTTCAAACTATTAAGTAAGTGGTCTTCAAACTATAAGGCCCTTCGTTATACGGCCTTCTACAATTGGTTGGCATGCTTGTGCCATGTCTGGAACATTCAGTTCACTTAGCAGCACGTCCGCTCAGACCCAGATCCCAGGAGGTGGACTTGACTTTACCTCCCCACCCAATTAGCCCAACATCTCTCATCACCCATGCCTTCTGCCATGAAGATTATCTTTGAACTTGCCCTTGCAAAGTATCCTTGTTTCTGGGAATATATAGGAGTGCATGCACTCACTAGCCTTGTTCTAGGACTCCAAGTTCAACTCTATTTTCACCCTTGGCTCACATGACAGGAGACTACAAGTTTTTCCATTTTGCCGCTTTTTAAATGAATAAAACTTGGCAATCTCAGTGTTCTTTCTTTGCACCTTAACAAGAGATGATTCATCCTTTGTACGTACACTTGTTTCAAGAATAGATAACCGACCTTGTCTGATTCAGCATTGATACCAGGCCAGACAGCCTCGCCATGCAGCTCCACGATTTTAAGCATGGGCCCTGGCTTACTAACATTAATGACACTGATGTCCAGCTCCTATACAATGGCGGCTTCGCATGCATTCTATTTACTAAATAAAGCCAGCTTCTATGATAACTTAATCTACCTTGCGTTCCAGCATCTGTACAATTATTGAACGGTTGATTCTCTGCAACACTTCTAGGAAGACCAATAGTGTCAGCAATTGGGTCATTATTAGAACCACTCTCTATATACGCTGACTCCTTTCTTAGGCCTTTCATAGCCTCTATGCGATCCTATATCCAAGACACCACTGCCATGATATGCATTATTGATCAAACACCAATGGGGGCAACTGACATCTTAGCCACACTTGATGTTGAAGCACTTTACACTAACATCCCACAGATCAAATGCCTAGAGGTCATGCACCTATGCCTGGAAAAAAAGAGAAGACTGTACGGTACCCTCTGATTTCATCACCGAATGTATCAGATTTGCCCTGACAAAGAATTTTTTCCTGTATGAAAAAACATATTACCAACAAATCCAGGGAACCAGCATGGGGGCAACATTCGCCCCAGACTTGGCCAATCTGTTCATGGATCACTATGAGGAATCCATCATCTATGCTGCCACTAATCCCTTCCGGGATTAGATTGCCCCATGGCATCGCTGCAAAGATGATATTTTCATGGTATAGAAGGGGCAGGAAGACGAATTGATGAATTTCCTCAATTGGATAAATCAACAAGCCCCTGCCATCAAATTCACCATGTCTTCTAACAAAGAAAAAATACCCTTTTTGGACTTAGTTGTCTTTAAAAAAGCCTAATAATACCTTGGGGACCACACTTTACAAAAAGCCCACAGATATGAATATGCTTCTATTATACAGCAGCTTCCATCCCTTAAGTATGCGAGAACACTTACCATACGGGCAATTTCTTCGGATTCAGCGCAATTGTAGCAATATTGATGACTTAAAACTAACAGCAATGAACTAAGTAAAAAACTTAAAAGCCGTGAATATCCCACAGGATCTATCAAACAATCAATGAAGCGAGCACATAATATCAATAGAGACATTTGCCTGACAAAACAAATTAAGCCTGCAGACGACAGAATGATATGTTTCTCGACTTTCTCTCCGTTGAGCATTGACCTTAGAAAGATCATTCTCAAAAATGGGAAAATCATACAATCGGATGATTTTAAACCCATCCCACCAAGATTCGCATTCAAACGAATGCCTAACTTGCGTGACAAATTGGTACACACATACCCGGTGTAAAGAAATCCAACCTCGGATCAGAACCAACTTTGGCACTTACCTCCAGTATGTGGTCATTTTAAATGTGGGCATTGCTCTGTATGCCATCTGACGAGCAATATTAAACAGATCGATCTGAATGGACGCCTCTGGAGGCTGAATACCTTCTCAAATTGCCTTACAAAGTGGGTCATTTATGGCATCAAATGCCCATGCAGCTTTTTGTATATTGGCAAGACTAAAAGAACAGTTAATACACGTATATGTGAGCACAGATCGGCTATAAGAAATCACACCGCAGATAAACCATTGATAGCACATTATGAGACAGCCAAACATTCACACGATGATTTGTACTGGTTTGTGATTCAAACAGTTAGAACACATCCACGTGGGGGTGACAGGGACCTGTCCCTTAGAAAAATAGAACAGAAGTGGATTTATAATTTGGACACGGCCAAAACCAGTTTAAACTTAGCCGTAGAATGGAATCTATTTAATCATTAAGCTGTCATGTCTATCATTTACCACCTTTCTGCGTCTCTGAATCCATATGCGACACTTATATGAAGTGCGGATGCACATGCCAGCAGATTTAGATCTAGCCCTGCCTTTATATGCATAAGTGCCACTTTTTAGTTCCATTCATATGATGCCTGAGATATGGACGTGTAGAAATACACTTCCAGAAATGGCCATTGAGTGAGATAATATCAACCTCAACAATTCCCTTGAGAAATATAATCTCAATGATCATCACTGGATATGTAATGGCACGCAGCCTCCATGAGACCCGTCTTTGTAAAACGGAAAGTGATATAATCTCACTAATGAGCTTTAATTAAATATTGCTTCCACATAAACAGTTACCGATTGCACGTGATAGAACATGTGACTTTATATCCCTCGATGATACGGACATGTCAACAAACATGTCCGGAAATGGCTAACACCCATTGAAGACACACTTTGGCTACATGTAATTTAAATAGAAAATACATAGTGCCACCCACCACCAGCTATGAATTGGCGCATATTTTTTCAATAATTTTTTCTTTAGAAATTGCCTTTGCATTTCCGACGTGGCGATTAGAACATCGTCAAGCCAGTAATTTTAAACATTAGGCCGTGTATAATGGAACCACCATTTTTACGTTGATAGATGCATAAGCAACATTTCACATTCAACATCAACATAGCGGATTAGAATCGCCCCGTTTCAAAATGGTGGCGACGTGCACATTCACGCATGCGCTTACATGGAGGAGCAGTTAAAGAACACACTCATCCAAGATGGCGGCCAGACGAAATTATTCACCGTCGTATTGCCGCATCGACACGAGCCCGCAGAGTGATCGAGACTTACAATATACAAGTAAGTGTACGGATATGAATGGACATGTGGGTGGATTCAACTAGAGGTATCTCTATCTAGAGCCACTGACACTCACTTTTTCGGTTCCTAGGGCGTGTCTCTACACTGGGAGGATTCACGCACAGACAGCACTCAGCATGATTCTCGAGTGGATTTTCTAATCTTAAACCGCGATTGCCCAGCAAGAACGAATGCAAAGGTGGCAACAGAGCCACACACCAGGCAGCCTTCTAGTAAGTGTGGGACCAGGGGTACATTCCCCTTATCATGTATATGCTACAACTGGGGTTCTAATTGAGTTTCACCCAGTTCCCTTTTCTTTTCTCTCCCGTCCCCATTTTCCCCCCTTCTCTTATGTCTTAGCAGTAGTACAGCCCACAATGTTGTTTGAGAAAACACGGCGCCGACTCTGCCTCATCAACATTCCATATGGTGACATTGCACCAGGAAGCACTCCACGCTCCAACCTACTAAAAGGTCCTTTTTACAAAAATATATGTACAGATATGACATATAACAAAAAACGAGATGAGAGTAAAAAGGAGAGAGTCAATACAGTTCTCTCCTTTCTTTTTTTCTTGCAGTTAGGAATGACTCCAAAGGCCGAAATATGATGTCAAATAATGAATTTTAACTACCACATGTGAAAGAAGCTATGCAAGTAGTAGGTCAGTGGGGTGATAACTCCTTGTGCTGTCTGTTAAAATAATCATGGTCACAACCACTATAGGTATCTTTGTTTTTTAATGTAGCTTTTATTTGTCTTACTTGCAGGCAGTATATGCAGAGTACATGATTCACTGCTTATCTGTTTGTATACCGAAAGATTGATAGCGTCCTGAAGAAGTGGGCATATTACACACCTTACATCAAGATTTTTTCGGTTGTATTGTATCTCTATCTCCACAAACACAGGTCGGTGTAGACGTGCCATGATAACAGTTATGATGTCATGCTTACTGAATGTCACCTTGGTACTAACATCACAATTGTTGGAATAGAAATAATGAGAGATCTATCTATCCAAAAAGTTGAAAAGCCGTCACTACTATGCTTGTGTGAAGGATGTGATGTCGATGTCATGATTTGCACTCTGAAGTACCCCAAGATAATGCTGATATATCTGTTTTGTGTTTTAGCCAGACTATTGACATACCTGGCTTACAGATAGTCATTTTAATTATGTGGATATTAAATGTTTTTTCTGATACCAATGTTTATGTGATCTATGCAGCTAAGTGAAATTAACAATCACTTATAGAAACACCCGCCCCTCTGACAGTGTGTAGGGAAGTTGGGTAGCAAGTGGTGTTTTTGTGCTCTTATATACAGTCCTTTCCTCACACACCCTTGCCCCTGAAAAAAAGAGGAAAACCTTTGCTCAAATTTGCAAACCACACTTCGTGTACATGCAATCTTCTTTTCACATATGTATGTTTACTCAATTTGTAACTCTGTCACTAGTTTTTATAGGATCCATGCATTCTCTTTAGCTAACATCTAGGGATGTCGTACATGTCTCTCGTGATGTCACTAGCTCCTCTCTTTGCTCTTTTTCATATTCCTTCAGGGAGTACCTCCCTCAGATTGTCATCTCTTCGGGGAGACATTCGATAGGGCTGTCCCAATGGGTATCTTCTTTCGAATATATGCTGCGGTATTGGCACAACTGCTGGTGTCAAACATGGCACAATTTCTGCTTTCCAACATATAGGAGGTAGGGGGCAGTAGTTCCTGAGAGGCATGTAGCTGCTCCTCTACATTCCCCCCTCTGGTCGAGTCCTCAACCACCTCCTCCATTGTATTCACATTCTGGTACTTTCTCTTGAAGAAGTGCTTTTATGGCATCCATATCTTCATCACCCCCCTCAGGATGCTGGCTGATTTGACATGTTCATCTACACTCCAGGTCATGTAGTTGCATTGACCATTTGGATTACAATAGACCCATCATCCCACATACTTCTTATGATTCTTTGGATACAGGAACTTTGTTCCTTCAGGTGCTACGATCCTGGCCTCTATGTATTGGGTCCTTGGGTTTGAATCCTGATTCGACATAAAGTCATGATCTTCATTCCTACAGCCTTCTTTTCTGTTTTCTTGCATTGGGCAATCACTAGCCTGATCACACAGAATCTGAACATCACCATCACTTATATAGCTCCGAAAATCTTTAATATGTTTGCCAACTATTGAGGAAAGCATGAGAATATGGATGCAAACCAACTGTCAGCTTCTCAATATCATCTGTCTCATTCTCCATCTTGGTATTCAGGTCTGTCAACAACTCTATAGACTCTTTAAATGTCCCATTTTTTTCATCATGAGAAGGTTTAAATGTGCAACATGATGGCCCAATTTTGTCGCACACTCCTCCTTCCATTGGCTGTGATCATGTCAAGGACATATCTGTTCTGGAGGGTCATAAGTTGTATGGCCCTCAACTCTTCCTTGATCTCATTGAATCCCTTTATAGTAGCATTAATTGCCTGCAGAAGCTCCCATCTCGTAATCTGCTTCCACTTGGCATTGGCCATCGTTTGGATCCCAGGCATGAATATAGTCATAAATATTGAGGCAGTCTTGCTGAACAACTGGTGTTCATCAGGGATGGAGTCTTATGCTGTTACCGATTTGGCTGAGAAGTAATTCTCTCTTCTGGTCCGATTGAGAAGTTCAAGCAATCTTCTTTTTCTCAAATGGCCATCCACCTTTGGAAATTCACCAATGTTTAGGTCGCTTTGTGGAATCACTAATGCTGGAACATGGATGAGCACTAAAGAACATACTCCTCCCCAGTCCTTGGGCAATCTTAGATATGCTCAAGATCCACAAGCTCAATATTGGTCCATGAGGATGGCTGTCCCTTCTCCCATCCTTGGAATGTCAATTGTAGTTCTGCATTCTTTGTTGTATCCCGCATGATTCTTTCCATGTGTTCAGAAACACAGTGTTGCATTGGCCAATGGGATTAGAACCACTGGACCTGATTCATCTTCTACCTATGTCAGTAGCTTGGCATGTTTGGCCCACGACTTCAAACACCCATCATTCACCCTCTGTACTTCTTTTACATATTCTGTCTTCGGCAGGTGAGCTGCACAGGACACATTCCGTATTCCCATCCTTTCTTGGATTTCACTCATCCATAGATCAGGAACTGAGTTTGTTCCCAACATCCAGGTGATCCAGCTATTTCTGTTTTATCAGGGCAATTCATTCTTTTCACCTCTTCAATGACCACCTCGTCCTGTCCTGCAGCAGGATACACAAGCAACATACTCTTCCATCCAGGCTCCTTCTCCATTTGTGTGGTCTTGATATAATCATCCTGGTATGGAAATGACCATTTTGATCTCCACTGTAAAGTTGCCCAGCTTCCTTGGAATTGTCCTTGAGAGGTGGCAAGATGACTGAGGCACCTTGCATCATGCTCTGAAACTTCTCTGGCAATGAAAGTTCCTACTGTATTCATGGCATAAGGTATGAGAGAGCAGACACAGCAACCCTTCTTAGATGCTTTTGTCCCCACCCTTTTCATGTGCTGGTACCACATGTTATTCCCCAAATGTACTGTTTTGTCTAGATAGGTATTTATCCCTTCACTATCTTCTTCTGCATCTCTTTTGTGTTTTTTAGAAGCCATGTACCATTCATGAAGTATATCAAAAGAAGTACCCATAGTGGGGAAAACAATAGAGACTTCTCCTTTGGCAGAGGTACTAACATGGTAAAGACTATGAAAGATGAAGAATAGAAAGACAAAGAGAACAATCATGCACGCATATATTATGCATAAGAACATAGGCTTCCATTTCTTGTGCCATCCTACTGCTCGTTGTACTTGTTCCTCTTCTAGATCCATGCCATTTTCTTCTTTAATAATTTTTGATACAATCATCTAATTTCTTTATGGTTGTAACAGTAAAATCTGCTCAATTATAGAAATAAGAAGCCTTCTTATCACTGGGCCATTTTTTAGGATACTGCAAAAAGATGTAAATATTAACGTCTCTTGTAAAAAGAGCAGGGTAAGATCGAAGTATGAACACAAAGACTGCTGAAAGTCACTATTAGTGAGTACCATATGTTTAGCCACTCAAAACAGGAATTCTCCACAAAATGAATCCTGATACTGATCTTGTTTACAATTTCTGATCAAGAACTGATGTTTAGGCATAACTCTGATGCTTCAATGTATTTCTAAAAGTTCATTTCAAAATTCCTTGAATTCTCTGCAAGTCTTTGCACTCTCTGCTAAAATATCTATAATGAGTGTCCACTGAATTCCAGTCCAATACAAAATCTGTATTAACCGCTGGTTGCTTTGTCGTCCTTCTTCTCCGTCATCGATCAAGTCTGCACACGCTGAAATTCTTCTTCTTGTCTTGCTTTTGGATTGGCAACAACAGGAGGGCAGGCCTGTCCTTTATAGATCTTCACATCACCAAGGTGCAGCCAAGCTCTTCTACCTGATATTTTGACAGTTGAAGGGGATACTTCCTCAACACAGAAAGAGCCATTGAAACACAACTCATGCCACTTTCTTGTAAAAATGGTAACTAGGAGTAGGTCCCCAAAATATAACGTAGGTGGTGATAATAGTTAATTGGATTTGGTTGTCGAAATCTTCTTATGTGTTTTTAGACCGACCCCCTGACGCTTGACTTGACAAATAATCGTGCATCTCATCACCTAAAGTTTTTGCTACACTCTGACCATCACTCCTAATCCTAGACGGAAGTGTAAGGGGCATTCTCATATGATGCCCTCTAACCAGCTTGTGCGGGGTGAGGTGGTGGTCTGAACCTGGTTGATTCTAAAGGGCATATAAGGCTAAGGGCAGGCAATACAGCCATCCCTTTTTCAAAGTCAATTTGATTTTGGCAATCCTTTCCTTGAGGAGGCCGTTGAGTCTCTCACATATAATGTTCGCATGTGGGTGATAAACAGAAGAAAACGTGTGCTTTATACTCAATAGAAGCCCTATCTGTTTGAATAGTTCATTGACAAGATGAGGCCCATTGTCGGATCTCAGCACTTCACACACACCCAACATTGGAAAAACTTTGTGCACTAAAAACATTGCTGCGCAAGTAGCATCAGGCTGTGTATACAGACCTGCCTCGATCAACCTAGAGATGGGATACACCACGACTAATAAATACTATTTCTGTTACATAGTTGCAGCATATCGACATTGTCGATACGTAAATGCTGAAATGGACCATTCGGTCGAAGTATTACCCCTCTGATCATTCTCAGTGTATGCCTACCAGTAGAACCTTGACACATGATGCAGTTTATGATTAATAGTGCAATGTGTTCTAACAAATTAGGAATTAACCCATCTTCTGCAATCATAGCAGCAATACTCTATCTAGTTATATGCACAGGGTAATGCAGCTGTTCAAGAACAACCTTCAATAATGTTACTGGCATCACTGGCTTTCCAATGCTGTCTTGTCACCACAATGCGTCTGTGGGGGATAAAGGAGACCCCCTTGTTTCCACAATTCCTGCTCTTCCTCTTTTGCACTCCTTTGAATCTCCATTAGTTGTGTTATCAACAATTTATTAAACACTTCTTTCACTAACATGGTTGTAACTACTTTTTCTTTAATACTCTTAAAATCAAAACTCAAAATATCTGGGGAATATGCAACCCTTTTGGCTTCTCTGTCTGCTGCTTCGTTCCAGCAAGAGATAAAATCTGTTCTCTTAGTATGCACTGCACATTTAATGACAATGACCGCTATGGCCACTGGGATTTGTAGTGCCTTACTGAGTCTATCCATTAAGGATGCATGTTGCACTGGAGTGCCATCTGCGCAGACGTAGCCCCTCCTTTTCCAACGTGCTATCCCTGCATGTACGGTTGACGTCACGTAGGCGAAGTCACTGTACACCGTCACTTCCTGCCCTTTGTGTATCTCAAGCACGAAAATAAGCGCTACTAATTTGGCTGCTTGTGCTGAAAAGTGAGACGGTAGTCTTGCACTCGCTACTACTTCAAATTCTCCATTTAACCTGTGTCTTATTACTGCAGTGCCTTGTTAAGGTGATTTCTGAACTCTGACCTGGAGGGGCAGAGGTTCAGAAGGCCAACCTAGTTTCTTGGAACAGGGTAACCTCTGGACAAGCCACACCAATCAGGGTAGCTATGGCAGGAGGTCAAGACTAAATCTCAGGTTGAGGGTGACTGAAGGACCTCAATGAGCACACAGAGCAAGGACACTTACAAATTACTCCAGACAGGTGTTACATCGAAAATATGGACACATTTATTACAAGGCCTTTGTAACATAGACCATAGCAAAAGAATCACAGTAACACTAAGTAAACCAACACAACACTATCAATACAATGTATATACAGGACCATTGGGGTCTAAAGGGTTAAATGCTCAAAATAGGTCGACAACCTAGATGGAAAGGAAACATGCAGTGCAGACAGTCTTTAGGCCCAGTTCAACATCGACAGTACACCTAACTAAGAGGCAGTCCAAGCCCTAATAAGAGAGGAGCCTTGTGCTCAATAGTACAGGCAATGCAAACGCACGCAGTTGTTCCAATGGGCAGAACAGGGTCTCTTCAGGGGTCTCTAGCAGCTCGGAAAGGTGGGTAAGGTGATGCAGAACAAGTTCCCACTATTCAAGAAGGACCTCCACTTGAAGGCAGAGGCAGTCGAGAGTTCGGGATGCAGTCGCTATTTCGTAATAGCAGTGGAAAGGAGAGGGGCCCACAGGGGCCACTTGTGCGTAAAAATGGGCCCTTGTACTAGGAGCTGGGGTATTGAGTATTCACCGGTGCCCGACACAAGTGGACCCAAACTTCGGCAGGTCAGTCCACTTTGCTTGCAGGTTCGAATGCGGCAAAAAGGACTTCTTGGCACCTTTTAGTTCCTAACATACAGCGATGATTCCCAAACAGGACAGTGGCGATTTCTCTGCTCCGGGTGGATGAATTGACCCAGCAGCAGGCTTCAGGGACAAGAAGGTCACAAATGCAGCAGACTTGCAAAGGACGTTGCCGCGGCAGGGCAACACGGCAACCGTGTTTACTCCGGTCCTGGCGCACTCGTCTCACTTCAGACCTGGGAACGCTAAGTGTATGAAAGTCGGTGTGAGGGTGCCGTGGACACAGAGCTAGCAGTATACCAAGTTTCGAGGGCCTCCTTGAAACAGTGGTGGTGACAGAGCAAAGCAACTGGGTAAGCTGGTCAGTCCACTGGTTGGCCCAGGGAAACTTCAGAGAAAGCTTACTTGCAGAGTTTTATGAAGGTGCCGAGAATAGTTGGTCTCACTATTTCAATGGGTCGAAGCGTCTTTGCAGACCTTCTAGGACGACCAGATGCATAGGGGTCCTCCGGGACGACAGCTGGCTCAGGGTGCCAAACTTTCCAGCGGGTCACCAGCGGTTCCTCGACTTGGCTTTGTGTTGCAGGATACTTGGATCCGATCCTTTGTTCAGTGAGAACTCAGGAGATTGACCTAGTATGGGTGTTTTTGGCCTCCTCTTATCCAAAGTTCCCTTCACGCCAAAACGAAGAGGACCCAATGGGAGAGCTGCTCACAAACACACACTCCATACGTGAACCAATCACGGACCACAGTGGTCCCAGTCATTCATGGCACTCCATTCTCTCTGGCACCCAGGATATGTATTGGAACCAGACGTTCCAGCCCACATCCTGAGGCACACACACAAGGCATGCAGAAGCCCGCAAAAGTATTGGGATTTGCGGGAAAGTGCATAACCAAATAAGGACTGACCCAGGTCGACTAGACCTGGGGAAGGTGAAGGGGCAAGATGGCCATAGGACAGGACAAAGAAACTTGTGGCATGGCCATATTTGGGCCACCCCGCCGATTTGTGCCAAATGCGGTTAACATGGCAGGAAAGGGTTCAAAATAATTCAAAAAGATAGCTGCTACCAATCCTGTCCATGACAAATCTGCACAGTTCGTAAAAAGTCCAGCGAGAGTTTCTAGGGCCTTAGGAAAATGACTATAGACCCAAGTGTGCTGTATGGTAAAATACATTGCATACTTGTTACATGTTGCCCAAAAGTTGCAACATGAGGAAAGGACTAAGGGAAACAAAGTCTCCCAGTACTGACTGTTTTAAGGGCATGTCAGTTTCCCCATAAAAAGAGAGCGAAAGCCCAGAGGAGTGCAGCTGAAGGCTGTGCTTCTCTGGCAAAGTCAGTCAATGGTGTCTAAACAGCAGCAAAAGGTTTGGAGGTTGACCCATGGAGGGAAAATTTCATACAATTATGAAATCATTCCTAACACGCCTGAATGCCTTTCTCTACTATCTGATCAATTTTGGAAGAACCATCAATAAAGAGAATCTCCCCTCCCACTAAAGCACTTTCCTTCACATGCTGTCATGACTGCTGTCACGAGTGTCCCATTTGTGTGCAAAAACAAATAAAATTCCTCAGCATAATTGGGAATTCCTAAAACAGGGGCTGTGCAAATTGCTTTTTTCAACTCCTCAAATCCTTTTTCCATTTCTTCAGTCCATTCTATTTTTATTTTACCCACTTATTTTTTCTTTAAATCTTGCAGAAGTGGTCTTGTGTACGTACTGTAATCAAAAACCCAGGCTCTAACATAGTTTCATAACCCCAACAACTGTTGCATCTGCTTCACTGTGTTTGGTTTTGAGGTTGTCATAATTACCTCGCCTCTTTCAGGTGTAACTTTCTTTCCGTCATGTGAAATCAACTGACCTGTGTATAACACCTCTCCTTGACAGTAATGCAACTTCTCCTTGTCTACTTTATATCCCTTGTCTGCTAAAATAGTCATCAACTGAACAGAGTCTTGTCTGCACGCATCTTCTGTAGTGCTACAAATTAAAATGTCATCTACGTATTGTATCAGTGCACTCTTGAGATCAATATTGCCTAGATCCATCTGTAGGACTCTATTAAAGATGGATGTACCTTTGAGGCAAACAAGTATGTTTCAGTTGAGTTTGGTGGAAACGTAAATGATGTCAAGTCTTGTGAGTCCTTATGAAATGGGATTGAGAAAAACACATTCTTTAAATCAATCACCTTTGAATATTGTGCTTCCACCGGGATACTACATAGTATCTTCGCCGGATTAGGAACTAAAGGAAACTCTGTATTTACAATCTGGTTAATCGATCTCATATCTTATATACATCTCCATGACCCTCCTTTAGATTTTTTGATCGGATACACCGCAGTATGGCACAATGACTCTGATGGCTCCAGAATCCCTTGTTTCATCAGTTCTGAAATAGTCTGGAATATACCCTCATCAGCTTCTCGCGACATGGGGTACTGTTTTGCTCGACATAAAATCACTCCTGGCTTAAGCTTTATTTTAACCTCTCCTATCCCTTTTAATAATCCTACATCATAAGGATCTGTGGTCCATACGGTACTTGGCACCTTTTCCATATCTTCCTGAAAGAATGCTGGTCTCTGATGCATTATCACCACTCGCCGTGGGACTTCCTTTTTCTCTATCCTTATCCAGTATGTAATGGTCATGAAGAATACTACTTCATCATCTGTTTGGTCCTCCCTGAACATACCATCATAAGTTATGTCAGTCAATCTGTACCCTTCTTCAAGAGCTATCACTGCTCTCCATGGTCTACCCTCATCATTTACTCCTTTGAGCAGTGCCATTTCCCTTTATACTATGGCTGCCTCCAATTCTATAGGAATGGTTTTCCCACCCTCCTCATCCATAGGTATTTGTGCTGTAAACAAAAATGAATCCGGTATTCTCACAATCTTCCCCACCAAGCCAGATAACCACGTCAGTAAAATACTCACACCATGTAGAAAAATCTCGGGATCTACCAGAACAACTTGCAGAGCTACGTTCCCTGTGAACGCTAATATAAACTATCCCACATTTAAATAGTGTATTCCTGGAGTGGAGCGCACTATCCCTTGATCGGTAAACAAAATTGTCATGTTAAGCTTCGTCATTAAGTCTCTTCCCAAAATATTGACCGGCGTCTGTTGTGAATATTACAAGGGAACAGACATGTCATATTCTCCTATAGAGACAGGTAATTCATTAGTAAAAGTAACTCGACTCGTAGCTCCAGAGAACCCTTGAGAATTAATGGCAATGCCTGATATTGAATATTTCCCTCTCGTATACACAAACAAGTTGCTCCAGTGTCTACAAGAAAAAAAAAGGATTGGCCTCCTATCGTCACATCAACCCTTGGTTCCTCTTGGGGGTCTGGTGTCTCAGATTGTACTGAACAGATGAAGTCACCCTGTAAACTGCCGTATTGTGGGTACAGGCTCCTCGCTGTCCCTGTGAAAGGATTTTCTCCTACCACAGTGACACCTCCTATTCTGGGTGTCAGTACTTGTCCTGTGTTTGCATACTGCTATATTTGCATATGGGCTTGTTGTGACTGTCCTTGTGGTGGATTCATTTGCACTTGTTCTTGTATCTGCTGCACTCACGGCGCTTGTGTCTGATAAGATGTATGATCCTGGGCAAAGCCCTCTCTAGTTTGTGTACTATATGGTGGAAGATTCACCCTCTTGAAAATTGGCCAGTCTATACATTCCCTTGACTTCCACATAGGTGCGCAATGTGTCCTGTCATACCACAAGTCCAACATACTGGGGGTGCCCATCTGACAAGCCTCCCTTGGTTATATCCACCTTGGGTACTCTGATTCTCAATCTGTGTACCTTGAAACCCACCTTAATTATTTTGAAATCTGTCTCCTCTTCCTCTGTAACCCATACCTCTGCCTCATGGTATGAACCCATATCCTCCTTGCTCCATCAGGCTCAGATTGCTCACTAGCGATGTACCCATTGCTTCCTGCATTCCCAATCCTGCTCTGCTTGTGAATACCGCCCCTTCTATGGCAAATGTTGACAAGTTATTCTGTACTAACTAGGCTTCCTCTATTTTCCTTTTCTCATCTTTCTGTTTGTTCTTCTCTTGTAACAACCGACAATGGTGTGCTATTGTCCACTGAATCTCAGCCCATCGCTTTGCTTCCATTCCTACTTGTTTCTTCATCTGGCTCTGTATTGGCTCAGGCAACCCCTGACATAAAATGTGGTAAAATAATGCCACTGTCTTTTCCGACGGCTCGTGAGTTTCAAGCTGCCATTTCTCCTGAATATCCTGAATGTAACCAATAGGGTCTTCATCTTCCTTCATCTTACGTGCCATAATTTCACCCATATCTGATGTGTCAGGATACTATACCCTGAGTGCCCTCCAAACATCTGCTCTACAATTATGAAATGGCGCTCCATCATGCACCGTGTTTTGTGCGGTCACAATTGAATATCCCGTTCTCCTCCATATGTCATCAACCCTTTCTCCAAGAATAGCTACCAGGAGACCTTTTATGTCCCCTATGGCCAGCATGTTTCCCCTGTCATTTTCTCTAATTCATATATCCATTTCCGAGCGCCAGAAGTCAAACTAGTGAGCTTGCACCTCAAGTTATCCTTGTCCATCTGTAGCCATGGAATATATTGTGGTCTTGCTCCCACCTTTTGCTAACAAGGGAAATTGCATGAACCCTGCCCATATAGTCAGATCCTACTATTAGTCTACCCATGGCAGGGATGATCGTCCCTGTCTGTCTCTTTGTGGGTAATGACCTTAACCTGCCCACATATGGCGGTGATTCTCCCTTCTCACTGTGTGATCGTCCTCATGGACGCTCAGGATACGCTATAGTATCTGGTGTTCTATCTTTAGGTTGTTCCAGATCAGACCATCTTACTTCTTTATTAAAATTGCAGGTTTCCTTCAGGGACACACATGCTTCCTCCTTCTACACCGAGACCCACTCTCTTTCCTCGTCTGACATGTCTTGTCCCAAACTAGTGTGACCATCATCCCTTTCACCCTTATCCAAATTCAGTCTACTTTAAGATAGTGCTCTACATCCGTTACTGAACAGATTTTCTTCTATGCTTCGTGACTGAAATACTGAGGATTGATCACTATTCCCTCGTATTCCATACTTGTTACCTCACTTTAATTGTTGACAGACCTTGTTGATCCTTTCTCCAATGCTTTCCACATCAAAACTTTCTTCTTCCAATACTTCTCTAGATGCCGCTGGTGTTGCTTCCTTTATTGAAAGAAACTCTTCTATTCTATCCCATTGTATTTCTGGGCTTGGCCCTACTGGTTCCTTATGATGAAACTGGCATCAAGGTCTCATTGTCTCCTTTTTCATTCTATTTCTTTGTCTATTTCTCTTTGCTTTCTTGCTTCTCTTCTAATTCTTTCTTCCTCTTGCCTTTGTTCTTTCCCTCTCCTCATTCCTTGTCTTCTCTCCCCTTCTTCCCTTTGCCTCTGGAATATTGTATCCCTTTCTTTGTGCCTCTTCATCTTCCCTCTTTCTCCTACCGTACAGCATGGGAAAATCCAAGATCTTCGTAGCTGTAGAGATTGATGTCCCGACAGCACACTGCTTGTCACACGTAGCAATGTGCGACAGCAGAGGACAGTTCATGGGAAAAGATGCCTCACTGATATGGGCAACAGAAACAGCATATCCCGATGAAGATGACTATATCCAGGACATTAAGACAAGAAACAGAGCTCATACCAGGAATCACGTGATCAGGTATGCAAAGCCAAAAGCGAAAGGAGCAGGCACAAGATGGGAAATTAACCCGAGACTGAACGTCCAAGGTAAAACTCCAGAAGAAGCCCAAAATTGGAAGAATAGAGGACAGATGCATATTTGGGGAACAGTGCTGTCCCCAGATGGTTGGGAAGCAGGAGTGGTGATATGCCGAGCGTGAATGGACCTTGGAGCCTGCAAGGAAGCAATAGAGAACTCACAGAGATTATGCAAACCTCTATGGCCGAAATTGGTAAAGTTGTTGACATGGGTCAAAGACAGAGGAGGACCCTTGCAAATAGTAACACTGGAAAGCCCGAAATTGTGCTTCAGAAGCAATGGCACAAGGAAGATGGGAGAGAATCAAAACTGCGGACAAATCTTTGAAGCTCCCGGTATGACTCAGGGGACCGCAGTTATTATGGACCATTACTGGGCGTGCGGATCCAAAGCATACATAAGACTGTCGAGAGACTGGGGAGGCATATGCACACTAGTGAATGTCCATGTTCCTACACTAGTGATCCCCTAAAAGCGACCCGAGTATAGACAGTTTCCCGAAAGCAGAGGCTCACCTAAGGGAAAGGAGGTCTGTGGAACTAGTGTCCCGAATGAAGAGGGAAAATTACTTTTCTGCCAAATCGGAAGAAGCATTTTATGCAATCCCATATGAACACAGGCTGTTTAGCCTCACCTCAACAGTATTCACAACACTACTCTTGCCACACATCCAAGTAGGAGTAAATACGAAATGGTTGCAGAGAACCAGATGGGAGTTATTGCAGACCATTAACATCACCATAAAAGGATTCAACGCAATCAAAGAAGAACTAAGAACAATCTGATTGATGACCCTACAGAACAGATATGTACTTGACATGATCACAGTGATGGATGGAGGTGTTTGAGCATAAATCGAGAATCATGCTGCACATTTATACCGTCACATGATGAAGGTATCATCACACAATACCAGAAAACTGCGAAGGAAGCCATTGGGATGAAGGTCATAGTCAATGTTGAACCAGGATGGAAGTCCAGAGACTTAACTGACGAAGAAATAAGAAACTTTGTGAAGGCCAGCAAATTTGCGCCAGAAGGAACAAAGTTTGTGTATCCCAGAAAACAACAAAGGTACGAAGGAAAATGGATCTATTGCAGCCCAAATGGACAATGTCAGCTTATGACCTGGAACAAAGACGAACATGTAAAGATAGCAGGAAGTCTAAAAGGAGTGATAAAGATATGGGGCCTCATTCCAAGCTGGGCGGTAAGGGTTAACGGTCACCGGTAACGAGACCGGTGCCGTTAAACCCTTACCGTCCTATTCCGAGTTCCCTTTGCGGGTTAGTACTTAAAAAACAAACCCGCAAAGTGACTTTGAAGGTAATTACGGTACCGTAATTTATGGTACCGTAATTACCTCCTTCCCCATTCCTATTGAGCCCTATGGGGGCAAAAATGGGAATGGGGAAGGGCCCTGGTGAATGGGGAATTACTGGTCTCTCCAACCTTGGAATGGACCAGTAATTACTCCATTCACCAGGCCGGATTTGGGACGAGTTGGGAGGCAACCATGGAGCTAATATCTCCATGGTTACCTCCAAACTCGGATTGAGGGCCATGGACTCCAAAGACACACACGTTCACACCATCATGTACAAACCCAGAAGAAGATGGTCAAGATGCTGAAGAACCGAGGTTGCAGAAGTGGTCGATGAACCGACCAGAGGGGGGAGTGTAGAAGAGGTCCCAGACATGGCCTACATCCCAACCCCACAGAGTGAGGTGCCAGAAACATACTCGCCAAAGTATGCGACATATGAGGAACAAATGAGCCAACAGAGAGCAACATTAGGACTCTGCCCAGTGCAAATCAGAAGAGCAATACCTGTTGAAGTGCCTATAACCAGACAACCTTGGGCAGCCCGGTACCCACTGAGACAACCGTACCAGCAGTTAACTCGCAATGAAGACTACTTACAGACTGTCCCCGAAGAGATGCAAAGAACCTTAATGGAAGGCAAATGGTGATGACATAAGTACCTGGACAGTCGTACAGATGAACATAAACGACAAACGAAAGTTGACACACAAGGGTGAAACGTTAGGAATAAAGTTGTAAAGGACGTGCAAGAGAAAAGACGTTAATATAAAGAAACGTAACCAATAAGTTAAATAAACACACGTAACTTGACTGAAGTGCCTGTAAATAGGCTTGGAACGCAAGATGCTAAGAGAATAATACTGCTTGCAATGCTTAGTAGAAGAATAGAGCGGCATGCGCCAATTATATATCTACCTCAATAAAGCACACTATACAAGTGCAACTCCATTTTGTAAAAGCAGAATTAAGCCCAGGCTGCAAAGGGCTAGCAAGGCCAAGATTCATATTCCAGCCAAAGGGAAGAGCGGAATCAAAACTTAGTGAGCAGTAGCTCATGCTTGGGAATTCAAGGTCAACCTAAGGAAAGGAGGAGAGCGGCAGCTCCGGAGAATCGAGACTTCAGAGCATAGCAGCCAGCCAGTGAAGGTCGAGATAAAGAGGCCCCAGGCAGGTGGCGAGGCTACGGGAGAATCAAATACACGAATACAAGGAAATGAAGCAGATTCACGGTGAATAGACACATGACCAGCCAAGGGCGAAGAGGTACCAACGTCTGATGTCACCCAGAACCCGAGGATGCCATAACTTTCCAGATAAGAAGCTACAGTTTCGAGGCCATCCTCAGCCAACTAATTGACACATAGCCCTAAAGTACTGATTGATGAAAGGGAGGCAGGGTGCATCTTGGGGAACAAGGCACCTGGGTGTCTATTCTGCATGCTGCTAATTAAAGTAGAGATTTATGCCTAGGGGTGTAACCCACCCAATCACAATGGACCGAATAATAGGGTCCTATAGCTGTAGAACCAATTAGACATTGTGCTTGTAGTGACGCCTATCACGAGTGATGTAGAGGGATGGGCATAGAAGCCCACCCAATAAGAGTTATCCAATCCCTACGCTTTGTTACCATATACAGATATAGCACCTATACTTAAGTTTCCTTTTCCAACCAATAAAATTGCATGATAAACTTATGAGTGTTACACGTCAATGATGATGATTATTGGGTATAACTATTGCTGTCTGAATGAAAAATTTGGGAGTTGAAGCGAGACAGGCGATCGCATCAATGTTGATTACCATTTGTTTCCCCGTTTTTTGTACTTGTCATTAAACGGACTTCCCTTTGCCAACTTACTGTGTCCTCATTATTGAGTCGTGTTGGAGTAAGTGAATCCTGCACCCCCTGTCTTCACATGGTGCAGCTATCTTGTCTTACAAGTTCTAGAGGGTGAGCGCTGACCTATGGGCCCGTCAGTGAATTCCTCTCCTCCTGAACAAGTCCATATTTTGTAGCCACCATTCCAGTTCTGTTCTGGATTCTACATCGAGGGGTACTGTTTGGTGGTACTTTAGCCCCTGCTGCAGGTGATCGCATCAATATTGATAACCATTTGTTTCCCCGTTTTTTGTACTTGTCATTAAACTGACTTCCCTTTGCCAAACCGTTGACTTGTCCTCATTGATTGGTGATGGAGTAAGTGAATCCCGCAACCCATCCACTTCATGGTGTGGCTATCTTGTTTAAAGGTGCCGGGGGGCAAGCTCTGAATCTCATGGGCCCATTCAGAAATCGCTTTGTCCTCCAGTACACACTGACCATAACATTGCTAGATCGCCAGTTCATCAGGAAGATCACAGCTGAATATCTTAGACCCCTGTCATTTGTGCTGCGCGGTGCCAGGTAGGGAAAGTAATACATTTAATCCCAGGGTGGGAAGAACTGGAACGGCGCCAATGTGTCTGGGATCGTGCAGGGGTTTAGAGTTATCGTGACCTCGAAAGTAGGTTCTGCGCCCATGTCTGCAGTACCAGGTACACATTAGGCCACAAATGGGTGATACAGTGAAGTGCCAATTAGAAGCTTTGTATTTGGTGATGTACAATGAAGAATCCCACATGGAAGAACAGGGACAGGAGAAGCTGGGACCAATGGCTTGGAATCCCTTATGAAGCAGGCATTATATGTATAGGGTCGCACCAACCAGGCACTTGGATTTGTAACCTATGTAATCAACATCACTTATGATGATGTGTAACTTTATAACCCATTGCTTATGCTGTTATTGTCAGAGCACTCTGTGGCAGCAGAGTTCTTTGCTGGAACGTACTTGTCTTTTTATGAGAATAAATTGTGTTCTGCTTGCAAGAGGTGTGGTGGGCCTTTTTCCCTAGTGGGCTGTATTTTTTCTGGTGTGAGCGTTGTGGGGCTTCTCTAAATTTTTGTGACCCTGACGTGATCCCAGATTTTCCAAGAAGACGGGGGCTTCCAGGCTGCACGTCTGGAGGGGCTATGCCCACCTGCAGTGACCAGTGCCAAGCGTGCAACCCGTAGTGGTGTACAGGAGCGGTTTTCACAGAATTCCTGTCTGCTCTTTGAAGCCGGGCGCAGCTCCTTGGATGGTGCAGGCCGTTATTGGGACCCCGTGATGGAGGCGCTCGGGTGAACACACAGATGTAAGTGCACCTCTTGCAGGTGACAACAATGGAGCTTGACGCTAAGTGAGGAGTGGGGGAATGGGGACAACAGTGTTTGGATTTGTGCGTGTGAAGAAGTCGAAGTGAGAGTGCATGTTAGATTGGTGCTTATTTGAATTGGATAGCGTGTGAAGGCCACGTGGTGGTTTTTACTATTATTATTGTTATAAGTATATGAGAAGAGAAACAGAGACGTGGGATCCTTTCCAAGCTAGGGAAGAAGGTGGTGCCATATTTTTTAATTGTGAAAAGAGAATATAAAAGTAGGGGCTCCGAATAATTAGAGAGATCAGATTCCTGTGCCCAATATGTCCCGGGTGGGGGAATAAGATAATGTAGTGGTTGTTACTTTAGTTTATTGTTTTGGTTTGTTGTTTTAGTGTATTCAATTTTTAGTGTGCAGCAAGCGGTGGTCAAGGGAGGGCCTGTGAAAGAAATAGTGTTGGGGTGCGAGGAGTGAGAGAGTGTGTGCGTGGAGGGAGTGTAGGCAGGGGGCGCCTGGGGAATGGGAACAACGGACTCGTAGGACCTTTATGACAAATTGTATCTGTTATATGACCTAATATTTTCTGAATATCAGGAGTGTCAACATGGGGGTAGTGACCCCACTGGAGTATATGTGCAGTGCATTGTGATTGTATAAAGACAAGATTGAGAAATATCGTAAGCAGTGGGTGGCGTAGACACAAGGGGTAATGTTCCGCCGGTGGCCAGAGCAAGGTACGATCAACCAGGGGGCATTGGAACACATGAACACAATTTTAGCTGCTAAATAAAAATCTAAAATAATTCAAAGGAGGAAAGAGATTCTAGAGTTATGGAAAATGGTCGAGGACATAGAGGACAATTATGAGTACAAGTCCCAGTGTGACAGTAGCTCAGCCCTGATTGTAGCTAAAGCAGCAGCACCTGAAGGAACACAGTCACCCACACTCCAAATGGGGCTTTATCCACTCGCCACTCTCCCCGCTACAGGACAAACTTACCCGACATATGTGCCCTCGCCTGCCACAGCTCTGCTCCCATACCAAACAAACCCTAACATTGCAGTACCCTTTGATCGGAAACCTCTGAAGGAACTAGAAGAAGCTTTGCAGGCAGCGCAAGCGGAGTTGGCGCGGTTGAAGCCCTTCGAGAAGAACGGGGTAAATCAGGGTGTGGCCTAAACAAGTGGAGGATCAGAGATTTTTTGTTTAGATTGTACAGCACCACAATCAAGGATGTACATATTGAGAAGGGGAAGAGTAACGAGTGACGAGCGGAGAATGTAGGGTATGGGTTCGGACGGAGATACAAACAGAGACTTGCGGGAAGAGGAATGGGACACCATGGATGAATTATTTATTTGTATTTATTTATTTATTGTACATTTGTATGGCGCCTATACACAAGTGTTTCAAGGCGCCACAAGATAATGGGGTAAGGGACCAAGGAGAAACAATAAAATGTGGAATGGTCCTACTAGGCCTTTTGACATTCGGATCGTACAAGGGGAGTGACGATAAGTGCAGATGGGAGGGGGCAGGTCAGGTATGAAGGGAAGGACTAAGGGAAGGTGGGAGGGAGAAGTGACAGAAGGCAGGGGGCTCAGGGTTGGGCAAGGGCTGATGGGGGCCCAGCAGGGCAGTGCCAGGGGGATAAAGGAGTAGGGTTAGGCTATTGTGGGGGTGGTAGGTATACCAAATGCGGGCTGGCCAGGAAAGGGTGCCCAAGGGCAAGTGCTGGTGAGGGGTACTGTGGTAGACTGGATGAGGGGGGCCTGGACCCAGTTTGGCATATAAGGATCCAGGCACCAGCCGCAGTGGTAGGGGGCAGTTTAGCAGGGGAGGGGGAGAGGGAAGGGGATGAATGGGAGGCACCAACAGTTACCCCAGGGGTAGAGAGCTTGTGGGGTCTGCAGTTGAAGAACAGATTTGGGCGGGCAGCAGTCACCATGAAAAAGTGAGGTGACAGCAGGAAGACAAGGCAGGGAACGGACTCACAGTTGCCATTATTGCATAAAGGCCCTGGGAGGGTGCAGTATGTACCCTGGGCTCAGATGGATAAGAACAACATGATTAAAGTGCTCCCGCCCCACACTGCGAGGGCTGGGAAATGGATATATGCATTTGAGAAACAAACAGCTGGGATCACTTTAACTGTGGGAAACATTTATTTATTTATTTATTTATTGTGCATTTGTAAGGAATTTATACATCAAGTAAATTATGTTTTCAAAAGCTGGGTATTTTGGGTTAATGCTGGATACCCAGGAGTTAATCTAGATGATGATACATATGATGTGGCACCTTTTAACAATATCATAGTCAGGTGTGGGATGCATTGCAGCGGACATACCCCTATACTACACTGGACATGCAGTCCATAATGCAATACACGATGAGGGATGAAGACCCCGCTCAGTACATTTTAAAAATGCAGGAGATGTGGAGAGTGTAGACGGTAGACCAGTGGGACCGATCAGGTCCTCTTTTTTATTTTGTTATCAAAAGACGATTGCCCAAAGAGGTGCAGAAAGCACTTGAGAAGATAGTAGGCATAGAGTGAAGGGGTGGGCTGAAATACAGACTATAATTATACATCACTGTAAGAGGATCAAAGAAAGAGAAAAGGAAATGTACAAAGGTTGCAGGCTGTGGAAGCAAAACTGATACAGAAAGAAATTGCAAAAATAGTAGTTGAAGAGGCGGTAACGACAATTACCCAAACAGAGCCAGCAGAGCAGGTAGTAACGCGAACAGATGCAAGAATAGCAGAGCTCTGGCCAGGTAGAGGAAAACGGCAATGGAGCGGTGGACCTCAGCCACAGTATTCTGAGTGGTATCAGGGAGGTCAGAAGCATGGAAGAGGGGGGTTTCAAGGTGGTAGAGGGGGCAGAGGTGGATCTGGAGGGATGCGGCTGAGAGGGGGAGCGAGACCGATTCAGTGCTAGGGATGCAGGAAGGAAGGTCATTTCGCAAGGGAATGTAGAAGCAGAATGTGAGCGGGATACAATCCATACACCCCCGCTGGCCTACTACATCAGTAACACTTCCCTGCTCCCCCAGTGCCCACATCCATACCATACAAAATACACCAAGCATGCACGCAGTTACCATCACAGCCCCCACAAGAACAGCTGCCTGCCCCATCTAGTGCCCAAACATAAGCACCACCGCTGAATCAATAATACAGTGGTCCAATGCCTGCAAATAATACTGTCCTAAATGGAATGGTGGCAGCCTGTAGGGGCATGATTGTCTTGGGAGGTAACCCTTTCACGTTCCCTGGTACCAACCCATTTCCTGACTAGGACAGCCCACAGAAAGCTTTTGCGTGCCCAGTCCTGTCCAGGACTACCCACCCTGATGAGGAACTCTTGGTGGGCGCTGTAAGGAACTCATGGTGGCATCAGTAAAGAAAGACACAAGTGATCACAGTTCAAGGGTGTTTATTAAACTGTATATGCAGGTTGGAAAAATGCCTAATCTAAGATGCGAGCAAGCTATGACCATCAAATAATAATAATCGAGGCGAGGCGGGCCCCCTGTCTTCGTGCCGCACCCAACTGCGAGTGCTTGTCACTGCTGCTTGCTGCTATCGAGGATGCAGCGTGTCTCTGTCGCTCGGGGCGGCTGCTGTAGGGTCTTGAGCTGCTCGGTCAGTTTTCTACAAATACAATACAGATTGCGGTAAATGCAAGGATCCAGAGTGTGTTCCTCAGTCGGGCCTGGTCCAGGCCCCTTTGGTCCATTGGATTGGGATAACGACATCTGTGGCTTGTCATTTTCACGGCTTTGGACCCCAGCCTTTCAGCCGCTGGTTGCTTTTTTGCCACTTCCCGCTTGCCTGTGTTCCGTCCGAGTTGGGTGGTGGGCGGTGGCTTGGTCTCTGAGTCGCCTGCGGTGGCTGTTCGAAGTCTGAGGTGACTATATTGCGTTGCTGGAGAAATTGACAGACCGCTTCCGGGTCCTCGAAACACTGCCATTGCTTGTCAATGTGTATACACCATGTCGCAGGGAATTTCAGATAATGGCGGTAGTCTGCGGCCTTCATAGCATCGAAGATAGGGTTGAATTATTTGCATCTCCTCGAGACCTCCAGCGAGTAGTCATTGAAGAATCAGATTTCTGCTGTTCCCACTGTGATCAGGGCCACCGCTCTATACGTTTTGAGGATCGCCATCTTATGTTGGAAATTAAGCAGGTGCATCGTGGTGATCCGGGGGTCGCTGCTCGGGCGATGATTTTGGGATTGGGGCCCTGTGAACCCGCTCAATTGTGAGTTGTCGTGAGTTCTCAATTTTGAGGGTGTCTCGGAGGAGGTCAAATATGTAGTTCTCGAGGTTGCCATCCTCCGCGTCCTCGGGCAGGCCCACCACCCGTAGGTTGTTCTGTCTGGACCGGTTTTCCTGATCGTCAAGTTTTTCACCTAGTCTTTGGACTTCTCTGATGACCCTGTCTAGCTCATTGCCCGTTGTTGACTGGTTGTCCTCCGGTGCGCTGATCCGCTGTTCATTGTCTGTGACGTACTCTGCTTGGGCAGTCAGGCGTGCTTGAACATCCTGCAAGTCAAGCTTAATGTCCTGTACCATGGTGTTAGTTTCTTGCGTTCCTTGTCCAATTATTCGCATTTCTGCCAGGATGGCTTGTAGTTGTGATTGCACGTCCATTTCCGCCTTGATCCTGTTGGATCTACACGGTAGGTTTGGCGAGGCGGGGACTGTTGGTTCTGCTGACTGAGGAGCACGGCCTTCTCTTTGCATGCCCCTGTGGACTCTGATGCTAGGTCCGCAGCAGGTGGTGGGCTGTGGCGCCTCACGTTCCTGCTCCATGCTGGTCCTACACGCTTATGATCAGGGGTCTTGCTGAGGTGTGTATTTGGTCTCCCTGTCAGTCCCTGGAGGGTCCGGGCCCTCGGCAGGCACAGGAGTATGCTGTCTTATTCCTGATGCTGTTCGGTTTCTGATGTGGCCTCTGCCAGTTCCTATGAGCTGCCGGCGAGGGAGGTATCGAGGAACGGGCCGACTTGTCTGCCTCTGTAGGTCTGCTGTTTATTTGGGCCTACGTTTAGGCCCCTTTGCCTCAATGCGCCTGGATGTTCTGCTGTAGAGGCCGGTATCCCCTTGTTTGTGTGGGGTGGGAGTGGGTTGAGGTATGTGGCCAGCCACTTTGGAGGAGGTGTCTCGGGCAGTTGGCTGCCTTATGTGCTGCTTGTTTTGGTCCCTTGTGCTGGCGCTGCGTGAGTTAAGTTTTGTAAGCATCCGGGGGTCCGGAGTGCTTCTTGGCACGATCCCTCTCGTTTGTGGGTGGGCACCCGTATCACTTGTGGCAGCGTGTGTTGGTTGGGCCTCCCGTGTTCCTCATCCGGGGAGGTCCGGGACGGTGCTTGCTTTATGGGGAACCCCGCTGGACGTTGGCGGAAAGGCCCGGTGGGGAGCAGTGGCGCTATGCTTCCTCAGGGGCCCCCGAACGAGGGGAAAGGTCTGGCATGCACCCAGGCTATGCCTGTGTTGTCTGGGGTCTGGCGTGCCACCGCCCAGGCTATTTAGTGCAAAATACTGGCACGCAGGACATGCTCAGTTGAGAGATTAGGTGGCCCCAGGAGAACGGTTGCCTGGGGGCTCACTGACGCAGGATGAGTTGCCCACCGGGCTCCCTTCTGCCGAAGTATCGAGATCTGTTCTGGGGAGGGGGAGCAGACGTTAGCTTTGAATTTGTTCTGAGATATGGCCCGCCACGTCAGGTCTGTGCCGGGCTCACCCCCCCCACATTACCCTCTTAATTGGTGTTGCATTTTCAGTTGCTGGAGGTCTCGCCGAGCGGGCCACTGTCGGTTTGCTAGGGCACCTCACAAAGGTGTATTCCGGCTCAGGCCGCTTGTGCCCCTGTGCGGGCTGCTGGGCGTGTGAGAGGTTCCGATACCCGGCCAGCCCCGATGAGGTTCTCTGGGGATGACTCAAGGTGCGGCACTGCTGGTACCCGTTGTTGCTGCCTCCTCGCCTTCGCTTCTGGGGAGATCCGCTGTCCTGCTCTGATCCCTCCTGTGACCGCCTTTCCTCTTAGTCAGGAGATGCTCTCTGCCGGTGGTATGCTGTCGGGTGCGCCTCAGAGTGCCATGGGTGCGGTAGGCGGCGACCCAGTTCTTTCTCTAGTCCGGCCAGTGGAAGCTCTGCCACTGCAATCAGTTGTCAGCGGTCTCACCGTCAGTTGCTGCTACGGTGCGAAAATGGTGGGCTTCTGGCAGTGTCTCGATCGGGTCTGGAGAAGCTGCAGATAAGGAGCTTTGGTTCTCATGGACCAATTTGTGTGCGCAAGGTGTCCTCTGAAACCTGGACAAAGAATCTTACATATTATGTCATTTATGTTGACCCGAGGCTATTGCTTCTTGCATCGTTTCCCGATTCCGTCCCCTTGCAGCTGGACTTCCTCTGCCCCGCAGCCATCTTGCACTGCGCCTCCTAGCAGATCACCACAGCAACAGTTTTGTTTTCATTCTGTGAGTGACTGTTGTGTGTGAAAGAAGGAAGCAGATAGGGTTTAATTTGAACCAGACAGGGCTTAATTTGAAATATTGACTGTCAGAGTGTGCTGTTTGAAAAGTTCTCTGATTAACGTTTGCTCTTACGGCGCAGGGCTTTTACGCCTAGTCACGTCATTTCTGAGATATATACAGCGACTGCTTCGCCAACTGTGGAGTTGAAATATATTGTTTCCTCAGCTAAATTGTAACATTCAATTGTATCTAGCATTTGTAATATCCTACCGAAGGATTTCTACCCATTGTAGCATAGCTACATTATTGTAAGGCAGTTTCCTTGCGCTCTGCCGTTGTGTAGTCCTTGTGAACTACATTTCCCTGTGAGTGTGGGGTATTTAAGTACATTTTCGGTGCGTTTGCGCCGGTGTGCGCTGGTCCGCGGTGAAGGGGTGCAAGGCTCCCTGGCCGTTTCTTCCTTTCTCGTACCCAAGGTAAGCTCTAAATTAAATGATACAGGGGCATGGCCTGGGGCTCATGGAGTGAAGACGTGCCTACGCAGGGCTCCCATCTTGATCCTTTAGTTTATGGGATCCTTAATCTCTAAGGCAAAAGTGGCAAATTACAATTGCACTGCCACCGCAGCAAAGAAGAAGCACTTCCATCACCAATCACAAAAGGATGGAAGCGAGGCCCCAGAACAGGCGGCCCCTGCCCAGTAAAATGGCAGACGGGGCTGCGGCCCAACAATAAAAAAGGAGAGGGCCGGAGTTTCACGCAGGGCTACAAGGCACCCGCTGCAAGACAGGAAGGAAAGGAAGCCTGCGCCTCCCCCGAAGTGCGGGCTCAACACCAGCTGACAAGAGTGGGGCTCTGGAGCGCCCAGTAACGAAAAGGCAAGAACGGGCTGTGTCTGGAGCGCCGCGGCACCACCTGACAGGCACCCCAGACGACCCCTGATGGAGCCGGATGCAAGTGACCCCTCCCCGACCCCCCTCGCCGGGCAGGACAGAAGAGATGCGTAAATGAGAAAGGAGTAGGACACACACGAGAGGAGGTGGAGGAACCCTCCCTGAGAAGGCTGGGAGAGAAGCGGTAGCGGCGACAGCACTGGGCTGAAGGGGCCAGAGGAGAGCGGCCTGAAGCGGGCCCAACAATAGGCCCAGAACCCGACAAGGTGCCGTCAAGAGGAGAGAGTGCAGCAAAGCGACACTGGGGTGCTACTCCACCCGCCGCAAGACAGAAACTGGAGGAAGGTTAAAATATCGTCTGTGACAATATAGGGCAGATCGGGCACCACAGAGCCAGAGAAACTCACGAGCAACAACGTGTCACTGGGAAAGGAGCAGTATACGGGCAGCACACGCGGCTGATGCAACACGAGACAGCCTCACTGGCCTCAGGGGCCCAGCAGTGCCGGAGGACACGCGAACGCTCCTGGGTCGCTGAGAGAAGCGGCTGCACCCACTCTTACAAAGTGGAGGCCACAAGAGATTTGAAACAGCATGACAGCACTCACGGGCAGAAGGGACAACGGTGCCATACCTCCTGGTTCTACGTGCAATGGACCCCACCAGAGGCAGTGAAGGACTGTGAGTACCTCTTATTTAGTAAGTGCTGGGAACTGTGAAATAACTGCCTTGCATAGATTGGATTCAAGGCTCAATTCTGGCTATGGGGGGCCGGGTGGGCTCTACTCTGGATACCTATTACCACCAGAAGCCATTAACCGGCAAACGGACTGCACTGCACGGAGCTGCTCCCCACATATAACGTAACCTACTCAGGGACAACGCCCATTAAGGGGGACATGGGGAAGACCGAGAAACCGGGGGCGGGCCGCCACCTGTTGCTCCCGAGGCATGGGGAGATCTGCCTAAGAGCTACTTAGACAAATAAACGCCTGCCCCACCAAAAGAACACGGCCTCTGGGTGCGCCATACTCAACACACCGCCTGGGCACGGGACAGCTTCAGAAGGCGCCATGGGTGCTGACCAGCCTTAATATCAATGGGGGACCTTGACACAACTTGAAATTATCGCTTCTCATGAGGAAACGAAACAGAAAACTGTGGGCCTGGAGGCATGCACCCAGAGCAGATAGAAGCCACGCTACGTAGCGCAACACACTTAAGGGCGGAACAGAGCAGACTAAGACTCAGGGCTTCCTACCCAGACAGCCTAGGATATCTCATGCACGAGCTGGGGCAAAACTGCGCAACACACATAGGTCTGAGAAACAAAAAAGGGGAGAACAAAAGGAAAGCAAAGTGCCCAGCGGACATTAATAGGCCCCTACGAGACACAAAAACCCTTAAGCCTGAGAGCTGGTAAAACATCATCAAATAGGCATTTCAGCTTGCCGAGAAAGTAAATTCGTGCTACCAGATAGAGTTGAGATATACTGGTGAAGGAGAAAAGACACAGCGGTGTGTTTCCTTTTGCCCTGAGGACAAACGCTGATCAGTGAATTGAAAAACCTACCGGCGGACCGACACTGTGAGCGGCTCCTCTGCTCTTGCCAGATTTCCCCTCGCTTCCTGGAGGAGGCGGGGCTACTTCGCCCACGTGACTCGTCACGTGACTACCGAGGCGCATATAACACCGAAGCTGCTGCCTGCTTCGTGTGTGTTTCCTTTTGCCCTGAGGACAAACGCTGATCAGTGAATTGAAAAACCTACCGGCGGACCGACACTGCGAGCGGCTCCTCTGCTCTTGCCGGATTTCCCCTCGCTTCCTGGAGGAGGCGGGGCTACTTCGCCCACGTGACTCGTCACGTGACTACCGAGGCGCATATAACACCGAAGCTGCTGCCTGCTTCGTGTGTGTTTCCTTTTGCCCTGAGGACAAACGCTGATCAGTGAATTGAAAAACCTACCGGCGGACCGACACTGCGAGCGGCTTCTCTGCTCTTGCCGGATTTCCCCTCGCTTCCTGGAGGAGGCGGGGCTACTTCGCCCACGTGACTCGTCACGTGACTACCGAGGCGCATATAACACCGAAGCTGCTGCCTGCTTCGTGTGTGTTTCCTTTTGCCCTGAGGACAAACGCTGATCAGTGAATTGAAAAACCTACCGGCGGACCGACACTGCGAGCGGCTCCTCTGCTCTTGCCGGATTTCCCCTCGCTTCCTGGAGGAGGCGGGGCTACTTCGCCCACGTGACTCGTCACGTGACTACCGAGGCGCATATAACACCGAAGCTGCTGCCTGCTTCGTGTGTGTTTCCTTTTGCCCTGAGGACAAACGCTGATCAGTGAATTGAAAAACCTACCGGCGGACCGACACTGCGAGCGGCTCCTCTGCTCTTGCCGGATTTCCCCTCGCTTTCTGGAGGAGGCGGGGCTACTTCGCCCACGTGACTCGTCACGTGACTACCGAGGCGCATATAACACCGAAGCTACTGCCCTTGCGGCGTTAAGCCCGGCGGGGACAAGGCCGATAGCAGGGCTGTTGTGCGGCTGTTAGGCGAGCTGGGAAGATACAACCAAGTCCACAATACAGGCCAGACCCGTGTGGGAAGTGGTCTGCGGCGAAACCAAGAGTGAAGAGGTAAGTCCTCTAAATGGCCGATCAGGGCCCTCAAACTCGTGCTAAACTAAAACAGTCATTACAAATGCGTGACTACAATGTTAACATGAGGTCACCATGCGAGCTAGGGGGGAGACCTGACCAAACAGGGTCGCTTGAAGGGTATGATTGGTCAAGAGGAGAGCTCGATGAGCGTGTGGAAGGACAAACACTCGCATGTAATCCATCCAATGGGTTAAACCAGAAAGTATGCAATATACCAGCATTGGACCTAACAAGTGAACAACCAAAAACTTTAGTACATATTGTGTCAGAGAGTCTAAGGACATCAAAAATAGCCTCCAGACCAGCTGATGAAACTGACATGTTCCCTAAACGACCATGGCTAAGAAATGAGCTTCCACTTCGTCCTCCAGCCGACCCCGCCGATGGCGCATTGCGGGTGGAAGCAGAGGTCTCGCCACGTGTGGCAGCCGTGGAAGCGGACCTTAGCGCCACCGCAAAGACAACGATCGACGGCCGGACTACCTGGAATTTGGAGAATAACATAGAAAGCGCTATAAACGTGATTGAAGTGAACATAACGGCCTTCCAATCGCCGTTTGACGTAACCGATATCGAGTTACTAGAATTAGAGGTTCCTGTAAACCAGAGCGATTCCGGCCTGGTCAAATTCACTTTTCCCTGTAATGTCCTTGATGACAGCGCAAGCCGGTCCAACCCGGTACACCCTACATCTCTAATGGAGCAAACACCTAAAACGCCGCGATCGACAAGTATGCTCAATATAAATCAAGACCCCTTGTTGGAAGCAAAAAAACTAAAGCCAGAGAGAGGAAAGGGAGCACCTGGCACCCTAATACAAAACACGCCGTCAAGATCAAATTCCCAATTGGTATTAGCAGAGCCCAGTATCCCAAAGATAAACACTCTTGGAGTAGACTTAGCAGGTCGTGAAGCCAGGCTGACTGAACGCCTAAAAGCTGACTTTGAAAAAATGAAGGAACGCCTGTCTGAGAGCTTCATAATTGATAAAAACAAACAAAAAAAAACAGTGTGCCCCTCAAATGTCAAATCTCTGATGGATGAATGGACAAATGCTCTGCAGAACACAGCTTCGAATAGTACAGCCCGACAATGTTCAGATGACCATATGCGGAACAAAATTGGCGATGCTAGCTGTGGTGAAAATCTGTCTCCCCGGAATCAAAACACCATTAATCAAGCAAACACGCTTAACTTGAATCGACTTACAAACTCATCGACAGCAAGGAGCTCCTCATACTACTCCACTCCAAACATACAACAACACATGAATAGAGCATCTAAGTCGGGGAAAGGGACTGCAGACCACGCAGCGCAAGGCATCTCCGACTCGAGCATATTGCTCGATGAAAACAACTCAGCCCATCTCCATAAGGAGGCCCTTTCATCTTCGAAATCAAATCTGTCAGCCGCAGCCGCGATACAGATACACAACAATGTCCTCGCAGCAACTTCATTAGCTTTAATTCCATTTACAAAACTATATGAGAATCTCCACGAAGCAGTCCAAAACAACGGTGCATACATGGTCCAGCTTAACACCAAGCTCTCAAAACTAGAAACTATGAATTTGATGTTGCAAGACCGTCTGGACAAAGAAGCTGAAACCTCTAAACTGTGGCATAACAGATTGAATGAAATCACAGGAAAAGACACTGCCGAAAGAAAAACAATGATGGATACAATAACTGCATGTATGAAACACCTGTTGGAAATGAAGAGTGTAAAGCAAGTTAGTTCGACTGAATTGGGTACTATGGAAGCTAATAAAACGACTCCCGTTTCAAATCCGCCTGAAGTGGATGCGGCTTCCACCTTGAGCGACGGGAGTTATCAACTAAACCTTGGAAAGGGCATCAAGACCCCCGGGGCGAGCGTGACTCCCGCAGTCCAGAGTGCCGTTATTCTGAGCGATCCTACCTCCGTCACAACTGCTAATCAACTCCACAGCTGTTTAAATGCAGCACCTGCTCCTGACTCAATCGTCAATGTAGTTACAATAGCAACCAATCAGCATCCTGAAACAAACGAAATACCTCATCCACCAGTGGTTGCGCAGTGTTCGTCAGCAAAAACATCATTCGGAATTTTCAATGGGCCAGCTAAAACGCTGACGACTAAGATCCCAACAAAGAATCTGCAAGGGATCAGTTCTGGTCCTATTAACAAGAAACAAAAAGAAAAAAAGAAGTATTGTACAGTAAACAAGCAGACCAGTAAATCAAAGAAGTTTATAAGAAACTTGACTACACCTCCCAAACTTGGACTCTTCGAAAGAGGTACTAAAGATGAGTTAGTAAAACCGAGATACACAAAAGAAATGAAACTGGTAAAATCCAAATTGATTACACCTCAAAAAAATAACTCTAAAAAACGTCAAAGAATAGACTCAGATGTCGAATCCGTTCATTCAGACTCGTCATCTGATGATTTATGTAATCTCTCTACATACTACGATGAGAATGAGGACGAGCCAAGCGGGGAGGAACTTATCGATACTACAATCGTTCAAAACAAGATGGAAGGTATGGTTGAATTGGCCAGGAAGACAACACTAAACCCATGGCTCGCAATCCCGAAGTCTGGCAAAAACGATACTGTACCTGAACATGTGAAATTGAGAGCATCTGAAGCACAACTGACGGAGAAATCAGCAGCTCCTCGCCAAGCAGCTAAACAAGTACAACGTCCTGGTAGCGACGAGCAGATCTCAGTAATGAAGGAGACTTTGAACCCGAAACAAACGGCCACACAGAGACGTAAAGCACAAAAACACTTTGAACAGGCAACGCCCAAGGAGAATAATGCCATGGTAACAAAAATTCTTATTGAAAATGTTTTTGTAGACGAAAATGAGGTCAATCTAAATAGAGGAAATGTTATTCGACTTTTTCACTCAGTTCCAGCACTCAGAACGGTGTCCTCTCAGGACATCCAAATCGTCGAGTACATCTCTGAGACACATGCAGATAGAGTCTACCTCCATATAAAATCACAGGCGGTGCGCAAGACAATCGTATCGGCAAAAGATGAACTCTTATTCTTGGGTTTCGAAGTCTCTGAAGTGCAGACTGAAAAAACTCACATCCAGTCAGAAATCAGACTAAAAGCCTTGAACATATCGGGCCATGCAAATCGCCGTGAAGAGCTACGCCAGCATCTAATGACTGCCCCAGGACCACAACCGTCGACAAGCAAGTGGAAATCAGGAAGGACTAATTATTAGCTATGCCAGAGTTGGGAAGGAATCCCGCTGACACTGATTTCCTGGAACACTCGAGGATTCCATCATTTGTATGCTGATTTTCCGGACGATTTGACCAACAATCTAGCCATTTGTCTACAAGAAACATGGTTGAGGACCTTACCGACTAAAGATGGATATGTGACCCTGTTAAATCCGGCAAAGAAAAATGCACAGGGCCGCCCGTTTTCTGGACTCATAACCATGATTAAAATCGGAACCGCCTGGGAAATTATCGAAACGGACAACCCAAACATCTTCGTACAAAGTACGTTATTACAACACCAAAACGGGAAAAACTCCAATAACCAGTACATCCTGATAATTAATATATATTGGAATCCTGCTCAAATAACTCCAAAAAAATTCACTTCTTCCGTAACGAAGACCATAGATAAATATCAACAAATAGATGGTGAAATTTGCATTCTTATTTGCGGCGACATGAACACATCCTGGTTTGACTCAAATAGATGCTATATCGTAGAAACCAGGAAAGAAGTGTCATGCCAACAATCAAGAAGTGCACTATGGTCTCTCGCAATGGAAGCACGAGATTGCGAAATGATAAATGGACGTGTAGAGGGCGACATACCACCGAAATATACCTGGAACAACATGGGCCACAAAATAATTTGGACTATTTCTGGATCTCAAAGCACTCATGGCATAAAATCAAGAACTTGAGAATTTTGGAGACATTAAATAGCGATCATGATGCTCTAGTTCTAACTATGATTCTCCCTTCAAAATCAGATGGAATGAAAATGAACCAGAACCTAGAGATAAACAATGGGCATAATAGATTAAGAATAAACAGCAAACAAATAACTAGGCTGGACAAAGACTTCCAAAACTTGATATGGACCAAGGATACAGTGCTAAATTATTGTATGCTCTTACCATGCAGGAAAGAAATTTCTCTTTTGAAGTTGCCACCTCACAAAACACATGCCCATGATTGGAGCCTCAAAGTCAAGATGGAAAAAAAGAAACTGCATAAAGACATACATAGACTAAAAATTGAGGGAGGGGTGGAAACTGAGTTAAGGATAAAAAAACGTAAACAAAAATACCGCAACTGGGTGAAATCTTATGCCCACATGCGCGACCAAGAACGTGGTGAAGCCATGTTGAAGCTCATAAAAACAAACAACTGTAGAGAAATTTGGCGAATCATGAACAAATTTGCTCGTAATCAAGCCGACACAATGGCTCGTGGAGTCGCTGAGAGTGACTGGAAAAGCCACTTTAGCAAAGTGTTTGCGACTGAAATTAACCAAATGATCCCTGTCCAAATAGAATCCAAAGCTAAATGGGACTGTGATGAGAATATCGAAGACATCACTATGGCCATACTAAAACTTAACAACTCCCGTGCAGCGGGCCCAGATGGCATCACCAATATGATGCTGAAAGCCAACAAACAAGAATGGGCGGCCTTCATCTGTAACCTGTTCATAAAGATTGCAGAGCTGAGAAAAATCCCGCCTTCTTGGACAACAGCGATCATAGTACCCATTTTCAAGAAGAGTAATCGGGCGGATCCGGCAAATTACCGCCCTATCGCTTTACTTGACACAATTGGAAAGGTGTTCGCTGGCTTCTTACAAAAGAAACTTTCTGCCTGGGCTAAGTCGAAGAATATCAATGACTGCCGTCAAACCGGCTTTACCAAGGGTGTCGGCACAGAAATCAACTTGACCCTGGTAAATATACTAAAATTGAATTCCTTAGAAAAACGGTCAAAGTTATTCATGGCCTTTATCGATATGCATCAAGCATTCGATACAATAAATCGCACAAAACTATGGCAGAAGCTAACCATTTGGGGCTGCCCAGAGAACTTATTACAACCCATCAAAGCCCTACACACGACAACATCTATACAGATCCGACTAAACGAAAAAGGAACTTTGTCAGACTCGGTGATGACCCATAGGGGCGTGAAACAAGGTTGTCCGATTGCCGCGTGCTTATTTAAACTCTATATCGCGGACTTGCCGTTAGCACTGAAAAATGTAAAGTGTATCCCGCCTAAAGTAAATGGACAGCACATCAACTGTTTAACGTATGCTGACGACATTGTTCTAGTTGATACAACCCAGATAGGACTGCAACGTCTCTTAACTAAACTACACCAATACATGACCACAAACGACTTAAAAATAAATGTAAAGAAAACTAAGATAATGCAAATTGGATTGACAAAAGGCACCAAAAATAAAAAATGTGTGTGGAAGATCGACGCTAATCCAATTGCTGAAGTTAACGAAATCCGATATCTTGGGATAACGTTAAACAAATCGATTCGAGAATGGAGCTGGGCACAGGATATCATACAACGTATGAAAACGCTGGCAATTCAAGGGCGTCGAATTCACAATCTTTATGGCAAATTTTCGCTAACACCTGTTAGAACATTCTACTATCAAAAGGCAATACCCGCCATCACCTTCGGGTCAGAAGCTGGATGGAACTTAGACTATCAAATTTGGGCCAAGCTTGAAAGCATGTTTTGGAAGACAGTGCTTCAGCTACCAAAACATGTTTCAATTATTGCCATTAGACACGAGTTGGCGCTAGATGAATTATACTCTAGCGTCCTTTGGAAATCTTTAGCGCTTCTACGAAAGATGAAGATCCCAAATCCCGAACCAGCGTATGAAATATTTGCCTCATCAATCGGACACCCGCACACAGATGTAACTTCAAAATGGGTCCAAGGAGTAAGGGAGATCATGCTTGCTGCAGACATCAAGATGGAGTTGCTCCTTGGGCAACCCCAAATTGCAAAACGCAAGTTATATGAATGGGCTTGGATGACAAACTTAGGGAAACTAGATAAGTTAGTATCTGCACTAAAACTTGGCCCTATCAAGATTCAACGGAATGTAATGCCAAGCTACTTGGTGCAATTTCCATCACGTTACCATCGAGACAAATTCCTCCGCCTCCGACTAAATGTCATCAAAGTAAAGGAAATGCTATTTATGAGACATGATCAGTCCACTTTGGATAATATCTGTAGACATTGTGGAGATGCAGTAGAATCCTCTAGACATCTAATAGCAGAATGTGCAACTCTCAAAGATCTACGAACACTCCATCTAGCGAAGTTTGCGCCCTCACACACGAATATGGACGAGTGGTGGTTTCGCGTTTTAAGTGGAAGCTCGGTCCACTTGACATGTGCAATCATAAACTTCATGGATTCAGTGATACTTTGAACAGAAAGTGATGTCGACGATAGCGAAGAACGGCGAGACCACCGAAATACAATTAAATAGAGATGGGAATGAGAAAATGGGAATAGTTCTGAAGTAAATGCTGTAATCAAAGTGAAGTTCTGTAACAAAAGTTTGTAATAAACTATAATTTACAAAAAAAAAAAAAAAAAAGACACAGCACAGCTGGGGCACACACAGGAGCCCAAATAGACACCGGCTGCCTGGTAACACCTGAGATACGGTTCACTGCCTCCCCAGAAGGTCCAAAAGGATATCTCTTCAACGAAGGAGAAGAACAAGACCACAATAATGGACTTGTTTGCCGTGGCTACGACAAAGGATCAACCCCAGACCAGCAAGGGATCCAAACCGGTGCAAGAAACCCCAAATGAAGATGGCAAGGACAAGCAGGTGCTGGAAGCAATAGCAGCATTGTGGTCGTTCATAGAGACTAAAATAGGGGAGGTCAAAGAAGATATGGAGCTACTGAGGCAAGATGTGCGCAACCTAGCAGAGCGGGTGACTGCCACTGAGACGGGGCAGAAGGAGACAAAAGAAATACTGAAAGATCAACCGACCAGGGAGGATACAGAGGGGAGTGCAACAACGTGCACCTACTGGGAATTCCGGAGGCAACGGAAGGATCCAACCCTACGAACTTTGTATTTGTATTTGTATTTGTTTATTTATAACGCGCAAACCCACAGGCCCAGGGGCATCAGGGCGCAATTTGTACAAGGTTGCAAGAAAAGAACATACAGCGATATAAATTACAATAAAAGTGTGTCAAAACAGCAAAAAACAAACTTAATAATTACAAATATTACACAGGGTACAGTATCCCTAGGCTCAGCAGAGGAAGTATCCCTGAGGTAGTTGGGAGGGTAGCAGCCCGGAAATCATGTAAGGGAACAGGCGGGCTGGGTAAGTAGGACAAATGTCTGACACAACTATTGCTGGTCAAAGAGCCAGGATTTGGTTTTATTCTTGAAGGTGTTGAAGGAGTCTTCAGCTCTGATGGCAGCGGGGAGGGTATTCCAAAGTTTGGAGGCTAGGACAGGGAAGCTGGTGCCTCCGGCTTTTTGGAGCTTAAACCTGGGGATAGTAAGGCAGTTAGTCTGGGCAGTTCTTAGTGGACGGGCAGTGGAGTGGCGCGAAAGCCGACTGCAGAGATAGATCGGAGCCTTGTTGGCTAGGCATTTGTGCGTGAGGGCAAGCGTTTTTAGGGAAATTCTCTGCTTCACGGGTAACCACTTAAGGCTAGTTCTGGCTTCTGAGATGTGGTGGTTACGAGGGATGTTCAGGGCTGCTCGAATTGCATTGTTCTGGGTGGTTTGGAGTTTGGATAGGTTTTCTTGGCTAGTGCCTAAATATAGAGCACTGCAGTAATCTATTTTTGCCATGATAAGTGTTCTCGCTAGTGTGACGCTAGTGTGGGTGGTGAGGAAAGGTCTACAGGCTGAAATGAGTTTGCACGTGTAGGCGGAGGTGGACCTGACTGCATTAGTTTGTCTTGACAAGGATAAGGTGGAATCTAGGTAAAAGCCTAGTGTTTTGGTGTCTTTCGAGACTTGTATGGAGTTGCCGTCTATGATGAATGACTGATAGGATGGCTCAAGTTTGCTAAGGCGTTGTGAAGTACCCAGGATAAGTAGCTCCGTCTTATCGTCGTTCAGACATAGCTGGTGCTGGGCCATCCAGGCTTGGATGACCAAGTAGACGTCATTGAGGGCCTTGGTGTCAGCAAGATAATCACCAGAAATGGGAATGAGTATCTGGGTGTCGTCCGCATAGTTGGTGTAGGAGACACCCAGATAATCAAGCACATCAAAGAGTGGTTTCGTGAAGATATTGTAAAGAGTAGGTGACACGCAAGAACCCTGAGGAACACCGCAATGAATAGGGGAGGGAGCTGCGGCAGCGGAGGGTGCAAAGACCCTCATAGATCTGTTGCTCAGGAAGGATTTGATCCAGGCCGCTGCGGAGGGAGAGAAGTTGGCAGCAGAGTGGAGGTGCCTGCAAAGGATCTGGTGGTTAACCAAATCAAATGCGGCGGAGAGGTCGAGGAGTAATAGGATTGCTAATTTGCCCTTGTCCTTCAGGACTTCGATCTGGGTTTTTAGGTCTAGTAAAGCCGTTTCGGTCCCATGTCTGGGCCGAAATCTGGATTGTCGTAGACCTAACAGATTGTTAGATTCAAGGTAGTTTTGGATCTGCAGATAAGCTGCCCGGTCCAGTATCTTCAGCAGAAATGGTACTGTAGTGATGGGTCGGAAGTTCGTGGGTATGCTTGGGTCAAGGGACGGTTTTTTTAGTAGCGGGATCACCCAGGCGTCTTTAAGGTTGTCCGGGACAATACCTGTTTCAAAGGATGAGTTAATGAAGGTTGTAATGAATGGGGCTAGGTCATGGGCGGAGTCCTTAATGATGGGAGCTGGGCACGGGTCACCTTGGCAGTTGGAAGGTTTCATCCTGAGGATGATGCTTTCTACTTCGGTGACAGTGAGCGGTGCGAAGGTGAAAGGTTTGATGTTGGCAGAGTTGGAGAAGGTGGGCCTAGTGGGGGAGAATGAGCGGTTGTCCCACCTCAGGCAGTCCTGTTTTTCATTTATTTTAGATTGGAGCGTAGAGATTTTGTTTAGAAGGGCTGCTTGAATGTTAGCACACCATTTGCTGTCTTTCGTGCAAGTGTCTGGCGGGGAGACTGGGGTTTCGAGCTCTTTTAGGACTCTAAAGAGTTCCTTGGAATTAGAGTCGGCTTGCATGATACGATTATTAAGCGATTCTTTTTTAGCAGTGATGATGGCGTCTTTATAAGTGAGGGAGGCGAGAAGGAAGCCGTCTTTATGCTCATCAGAAGGGTGGCTTTTCCAACGGTTTTCCGCGCAGCGTTTGGCTTTGCGGAGGATTCTTAGCTGTGGAGTGAACCATGAGTTGAGATGTGCTCGTGGTTTAGCCTTCCTGGTTTTAATTGGTGCTATGGTGTCAATGGCCGTGAGCATCGTTTGGTTGTAGATGTCTGCTAGGGAGGTGGGATCAGAACAGGCGTTGGTCGCCGCATTAAGAGAGGGGAGTAGCAGTGGGAGGAGTTGTTCTCTTATGTTTTTTTTATTACGGGTGGGGAGGGCTGGGGCTATGGGTGTTAGGGCTCGCGGGGTAGCTTCAATGTTAAATGTTATGATGTGATGGTCAGACCATAAGCAAGGGGAGTTATTGAGGACCTGGATGTTGCAGTTGGAACCGGCTAACCAATCGATGGTCCTGCCTTTGATGTGGGTCGGTTCTTGTATGTACAAGGTGAGGCCAAGGTCGGTAAGAGCATATTCCAGATCAGTTGCTACAGGATCCTTAGGGTCACCGCGACCAAGATTGAAGTCACCTAAGATGATTGTTTGGGAGTTGTTTTTTGTTTTGTCAAGAAGAAGAGTGGAAATTTCACTGACAAAGGTGGGTGCCGGCCCTGGAGGCCTGTAGATAAGGTGAAGGGTTGCCGTTTGGTTAGGTGTTAGTAGTAATTTGATTGTCAGCAGTTCAGCTGATTCAAGTTTGGATTCGGATACCACTCTTAGGTCAAGGGAGTTTTTGTGGATGAATGCCACGCCGCCACCTCTAGTATGGGTAGAGGAGCGGTCACAGCGAGTGATGCCATAGTCAGGCGGTAAGGCCAAGGATAGAGAAGGGCCAGAGGCGGCATGTAGCCAGGTTTCAGATATGGCAATGAGGTCAAGGTCGGCAGTGGTGATAAGGTCGGCTATGTCAAGAGCGTGTGCTGTGAGAGATCTAGCATTGATGAGGGCACACTTGAACACAGGCAATTTAACCCCTGTGGTCTTAGTTTTGCAAGTGGCGGTGGGCGAAGGTGGGCTGGGTGGAGTGCGTGGGGCTTGCTTGGTAGTGTTGGTGCAGGAAGGACGAATGCGGAATCTGGTGCCTAGTCTCGTGTTCCTGAGAGTGAGAGGGCAGGGTTGGTTGGGGGTAGGTTTTGTGGCAAAGTGTTTGAGCCAGAGGGCTGGGTCATTGAGGTATTGGTTAATCTGGTTGCAGGGGTGGTGAGCGTCAACGGTAGTTACTGAAGGACTCGTTGAGGGTGTCAAGGTCATGGTGGGTGACGCTAGGTCAAGTGGGTAAGGGCAGCCCAGGTTATTAGCCTCAATGGTAGGAGTGGTTGACTTGGGTGGTTGAGTGAATAGGGACAGATGTGTGGTAAGGAGGTAGTGCAATAGAAGGCGCACGCTAATGTGCATGATGGTGGTGCTGGCTGCCAGAGTGGGTTCCCTATGAGCTAGTTGGCAGGGACAGGAAATGGTCTGTAGGCGACCAAGAGGCACAACACAATTGAAGTGGTCTGTAAACGACCTTAAGGCACAACACAATTGAAATAGACTGTAAGAGACCTTAAGGTACAACACAATTGAAATAGTCTGTAAGAGACCTTAAGGCACAACACAATTGAAGTGGTCTGAAAGAGACCTTAAGGCACAACACAATTGAAGTGGTCTGTAAACGACCTTAAGGCACAACACGATTGAAATAGTCTGTAAACGACCTTAAGGCACAACACAATTGAAGTGGTCTGGAAGAGACCTTAAGGCACAACACAATTGAAGTGGTCTGTAAACGACCTTAAGGCACAACACAATTGAATGGTCTGTAAGAGACCTTAAGGCACAATACAGTTATAAGGTGGTCTAGTAGTGGCCCAGAGGCACAATATACTTATGATATGCTATAGTTCGAGAGTTTCAAGGGTGGCCGGAAACACATTCAGAAAATAGTGGCTCAGAGAACATGGCTACAGTAGTATCCCCGGTACTGGCATGCGAGATTATACTCCTTGAAATGACAGTCCACGTAGTAAAAGGCGTACTGAAATAGGCCGACTGAGGAGGAGTCGTAACATTGCAAACTCAGTAATTGGACAAGGGCAGGGGCAAAGTACTTACAGTAGGATCTCCTTGTATGAATGGAGATGTTAGGATGCATGGATCCGATAGCTTGCCTCGGGCTTTGCAGAAGGCGGTCGGGGATGCTTAAATTGGGCAGGGGGGGTGGCCACGCCGCGCTCCCATGCGCGTAACTGGCGCAGGAACAGGCCTTTGTGTGGCCTTCGTGCTGGCCGCCGGCGGTTCCGCCTACCGGCGGATGAAAGCAGTGTAAAACTGCTTCGAGCGAGGCTACTGCAACAGGAAATTGGCACCGGTCGCCTCTCACAGGGATTTGCGGTGGAGAGGGGCCACAGAACTTTACAGAAAAGATCCCCCACCCCCGGGATCACATCCTTGACCAATGACAGCCAAAACCTCCTGAATTTCCAGGACAGGGAGGTCATACTGTGGTACTCAAGAGAAGGTGGAGAGATAAAAAGAGACAATGCCAAAATCGCAATATACCCGGACTACACACAGACAGTGCAAAGGGCAAGGAACTCTTTTGTCCTGATCAAGGCCAAACTGCGAGAAACGAACCTCAAATATATGCTGATGTACCCATCGAGGCTCAAAGTGATATACAAAGGCCGAGCTGTATTTCTGGAGACCCCGGCGGCAGCCACGATGTGGGTGGAACATAACCATCTCGACACAGGCGAGGAAGACGTGCCGTGGCCCATATACCAGCACATGGGATAAAGAACCAGCAACTGAAATGAACAAACGGACTGAAATAAAGTGTTCTACGTTAAGCCAACAGAAATTACTGCTGCCAAGAATTAGAATTTGAATATGACGTGGGCACTACAGGGCCATTTGGCCTGAGCCGATAGATGCACCCTGGGAAAGGACTGGTGTTAGCCTGTTGCTGACACTCTGAGACATGCACACGACGACCCAGATGGGCCAAGAAGGCACAAGGGCACCTGTGCGGTGCCTGGCGGATGTAGCTGCTGGGCACAGTTGGTTAAGTGTGTTTTACTGTTGTTGTTATTTGAAAGGTTCTAAAGTCTTCAAGACAGCCAATATATTGGGACAATGGGCGCTTAGTGAGGTGAACATGGGAGGTTGGGAAGAAAATGAGGTAAAAGCAAATATTTGGTGAGAGCAACTAGGGTGTGGAGCATCGGAGCGGGCAAATGCACACAAAATGGAGAGTGTCATAAAAGTGTAGACGTGGAATGTTAGAGGGCTGGGAACCTACATGCGCAGGAATCGTATTAAATCCTTTCTGAAGCGTAAGAAAGTCTCCATAGCACTCTTGCAGGAGACTCACCTCAATGCAGAGGGCAACAAAAAAGAGGAGGAATACTGGGGGGGACAAGGCTTTGGAGTTCCATACTCCAAATACGCGCGGGGAGTATATACATGGATCAGCGAAACTGTACCCTTCCGCCTACTAACAAGGGAGGCGGACGCAGAGGGGAGGTATTTAATAATCAGGGGAAGCATTTAGCAGGTGGAGATCTGCATAGTGAACTCCTATGTTCCTAATTTTGGGACTTCTACGTACCTGAACGAGCTAAGTTTGAATCTGGCCCCTTATCGATATTGCTTTTTCATTAAGGGGGGCGATTTTAATAGTGTCCGCGACTCCATCGTTGACAGGTCGAACCCGCTGCAGAGAGGGGCAGGGACGACTCCATCGACACTGGATAAAGTGATAGAAAACCTAGACCTAGCGGAAATATGGAGGAAATTACATCCAAGGAATAGGGAATATTCTTACTTCACATCGCCTCACAAGTTATACACTAGAATAGACTACCTATTGATAGGTAGGACACACCTCCCCCAAATAGAATCAGCAGAATACCTGGGGAGATCAATATCGGACCACTCACCACTACTCATAGACTGGAAAAGGCGAGGCCCTAGGCCACCCATACCGCAATGGCGTATGCTAGTAGATGCCTTGACAGACGGTGCCTTTTGGGAGGGTCTCCGGAGTAGAATATCGGAATACGTAGATAACAATGTGGGACGTGGGGAGCGTAGAAGGATGGGGCACAGTCTGGGAGGCAATGAATGTTGTGGTGAGAGGGGAAGCCATCACCAGTGCGGGGGGCATTAGACGGTCGCTAAGAAAAGACCTGGAAGCGGGTGAGGAAAAGATTAGACAAAGGGAGGCCTGCACCCAGAAAACTAGTGAGGTAGAACAGGATTTATCGGCAATCAGGGATGGCTGCCTAGATGCCTGGAACAGACTATCGAAGTTTGACTACATTGCAAAGACCACTAGGATGCACTCGGAGGGGGATAAACCTGGTAGGCTGCTGTCGCGGCTGTGCAAAAGGGAAACACTGAGGCATCTGACCACAGTGATCAAAGACGAAGCAGGTGTGGTGCACACATCGCAACTGTTAATAAACAACACTTTTCAAAACTTTTACTCCAGATTGTACAGTCACGACACCTCAATACCCCAGGGTGACATACTAGATACGCTAGATGAGATTGGTTTACCCACACTCAATAATACGCAGCGTGAATCGCTGGAGGGAGAACTAATGGCAGAAGACATAGGTGAAGTGAAAAAGTCAGTAGCAACATGTAAAACCCCTGGGAGCGATGGGTTGCCCCATGAGTTCTATAAGGCGTATAGCCTGGAACTAACATATGTCCTACTTGAGGTACCCAAGGAGGCGTATACCAAAAAAGTACTGCCTGGGACCATGAGGGAAACGTTGCTGGTACCCATAACCAAACCGGGGACATTCAAAGGGGAACCAGACAGGGCTGCCCGCTGTCGCCGATGCTCTATTTGTTGGGCCTAGAACCAATAGCAATATACCTGCAGAAACAATTCTTTGATGCCGGAATCAGGGTGGGAGGGGTGGATCATATAGTATCCTTATATGGAAACGATGTACTATTGTACTTGAAGAAATCCCTCCTGACACTGCCGGTAATCATGGAGGTGCTGGAAAACTTTGCACGTGTATCAGGTATACCTTTAACAAAAGCAAGTCCACATATTCCCAATAGCAGGCCTGGCGGGAAAGGTAGAGAAGGACCTTCCGGTGGTTGGGCTCCAGTGGCAACTAAAGATGTTTCGATATTTAGAAATGAATGTTTGCCACACACCAGAACTGATGCATGAGAGAAACACTGTAAGGGCGGTGACGGGACTCAGGAAATCAATGAAATTCTGGTACAAACTACCGCTGTCGGTGATGGGCAAGGTCGCCATCACTAAAATGATAGTCCTACCAATGTTCTTGCATTTCTTTCATAATGTCCATTTCTATATCCCTGCCTTCTTCTTCTGCCTGCTGGAAAAACTGCTGTGAGACCTCCTCTGGGGCCCCAACAGACCCAAGCTAGCACTGACCACATTTATGTTGCCGTACAAGGAGGCAGGGGTCCAGCTACCAGACTTAGAGAAATCATAGTTGGCAGCGCAACTCAGCTTTGTGGCCAAGTGGCTCGCAGATGAGCATACAACGGAAACAAAGCTGATAAAACAGTTGGTGGCATCTGCACACCTAAAGGAAATACCATGGGTTCCACTGGGGTGCTTGGGCAATGTCCCAATGATTGTAACGCTGGGCAGGAAGGTTTGGGACAGGGCCCTGACACTGCTGGGACAAGAACACCCTTACCCCTCTGAGACCCCAATAGCAGCTGATGTTTGCACGTCCAGAGCAGATCTGGCTAATGTGAGGCACTGGGAATGTTATGGTGTTTACACATCGCCGGGTATATACGAGGAGGGAGTTTTCAGGGAGTTTACAACCATGGGAGACAAGGAGGGGCTATCCAGGGCACAATTTCTGTGGGATCAGAGGGTTAGCAAGGCAGCTCAAAAGAAATGGAAGGGGTGGCCGGAGGAGCCAGCGACTAATACAGTACTAAAAGTGCTCCATAGCCTGAGGGATGGGTGGAGGCCTGTGTCCAGAATCTATAGGCAACTGGTGGATAGACCCAACCCCAAAAGTGAAGCACTGAAATGGCAGTGGGAGGCAGATCTCGGAACCAACTTAACAGAGAAGGAATGGGAGAGGATATTGATGTACCCCAGGGAAGTGTCTAGAAATGCTAGATTCAGGTTGATCCAATTAAACATTTTGTACAGGACCTACATGACACCCAGCAGGAAAGCCAAATTTAGCAACAAAACACACCCAGTATGCCCTTGGTGCAGGTTGGAAAGAACTGGAATGTTGCACATGTTTTGGGAATGACCAAAGGTACAATGCTTTTGGGACAAAATAGAACAAGCTTGCAGAAGGGCTGGTGTGGTAAGGTACAAGTGGACACCGAAAGAATGCTTACTGGGGGCGTACCCAAGAATAGGTAAATATAGACACGTTATCAAACTAATGGATATGGTGTGTATATTGCCCAAAAGGTCCATTGCAATGGCGTGGAAGACAGCGGGGGCCCCAATGTGCCAGATGGGACAGGGAACTGGAACAATGGACAGGGGCAGAAACCATTTTATGGTGAGACGGAGTAGCCAAAGCCAGAGGAGATGCAAGCCCAACTTTTGAGGCCTGGAAAACTGATTTGGGACATGTTTCATCCATCGGATGACAAGCCCCTGTAAGCGAATGGCCACCTACCTAATCCCGATGAACGAATAAACGCACCGCACCCTCAAACCCAACTGAACCAAATGACGAATGCCGCAATACACAAACCGAGAAATGAAGACTGGTTGTTGTTGTTATAATACAAGTTGTTTTGTTGTTAACCTGTTATTACATGCATCTAAGACAATGGTGGCAAATTGAAATGCTAAATGTACATGCACATTATAAATGGCAATAAAAACGTTTTAAAATTAAAAAACTAAATTACACGCTGCTCTGTCTGCGTAGGTTTCCAGATCAGATATAGGTTTCCCTTATGGTAACAAGTCAAATGCGGTAACATGCGCTATACCAACAACGACCCTCCCTTTAGGGAACATGACCTCTACTTCTAACGGACCTCACACTAAAAACAACCTGCAAGACACCTTAGGAGTTTCCAGCATAAAGACACAGATGGCAATTAATAAACCAGCTTCTGACACCCTCAAACTCTCCATGCTTAATACAGGGTCCTTACCCAAACATTCTCTGGATATAGATGATTATATCCTCCGGAATGAGAATGATATCCTATGTCTCACCGAAACATGGTTGCAAGAGAGCAGTGGCCCCAGTATTGTTATCGACACCTCAAGGATATAAAATGCTACACAAGAAAAGTCTAGAAGGAAAGGGGGTGGAGTTGCTATTATTAGCAGAAAGGAAATAGGAATTTTTGAAACACAAATTGAATGTTCAGGGTGTGAAGCCCTTTGTGCTAAAATAACACAGACAGCAAACTCTTACATTACTTTTTGTCTACTTTATAGACATCTCATTAATATGCATACATTAAAGGAGACCTTTTATCCAATCTCAATGCCTCAAATCGCCTTAATACCTCAACTACACTATTAGGCAATTTAAATCGTTGGCAGAGAGACACCAAGGACAAAAAAGCCATAGAGTTGGAAGAATTTCTCATTAATGCAGGACTTACTATTTAAAATGATAAACCTACATACATTGGGGGCCACATATTTGATTGGATGACAACTTGTAATATTGAAATCTGCGATTTTTCCAATAACCCATGTGTCTGGTCCGTCCATAGCAAAATAGAATGTACCATCGTACTGCCCTTACCCAAGGGGTTGTCTCGTTGACAACAAATTTCTAACCAAAACTACAATAACATCAAGGCAGGGGATATGGAAACATGTATAAAAACTATCATGACAGAACCCTCGGACTTAGACTCCCCAGACATATAAGCGGAAAGGTACAATCTCTGAATATCCCAACTGGTAGAAGAGGTTGTGTCAATTAAAACCAGGATAACCAGAGACCGCCCAAACCAGCAAAAATGGTTTACAAAAGATTTTAAAACTCTCAAACTGGACAAAAGGAAAGCGGAACGAGCCTGGGCTAAAGATCGCTTCTTGGAAAACAGAAACAAATTGAAAATCATAGAAAGAAATTATAAGAAAACGATTCTTGAAGCGAAATGTACATATTACGATGCTCAAATCAAAAAAGCAGGACATAGCAACAAAACACTCTTTGAATTGTATAGATCCTGGGAGAGACCTGATGCTCTTACCCAAGATATTAATCCAAACAATGCACAAGGGATCAGAAAGACATCCTTAAAACCAGAAAGAGAGACCTCTAAAGAGGAAGATAGTACCATTAACTTTCAAGAGATAACCTTAGCTGATACGTTGCTCATGCTTGCTAATATCAGACCCACCACATGTATAGGGGACAGCCTCCCTTCGAAAATCATTCTCAAGCATAATAACATCTTTGCGCCATTTTTCACACGCTTCATTAATGCTTCCTTTGCGCATAACAGTGTGCCAACTTCTATCAAGGAAGTGGTGTTTACTCCCATTGTTAAAAAACTCTGGCTTTGTGAGAAGGATCCCTTAAACCTACGCCCAATAACAAACACACCTTTCCTTTTAACTATAGTAGATAAAGCGGCCACTAAACAATTGCAGTCCCACTTTGAATCTACTTCAGTGTTTCACCATAAAGAATCTGGTTTCCGCTGGAAATATGGTACTGAAACTGCATTATTGTATCTGGAAACTCAAATGTTAAGTCGCTTGGATGAGGGAAAGATGGGCCTGCTCGTCTTACTGGATCTCTCGGCAGCGTTTGATCTTCTTGATCACGTCAGACTATCAAAACTTTAGCAAAAACTGGAAAGTGTTCTAAACACGCCGTAGCATGGATTGACTCCTTCTTAGTTGAAAGAACATCACAGATATGCTGGTGCATGGCATGCTCAGAACCTATTAAAATTAAGTATGGAGTTCGACAGGGAGCCTGTATTTCCCCAATTCTATTTATTATCTATGTAAGACTGGAAAGGATGTGTTTCCATTTTACAAATTACGCAGACGATTTCCAGCTGGTCATGGAACTCAGTGGGGACCACACTAGTGACACCAAAATTCTTAATAAAATCTACTCGGTCATCCAGGAGTGGATGGCACAAAACTGAATTTGTTTAAACAGTTCTAAAACTGAGTTTATGGTATGTGAATTTGGATCTACCCAGGCTAGAAAGAAACTTAACCCATCCTAAACAAGCTTTATGATCGACTCCTGTGACATAAAAGTGGTTGAAAGGGTAAAAGGTAAAAACCCTGGGCACCATTTTGGAAGCCTCTTTAAATGCAGATGCTCATGTCAAATATGTAACTAAAAATGCACATTACCATCTAAAAATTCTAAGACAGATCAACTCTTTAGTATCTCTCAAAAATTGCGAGACTTTGGTCCAGGCCATAATTGTGCCCCGCTTGGATTTCTGCAACGCCTTATTGAACGGTGCTGGCAAAGGGAACATCCAAAAGTTGCAGATAATCCAGAACGATGCGGCTAAAATCATTTTCAATGCAACAGAAATAGAGCACATTTCACAGTATTGCAAGAAACTTCTCTGGCTACTGATAGAAAAAAAAATTAAATTCATTATGAGTTTCGAGGTAGCCCTGCCCTTAATAAGGGCATGGCTACCCCAAAACTCGGGTCCGGGTTCCACAAATGGGACTTACCGGGCCATTCCGACCTTGGAGGGCCTGGTAATTCCCTTTCGCGGGACCCGGAGCCGGTACGTCCCCATTTCCATTTGAGCCCCCTGTAGGGCTCAATGGGAATGGGGAGGATGGTAGCAGCGGTACCGTTCATCCTGTTCTGCTCGCGCTTGTCGCTCTGCACGCCTGGTCTAACCAGGCATGCAGAGCAGCCCCTGCGAGTAGAATTAGTAATGTGGCAGCCCGGTATGAACAGTGCTGGTGCCTTACTGGCATCGTTCATACCGTGGCCGCCATTATTGTAATGAGGCCCACTGTCCCTTAGGCATAAATGTGTGCATGGAGAGGCCCCACTACATCTGAAGCAAACAGTAAGAAAATATTCACCAAGCAGGTCTCTGCTCTCTAGTGCTTCACACCTCCTGATCATACCACAGATCAAAAAAGCTAGAGGATCCGGCAGATCTTTCCCTGCTTGAGGGGTAAAAGCCTGAAAACAACCCTGTTTGAGTAAACCAGCCAGTAAATTCTAAAAGTCTATATGTTGTAAGTTTTGCACCATGATGCCTTTGGGCTATGGCGCGGTATAAATAAATAAATAAATAATAAGGCAGTCCTAGTGGCATCGTGTCAAATAAAAGGGCCTATACTAAGAAAAATCTATTGCCAATCCTTATGCTAAATACAAACAAAGGGTGTGGGATAGGATTCACAAGAAAGAAATAAGTGTTCACAAATAATAAGTCAGGATGCAGCAGTCGGGTCTCCCTTCCTCACGTTTTGAGCACCGGACAAGGTAGGACTCTGGAGCACAGCATACACTTGTCTTTCCCAGCATGAGGCAGCAGTTCCGCTCTCAGCTTGTCAGGGCCTTTGGAGGTTAAGTCTCTTTTCTACAAAAAAAAGTCTCTTGCCTCCGAGGACCCGATGTCTTCAATAAAATAATAAACAAAAGTTCCTTTCAGCTAGCACGTTGGGTGATGCCTTTTTACCCCTAGATCCCCCTCATTCGGGCTCAGATCTACAAGAAGTTTTCACTCAGAATAAGGCTCCTCAGTAATCCACTTTCGTGCTTCCGATGGTCTGATGAGATCTCAAAATATTTATACAAAAAGTCAACACTGGTTCCAAAGTTCGGGCTCAGACCTCACTCGATTGTTAGCCTCCCTCAGCCAGGTTCACTATGGATTTCAACCCAATATTCATGTAACATTCACAAATCTTAATGTCTTTTTAAACAGTTCACTGTGGACATCCCTCTGCCGGATTCACGTGTGTCAACACACTGTTAATCAGGACTTCAGACTTCGATCCTGGTCGTCATCCCTTGGTCAGGTTCTCTCTTGCCAACTTTATGCTGCAGGATTCGCTTCCCTTAGTTTTCACATTCATCTGTCCGTCAAAGGCTTTCGACTGTACAGAGGATTTTACTAAACCCCTGTATGACCACTTTGACCCCCTTCTCGCCTTTCTCCCAAGGACTTCTCATTACGGTAGTTCAACAACAGGGTAATCGCCCAGAGTTACTCAAGTGAGCACCCACGTAGTGCTTGAGTCTGCTATGCTGGCTTTCCCCTTGAATATCAATAGTTCTTTGTACTTTCTTTAATTAGCTTGCTACTTTCGTCCACCACAGTTCGGTTTCTGATCAGTCTCCCCTCCACTCACTGGCTGTGATGAACTACTTGTCTTTCTTGTCTGTGGAGTCAAGGCCGGTACCATTGGGCATCGCATCTCTGCCCCGCTCCGCTGTCAGTGGAGGAGGCGCCTGTGTAATGTTGACATCTTCTGCAACACACGCTGGCTACTGTTTGCAGTTTTGTGATTCTTTCTCTGGAGGTTTCATGGGCCTCTGTCGAAAAGGGCAAGGTCACTTCTTTCCTTGGTGACCTCTTGATTTGTGCCATCTTTCTCCTCGTCTTCAACTGCTGTGCTGAGTTAGCTCTCTTGCCGTGCAGTCTGCCTTGGTCGTATTGTGCTCTCGTGCTCCACCTTTTATCCTTGTGGGAAAGGGAAAGTGCCATCAGGTGTGTGTGATTCAGGTTAATTGCTTGACTTTGCCTGACCCTGTGTTGGGACATGTCAGGTAAATGGCTTTGGTGGTTGTCCATCGTCTCTTGCAGTGATGCGTAAGTGTTCATGTTAGAAAAGGGGGGGTAGAGTGTTAGAGTAACCTACAGGGTATGATGGGTAAAAGGTATAGCGAGAAAGGGGATACCGTATCTCACCCGTCAATGTCCCACTTCCACTTCCCAAGGACCCCCCATCCAGGTGATCCTGCCTCACTAGTCCACCCCCAGGAACTGTATCCAATAGCAATGGCCGTGTCCTGGCTACCAGGATGACAGATCCCAGGGACTAATAAGTGAGACACCTTCAGGTTTCTCACATACCCTTCCCCTAGGCAAGGTGGATATGCCTGTACTTTGTCCAGGTTTCTGGTGGATAAGACCTGGAAGAGGCCAGGGATGAGAAATATCCTTGAACTCTTGCATATTCTGCTGGTTAGTTATGGTTGGGGCAGGTAGAGGTGGAATGGGTTTGGCTGTTTCTCGGCCTATAAATTGGGGATCAAGGTCTGTTTTGGGCTCAATGTTCTCCAAATCCAGAGTTCTTCAAACTGTGGCATGGCTGCAACCCAGCATCAAATGTAAAAAAAAATAATGTTTTTTTTGTAATTGTTTTTTAATTTTTTTTAGCTTGGTGGAAATGGTTAGATGGCTCATATGGTTGGACTGGACCATAAAACTGTCTCAGGCACCAATTAAGAAGTGTCCTGCAGTTGTAAATAGATATTCATTCCTTTAGTCACAGACTGTTTCAATAGTACCCAAGGGGGTGTTTTTTGTTATATTCAGCAACAATGGTCAAAACTACTAGCTGCATAGTGAGGTAACTCATCAAACTGGCCCATATTGGCCAAAAAAGTGGCCCATTTTGACTGGCCTACACTACCATTTTGCATTTTTGGTATAGGCATTGCCCTATTGCCCTATAGGACAGTCCGAGCCTGGCGGCTCATCCATAATGGGCGAGGGGTCGTCTACCCAGTGGTCCCTCACCCATTATGGAGGAGCCGAGGAGGCAGCCCAGTGAAACACTGAGCACTCCCTCGGATGCTTTTTCCAGCTGAGGGAGTGCTCCTGGGCTGGCTGAACTGTCAAAGGGAAACAGTTCAGTTCCCCAGCCGCACATGCTCACTGAGCCATGCAATGCTGGGGGCGTTTTGCTTTGCCAGCCTTCCATAGCTCATTGAAAATGCTGGCTGGGGCACTGCATGTCTGTATGTGTGAGGGGGAACTCCTGTGCCTCCTCGCGCATACGGAAAGAGCAACCTGGAGCGGGGCATTTCAACACCCACTGCAGAAGGTACGTTTATGTTCATTTACTTTTTAATTAAATATGTGTATGGATGGTGTATGCTTGTCTTATGAGTGAGTGTATGGTGATGGGTGCTTGTATGAATGATAGGGCGATTGCTGTGTGAATGTGTGTGTGTTTGTTTTGGTCCATTTAGCTGATTTTGATGAGTGGGGGGCAGAGGGCGAGAAGGAGGTTTGTACAACAAAGGCATTTTACAAATGCCTTTGTTGTACAATCCCCCTACCCACCTGCCAAAATCAGCTCTCCTTCTGAGTGGCTGTGAAGCCCAGGGGACAGGGATGGTATTTCTTTTTACTGGATATCTATCTAGATGTCCAGTCAAAAATACCATGCTTTCCCACTTGGTCCCCCAGCGCCAATTGCAAACTGTTTGGCTTTTTACCCATTTCTTTTTTAAAGTAGGCTCAAAAATGCAACATTTTAACACATTATTAAAAAAAATCATGGGGGCTCCGTCACTATGGCATTTTTGTGGGAAATATTTATGCCCCTCCACTTAAAAAATTCACCAGCTCCCACTGGCCCTTGGAATGTGTTGGGAACGGGATGGAGGGAGCCCAGGGACTGTGGTGGGAGCAGGATGGGCGGGAGCACTGGGATAGTGGTGGGAGCAGGGTGGGGAGAGCCCACGGTCTGTGGCGGGGTGGGGAGAGCCCAGGGACTGGGTAGGAGTGGGATGAGGGAGCACAGCGACTGTGATGGGAGCCGGTGGCGGAGCCCAGGGACTATACTGGGAGTAGGGTGCGGTGACGGCACGCAATAGTTCATAGCCATTTGTACACACTGTCCATTTCACATTTTTGGGGAGGGGGCCGGCCTGCCCAAATTTTGCTCAGGGGGAGCCCAGGCCAAAAACGTTTGAAGACCACTGCCCTAGGTTGACAAAGGAGTGCAAAATTCTGTTGGGAGGATTATTGTATGTAAATAGGTGCTTTGCACAGCACTTTGGCGGAAGAGTTAGATATGTAAAGAAGCATTGCCATTAATTAAAGCCTTAATGCTCATGTGCGCTGAAGGTGACGTGCTTATTAGACGTCTGGCCCCCACAACCAGGGGTGGACTGGCCTATGGGAGATTTCCCAGTAGGCCTTTGCACCCCGGGCCTCTTTTCTGTGGTATTTCCAAATTGTCCCATAGGAAAAGGGTTGGGCTTGTAATATGGGCCACTGATCATTATTCACAGGGCCTTTTTTGGTTACCAGTCCACCCGTGCCCACAGCAGTATTAAGGGTACTGGGTTCGGGCTATTGACCTTCTGGGGTTTCTTCACTAGGTGTAAGTTTGCTACAGCCACAAGCACTGTAGGGAGAGTGTTAATTGGTATGGCGTACAATTGCACAGATGCCCGGTGTTCAGAGCCATATGTGATGTGTTCACGAAATGGTCATTTCGCATATCGACATCGGCATGAACATGGTGCATGTGTTTTATTGAGTTCTGTGCACATACTGTTCTCAGCACATAAGTGGTTGCGGAAATACTGATGCTGGCTATGCTTTCTAGCATTGGCCTGCCCACGACATAGACAACAAGCTTTACTTATATTAACCTATTGCTGCGGGCTGAAGATGGGCTCAGAGATTAGCTCGTTGTGCGGTTTTAAGATGGATGCAGAGATTAGGCGATAGCTGAGAATACAACTGGGCACAGTGATTATTTATTGGCGAGGGCTGCAGCTGGGCACAGTGATTATTTATTGCAGAGGGCGACAGCTGGGCACAGAGATTAGCCTATGGCCGAGGGCTGCAGCTGGGGTGCTCTCGCCCTTCGACATTGATCTGCATATTCCTTCATGCGTTCTTTGGCGGTTGTCTCGTTCTCTTAGGTCCTTGTCAAGGTTATTGGGCTGACCACCTGGTCGGGCCTGCGGGATCCTTGTTTGACTGTCTCTTCCGAACATCACCTCGGCAGGGGTTCTCCTGGTGGTACTGTGGAGGGTGCCCCTGTAGTCTCTCATCAGCTGATTGAGTACTTGCTCGTAGGGCTGTCCCATGAGCTTAGCTATTTGAAGGGCCCTCTTCAGGTTGGCCATGAATCGTTCTATTATTCCATTCGCCTGGGGCCATAACAGGGTTATATTCCGGTGATGGAATCCGAGGTAGTTTGCAAATTGCGTGAATTGATGCCCATTGAATGGGGGCCCGTTGTTTGTCTTGAGCACTCTCGGGATGCCATAGGCAGAGAATATGTGGTCAAGCGCTGGTATTACATGATGAGCGGCTGTCGAGGATATGAGTTGTGTTTCTGGATATCGGGAGTACTCGTCCATCACCGCCAGCATGTACTTCCGTCCTTTTATGGGCCCAAAGAAGTCGGCGGCTACTGCTTCCCATATTCCTTGGGGAAGCTCTGACATCTTTAAGGGTTCTGGGTGTCGGTTGGGCGTGATGAGGCTGCACATAGGGCATGACTTCAAGGCTTCCTCCACTCGGGAGTCCATGCTGGGAAACCAGAACTTCTGGTGCAGCATGCGCTTGGTCGACACCATTCCTCTGTGGTTCTCATGTGTGAGCTTGATGACTTTTGCCTGTAGGGATGGCGGGATCACCAGCTTACAGTCTTTTAGGAGCAGGTGCTCATTGGATAAGGCCAATTCCTCCTTCACCTGTACCAGTCACTCAACCTCGATGTGCACCTGATCCCATATGGCTCTCCCTCTTTCTCTGGCTCTTTTCCATATGCCTGATTCAAGGCCTTCATAGATGATTTGGCAGGCCAGATTGCTTTCTGTCTCTCAAGCTACTGTCGCGATGTCTATCCCCTCTGGGGTAGTTTGATGTATGAGGTACCGAAGATACCTGTCCGCTACAGAGGGTTCTGGCGTGCATCCCTCCTGGGGCCTTCTGGACAAGAAGTCCACTGGATTCTCACCTTTTCCTCTCCGGTGCACGATTTCGAATGCATAGTCTTGCAGTAGTAGCCCCCATCGGACTATCCGAGGTGGCATCTTCGCCTTGGGGTTCCTGTACAGGAATAGCAATGCCTGATGATCTGTGATGACTCGAAATGGTTTGCCATAAAGGAAAAGGTGGAAGTGTTCTCATGCCCATACCACAGCAAGGCCTCCCTTCTCCGCCTGAGAATACACTTGTTCAGTGGCCGAGAGGCTCCGGCGGGCGTATGCGATGACATGCGTTCTCGAAGGGTCTTTCGGGTCCACCTGAGCCAGAATGGCTCCCAGTCATACAGGGCTGGCATCTACTGTCAGTTCTGTTTGGCGGCTGGGGTCGTAGTATGACATGTTTTCAGCCTTCGCCACCCTTTCTCGGATGATCTCGAGGGCCTTCTGGCACTCATCCATCCAGCTGAAGGTGGCGTTTTGTCTGGTTAAGAGTCTTAGTGGCTCGCATACTGTCACAAAATCCTTGATGTAGCGCGTACAGTAGCTGGCGAGCCCTCAAAATAACCTCAGCTCTGATACATTAGCTGGGGGTACGGTGTCGTTGAGTGCGGCGACCTTGTCGGGTTCTGGGGCCATGCCTGATTCCGAGAAGATATGTCCAAAAAACTTCAACGTGCTCTTCCGGAACTCGCACTTGTCCCGATTGAGCGTGAGATTCCCTGCCTCCAGTGCTTTGCACACTTTCATAAGTGCCTCATCATATTTGTTGACATCTGCGCCGAAGACCAGGATGTCGTTGCTATAGTTGAGGCAGTTCGGTATATGCTTGATGACGTTGGGCACCTCGGCTTAGAATATTTCCTCTGCCGAGGACACACCGAAGATTAGCCTTTTATAGCGAAAGAGGCCAAGATGCGTGATGAAGGTGGTGATGTTCCTGCTATCTGGTCTCAACACGAGTTGGTGGTAGCCTTTCTGTAGGTCTAACTTGGAGAATACTTTGGCCCTGTTTAAGAGGTCAATCATGTCTGAAATACGTCGGGCCAAATGCCTTTCTCTTTGTATGGCTTGGTTGGGGCACCTCATGTCCACGCATAGTCGAATTGCTTCCGATCCTTTCTTGGGTACCGGCACTATGGGGGATACCCAGTTGGTGGGGCCCGTGGCCGGCTCGATGATGTCTTGCTCGAGCAATTTATGTAGCTCGTCCTCTACCTTCTTTTGGATGTTGACGGAGATCCCTCTGTAGGGTTGGGCTACGTGGCGTATGGAGTCGTCTGTATGCAGCTTGATGGGCCTGTTCTTTAGTTTCCCTATGCCTTTGAATATACGTGGGTAGAGGTTGTTGATCATTTCAACCGGGTCAATGTATTTGTGGACCATGATGTTGTACAAGATGTAGATGAGTCCCATATCGGCCGCTGCCTTGAAGCTCAGAACGCACCCACTTTCTGTTTCTGTTGCTAGGACGTGAATGGGTATTTTTCTCTCATGTCCTTTGTATCGGCAGGTGTCTTCAAACTTGAGGGGTGTCTTGGCACCATAGGCGTATATGTCCACCGCTGCGGGGCACACTTTTGGCTGCGTGGGCAGGTCTCTGAAGATGTTTTCACTAATAACGTTGACCGTGGCCCCTGTATCGATGAGGAATTCCGTGGGCTGCTCATTCAATTTGATGATCAGAGCAGGGCTGTGTGCTGTGGCGGTAGGGTTTCCTAGGGCATACACGTATGCCTTCTTCTTTTGATCACTGTTGGGAACTTCAAGTGGGTATTCGAAACCGCATTTGTAGCAGAAGAGTTCCTCCGACCTTCTTTCCTGCTGTAATCTGTGAATGTTCTCACCCGGTGTAGGATTGTTGAAGCTCTCTACCTGGGAATCTATGGCCCTTTTGGCTCAGGCTGGCGCCAGAATTTCTTCCAGTGTGCATTGCTTCTGCAGCAGCTTCCCCCTGAACGTCTGAGACTCACAACCGGCTATGATCTGGGATCTGAGCGCCTCCATGTTGGAGTAGTGGGCGAAGTTGCAGTGTTTAATTTTTGTGAGGAGCCGCATGACATAGGCATCCATGGTTTCACCTTTGCTCTGCTTGCTGCTGTGGAAAAGGTGCCTCTAGTAGTCCACATTGGTATGGGGGGTGAAATATGCGGCCAACACATCTTTCAAGTCTTGGATGGAATCAATGGAGTCAGGGGGGCATTTCGTCGATGAGGTTGTGTTCAGCAGAGCCCACTGCCAGCTTCAAAAGACATATTTGGCAAGCATCCTCTATGGGCCCTGTGGCCCCCATATAAAGGTCAAAGTCTCTGATCCATTTGGTCCATCTGGGATCCATGTTGCTTGTGCCCATAGCATCGAATGCCCCTGGCATCTGTGCCACCAGTGTGTCTGGCAGCCTATAAGGGACTTGATCCACCACCTGTGGGCCTTGTCCCGGTTGTCCTTGTCCCAGACCATGTGCACCTTGATCAGTGTCTTGGCCCGACATTGTTCACTCTGGTCTCAGTGATGGGCGTGGTGTGCTCCCCTCTTTATGTCTCCTCCCTGAGGGATGGCTGCCTTCCCTGGCATGAGCACCATCAGCGACCAGGCTGTGTCTCACTGGGTGCACCTCTCTCCCTCAGGGGACGGGGATGACCGCCTCTAATAGGCATGAGCACCATCCGTTGGGCCCTTCCCCAGCTCACCTCACGTGATGATGGCTCCTCCCTGTAGTGCTAGGGGTGCCGGCTGTGTTGCTGTGTCAGTGCTGTGCTCCTTTCACAGCTGTGGCCCAGGATTGCAATGCCTGCAGCCTTATCACCCGCCGCGGCCCGGATCCTCTCTCCCCCACGTGAGGATGGGCCTCACATGTTCGCTTGACGCTCCTGCATCACACGTGAGCAGGCACCAGCTGCTCTGCAGGCACCCACTGCTCTGCAGACTGTTTCCGCGTCCTCCTCGCGTTGAGGAGAGGCCGCCAGCATCGTCGCCAGTGTCGGGGCTTGGGGTGTGCCAACGCGAGCATGCGTGGCGCCTTAAATAATGCAAGGAGCTGTAGCATTCTGCCGTACGTCTTCTTTATTTCCCTGTTACACGAACACTGCCCCTCTCTGCCTCTCTCCACCTGTCACTTCCCTTTTCCCCAAACGTCACTTCCCTCACCCAAGCACCTGCCCCCCGTAACTACGGAGACGTCAACGTGACAGTCCGCACAACTCAGCGAGCCCAGAGAAGAGGGTCAAAGCTGGGCACAGAGATTGCTCTACCCATCTTTAAACGTGGAGATGGGCTGTGGTCAAAGTGGCCACTTTTTCAACCAGTTTGAGAAGTTACTTCACCGTGCAGCTATTAGCTTTGAGCAGAGTTACTGAATGGAATTAATATTGTTTAAAATGCACAATTTGCACCACTAAATAGAACCACTAAAGTACTGTAGACAGTTGAGGTTGTACTTCTTAAAACAGATTACTAACTGAGCAGGTTCAGCGTGTTGGTAAGAACTAGCAATGTATTGCATTAATAGTGCAGTATCATTTATTTGGTATTTAATGCCTGTCTGTTTGTTCTGGTTCAACGGTTGAACATTGTTGAGTTCCTCCATGTTCTGCTGATAGAGAGTTAATTTCCTCAACACTCTCCCATGCTGTCTCTCTTTCTATTTCTGCTGCTGTCTCTCTTTCTATCTCTGCGGCTGTCTCTCTTTCTGCTATTTCTGCTGCTGTCTCTCTTTCTGCTACTTCTGCTGCCGTCTCGCTTTCTATTTCTGCCACTGTCTCTCTTTCTGCTACTTCTGCCACTGTCTCTCTTTCTGCTACTTCTGCCGCTGTCTCTCTTTCTATTTCTGCCGCTGTCTCTCTTTCTGCTATTTCTGCTGCCGTCTCTCTTTTTGCTATGTCTGCCTCTCTAGCTCTTTCTGCCGCTGTGTGTCTTTCTGCTATGTCTGCCGCTGTCTCTCTTTTTGCTGTCTGCCACTATCTCTCTTTCTGCTATGTCTGCCGCTTTCTCTCTTTCTGCTATGTCTGCCGCTATCTCTCTTTTTGCTATGTCTGCCTCTTTAGCTCTTTCTGCCGCTGTCTCTCTTTCTGCTATGTCTGCCGCTGTCTCTCTTTCTGCCATTTCTCCCATGCTGTCACTCTTTCTATTTCTGCTGCTGTCTCTATTTCTGCTATGTCTGCCACTGTCTCTCTTTCTGCTATTTCTGCCGATGTCTCTCTTTCTGCTATTTCTGCCTCTATAGCTCTTTCTGCTATTACTGCTGCTATTTCTGCCGCTGTCTCTCTTTCTGCTATGTGTGCCTCTATAGCTCTTTCTGCTATTACTGCTGCTCTTTCTGCCTCTGTCTCTCTTTCTGCTATGTCTGCTGTTGTCTCTCTGTTTGCTATGTCTGCTGCTGTCTCTCTTTCTGCTATGTCTGCCGCTATCACTCTTTTTGCTATGTCTGCCTCTTTAGCTCTTTCTGACGCTGTCTCTCTTTCTGCTATTTCTGCTGCTGTCTCTCTTTCTGCTATGTCTGCCGCTGTCTCTCTTTCTGCTATTTCTCCCATGCTGTCTCTCTTTCTATTTCTGCCGCTGTCTCTCTTTCTGCTATTTCTGCCGATGTTTCTCTGTCTGCTATTTCTGCCTCTATAGCTCTTTCTGCTATTACTGCTGCTATTTCTGCCGCTGTCTCTCTTTCTGCTATGTGTGCCTCTATAGCTCTTTCTGCTATTACTGCTGCTCTTTCTGCCGCTGTCTCTCTTTCTGCTATTTCTGCCGATGTTTCTCTGTCTGCTATTTCTGCCTCTATAGCTCTTTCTGCTATTACTGCTGCTATTTCTGCCGCTGTCTCTCTTTCTGCTATGTGTGCCTCTATAGCTCTTTCTGCTATTACTGCTGCTATTTCTGCCGCTGTCTCTCTTTCTGCTATTTCTGCCTCTATAGCTCTTTCTGCTATTACTGCTGCTATTTCTGCCGCTGTCTCTCTTTCTGCTATGTGTGCCTCTATAGCTCTTTCTGCTATTACTGCTGCTATTTCTGCCGCTGTCTCTCTTTCTGCTATTTCTGCCTCTATAGCTCTTTCTGCTATTACTGCTGCTATTTCTGCCGCTGTCTCTCTTTCTGCTATGTGTGCCTCTATAGCTCTTTCTGCTATTACTGCTGCTATTTCTGCCGCTGTCTCTCTTTCTGCTATGTGTGCCTCTATAGCTCTTTCTGCTATTACTGCTGCTATTTCTGCCGCTGTCTCTCTTTCTGCTATTTCTGCCTCTAAAGCTCTTTCTGCAATTACTGCTGCTATCTTTCTTTCGGTTATGTCTGCGTCTATAGCTCTTTCTGCCTGTTTTGCTCTGGCTTCTATTTTTTTCCTTCCTTTTCTATATGGTTCCTGGTTTTCTTTCTATATCAGTCTCTCTCTTTCTCTTCTGTCCCTTTTTCTTTCACCCTCCTCTTTGACTTTCGTTCCACCTGTCACTGTATAATTCTGTTTCCTTGTTTCTGTTTCCATTTTGTGCTCTCTCTCTCGCTTTCTCTCAACTTGTTCCTGTGTGTGCATTTGTCCCAACGTGCGTCTCTCTCCCTCTTGGATTGTTCTCGCTCATGTTTTCTCTATCGCTCTTTCTTTCTCTCGCTTGCTCTATAGCACTTTATTTGTCGCTACTCCCTTAACCTTTCACTGAGTTTGCCCTTGCGCTAGCCTAAAAATCTGCTCGCAAGTGCAGCAGTTTTTATAAGCTTTACTGGTGGCTAAGCGGACCACATCCATCACAACAACTCTAGGTATGCTCCTTTTCACACTGTTGGAGACACCACTAAGATCCGCTTTACAAAGGTGGAAGCAGGCCGCGTGCATCTTGGAGCCCTCTGATTTCTGAATGTTGGGCCAGTTTTTCCTTGAAAGTGATGTCATCAACTTCCCAACTGCTATAGACTATTGCTGCTAGAATCCATGCTTCTCTTTTTCTTTCTTTTTTTTAGATGCAATGAAGATCACCCCTGCTAATAGCACAGGGAGTCTTGATGTCTTGATTCTATTAAAGACATGGAGGTGAGCATTATGCTTCATCTTCACATGTATTCCTGTCTCCAGCAGTTTCAACAAAACCAAAACTTTATAACTTCCCAGATGGGAATTCTTTTTTTACATTTCTTGAAAAAAACCCGAAATTTCCCTCAGTTCCAGTCTTTCTGTAGTCCATCATGCCTTGTGTACATGGTCATAGTCCTTCCTGTTCCTGTTATCTCCCTCTTCTTTAATGCTCTTACCTGCATTCCAACAAGTAACCAAAACTCTGAACTTGTCCAAATACGGAGCCTCCTCTCTCATCTGCACTGCTCTCCTCATATGTCTGATGGCTTCGCTGCTCAATCAGCCTGTGCTCTTGCTAGTCTGACTCAATTGTTCTTCTGGTCATCTCCTACCAAAAACATAAAGATCAAGTTAGGGAGGCGGATACACACCCTATTCCAAGAGAACATTTTGTCATAAACACAATCATAGACATTGCTAGTAACTCTCCCGTGTATCTCGGGCAGGAAGGTAATGCTTGCCTCCTTGTCTTTAATAGAATCAAGACTCCTCATGCTATTAGCAGGGGTAATCTTCATTCTATGTCAAGACCGGGGGCAAGCATTATGCTTGTTCAAAGCTTGTCATTACTGTCGCTGCCACTGACTGCACAGGCTTAAAATAGAACGTTCTGAATGTATTATCGCTGGCCCAGTCGTCCACTTGCAGAATAGCTTGCAACTTCGCGCTTTGAGCTGGCACCTTCAAAGTCATCGTGCCCCTCACTGAATGCGCTCCAAATCTAGTCATATCTTCCCCTGCTAATTGCATCACCTCGCGCACCCATCTCGCTATGGTGGCCATTGCGACTGCACTTAGGATGGCCGTGCAGGTAAGGGTAAACTATTGACGCAAAACCGGTCTTTGTCCTTCTGACTAACGTAAAGGTAACTCCTTATGGTCCATATGCCTTTCTGTTCACATCCAGTGCTCTGACATCTGCTATTCTCCTACAGGACACTAGGCATAGCAACATCGCTGGTTTCCCAGGAAACTGTTTCAGTGATAGGTATCTGTTTCCTTGCCAGCCGATGAGTAACTTCAGCACTATCGTTATGTCTCATAGGACATCGTACCTTGGTTCTGTTGTTCTCCTGAATCGCACCCCTCTCAAGAGTTGAATGACCGCTGCATTCTCACCTACGGGCATGGCCTCGACGGGCAGATATCCCGCTCATATGGCGGACCTGTACACTCCTATTGTCCTTTACACCTTCCCGCCTTGCAGGAGCTCTTCCAGGAAGTTCAAGATCTCCACTAAAGGGGCCAAAACGGGATGAATATTTCTCCCTTTGCACCATCGAGACCATCTGCTCCAAGCTGCGTCATAGCTCCGTCTCATGGACGGCTTCCATGATTCTGCGATGAGGCGAGCAGCTTGTGCCGAAATGCCTGGGAGGTCCCAGCATCTCCTGCTTTCATGCACACCATCAGTGGGAGAGTCCCTCTCACTCTCAGAGGAGGATATGACCCAGCTGGGTCCATGATTAGGCTGTCTCCTGGTGGAAGCACTCTTGGGTAGTCAGTCACCAGATCCATCATTGTCGGGAACCGTATTTGTGACTTCTATATCGAAGCCACTATTATCATCTTCGCTTCCTCTCTGTGAACTTTCGCTAGCACTCTGTTCATCATTATGAATGGTGGGAAGGCGGACTGCGTGGCTCCGCTCCAGTCTTGAAGGAAAGCATCTACTCCTGCCACTGTCAGATCTAACCTCCAGCTGAAAAACCTGCTCTTCTGAGCGTTCAACCTGGATGCAAATAGGTCTGTGTGGACTGGTCCTCATAACGTCTCTATCTGTTGGAAAATACTCTTGTCCAGCATCCAGTCGCTGGAGTCTGACAAGTGTCTGGAGTTCCAGTCTGCTACTAAATTGAGCGAGCCCGGAAGATATTCTGCTACCACCGAGGTCCCTGATTTGCGGCAGAAGTGCCAAAATTCTTGGCCAGCTCTGCCACCAATCTGGATTTCGGGCCTCCTAAGTGATTGATGTATCTGACCGCTGATATATTGTCCATCTTCAGCAGAATACATGAGTTCACTCGACCCAGCTAGCAGCTCCAGACAGTTTATGTGCAGCTTGAGTTCTTCTGCGGTGCATTTTCCCCCTGTTTCTATTTCCCTGCAGCAAGCCTGCTCTGCTGGCGTGTGACTCTATCACCAATTCGGGTCGGTCTCCAAATATGGCCTTCCCGTACCAGGAGTCTATAGAGGAGGTCCCAGACATGGCCTGCACCCCTTCCCCTCATTTCGAGGTACCAGGAGCGTGCTCGCCAAGGTATGTGACATATGAGGAGCAAATGAACCAACAAAGAGCTGCACTGAGACTGTGCCCAGTATACATCAGAAGATCCATACCTGTTGAAGCGCCCACAACCAGACAACCCTGGGCAGCACGCTACCCTATCAGACAGCCGTATCAGCCACTGATACGAAACGAAGAGTACCTACAGATGGTCCATGAAGAGACCCAAAGAGCCCTAATGGAAGGCCAGTGGAAATGACTCATGGGCCTGAACAGACTTGTGAATGAACTAAAGCAGCTATCGAAGTGCGAGTAACTACGAAAATAAATGTAATGGACACAGAGAAGAGACAATGTTAAAACGTGAGGAAACGTTGCTACGAGACAAGATGGGAGCAATCGACCTGTCAAACGTGTGTAAATAGGCTTGGAACGCAAGAGGCATACGATACTGCTTGCAATGCTTAGTAGAAGATTAGAGCGGCAAGCGCCAACCATATATCTACCTCAATAAGGCACATTATACAAGTGCGACTCCATTTTGTAAAAGCAGATATGTACCTAGGCTGCCAGAAGCCTGACAGGCAAAGTTTCGTAACCCAGCCAAAGGCAAGACAAGGAGCGGAATCGAAACTCAACAAAGAGCGGCTCATGCCTAGGAAATCGAGGTCAACCAGAGAAAGGGAGGAGAGCGTCAGCTCACAAGACTCAAACATCAGAGCGTACCAGCCTGCCTCATGAAGGTCAAGATAAGGGGGGGCCCATGCAGGTGGCAAGGCTGAAATAGAATTAAATGCACTAAAAGCTGGAAACTGAAGCAGATTCATGGTGAACTAACACATGACCAGCCAGGCGCGAAGAAGTACCACCGCCCGATGTCATCCAGGACCCAAGAATGCCATAACTTTTCCCGATAAGAGACTACAGTTTCGAGGCCATCCTTAGCCAACTAATTCGCACATCACGCTAAAACACTGATTGATGGAAGGGAGGCAGGGTGAAACTTGGGACACCAGGCACATGGGTGTCCATTCTCCATGCCGCTAATTAAAATGGGGATTTATGTCTAGGGGTGTAACCTGCCCAATCACAATGGACCAAGTTATCTGGAGTCCTATAGACAGTAGAACCAATAAGACGTCGTACTTGTAGTGACGTCAATCACGTGTGAAGTAGAGGGAGGGGCGTAGACGCCCACCCGATAAGAGTTATCCAATCCGCATGCCCTATTATCATATACAGATATAACACCTATACTTAAGTTACCTTTCCTAACCAATTATATTGCATGATGATTTTTTATAGAATTAGACGTCAGTGATGACGCGTTTTGCCTATAACAATGACTGTTCGACTGAAGTTCGAGGAAGTCGGAGCAAGACAGGTGATCGCAATGCTGATGATTTCCATTTGTTTCTCTGTTTGATGTAGTTGTCATTAAACAAACTTCCCTTTGCCAACTTACTGAGTCCTCATTATTGAGTCGTGTTGGAGTAAGTGAATCCTGCACCCCCTGTCCTCACATGGTGCAGCTATCTTGTCTTACAAGTTCTAGAGGGTGAGCGCTCACCTATGGGCCCATCAGTGAATTCCTCTCCTCCTGAACACTTGGTAGCGTGAGGATGGTTTTGGCCATTAATTATTGATTATATAATACTAAGATACCGCAAGACCGACGGCACGAAGTAACTCCGAGCCTTAGGCAATATCACAAGTCCTTTCACCATTCCGGCTGAGTAGACTGAGAAGCTCCCCATGGACAATGATAGAGTAAGTCCATAAAAAATCTGCAGTGGGTCTGAAGGAACCCGCCTTTCCAAGCATAACCCTTCTGATTCCCACGGGCAGCCAATCGGACGAAAAAACATTAAAAGGCTGGAAGAGGAAGGGGCGGCGATCCGAAGTTCCAGAGAGGAAAAGATGCGATCGGTGAGTGAAACAACAAACTTGTTACTTTGGCAAATGTCGTAGGCATTAGAGCCAGTAAGGGAAAGGTAACGGTGGGTGGCAGAGAAAAAATGTAATAGTCAGAAGTAGAGAAGACTGTATATATATAGGGGGTAATGACTCAAGCATAAGAAATAAAGAGTGGATACCAGGGGGGCACCTGAGATAAAAACGTAAGGATTACCAGGGGGCACCTGAGATAAAAACGTAAGGATTACCAGGGGGCACCTGAGATAAAAACGTAAGGATTACCAGGGGGACACCTGAGGTAAAAACGTAAAGATTACCAGGGGGGCACCTGAGATAAAAACAAAGGATTTGCCTTATTCCTCAGAGCCCACAGTGGGGGGACAATTAGGCTACGGTAACGTTTAAAGACGTCATCAAGGGAGTTTGTTTAAATCTCATGATGGGGTATTGATTAGAAGGCAGGTATACGTATGACCAGCTGGTGTTCGTGGAATCTGTCAAGTGTCTGTAATACGTGTCTTGTTGTATGTCAAATGTAAAATAATTGTATTAATGATTGTTTGAAATGCATTTTGGCTTTACGCGGTTCTGTAACTAAGAGGGAATCGCCATTGAATTGATGGGTTTTGAGTAAATTGTTGGTATACATTTTTGGCGGGAAAAGCTTGGATTGGAGCTTGCGTATTTGGTGCTTGCTCATACTATTGGAAGGATAAAATACTGTATAAACATTGTTGGTGGCGGAATCAAAAATGGAGGAGGTCACCCCACTTGCGCATCTGTGCATGCAACTACCTAAGCATGCACCAAAACTCAAGAAGTATAGCACAGAGTGGGTTAAGGGTACCGCCCACAAAATGTTCATGCCTTGGCCACAGAATGGCTCCCTTTCTAAGGCTGGTTTACAGCATATGATGACCTTCCTACACTCCACATATACAGGCAAGACGCTAGAGAAACGTCTTGCTGTTCTAGAATTATGGAAGATGTTTGAAGAAACAAAGGTAAAGAACCACCCACAGACTGGATACTAAATGTATGTACGGAGGGGGGTGACACGCCTACCGCGCCACCAGCCCCGCCTGAGCCAGTCATTGAAGGGAGTAAAACAGAGGGGCTTTACCCACTAAGAGAACTTAAGGCGGCCACGGGATATAGCAACCCTGCATATGAGTCGCCTACGTACAGTAGTGACGATAATAAGGGAAAGGAACAGGAAAGCAATATCGCCTCCGTGGTGTCAAGGGACAAAGAGAGATGCGAAGATGAAGGAAAAGATTGGGCACGGAGTTGTGCACCTCCAGATAAGGAGAAAGAGGGAAATAAACATAAGGGAAATGAAGGTAGAGTTGATGAGATAGCATTCGCGAAAGACGAATGGATGGGAGGTCAGATATTACTGAAGGTGGATGGAAAAGGAAGTGATGATTTGAGGCCAAGGGAGAGGTCTGATGAGACGCAAAGGAGAGAGACAGAGAAAGAGATGGAAGTAAGGGATGAAAGGACAAGAAAGAAAGATAGGCTAAGGCGAGAACAACTATATCGTGAAGAGCAAGAGAAACAGCTTGATCGCAGACAAGAGGTAGCCTACGACCGGTACAGACAGACTAAGCAAAGGATGGAAGAAGAGCAATAGGTACTTGAGAAGAGAGCGAAGAGACAAGAAGAGGAAGAAATTAGAAGGGCAAAGGAACGTAGAAATGAAAGAATGCGGGATGTAGATAAGGCTAGAGAGGAAGCGCAAGGAAGTAAATGAGGAAATGGAATGTAAGCGCAGACAGAGAGCACAGGATCTTGAATATCTGGAGCGGGAAGTAAAAAAACCCAATCCTGTTGTAGAATGGGAAGACATAGAAGAATTCTTTCCTGCACACGACTCGGTGCAAGGTATAAGTGGGACAAATATTGGAGATGACTTCGACACCAGAAGCATCGGGGAAACGATTGATAAAATATACGATGAGATGGGGCTAGAGCAGATATCCGATGGGGGAAGGGAAGATGAGTGCTTAGAGAACACTCAGCTATATGACACTGAGGATGTCACCCGAAGTAGTGGGAGCAGGGGACTGTCCCTAGACAGGCTGGAGATCGGGCAGAACAAAGAAGATGCAAGGAGTTGTGTAAACTGGGAGTATTCAGGATCTGACTCCGGTGGGGAAACGGAGGATGTGGCACATGAAGAAGGGAGACGGGGCGAAAAACGGCTCCCAGGGGGCCGAGGGTTACGATGGTCAGAGGCTAGCAGGTCCACAAGTAGGGCACCAAAGTCTGCCTCGCAGTCTAGCCGACAAGAAGGAACACCCCACGGTCAGAGGGGGCGGCAGCACCTACTTATGCAGACAGCTTAAGGGCATTGCCAGGAAGACGGCAAGGCAGGAATGCCACCCCCACGATAGATAGAGGATCTATGAGAAAGGAAAAGGAAGACTGCGCATTCCAATTCCTGTTGCTAGAAAAGGGGGGAGCAAGACCACAATATATTCCATGGCCACACATGGACCGAGAGAACCTAAAAAATAAGCTTCCAATGCTGACATCGGGAGCCAGGAAGTGGATAGATGAGTTCGAGAAAATGACGGGGGGTGTTACCCTAGCTATAGAGGACATTAAGGGTCTCCTAATTGCCATACTTGGTGAGAGAGCAGATGATATGTGGAAACGGGCAGGCTATCCTAGGGTAACCTTAACTAACACCTCCCATGACGGAACACCATTTAATACCTGTAGGGCAGCAGTGTGGAAAGCGCTGCGAACGCTATATCCAGACACTTCTGATATGGGGGCTATAATGACTCGGAAAATAAGAGTCAGAGGATCCGTTGATCTATATCCAGAATTTTCAAGACGAGTGGGTGCTCGAAACACATGAGTCTTGGACGAAATCTATCTCTGTATTCTACCACATATCATGCCAGGGGTTGCCTGAACTGGTGCAAAAGCACCTAAATAAATTGGTAGGAGTAGAAGCAAAACCATGGGCCGAAATACAGTTGACAATTGCACACTACTGTAGACTGCTGCAAGAAAAGAATCGGAAAAAGGAAGCAAGCCGGAAGGGTGAGGAGGCAAAGCTGGTGCAAAAGAAACTCTCAAAGTATGCTCTCGAGGGAGCCATGCTGACAAGCCCAGCTGAGCCAAGCGCACAGCATGCAACTAACCCATCGCAGAACAATCAGGGTAACGCAGGATTTTACCTGAGGCGAAGGGGTTTTGGAGGAAGAGGATGGCAGAGTAATCAGGGAGGCTTTCGAGGTAACCAGGGAGGCTTTCAGAATAATCAAAATGGCTTTCAGAACGCGCAGCTGGGTGGTCCAACTGTGCCAGATGGACATATGGCCCGACCACCGCCAGTGTGTCGGCTGTGTGGAATGACAGGACATATGGCACGTATGTGCAGAAGCCAACGCATGTGGCAAAATAGCTAGGGGAGGGGCGCAGGCATGGTGAATCAACCTGCCGTCCCGCAGCAGGGCACTGCACAAAATCACACAGTGCAGCAGCAGGCGCCAGGCCTACAGCAATGTGCACAGTAAGTGGTTCATCCCCCGCACATGCGGAACGTACCGCAGGGACAATCCCAGCAGGCACCACCGCAAATATCACAGGCCACTAGCTCTGGAGGGGGAGTCAACCCTGGGGCTGGGGGAAATCAACAAGTATACAGTGGGCCGAACTTATATATGAAATAGGACAGCTCACGGGGGACTCTGATGTGTTATATCCTATCAGTGACACCAGACCCTAATAGGGAACCTATTGTGAATGTCGTCATAGGGGGTAAAGAATATTCCTTCTTAGTTGACACGGGTGCGACGCTCTTGTGCATGCGAGGCCATAGATACTCAGAGTTTCACGGGAGCTCACAGTAGAGTTCCCTTTACAGACGCACTCCCAGTCTCTGTGGAAGAGCGCAAAATGAATGTACCCTTATTATACTCACCAGTAAACATCCTGGGTCAGGACTTAATGACTAAGTTGAATATGACAATCTCGTTTACCGAGAACGGTATAGTGTGCTCCACTCCAGAAATGCATTATTTAAACGTGTGCGAAATGATCAGAGCATATTCCGGACATATAGCCATGAGAGCTATACCATTAGAGCCAGAAGTCTTCGCATATGGGGTGCGGGTGCTCATGGCGGGATTGCCAGGCCTCGCAGATAGAACTATGAGGACACCTGATGAGTTTTTATTCAGACCCAGAATACCTATGCACGAAGAGGAGGGACAAGTATTTCCCTTAATGATATAATCTGCTGCAGTGCGAGGGAAAGTGGTACTGGTAGAAGGATACGACGATGAAGGAAGACAATGGTGCCCTATTATCGCCATTGAGGAAGGGTATAGAGCGACTGACGTCACTGATGATGATCTGTTCGAAGAACACCCTGACCTGGAAGAGACGAGGGTGGAAGTAAGTCTCACGTTTTGGGTCAAAATGATCAAACGGGAGGTGCCACAGAGAACGATGTTGGCGCTGATACGGCAACAAAAGGAGAAATTGAATGGACTGAGGCAATGGAGAAGAGGTTTGCAGAACTTATGGGGCAATTTGTAAGGCCCCAGTTCTCGGGATTCCTAATTATGCAGAGGAATTCTACCTGTTCTCACACTATGATGGTAATTTTATTACGGCAGTGCTCGCGCAGCGAACCTCACTGGGGTACAAGCCCCTAGCATATTACAGCAGGAGTCTGGACCCGGTCATGAGGGGCCACTTCCCCTGCGAACAAAATCTAGCTGCTGCCACGTTCGCCATTGAAAAGGTGTCATCTATTGTGATGGGGTGCTCCATGACATTGTACGTCGAGCACTCGTTATTCGCCATACTAGAGAAGCCAAAGGGCACGCTGACATCACAGAGAGCATCTGCCTATGAGGTGATTATCTCCAACCCATCGATCAAAATAGTTCAATGTAAAACTGTGAACCCTGCTACATTCATAGATGAGCCAGTTGCAGAAGGAGAACCTATACATGACTGTGCGAATTATGAGGAATTCTATGATGAAATCCTCAGGGTAAAGGAAAATGCCCTGGCAGGTGGCGAAATCGTGTTCATTGACGGTTCTTTAAGAATCGATCAAGAAGACGGACAAAGATATACAGGCGTGGCTGTGGTAAAACACCTAGCGAATGGAGAGTTCCAAGTACTCGTCAGTGCGCGAATACCCTCTCACTATTCTGCGCAAGCTGCAGAACTGTTGGCGCTGATAGTCGCCATTGAGAATCATGCAGATCAGGAAGTAACTGTGCATAGTGACTCCGTCTATGTGACATCCACAGTGCATGCAGGTCTAGCGCGCTGGAAGAGAAGGGGCTACCTTCGAGCAGACGGCACGCCAGTGCAACACGCAGCCTTACTGGACAGGTTGATAAAAGCACTACAGCTCCCAGTGGGCATAGCAGTCGTAAAATGCGCCGCCCACTGTAACGCTCACCTGATTCTCGCAGAGGCGCCGGTCTTGACTGGGCGACTACCGTATCTTCAAAGGTGATGTGTAGCACCCGGTTGGCTCTTTGGGCTGGACCTCTGTGCACTGTATGCCTGACGTGTAGAGTAAGATGTCTTAGGTAAGTGAATGCCGAGCTCTCCATCTGCCTCGGGGCAGGGTGCTGTGACCAGTTTCTTCACTGGATAGGTAGCGCAGGCCTCTTGACTTCAGAGGACTGCTGTCCGTCGTTTACTGCACGAACGGTAAGTTTCGAGTCATTCAAATGTCTTTAAAGTCTTTAGTAATGATGTCTCTTGTTTTGCAGGGTTCCGGCGATGGCGGATGACGGGCTGAAGTGAGTTGAAGATGGAGCCCGTGTGATGAATAGAAGCGCCTGGAAGCACGTAAGTAAGCGCTTGTTGCCTGCTTCACTGTGCGCTCTAACTGTCTTTTTATTTTGCAGGTACGAGTTCGGAGCGGCTGCAGGGTGCCGGAATACCCACTGGATTAGATGTGGAAAGGAGTAATGGCACGTGAGTATTAAAGTTCCCCAATGTCTTTAAACGCACCTTGTTTTGTCTTTCAGATGCGGGATGCAGCGCCGAAGGCCTCCGGAGCGTGCAAAGAGTTGGTAAACTTTTGTCTTTCAGATGCCGGAATGCTAACCTGTTCTTTCTTGTCTTTATAGGTGTTGCTGAAGACTGGATTCAGGATGGTAAGCCTTTTTCCTTAGGCCCAGGACCGGATGCAGAAGACACGATGAGCGTTCTGCTGCAGAGGTTGCAGAATAACACAAAGCAAGATTCATCCACCGGGTGTGGTTTAAATAGCCTCCTGTAGTGCTTAGGTGTCTCCTTCCACAGCCACGCCTAAGTAAGAAAAGAGTTCCTGGTAAGAAAAGAGTTCCTGCCTTCCAGAAGAGTTCCAGTGTTCTGAATCTAGGGAGTGGCTCCAGCCCCACCCAACAGGAAAAGTAGTTCCAAACAGAAGAGGATCAGAGGCTCAACTGGCAGGCAAGTAAGCAGCATGGTCTGCTGAAGGTAAGTCCACCCAAGCATTATGAGCCCGGCGCTTCCAGCGCTGGGACTGGGCATATTTATGAGCCTGGTGCCACTGGCGCCAGGACTGGGTCCAAAAGGTCCCAATTGGGACTGGTTGGCACTCGGAACCTGGGTTATGGATCTGCTTCCAAGGGAGTTGGGAAAACCCTGACCTTTTGGAAGCAGAGATCATGACAGTACCTCCCCTCAAGGCCCCTCCCAAACCGGGCTTCTCCGGGGGTTTTGGCTTGTCAGGAAATGTTCGGTGAAATCTTTTGATTAGGCGAGGAGCGTGGACATATTCAGCAGGTTCCCAGGATCTCTCTTGGGGGCCGTAGCCTTTCCAGTCAATTAGGTAGAATAGTTTAGATTTGGAGATCTTGGAGTCCAGAATGCTTTTGACTTCAAACTCGAGTTCTCCATCCACTAGGATAGGTTTTGGAGATTTGGTTAGTCGGGTTTGAGGTTGCACGGGTTTTAATAGAGAGACGTGGAAGACCGGATGTATCTTCATGTGCGGGGGCAAGTCCAACTTGACCGCTACTGGGTTTACTATGGTAGTGATGGAATAGGGACCAAGGTATCTTGGGTTGAATGTGCGTGGCCCCTTTAGAGATAGATATTTGGTGGATAACCAGACTTGATCCCCTACTTGATAGTGAGGGGCTTCCTTCCGATGTTGATCTGCTCCTTTCTTGTATTGTTCTTTAGCCCTTTGAAGGTGAGAAACAGCTTCCTTAAAGGCTTGGGTGATTGTAGAATGCAGGTAGTCTACTGCTGGTGTTTCAAGATCTTGGAGGGGATCCAACTCCGAGGTTCGAGGGTGACTGCCGTACAAAAGAAAAAACGGGGTTTTCCCAGTTCCCGAATGGACAGAGTTATTGTAGGCATACTCGGCTATCCAAAGGATATCTTTCCAAGTTTTTTCAGTTTGTTGCAGCATGCAGCGTAAATACTGTTCCAGAGTTTGATTGGTCCTCTCGGTTTGTCCGTCGGTCTGAGGGTGGTGACTGGTCGATAGTCTCACATCAATTTGAGCCGACCGACAGCAACTTCGCCAAAAATGAGAAATAAATTGACTACCTCGATCCGAAATTAGAACCGAAGGAAAACCGTGCAGTCGGACGATGTTTTCGAGAAATTCTCGGGCCAGAGTTGCTGCTGTTGGCAAGCCTTTGAGCGGAATGAAATGCGCCATCTTGGAGAATAAGTCCACGATTACTAGAATCGTATTGTATCCGGAGCATGGAGGTAGATCGGTGATGAAGTCCATAGAAAGCGTATGCCAAGGGCGAGGTGGGAAATCAATAGGGCGTAAGAGGCCTGCTGGTCTTTCCTTTTGACTCTTGTTTTGGGCGCATACTCCACAGGACATTATAAAGTCTCTGATATCTTTTTTCCAAGACGGCCACCAGAAGTAGCGTTTGATCTTTTCTGAGGTCTTGGCTATACCGGGATGACCTTCCATTAAAGAGTCGTGATAACAAGAGATTACTTTTTTCTGTAAATCTGTGCTGGGTAGGTATAATCGTTCTTGGAAATACAATAAGTTGTCCTTTACTGCAAAGTCCTTTCCCTGCAGATGCCAATTCTGTATGTCTGCTGGAGTTACAAGTTGCCTGGCTTTATCCTTAACTTCCTCTATGGATTCTGTGGTGATTACACCCAGAATTCTTTGTTCGGGAATGATTGGTACAGGTTTAGGGTTGACCAAGTGTTCTTCCACTCCCATCCGAGAAAGGGCATCGGCTTTACCGTTCTTTGTACCAGGTCGATAGGTAATTATGAAGTCAAACTCGGCAAAGAATAATGCCCAACGGAGTTGTCTAGAGGATTGGGCTTTTGCGGTCTTCAAATATTGCAGGTTTCGGTGATCCGTAATCACAGTAACGGTGTGTCGGGCCCCCAGCAGATAATGCCGCCAAGCCTTAAAGGCAGACTTGATAGCCAGAAGTTCCTTGTCAGTAATCGTGTAATTGATTTCAGGAGGCGAGAATTTGCGGGACCAAAATGCCACGGGATGCAACTGATTGGTTACCGGGTCCTTTTGTGATAGAACTGCCCCCATGGCAAGGCTTGAAGCATCAGTTTCCACGATGTAGGGGAGTTCGGGGCGAGGGTGTTTTAAGATTGGTGCAGAGATAAATTTAGTCTTCAAATCCTGGAAAGCTTGTTCCGCCTCGGTAGACCATTCAAAACGTTTGTTTTTCTTTAACAAGGCAGTGATGGGCTGGACTATTCGAGAGAATTCGGGGATAAACCTGCGGTAAAAGTTAGCGAAGCCTAACATGCTTTGCACACCTTTTACGGAGGATGGTGATGGCCATTTGAGAACTGCATCGACCTTCTTTGAATCCATACGCACTCCGCCAGGTGATAATATGAATCCCAAGAATTCAACTTCAGTCACGTTGAAAACACATTTTTCCAACTTAGCGAAAAGTTTGTGTTGACGCAATCTTTCGAGGACCATTTTCACGTGTTTCCGATGTTCAGATTCCGATGAAGAATAAACGAGGATGTCGTCAATGTAAACAACAACACACACATCTATGAGCTCTCTGAGGACATCGTTCATAAAATATTGAAAGGCGGCCGGGGCATTGCAAAGTCCGAAGGGCATGACCTGATATTCAAATAGCCCATACTTGGTGCGGAAGGCCGTCTTCCATTCATCGCCCTCTTTTACTCGTACCAAGTGGTAAGCTCCTCTAAGATCCAGCTTTGTATATATGCATGCTTTTCTGACTTGGTCCAGGAGTTCAGGGATCAAAGGTAACGGATATCTATTCTTAACGGTGATCTGGTTCAGGGAGCGATAATCGATACAAGTTCTAAGGTCTCCTTCCTTTTTTGGAACGAAGAACAAAGCTGAAGAAGCAGGGGACTTGGAAGGACGAATAAACCCATTTGCCAGGTATTGATCCAGGTATTGTCGAAGGTGAAGGTTCTCAGGCTCGGTGAGGGCATAAATTCTACTACAAGGAGGAGTAGATCCAGGTATCAGGTCTATCTGGCAGTCATAAGACCTATGAGGAGGTAGAGAGTTAGCCTGATCCTTCCGGAAAACATCTTGGTATTCTAGGTATTCAGGAGGTAACTGGGGAGTCTCTGAAGAAATTGCGGCCAGTGCAACACCAGGTGGAGGGTGACAAGTAGAGACACATTCTGGAAACTGGACCGTTCTTGCTCGCCAATCGATCAGAGGATTGTGTTTCTCTAACCAAGGTATTCCTAGAATAATCTGAAACTGAGGGGCCTTGATCACATCAAACACGATCTTCTCATGGTGTCCATCTTGACTTACTAGCGTCACCTCTTGAGTGGTATGCGTTACTGGCCCGGAGGCTATCTCCGTACCATCCACCGTAGTAATGACGTCCTTTACAGCCTTGGGACAAAGAGTTAGATTCATCCTCAAAACCATTTCATGATCCACATAATTGCCGATGGCACCGCTGTCGACATAAGCTTCAATTGCATGTAATCGATCCGGATTATCAGGGCTAATGAGGACCATAGGTATCACGAAATGCGAGGTCACGGAACTGGTTTTCACGCTCGGCAAGAGGACCTCTATTCTTGTCGGGCGAGGTCGTTTCCCTGCTCAGAGTTTGTAACTTTGGTAACTGCAGCTCCTACTGCCTTCTTGGCAGGTTTCACCGGACAGTCTCGAAGAAAGTGCCCTGAGTTTCCGCAATATAGGCATAATTGCAACTGTTTCCTCCTTTCCCGCTCCCTTTGTGTTAGAGGACCTTTCAGAGCCCCTATTTGCATGGGTTCCCCGGAGTCTACTCCTTTGGAAGGAGTTGGCGGTTTGGAAAATACTCGAGCATCAAACTTGGAACGATCGGCCTTCCTGTTCTGCAGCCTGTGATCTATTTGAACGACCAAGTCTATATAATCCGAACAGTCTTGTGGGGGATTCACTACTTGGGCTAAAACGTCTTTGAGCTCTCCACGTAGACCTCTATAAAACAGCGTAATCCTTTTGTCCTCAGGCCATTGAGTTTCCACTATTAGTCTATTGAAAGATGCAATATAAGCCAAAAGGTCTTGATTACCCTGTCGCAACGAAAGAAGCTCATTGTCCAAGGCCTGCCCCTGTGAATGTCTTGCGAACAGTTTTTCCATACTAAGCTGAAAGGCTTGAAAATCATGGAGAACCGGATCATCTTGATTAACTAGAGGGATCGACCAGTCTGCCGCATTGCCACTAAGGTACGAAAGTACAAAAGCTACTTTTGCTTGATCAGTTGGAAAGGCTGCTGGCCGGCATAAGAAGTGCAACCGGCACTGATTGATAAATACTGCAAACCTCTTTGGGTCACCAGAAAATCGTTCGGGCGGAGCCAGAGGTACATTCCCAGGTAGGTTGATCTGCACTGGATTCATAGAGGATGTTGAAGGAAGATTTGCCCCTGATGCGGGTAACGGGGTCTGTCCGGCATGTGACTGTAGCACTTGTCTAGCAAGATTGTCTGTTCTCTCCTTGGAAATAATTAGTTCCCTTCTTAGAGCATTCGTTTCCTGACGAGCTGCATGCACTTCTGCCCTTAGTTCCCCAAGTAACCGGGCTAGGGGGTCAGTATCCGAGGTTTCCATAGCGCCTGGGCGAGAGTTTTGCGGTAGGCTTTGTGTTCTGTAACGCTCACCTGATTCTCGCAGAGGCGCCGGTCTTGACTGGGCGACTACCGTATCTTCAAAGGTGATGTGTAGCACCCGGTTGGCTCTTTGGGCTGGACCTCTGTGCACTGTATGCCTGACGTGTAGAGTAAGATGTCTTAGGTAAGTGAATGCCGAGCTCTCCATCTGCCTCGGGGCAGGGTGCTGTGACCAGTTTCTTCACTGGATAGGTAGCGCAGGCCTCTTGACTTCAGAGGACTGCTGTCCGTCGTTTACTGCACGAACGGTAAGTTTCGAGTCATTCAAATGTCTTTAAAGTCTTTAGTAATGATGTCTCTTGTTTTGCAGGGTTCCGGCGATGGCGGATGACGGGCTGAAGTGAGTTGAAGATGGAGCCCGTGTGATGAATAGAAGCGCCTGGAAGCACGTAAGTAAGCGCTTGTTGCCTGCTTCACTGTGCGCTCTAACTGTCTTTTTATTTTGCAGGTACGAGTTCGGAGCGGCTGCAGGGTGCCGGAATACCCACTGGATTAGATGTGGAAAGGAGTAATGGCACGTGAGTATTAAAGTTCCCCAATGTCTTTAAACGCACCTTGTTTTGTCTTTCAGATGCGGGATGCAGCGCCGAAGGCCTCCGGAGCGTGCAAAGAGTTGGTAAACTTTTGTCTTTCAGATGCCGGAATGCTAACCTGTTCTTTCTTGTCTTTATAGGTGTTGCTGAAGACTGGATTCAGGATGGTAAGCCTTTGCCTTTCAGATGCCGGAATGCTAACCTGTTCTTTCTTGTCTTTATAGGTGTTGCTGAAGACTGGATTCAGGATGGTAAGCCTTTTTCCTTAGGCCCAGGACCGGATGCAGAAGACACGATGAGCGTTCTGCTGCAGAGGTTGCAGAATAACACAAAGCAAGATTCATCCACCGGGTGTGGTTTAAATAGCCTCCTGTAGTGCTTAGGTGTCTCCTTCCACAGCCACGCCTAAGTAAGAAAAGAGTTCCTGGTAAGAAAAGAGTTCCTGCCTTCCAGAAGAGTTCCAGTGTTCTGAATCTAGGGAGTGGCTCCAGCCCCACCCAACAGGAAAAGTAGTTCCAAACAGAAGAGGATCAGAGGCTCAACTGGCAGGCAAGTAAGCAGCATGGTCTGCTGAAGGTAAGTCCACCCAAGCATTATGAGCCCGGCGCTTCCAGCGCTGGGACTGGGCATATTTATGAGCCTGGTGCCACTGGCGCCAGGACTGGGTCCAAAAGGTCCCAATTGGGACTGGTTGGCACTCGGAACCTGGGTTATGGATCTGCTTCCAAGGGAGTTGGGAAAACCCTGACCTTTTGGAAGCAGAGATCATGACACCCACACCAAGGGGACAGATTTCATGTCACGTGGAAACCATGAAGCGGACACAGAAGCCAAGCGCATGACATCCAAAACTGAAACAATCATGGACGTGGAGGTGGCACGTACCCATGAGAGGATGATGGTAGCGCGAGCCACACCTGAGGCCTATAGTAACATGGGGCAGACTCAGCTAATGGAACGCTAAGGGGAGGCATCTCAGGAAGAGGAAAATTTGTGGAAGCGTTGAGGGTGTTCTTTAAACCCCTCTGACGGGTTGTGGAGGCAAGACAGCACTGGTAAACCAGTGATGCCTGTCGCCCTGCTAAAGGTAGCATTAAAACAACTACACTACCCCATCCATATGTCAAAAGAAAATCTTGCTGCAACGCTCGCAGAAGACTGGTTCACACCGAATTTAGCAGAGCATGTTGCATTTTTCATGGTGAACTGCATTATCTGCCAACAGTTCACCGCTGGGCACATATTAAAAGTAGTGAGAGGAATTATCCCCCAGCCAAATGGGCCATTCCAGCACTTGCATATCGACTACATCGACATGATTCAAGTGTGCAACGGGTACAGGTATTTAATTGTGGTGGTGTGTCCATTCTCTATATGGATAGAAGCAGGTCCCTGTACACACCCAGATGCTACCTGTGCTGCCAAATTCCTAGTGAGGGAAGTGTTCCCGAGATGGGGGTTGTGCGAAGTAATGAGATCAGATGACGGGGCTCACTTTGTTAATGCAGTGTTCGAACAGATCAGCTTGTTGCTTGGTATAAAGCACAAGTTCTCGTCGGCGTGTCACCCGGAGGGGAATGGGATATGTGAGCGACTCAACGGCCTGTTAAAGGAGAGGATAGACAAGTTGAAGCTCACATTAAGAAAGGGATGGCTGCACTTGCTACCACTGGCATTGTATGCCCTTCGGAACCAACCCGGCTCTGACCATAATCTTACGCCGCATGAGATAGTTACAGGCAGAATGATGAGGACCCCTCTAACCCCCCGAGATAGAGCTAGATGTGATGCCCAGCCAACTAGAGAGGTTCTGGGAACAGAGATGCAGGAGTACCTTAACTGGATGACATCCAGCACCTCTGTCATTTCAGGCCAGCTGCAGCGACGCAGAAAGGGGACAGTGCAGCACAAAACACATCAGGAAGGGCTGAAGCTGACCCAGCACAAGGTCTACATGTGCCCCTCATCTTCCCTGGTGACAGCGTGCTTGTGAAGAACTTTACCAGGAAGAGGTGGGACGAGCCAAGATTTAATAGCCCTTTCATCGTAGAGGACTGCACCCCCTCCGCCGTCAAGCTCCAGGGCAGAAGGGCATGGATCTTCATAAATGACATTAAACTGTATGTAGGGGAGAGCCCTCCTGCTGCATCCAACTGCGAAGAAACCACAGACAACGGGGAAGAACCTCAGCACGTGCAGACAAGATCCATGGCGAGGAAGAAGGACGCATGAGCAGCATAATAAAGGCAAAAGGAACACTGATGTAAAGTGTGGTTTATAAACAAGCCATTTTCTAAAACCAGTGAAAGATAATAAAGGACATAAAATGAACACTCAGTGCATCCCAGTTGCAAGGCAAAGAGAAGCACATCCAAAGCCACAACATCATTGATAAAACAAACTTTTGAAAGCACGTCATGCCCAAGTAGTACAAAGAATCAAGACTCTGATAGACTGTAAACAAAATATTCTCTGAGAGTGTAACACGGTATCCTGATGCGACCAGTAATGAGACTTTGTTCACAGAACCTATGGTATCTCCCAGCAGAAATATCACAAGGGAGATGCTTTCCTGTTTCTGGCTGGTATTAGTGACATACCCATCACTTGTCGGAAGAGATACCAGTATCCCAGATTTCATTCAGAATCCTGCTAACAGGAAGATAATACGGCAACTACTGACTGTCCTCGCGGAGGCCTTTGCCGAGGTGCCAGAGTACGGGGAATAAGGACACAAATGCTTCCACCGCCAATAGACATTGATGAACTCACGTTTAATTTGTTCTTCCAAATAATTGAGAAATGCCCAGGGCTCGTCGGGAGAACAACTGATACACGCACTTATATCAGAGATCGAAGAAACCTAGCTCAACGAAGCCAGCTGTGGACTAAATTAAATCATTTGGTGGTAATCCACGCAACGGGAAGGTGCAAAGACTGTGCGAATCAAAAGAAAAGCTTGTGATCAGGACACAGCCAAACAGGGCAAATGTCCCTATCAGCCGAGGACACCCGGCTGGCACAGAAGGTCCTGTTTAGATTAGTCACAGACTATCCAGAAATGGTAGAAAGGCCTGCAGATGTTGGCGTCATCACCTTCCTTAGAAATCCAGCAAAGGCCCACACATGGGCACAGTTCTCCACGGTATAATGCTCCAAGTGGAGCTGTGCAACTTCCAGCGAGAATTCCTAAGAAGATTCCAGTGAGACTTTCCGCCGGGACAGATCAATGAGACAAAGACACAGTTCTTCATTCTTCCGCTGAGGACAGATCGAGAAGAGCAGAAACGAGGATTATGACATCTTGTTCCTAGTTTATTTTTATTTTTTCTTCTATTTTTCTTATTATCCTTTTTCGTCATCTTTCCGCCGTGGAGCAGATCGAGGAGAGAGACACTGTTCTTCAACTTGTCGCCGAGAGACCTAGCGAAAGGAGTAGACCCAAGAACTTCACCATCTTATTTTCCTTTTTCTTCATTTTTCTAATTTTTCCTATTTTTTCATATGTTCACTTTTATTTTTATTTTTATTTCTGCAACATTTTATTTTTGTGCAATTTTTAGCAGTTCCATCTCTTCATTCCTTCGCATTGAGCAAGTTCCAGCATGTCCTCAGGACCAAAGCAAATTCGAAGAGTGCACTGGGACCTTACCTATTATAGATATGCATAATGAATGTGATGTACCAAAGTTGCTAGCCTAACCCTTTTCCATAGTCTAGCACAGGAACTGTACTGAATACCCAGAGACTACCGTCATCACTCACATGAGGGGGGACATTTGGAGAAGCACTCGTCACTTTAATAGTAATTAACTCTCGAACTACGAGACCAGAACAAGAGAAGGAATAAATAACTGACTATGAACTCATTCGAAATGGGGGCCCAGAACAGTAACTTGGTTTTACCCCCAACAGAAGGGCGCCCCCACTTCCCTGGAAGAAAATGCTGCAAATTGTTGTTCCGAACGATTATGTGTATATGTATAGTTATTATTATTGTTTTTCTGTCATTAACAATCAGAACTGCTTTCTTTATTGGTGCATGAAGTGTCCCAATCTCAGTGCACCCACCAGATAATGAACGTCTGGGGCCTACGAAAGCACCCAGACCCTATATAGTCATTCCAGTCCCAAGAAAACCTGATGATAAAAGTAACAAACTAAAATTAAATGCAATTAGCAGTAATTTAGACACATTTGAGGTCACAAATGAAGAGAAAAGCTGGAGACCGGGTCAGCACGGAATGAATGAAAACGCTGCACTGACCACTGGACGCACCCACACACAGGATGCACACAGACAAGGGCAAGTGTCAATGGCTACAGGGCCTCCAACGAAGGCACCAGAGAGAGGGAGACTGCCTGCCGAACAATCAGTTCCAGAAAACAGTGGAAGTACCCAAGAGGAGCCAAGTGAAACAATAGAGAGAGAGGGCATAGCAAAATCCCTCAAAAGAACAGAAGTATCCACAAAGGAATTCACAGAGAAAAACACAATTGCTGATAGACTATTTGTTCCCCTTCATAGTCAGAGCAAAGAAACTGCACGAGGAGCTGAAAGGCAGGACTATAGAGACTATAACAGCAAGCACACCTGCCCCAATGCAAGTAACAAGCCACAGGCCTACAACACGACCACGCGTTGGGAGGTTGGCGAGCCAATGGCGGTTAGAGTAAGTCTATAACAAAATACAAAAGGGAAGGAAAGGAAACACAAAACCTTCTCCTACCACAGAGATGCAGTCGGGGCAGCCTGCTCCACTGAGACACCCAGAGAGGAAAAGCAGCACAGACGTATTTAGACACATAGTCATAGCAAACTACAGAAGAACGCTTAGAATCAATAGAAGCCCGCACGAAGATAACAATGAACTTAATTATTACCTGGACAGCACAGCCCATCTCAGAAACAACATATGGTACCAGCACATGAAGGAAGTAGGGCGAAGGCAGTAGGGAGGAGAATGCTTCGTCTGTGCTCTCCTACCATGCAGCATGGGAAAATCCAAGATCTTTGCGGCTGTAGAAATTGATGCCCCTACAGCACACTGTATGTCACACGTAGCAATGTGCAACACCAGAGGACAATTTATGGGAAGAGGCTTCACTGATATGGGCCACCAAAAAGGACTACCCAGATGAAGATGGCTACGTCCAGGACATTAGAACAAGAAATAGGGCGCACACCAGGAATCACGTGATCCGATACGAGAATCCTGACGTCAAAGGATCAGGGACACGATGGGTGACAAACCTGAGTCTGAACATTTACGGAAAAACTGCAGAAGAGGTACAAATCTGGAAGAACAGAGGCCAAATGCAGATCTGGGGAACAGTGGTTTCCCCAAATGGATGGGAACAAGGAGTACTGATCTGCCGAGCTTGGATGGTCCTTGGAGCCTGCAAAGAAGCAATAGAAAACTCTCAAAAACTGTGGAAACCCCTATGGCCAAAGCTAGTAAAGTTACTAACATGGGTCGAAGATAGAGGGGGACCCCTGCAGATAGTGCCAGTGGAGAGCCCAAAACTATGTTTCAGAAACAATGGCACAAGGAAGATGGGAGAGAATCAAAACTGCGGACAAATCTTTGAAGCTCCAGGAATGACACAAGGAACCTCAGTTATTATGGACCATTACTGGGCGTGTGGATCCAAGGCATACATAAGGCTGCCGAAAAACTGGGGAGGCATATGCACACTAGTGAACGTCCACGTTCCCACGCTAGTGATCCCTAAGAATGACCTGAAGTTGGACAGTTTCCCGAAAGCAGATGCTCATGTAAGAAGGAGATCTGTGGAACTGGTATTCCGGATGAAGAGGGAAAATTACTTTTCTCCCAAATCAGAAGAGGCATTCCATGCAATCCCATACGAACACAGGCTGTTCAGCCTCACCTCAACAGTATTCACAACACTACTCCTGCCCCACATCCAAGTTGGATTGAATGCTAAATGGTTGCAGATAACCAGATGGGAGTTATTGCAGACCATCAATACCACTATAAAAGGATTCAACGCGATCAAAGAAGAGCTGAGAGCAATCAGACTGATGACCCTCCAAAACAGATATGTGCTTGACATGATCACTGCGATGGATGGAGGTGTTTGTGCAAAAATCGGAGCATCATGTTGCACATTTGTACCATCACACGATGAAGAAAACTGAACCCTAACAGAGGCCATAAGCATGCTGACAAACCTGAAAAACCAGATGATCGATGAAAGTGATGAAGTGGACGATGACAGCTGGTTTGGAGACCTATTCTCATGGGTCCCACAATGGATGGCAGATATAGTCACTTTCTGGGAGCTCTACTAGCAATGGTATTGCTAGGATTCTGTGTTATCAAGATAATCATTACACAGTGCCAGAAAACTGCGAAGAAAGCCATAGGGATGAAAATAATGGTTGATATCGAGCCAGGGTGGAAGCCCAGAGACCTGAGTGATGAAGAAATAAGAGACTTTGTGAAGGCCAGCAATTTTGCGCCAGAAGGAACAAGGTTCACATACCCTAAGAAACGAAGAAGGTACGAAGGAAAATGAATCTACTGCAGCCCAAATGGACAATGCCAGCTAATGACATGGAACAAAGACGAACATGTGAAAACAGCAAGGAGTTTGAAAGGAGTGATAAAAATGTGGACTCCAAAGGCTCACACATTCACACCATCATGTACAAACCCTGAAGACGATGAACATGACACCGAAGAATCAAAAGAAATAAATGCAAAAGAGGTTGCAGAAGTGGTCGATGAACCGACCAGGGGGGGAGTGTAGAGGAGGTCCCAGACATGGCCTGCACCCCTTCCCCTCATTTCGAGGTACCAGGAGCATGCTCACCAAGGTATGTGATGTATTAGGAGCAAATGAACCAACAAAGAGCTGCACCGGGACTCTGCCCAGTATGCATCAGAAGATCCATACCTGTTGAAGCGCCCATAACCAGACAACCCTGGGCAGCACGGCACCCTATCAGACAGCCATACCAGCCACTGATACGAAACGAATAGTACCTACAGACGGTCCATGAAGAGACCCAAAGGAAATGACTCAAGGGCCTGAACAGACTCGTGAATGATCAAAAGCAGCTATCGAAGATAGCACACCAGTGCGACTAACTACGAAAATAAATTTAATGGACACAGAGAAGAGACAATGTTAAAACGTGAGGAAACGTTGCTACGAGACAAGATGGGAGCAACCCGCCTGTCATACGTGTGTAAATAGGCTTGGAACGCAAGAGGCAAAAGAAACGATATTTCTTGCAATGCTTAGTAGAAGATTAGAGCGGCAAGCGCCAACCAGATATCTACCTTAATAAGGCACATTTACAAGTGCGACTCCATTTTGTAAAAGCAGAAATGTACCCAGGCTGCCAGAAGCCTGACAGGCCAAGTTTTGTAACACAGCCAAAGGCAAGAGAAGGAGCGGAATCAAAACTGAACAATGAGCAGCTCATGCCTAGGAAATCGAGGTCAACCAGAGAAAGGGAGGAGAGCATCAGCTCACAAGACTCAAACTTCAGAGCGTACCAGCCTGCCTCATGAAGGTCAAGATAAGGGGGGCCCATGCAGGTGGCGAGCTGAAACAGAATTAAATGCACTAAAAGCTGGAAACTGAAGCAGATTCATGGTGAACTAACACGTGACCAGCCAGGCGCGAAGAAGTACCACCGCCTGATGTCATCCAGGACCCGAGGCTGCCATAACTTTTCCCGATAAGAGACTACAGTTTCGAGGCCATCCTTAGCCAACAAATTGACACATCGCCCTAAAACACTGATTGATGGAAGGGAGGCAGGGTGAAACTAGGGACACCAGGCACATGGGTGTCCATTCTTCATGCCGCTAATTAAAATGGGGATTTATGTCTAGGGGTGTAACCTGCCCAATCACAATGGACCAAGTTATCTGGAGTCCTATAGATAGTAGAACCAATAAGACGTCGTACTTGTAGTGACGTCAATCACGTGTGAAGTAGAGGGAGGGGCGTAGACACCCACCCGATAAGAGTTATCCAATCTGCATGCCCTATTATCATATACAGATATAACACCCACACTTACCTTTCCTAACCAATTATATTGCATGATGATTTTTTATAGAGGTAGACGTTAGTGATGACGAGTTTTGCCTATAACAATGACTGTTCGACTGAAGTTCGAGGAAGTCGGAGCAAGACAGGTGATCGCAATGCTGATGATTTCCATTTGTTTTTCTGTTTGATGTACTTGTCATTAAACGGACTTCCCTTTGCCAACTTACTGAGTCCTCATTATTGAGTTGTGTTGGAGTAAGTGAATCCTGCACCCCATGTCCTCACATGGTGCAGCTATCTTGTCTTACAAGTTCTAGAGGGTGAGCGCTGACCTATGGGCCTGTCAGTGAATTCCTCTCCTCCTGAACAAGTCCATATTTTGTAGCCACCATTTCAGTCATTCCAGTTCTGTTCTGGATTCTACATCGAGGGGTACTGTTTGGTGGTACTTTAGCCCCTGCTGCAGGTGTTTTATTTTTAGTCATTGTAGGGCTTGATAATGTAGCGCCCCTGGATATATTGCTTGTATTGATGCTGCTAGTAGACCTACTACTCTCGCTATCGACCCCAGGGACACTACACCTTTGTCTAGGCAGCCTCTTATTTCCTTTTTTATATCTCATACTTTTCTGGCCGGTAGCTCTAAAGTAGCTGCTTTGGTGTCCATGATGAACCCGAGGAAGTCTATTCTCCTTGTCTGGATCACGTCTGATTTCTCTCGATTCACTAAGAAGCCTAGTGACACTAACAACTCCTTCACCCAACCTATCTGATACCAATGCGTCTCTCTGCTGTTCGCCAGCAGCAGGATATCGTCCAGGTAAATAATCATACTGATCCCTTTCTCTTTGATGGCTGCTGCTATTGGCTTCATGAGCTTCGTGAAGGCCCACGGTGCTGAGGCTAGCCCAAACGGTATAGTAGTGAATTTCCAAAATTGCCCGTCCCAGTCGATCGCTAGGACGGGTCAGTATCTCCTTTGTACCACTATCGTGAGGTAACCGTCCTTTAGGTCAATCCTCGTGAGCCAGTCACCCTGTCTGAGGATATCCCTGAGCTGGTGAATCCCCTCCATCTTGAAATGGTGTATGTCAGCCAGCTTTTCAGCTCTTTCAGGTTTTTTTATGGGTTTTACTTTGTCTCTGTTCTCGCCCCAAATGGCGGGTACGGGGTATGTCTTACCTGTGGGGAAGCTTTGTCCTCTTCCCTGGCCTCTTCCTCGTCTTCCTCCGGGAAGCACCCTCTCATGGGGAAGAAAGCATCTTACTGCTTGTTGTTCCTGTAGTGGGCCCTGTTATTTCGTCTTGATAGTGACCGGTTGTTTGGACTCGATACCGACTGAACCAGAAGAAAACTCTTCCTGGGAATATCTTCTATATAGATGCTTGGGCCTTCTCTAGAGAGGTGTAGGTGCCTACAAACCTTCCCATCTCCTTTCCGAATGTCTCCCTGAACAGGAGTCCCTGGGCAGCCTCCCCCGCCTCGTAGGCTGCTAGGTCTCCGAGTTTGGGTCGATCTTTAGGAGGAGGCTTCTCCTGCGCTCTGAAGACATTGCGCAGTTCGTGTTGGCTAGGAGGCAAACTGCCCTTTGTGCCCAGTTAACTAGTATGTCGGGGTCCACCTCTTTGCCAGTGTCCCGAGACTGCTCCGCCAGTTCCATAATCTTGGCCAGGGACCCTGCTGTATCAAGTACCTTTTCTTGGCAGCTCCTCCATGACCTATCTGACCCCTTCCGGGGGTCTCTGGAGGTCTTCGAAACGAAGGCCAGCATCTTCGGGTCCAGTGCTGGCGTCTCTGCCACCTTCCCTGGCAGCTCTGGCCTCGGACATTCGGCCCGCATGCACTGCCTCGCTTCTCTTTCGAGGGCCTTGCGCAGCCTCTGTGTCATGTATTTTGTGACTCGCGGTGAGGTAAGCCAGTCTGACCATTTTGGGTTTCTGATATTCTCTGTCTGCCATCTCATCATTTTCCTCTATGTTATTCTCCTTCCATCGCCATTTCATGGGAGGCGGTTGTGTCTCGTCCTCCTCGGCTCTGTCATCCTCTTCTTGCGAGGATCGTGGTGTCTCTGTGGGCATCATCCGAGTCCTGTCCCTCATTTCCCATATTTTTGTGCCCTGGGTAGAGGGTAGTGAGGCTCGGCACTCCCGACTTGCGCATGAATGCGTCCCTTAGTTTCATGAAGGCATTGGTAGCCTCTGGGGCCTCATCACCTGGCCTGTCTGGTTGAACTGGGGGGTCAGTAGAGGTTTCTATCTTCCAAGTCCTCTTACACCCCTGAGGGCCCTTTGGCATGGCCCGTGTGGACATTCTTTCTTTAGTGTTGGTGCTTATGCTCTTCTGGCTCAAGAATGTCTTGATGGTCGCCAGCCTCTCTTGCAGGGGTTTCACCCCCTGAGCCGCTGCTTCTACCAGTGAGTTGCCTAGCACTTTCCCTAAACCTAAAGGCCAGGTTCTCAGTCTGTTCCTCCTCACTCCCTTCAAATTCTGCCATAGTGTGTACTGGATATGTGCCTTGTGTACCTGTCTTCAGGTGTTGTGGCACGTCCTCGTCCACTCTCTCACTGTGTTCTCAGTGTGGTTGCACCAGATTTCTGACGTGTGCGGATTCGCTTTGAAGTCTCTTAATCCTTTATGGCATGTGCTCTTCGGTGCTGCTGGTCGGAATACTATGCTCTGCGTAGTTCTACTGCGTGCCTCGTGGAGGGAAAATCCTAACATCCAAGGGTGCGGGCTCTTGCTCCCTGACTTCGATCTGCGCTGGTGCGCATTGGGTTGCTTTGGGTGGTTCTGCCCTGCCCCCCAGCCCGAGGGTTGGGGCTGCTGCTCCCTCTCGCTCTGCCTTCCCTATGGAGGGGGCTGGAGCATCTCCACTCTGCGTGGAGTACTGACGGATCTCCTGTTATGCCATGACTGTGGCACGGGCCATCAGCTCTGTTTTCGAAATACTCCTCAAAAGGTTACACTTCTCTTTAATATTAGTGCCTGAATTAAACATGCGTGCGCCTTATGCTCTGTCCTACTGTGCGCTCGCGTTCTATGGTACAGTAAACACATTCAACTCATACTGCACTAAGCAGCTAATGCAAAATGTACTTATCTGCTTGGAGAGCAGGAAAGAAGAGGGAGATAACAGGAACACGAAGGACTATGATCACGTGCACAAGGCATGATGGACTACAGAAAGACTGGAACTAAGGGTAATGTCGTTTTTTTCAAGAAATGTAAAAAAAAAAAAAAAATTGTTTTCCCATCTGGGAAGTTATAAAGTTTTGGTTTTGTTGAAACCGCTGGAGACAGGAATACATGTGAAGATGAAGCATAATACTCGCCTCCGGTCTTGACATGGGTTGGCAACTTGCGACTCACCCAATGTTTGCCCTACTACTCCCATCATGTAACATTGAATATACTAGCTAGGGCTGCTCGAAGTCGTAGGGCAAGACATCGGCCACACTACAGACTGACCCCTAACCTTGCAAAAAGTAATTCACCAATTTTAGTGGCACTGTCACTGCTGCATAATTCAATATTCTGGGACCCAAGTTTGCTAGATGACTAGTTTCCCCTCCGATTCCTCTCACATCTTGAAGTGACTATGCCAACCCACCATTCCCACTCTCTCTCTCCCACCTACCCCCTCTCCCTTTATCCCCATCCACCTAAACCCCTCTCTATCCTAACCCATCCTACCCCCTCTTTCACTACTCAACCTTACCTCCTCTCTTTAATCACCATGCACCCTAGCATCTCTCCCTCTGGCCCCACCCACCCTACACCCTTTATTCTCTCACCTACCCTATCCCACCCGACTATGCTACCTGACCTACCTCCACCTACCCACCTTAACCCCTCTCCCCTCTCATCCTTCCTCTCACACTTGTGCTTTATTTTGTACCCTCTCACTCTCTTTCTTGCTCATATTTCCTCTTGCTCATCATGGATGGCACCCTCTCTCAATGGCTTCCTCTCTTGCTCTATTCCCCTTCTTATAATATTGCACACCTGCACCCCTTATGACATCCTCCCTTAAAACCTTGCACTCTCCTCCGTGGTTTCAATAGTGACTAATGTTTAGGCTCTTTGGTCATTAAATATGCGCCAAACCTTGTTAAATCTGTCTCCATTTATTTATTAAATTAACATTTCAGCCCTTCAGGATGACACGTGTTAACGCTTTTGAGCCTTTTTCAAATCCGGGCTATATTTCAAACATGCTATTAATATTTTTCACAGACATTAATGAGCATTATGAATAAAGATAAAAATGACAGAGATTAAGGGTTGGAGGTGGGGAGGATTTGTTAGGGATGGTAAAAGAGAATGAAAGAAAAGATAAATATATATCATGCAAGCATATTTCTCATATGTTACATGTTCTCATGAATTTGTCTTACATGTTTGTTCACAACTTATTTATTACTTATTCCCTTTGCTGTATTTTATTAGTCATAAATTCTTCAGTGAGATCAATCTCATGTGTTTATTTAATAAACAATGTATGGTCCACTTCCGTACCTTGCTTGCATTTATGTCTGTTTCACTCATTTGCCCTTTTTGTGTCCTTCTCCTTTATTAATGGGTTAATCACTCCTACAAATATTTACATAATCATGTATCCTGTATCCTGCTCATTTGTATGATGCAGTCTAAGAAAATCTTAGCGCACTTAACCTATTTTGCGCTTTGGGTCAATTCAAATGCTCTGCATTCTCATTTTATCTACCGTATCCGGACAATCTTATAAAGTCGGATTTCTTTGATGAAGCCCCAAGTCTGATCTATATAATAACAGTCCAAACTCTCACCTGTTTTCCTTAGTGGCTTGTTACCGGCTCCGAATGTTCGTGTCGGCTCTCAGGTTCTTTGCAAGCAGCCGCCGCCATCTCCCTATTGTTGACAGTTGTTTCCCAGGTGATACAGAAACAATGGCATCTTTTGCGTCTCACCAACCTGAGCCATACTTTGCGAAGCTGTGCTAGATCTCTATTGTATGAATATACAGTGCGCCCAACCTTCCTATTAAGTTGTAATTTTTTAAAGATATCAATGCAAACTTATGCAAGCAGTTTCTTGACCTATATTAGGTTCAACGTTCTATTTTTTAACCATTACGTTTTTTTAAAAAACTGCAATATTTTCCTGTCAGCTGAACTGGATGATCTCGAAACAGCCCTTTAGGATGAGTAGCAGTACCCTCGAGATAGATGGGGATGCAGATTCAAACTCATGCATCAAATAACTATGACAACTCAATAGTTTGGCAAAGTGAGTCCGTTTAATAACAAGTTCATAAAACGGGGAGTACAACAAACATCAGCAACCGCTCGATCTTCTCGCTCTCTTCACTTTTAGAAAGAACACAGTATTTATAGCAATAATTTGTCATTGCTGATATCATTTTACGTGGAAATTCATAAAAACCTAACATGCAACGTGATTGGTTATAGGAAGGTAACTTTAACATAGGTACTATATCTGTATGCGGCAACAGGGAGAGGGAATTGGATAATCAATGTCAGGTGGGGCAACTAACCTAGGCACTGCGCGTATACTCTTATTGCAGCCACACTCACGATAGCTCTTTATTATTGCTCGGCCACGCTCGAGACAATATTTTTCCCTTATATATACATTACGTTACACTCTTACTCTGACGTTATATTTTGTCCCGCCTCCCTCCGTTACCTTCCCTTCACTTGCTTTTTAAGACATGAAAGCTTTGCCAAAACATTTACAGGCCGATTCATGGAATTAATGTGCGCCGAAAATCTCTGCGAAAGCGTGCGAATCGCAGTGCAAGTGCAAAAATCGCAGCGAAAGCCACGCACATCGATTCATGGAAGTCCGTGCGCGTGTAAATCCATGGATGTGCGCTAAAATCCTGCGTGGCGCACGCGGGCACATACGGCATCAAACAGCGTGCATTACGCGCACAGCGAAAGCGCACATAGCGCGACGCACACAACAAAAGTATGTGGAACATGGGGCGTAACACGCGGAATGGGGAACAACGTGTGAAAATGTGGGCGTTACGGGGGAGGTACAGGAGGCAAATGCACGGAACGCCCACACGCGCGCCTACAACACGTATTCATGGAATCGGACAGGGCTAACGCGTGCACCAAAAAAGACGTGCTAATCCGGACCCATGCAGCATAAAAGTGCACGCAAACAAACAGGCTCAGACGCTACGATGAATATACCGTTCCTCGCAGCAGTGGTCGTTGGATACCGCAGGAGGAGGAGGAGGAGGATAGTCAGGGCCAGAATTTTTACACCCATGACCAGCCTTTTTGGGATGTCTGATGACCAGGTGTATGGGAGGTACAGGTTTCCACCTCACATAATACTCGACCTGGTGAGTGAGTGGGAGGATGACCTCACATCACCCACCCTGTGCTCCCAAGCACTGAGCCCCTTGGAAAAGGTGCTCAATGTACTGCACTTCTTGGCCACTGGTTCATTTCAGCGGACAAGTGCCATAGTGGGGGGGTATCACAGGCCACGCAGTCACGCTGCCTACACCAGGTGTTGGCCATCATGACTGCATTCCCATCAGTCCGCAGGCACATATACCTGCCTAGAACACCTGCAGAAAGGCAGGCTGCCGTCCAGGATTTCTACGGGGTGGCACAATTTCCCAAAGTGCTAGGTGCCATTGATTGCACCCATGTGGCTCTACGTCCTCCCAGGGCAACTGAGCACATCTATAGAAACCGCAAGCACTGGCATTCCATCAACGTGCAGGTAGTATGTGATGCCAAGGGAATCATCACCTCAGTATATGCCAACTATCCAGGGTCCACCCATGACAGTTTCATTTACAGAATGTCAACCCTAAACCGGGACCTAGAAGCTGGGCGGCATGGAGATACATGGCTGCTTGGTGAGTATAAAAGCCACTGCACATGCATGCATGTCAGATACTGAGTAATGTCACAACCCCACTAATGATACCCATCATCACCTCCCCAGGGGACAGTGCCTACCCTCTGAGCACACATAAGATGACGCCAGTTCAGAACCCCACCACACCACCCGAGGTAAAATACAACACAGCCCATATTGCAACCTGGGGCATAGTGGAGTGCACATTCGGAGTGCTCAAGTCACGCTTTCGCACCCTTGACCGCTCTGGTGGGCAGCTGCTATACGCTCCCCCAGTAGTGTGCAGGATCATAGTGGCAGCATGTGTCCTGCACAATGTTGCAACACGCCGGGGCCTGGCGGTGGACATGGTGGTGCCCCCACATCCCCAAACACATGCATGGCTGCTGCGCATGGGAGGGGAAAGGGCACGTGGTGAGGCAGCCTGTACGCAGCTGGTGGCTAATTACTTCACCTAAAATCACACCCCTGTGGAGTGATGATGACATAAGGGACAGTCAACTGTCACAACCATACCAGCCTGAGATTGGTCACCTGGAAGTGTCACATTGTGTGCATCCCTACCTACCGAAAGACAACCAATGCTGTGTCCCAAAAGAGACACATTTATGCAGCATGAATGACAACCCCCTTGCAAAATACAACATGAAAATAGCGCCATGTCACCCAACACCTCCCCATCTCCGCCACCCAACACACCATGGCATGTCATGTAATGTGAAAGCAAACAAAGGAATGCACACCACCTGACACAAGTGTTACAAAGTGCACTGTCCCAAATGGAAACAGGCCACAGACAATATGCTCCCAGTAATCAATAACAAACAGCACACATTACCAAATACTTACCAGCAACACAATACAGCAACACAGCATGAAACATTGCCAAAATATGACAGTACAAACTCAAAGTAGTGCAAGTCTTACAACCTGAATAAGCCAGCACATCAACCCCTTCCAACTGCAGAGTGTTGCTGTCAGGCAAATGTGTCAGTGTACTGCATGCAACATGAACTGCATCTGCAAAGGAGACTGCCTTGTGAAGACATGAAGAAGGTACCTGTAAATAAGGAGGAAGACATGGATGCACAAGCACATATCAATACACCATGCAGTGTTCAATACAACAACAATACCCACTAGGGATGTCCACACAGTATTGACCACAGACTGCCCACACAGCTCATGGGAGCCCAATGTCACTGTGTAAGTCACTGTCACTTGGTCACACCCTTTGCATGCCCATGGAAACGGGAAGCAGGAGGGGTGTGTGTGTCAGGAACCCAAGCATCTAATCCAAACACAGGACAAGCCTGCATGTGCACAGCCGGAATACACAGTGGATGCCCACGGGAGCCACACAAGGCAACACACTGTAAAAAAAAATAATAATAAATTGGCATGTGGGGGCCAGGGGAGGGGGGAGGCCACCCATGAGGTTCGAGGACAGGGTGCACACCAACACCCACCTGCGTGGATGTTGCGAAAACAAAATACCTCCATGGGCTCATGGCCTTCACGGCTATGCCATTGTGGGAGAACTGCTGTCGCTCTCATCAGCCTCTGCTGCTGCATCATGAGGTGGAAGTTCTATGGGAGGCAGCCCACGCAAAGCCCTGGTATGGTCCTCCATGGCAGCAAGCATGCAGGTGTGGAAGGTCTGATTCTGGAGGATGGTAGTGCGGAGATCCCCATGCAGCACCTCACGGGTTGCCTGCATTTCTGCATGCATGTCCTCACATGATGTCCGGATCTCCTCACAGGTAGCCTGCAGCTCAGGCGAGAGCGAACGTGTGAGCTGCTCCAACTGCTGTTCTGCCCTAAAATTTCGGGAAGCCTCAAGTTCAGCCAGAGTCTCCCTGAGGTTATGGAGTTCTACCCTCTGGGCTTCCCTGTGGCCCTGTGACTCTATTGATATGGCTTTGCGCAGAGTCTCCAGTGCCGCCCGTCGGTCCCTGTTGGACGCCAACATGTCTTCCCTGTGTGATTGGCAAATGGAGTCTGTTGCCTGCTGTTGTTGCTCCATCTGCCTTTCAGGGGGGAGAATGGAAGTGGCCACCCTTTCCATTGCCTGAGCCATCATTTCAACCAATGCTCCCTGTTGTGCTGCTATACTGTAAATGGAGTTTTCCCATACAGTATTGCCTGGTGGCGTACGGCCACCGCGTTGGTGGGCACCACACCTGTTTGGGGCAAGGCAATCTGCATCTTGCTGTGCTGGCACTGCCTGAGGCTGCAGGACTGCATTCCTCCTCTGATCTGCTGACCCAGGAACAGGATCAGATGTTGTGGAGTGTGACCCTGCATCCGTAACCGCCAAAGGCGGACCTACCAACACTGACATCCCCATAGAGGGTTCTACCTCTGGTGCAGGTGGGTTGGACAGAACAGAATCCCTGCCAGAAACACTCACCTGCGACAGCACATAAGTCTCATCATCTGATTCAGCAACTGAATAGAGGTCTGGGGAGGTGCAACCAGAGACACCCCTGGACAGTATGGTCTGCAATAAGATTGGGTTTTCGCCCACCACCACACCACGTCCTCCACTGGTGCCCGGTCGTGGCTGAGATTCCTCCTGGGTCTGCACCATCTCCTCAACCTCAACAGCATCAAGTGCGTCATCACCTGCAAAATCATGAAAGACAACAAATGGAAACAGGCATGAGCACCATAGCACACACATAGGCCTGACAAGCCAGAGATCCAGTACATGATTTACACATGTCCCACATGACAATAACCCTGGCATGCATGTACTGTCAATGAGTTGGAAGGGGAGGCGAAAAGGCAGACACTGAGGACACCAAGATGAAAATGCAACACATTTGCTGCATGCTAGGTAGCACTGGCATCACACATTAGCCTGTGAGTGGCATGTCCAATACACATACATGACACATGCCAGCACACAGATGGCATTTAGCATAGCCATGGTACATTTGACAAGTACAGCCATATGTCAGTGAATGAGTACTGTCACCCATCCATGTGAGATGGACATGATGAGATGAAAAATGCCAAATAGTATGACACAATATGCATGTGCCACACACTGCAACTCATCCAGTGTACAATGATACAGTTATTGCAGGCAGATGTACAAATCAATGGTTGGTCACTTCAACATGACATGAAACAACTATCATGTTCCACATTCCAACAGGCCCCAAAAATTAATGTGAGCAGGCCAATACTCAATCAGCCTGAATGGTCTAATCATTCACATAACACATAATCATAACAAATGTGGGCCAATGTGGGTGTAATCAATGACAGAAGCATGTCACATATGTGGCATTAGGGCTGAAAAATGTGTTGCAAAAATGGGAGAATTGAAACAATCAGCCTTAATGAACACTAAAAATTCAGAACAATGTTGTTGCAAGATGACAGTTCAAGGGCAACTGCAGTAATGTGGCGCTAATTGGCTACTGTGGTCAGAAGGGATACTGTCATTCCCAAATCCAGGGCCGGTTAATGTTTTGGAGGAAGCACATGGGTGACCCATACCACTCAGGAGTACACACCCTCACCTGACACTCATTCAGAACCCGTCACCCAAGCAACATGCACATGGATTACACACACATGCATGGCCACTCACTGGACAATGCGTCGTGATCTTGTAGGTCTCCCACGCCTTGGATCTGTTCCTCTGTGACGAAGGTTCCAGCAACAGACTCATGTTCAGTGAGTTGGTTGTCCTCTGGTGGAGACCCACCGCCAGTCACCAGAGTAGAGGCATGATTTGAGGCCAGCTTGTTCTTTGCTCTGCGTTTCAGGTCATTCCATCGCTTGTAGCAATCATCACCTGTGCGCCTCACAAATCCAAGGGCACTAATGATGTCCGTGATTGTCTGCCAGTGTGCCCTACATTGACCAGGTGTGGTCTTGCACCCTGCAGTCACCACCATTTCGGGGCTATGTGCCGACACATAGGCCACAAGTGCATCAAGTTCGGCGTCATTAAAGCTAGGCTTCCATGACGTGCCGGAGTGTGTAGCCGTGTCTCGGGTCTCAGCCTGTAGTGCCAGAGCACCCTTCTTCTTCTTTTTCAAAGGTGGTGCGGATCCTGAGTGGCTTACGCCGCTCTGGTCAGTAGGGGCAGAAGCGCAGGTGGACTGGGTACTAGAAGTGTGCGAAGGCACAATGACCATAGGTCTTGGAGCAGGCATTGGCTGCAGGGTGATGTAGGCAGGGCCAACGTCGGTTTGATGGACCTGGACCGACACTGTCCCGGCTGGGAGACTCAGAACTGGTGTGGATAGAGCAGCAGCACCCCCTGCAGCCTCCCCACCCTGCCTACTTGGGGCAGCAGATGACATTGCTGCCCCAGATCCACGTGGCCTGGTGACAGCAACCTTCCCCGCCACACGTGGCTTAGACTTGCTGACCTGGAAGTCAGCCTGGGAGTCATCCTGTGCCGGTTCAGGTGCCAAAATGGGCCGGTCCAACAAGGGCTGAGCTGGGATGGTGTCAGCTACGTTTCCCACAACCATTGGGGGGGCATGGGTGTCCCTGATTGGTCCTCCACACACAGGGGTCTAGGGGCACCCTGCAAATCCTGGCCACGTCCCCTACCATGCCCACCACGCCCAGCTTTTGGAGGTGGCCACCTTTGCCTCCCTTACTGCTTGGTCGCCTCCCAAACATGGCACTGATGTTGTTGTGCATATGGGAGTAGCAGTAAACAATTGTCCTGGGCAATTGGGGTGAAAGGGGTAGGGTACTAGTTGGAATTCATACCCTAGCAAGGCTGCATGTGACCCCTGGGGGAAGATGAAGGGTCACGCAATGCACAGGCACCCGAAAAACAAAAGCACACATGCACGCAACCCCTGGTAGACCATGTGCGTGGAAAAATAAACCCGCACTACGCTGTGGCACCCAGAAACACAAAAATAAGCATACGCGTGTTACACGCAGCCTACAATGACCTCTGAAGGGGTACGCGACACACGGGGGCAACCACAGTTGGAAAATATGTGCGCGACTCACCGTCTGCCTTGAAAAAGAATGTGAAAAAGACGCACATGTGCGTGTAGGCAACACCCCCTCCAAAAGAAGAAAAGAACGCAGTCTACAAGATACACCCGCTCGCTCTCCACAAAAAGCATGTACAAGGAAATAGCGTGATACTCGTACCTTTTAAGCCAGCTCACACGTGAAACGTCACTTACGCGCTAAGGCCATTTCCTCCATTAGCACGGTGACGTGCAGTTTTCTCATGTGCTGATTCACGATTCACCCGTGTTGTGGGCAACGCCCGCACGCATAACGTCACTGATGGAACGTCATCTGAGGAAAGGCTAAGGGCCTTTCCTCAGATTTCACGCTGACGTGCAATTTTTTCACGTGCCAAATCACTCCGTATCAAGCTGGCCACGCGAAAACACACGGAAGATCACGCTCCTGCCCAAAAGGCCATTTTCCTGCCCCCAAAAGCCCCAAGCACGATCCCACCTGCCATCTGCTGCTGCCTGTCTGCCTGCTGCCCACGTGCCCTGCTATTTGCTGTCTGCACGTCAGCCAGGGGTGCAGTTGCTGTGACCACCCCTACTGGAACCGAAGACTCCCGACTGGGATACCATCGCTCCACAGCCCAGCCCCAGGACCCAGTTGCCCTCCCACACCTGCCTCTGGGGTTGCCATGTCGGGCACAACTTCATCTGGCACCACTGGCAACCCCCAGCCAGAGAGGCAGAGGGCCACCAGCTTCAGTGCCAGGGAAGTTGGTGTCCTGGTGGAGCAAGTCCTGGGGCAGTATGATGCCCTCTTTGGAAGTTTGCGCGCCGACAATGAAGGACGGACCAGGATCTGGATGGACATCGTGACTGCCATCAACGAGGAGGGGGTGGCAGTCCGCGACATCAAACATGTCCGGAAGCGCTGGGAGGACTTCAGGTCCAGGACCCTAGACAAGGCCCAGCGCCTCTTGAAGGCAGCGGATGCCAAGGGGCGCCGGGGCCAGCTGTCAGACCACCAAATGAGGGTCCTGGAATGCACACGCCCAGCGCTCCACGTCCAGGTCCTTGAGAGGCAGACCCGTCGGGAGTCGAGCGGTAAGTGTACATGCATACTGATTGGACGCTGTGCGTGTTGTGGTGTGCCAGTAGTGTGCAGGTTACACATGTTTTTTCGTAGGTCCATGTATGGATGTGTATGCACAGGGGCGTGAGGCTGACACATGTGAGTCCTCTCATGTGTGAGACACATGGATGGTGCATGTGTTGGTAAGCATGCAGGCCAAATGCAGGTGTGGGAGCACACAAGTTTGCATTACTGTGTATGTACATTGGCATGGTTGTGGTGTCACACATGGATGGTGGTTCCAGCTGCATGTATCTGCACTATGTACATGTGCATGTGTGTGTATTGATAAGTGTGCAACCATGATGCAACATGGATGCATGTGGCACTGACATGTAGAAGGCTGAATGCCAGATGTGACGTGGATGGCGATCTCATCACTGTGACAGTTGGTGGACATGTACACATGCATGTAAGTGTGGTGGCGTGTGTGCATGTGTTGTGCACTCCCCGTGTTTCATGTGACATCAGGCTCACCTTCGGATGCTCATGCTGTTGTATGTGTATGGATGGTGCTGCCTGGTGCAATATTGTTGTGGAATTGCTCATGTGTGTGAGTAGAAATGACATGTGTGTTGGGGAGTGTGATGCCATGTCTGAAGATTGACACTGCCACTCATGTACAACTGTCATGTGTGTATCAGTCCATTGTTCAGTGCCCTGATGCCTGTGTTTTATCTCTCCCTGTCTGCAGCGTCAACTGATGAAGAGGGCGGAAAGGGTGCTGTGGAGCAAAGCGGCAGGGATCGCACCACCAGCCGGAGACGCAAGGCCCGGCTCCCCTCCCAGATTGTCATCTCGTCGGGGAGTGAGGATTCTGGTGCCGCGTCCCAGGCCACAGCTGCCGAGGGTAGGTCCAAGAGGCGGAGGTCAGAGGTGGACTCTTCGGCAGCGGCAGCAGAAGGGGCAGCTGAGACCCCACAGGGTCCGACGGAGGAAGATGGCACAGAGTCATCCAGGTTGGTGGGGGGTTTGATGGAGGAGGAGGCTGCAGAAGGGACACACAAGGGGTCTGGAGGTGGGGAGTCCACTGGTGCTAGTGGTGCAGTGCAGGGGCAGGGACAGGAGGCAGCAGAGGCCGCCGCGGAGGTGCCTGTGTGTAATCCTGTCCCTGATCCTGTGACTGCATCATCTGGCACCAACAGGGATGCCTACGTCCAGACCCGTTTTCAGGGAGGGGATGAGCGCACAACAACTGGCCTTCCTCTCCCTGCGGACGTGGCTATCTGGGACCGTGTTGAGCCTGTCTTGGCTGGGATAGCCTTGCGCCAACGGGGCATGCGAGGTGACCTGCAGTCTTTTCGTGAACAGACTGCGTGTCATCTCGGATGCCTCTTTGACCCCGTTGACCTACTGGGACGGGTCACCAGTGCTGGTTTCCTCTGTGTGCTGGACCTTCTTGCGACCCCCTCCTCACCTTAACCCTCTACCCGCCTGTCGTCCTCCATGCCATCTTCCCACCCATGTATCACCTGGGTACCCTGTGGAGCTGCCTCTGACCCAGCCGCCAGGCTGGTGGAGGACAAATCCCTGCCACAGTCGAGAGTCGGACGTCCAGCAGGGGTGGCCACCACAACAACTGCACCCCAGCCAGAGGAGGACGTGCAGGCAGCAAGAGCCAGGGCACAGGCACAGGCACAGCAGCAGCAGCAACAAGGTGGGAGGAATGGTGGCTCGGGGCCTTCAACATCGGAGGGGCAGGCATCGGCCAGAGGGTAGGAGGACCCAGGATTGGAAGTGTCTTCCGTGTGGCAGCAGTTGGGCCAGGCCATAGGAGCTTAGCAGCGGCGGGCGGAAGAGGCACGGCTCACAATGGTCAGGGCGGAGAACTCCATGTGGAGGGCACTGAGGCGGGCCCAGTGCCTCGAGGCAATTTGCAGGGAGTTGGAGTCCAACATGTCATCGTCCCTGCGAACCCTCAGGCCATGGAAGAGGACCGCCTCCAGGACATTGAGCGGGAGTTCGATGATGCCCTGGCCCGGGACATCGAAAAGTGAGCCGTTGGACTAGCCCGCCACCATTGTAAATAGTTTTTAGTGTTAGGTTTCATTTTCGTTTTCCTTTGATTTGGGGTGATTGGACTATGCCCCAACATTTGTATACAGTTTTTTTCTTAGGTAGTTTCTTAGGTAGGTTTCATTTCTTTCGTTGGGCTCATGGATCCTTGACTATGGATTGTACATAGTTGGACATTGGATTTATTGGAATTTTTATTTGGATTTGACCATGGATTTATGGATTTTTCTTATTGACAATGGATTGTACATAGTTGGACAATGAGATTATTTTGAACTTTTTCTTTGGATTTCACCATGAATTAATGGATTTTTCTTTTTACGTTTCCTTTGGATTTTCTTTGGTGGAGGGAGAGTTTGGACTATTTTTCTTTTGGATTTCTTTGGATTGGTTATACTTTTCATTTACTCATCTTTTGCACATGCTTTTCATTTCATGTTTGCTATTTTGTTATGCTTTCATTTTATTGCTTTTTTTGTCCATAATACATTTTTATATTTTACTTCCGTGTGTGTAATTCGCTCATTGGGTTCATGCATTTGAAAATGTGGGTTTACACAATCAATACCTACCAGTGTGTGTGTGTGACGGACATGTGTTGGTGTACATAGTTGAGTTTTGGTTTGTGTCTTGAGATAGGCATGTCTGTGTGGGGTGGATTGGGAAACATTGCGTCTCAAGAATGGGGTGGCGTGCTGTGGTATTTTGGTGTAGAAGTGGGCCATGATTGTGCATCTTTATGTCATGTAGGGGGGACATTAGTGGGGGCCTGCTGGCAGGTTCCCCTCACTGCTGGGGGTTGGGGGTGCTGGGGGACATGAGTGGGGGCCTGCTGGCAGGTGCCCCTCACTGCTGGGGGTGGGGGTGCTGGGGGACATGAGTGGGACATGAGTGGGGGCCTGCTGGCAGGTGTCCCTCACTGCTGGGGGTGGGGGTGCAGGGGGACATGAGTGGGACATGAGTGGGGGCCTGCTGGCAGGTGCCCCTCACTGCTGGGGGGTGGGGGTGCTGGGGGTCATGAGTGGGGGCCTGCTGGCAGGTGACCCTCACTGCTGGGGGGTGGGGGTGCTGGGGGACATGAGTGGGACATGAGTGGGGGCCTGCTGACAGGTGCCCCTCACTGCTGGGGGGTGGGGGTGCTGGGGGACATGAGTGTATTTGTATTTGTATTTATTTTGTATCTATTTTATTTATAAAGCGCAGCCAGGCCCGGGGGCATATGGGCGCGTAAGTTAGATCTGGTTACAGTTACAATTTAAAGCAGTCAACAATGGTTACATTACAGTTACAGATAGGTACAAACATAGTATTTCTAGTGCGTACAACTATACATTAAATTGCAGAGTGTGCCGGCAGCAGTCTAACGTGCTGGGTTCAGGAGGTTAGGCTGTCGTAGAATCCAGATTGTGAAGCCAGCACTTTGTGTTGTGTTTGAACAGGTTGAATGAGGATTCTGCTCGCAAGGGCGCGGGGATAGTGTTCCATAATTTGGAAGCTTGTACAGGGAAGCTAGCTCCACCCGAGTTATGAAGTTTGAATCTCGGTATGGTTATAGTGTTAGTTTGTGCTGCTCTGAGTGGTCTTGAAGAGGTGTGGGGTGTAAATTGGTTAGTAAGGTATGCTGGTGCAAGGTTGGCCCTGGCTTTGTGTATAAGGGCCAGCGTTTTAAGAGATATTCTATGCTCGACAGGGAGCCAGCGTTGTTTACGTGTGGTCTCAGATATGTGTGCCTTTTTGGGAATGTTGAGGGCAGCCCTAATGGCATTGTTTTGGACAACTTGCAATTTGTTGATATTTTTGTGACTAGTGCCCAAGTAAAGAGCATTACAGTAGTCTATTTTGGATAGGACTAATGCTCGGGCAAGAGTAATGCAATTGGGTGCAGAGATGAACGGTCTACATGCAGTGATCAGCTTACAGGTGTATGCGGCTGATGATGCTACTGCATTAGTTTGTTTGGAGAAGGATAAGGTGGCATCGATGTAGATACCAAGGGTTTTAGTGTTATTTGACACAGGGATGAGATTGCCATCTATGGTAAAGGCTTTGAATGAAGGATTAAGATTTTTGAGTTTGGCATGAGTGCCCAGGATGATCAACTCAGTTTTTTCGTCATTGAGACACAGTCCATGGTGTGCCATCCATGCTTGTATTACAGAGTAGATTTCATTAAGGGTGGTGCTGTCAGTTTCGTAATCACCCGTGATAGGAATGAGTATCTGGGTGTCATCCGCGTAATTGGTATACGTGACACCCAGATAGTCAAGGATATCGAAGAGGGGTTTTGTGAATACATTATAAAGTGTCTGGGACACGGAAGAGCCTTGCGGGACTCCACAGGGTACTGGTGAGGGTTCGGCAGAATCCGTTGGAGAGAAGACCCTCATGGTTCTGTTCGCCAGGAAGGAACTGATCCAAGCCGTGGCTGCGTCTGAAAAGTGTGCTGCAGATTTCAAATGGTGACAGAGTGTTTGGTGGTTGACCAGGTCGAAAGCTGCTGACAGGTCAAGCAGTAAGAGGAGTGCGAGTTTGCCATTGTCTTTCAGGGTTTGGATCTGGGTAGTGAGGTCTATTAGTGCAGTTTCCGTACCGTGTCTCGGTCGGAAGCCTGATTGCCTAAATCGTAGGAGGTTGTTTGATTCTAAGTAGGCCTGTATTTGTAAATAGGCTGCTCTGTCCAATATTTTTAATAAGAATGGTACAGTCGTTATCGGCCTATAGTTAGACAGGTTGGCTGGGTCAAGAGTAGGTTTTTTGAGAAGTGGAATGACCCAAGCGTCTTTAAGGTTGTCAGGTACTATTCCAGATTTGAAGGAGGCATTGATGAGGTTGGTAATGAATGGTGCCAGGTCGTGCGCGGCCGCTTTGATGATCGGGGCAGGGCAGGCATCACCTTGGCAGTTTGAGGGTTTAAGTTTCCTGATGATGTTTTCTACTTCCCAGGTTGAGAGCGGTGAGAAGCTGTACGGTTTACAGGTTGATTTAAAGGTAGATGGTTTGTTCGGTAGTTGTTTATAATAAGGGTCAGCTAGTAGTAAGGATTTTTTTGCGTTGATTTTGGATTGTAGGCGAGCTATTTTATCTAATAAGGCCTTCTGAATATTGCTACACCATAGTGTGTCAGTAACACATTTGTCTATGGGGGCAATGGGGGATTCTAGTTCTTTCAGAATCTTAAAGAGTTCTTTTGTGTTGGATTCCGCTTGTGTAATCCTTTTATTATAGGTATCTTTTTTAGCAAGAATTATGGCTTCTTTGTAGCTAGAGGAGGCTAGGGTTAGCTCAGTCTTATTGGATACTGTGGGGTGTTTTTTCCAATGTGCCTCGGTGGTTATTTTAGTTTTGTGTAGTTCTCTTAACTGCGGCGTGAACCAGGTGTTAAGGTGACGCTGTGGTTTAGGTTTCCGCAATTTTAGAGGGGCAATGGAGTTCAGTGCTTTGAGTATAGCCTGGATGTAGGTATCCACTAAGACTGTGGGGTCAGCATCTGAATCAATATTATTCAAAATAGGGAGTAGTATAGGTAGGAGTTTGTCAGGAGTAATATCTTTCTTGTTTCTCGTGCAGGTGGCAGGGGCGATGATAGGCACCGGGAGTGGTGTGTTGGCTTTGATAGCAAAGGTTAATTTATGATGATCCGACCAGATGCAAGGGTCATTGGATAGGAGGTCAATAGAGCAGTTGAGGTGGGAGAGCCAGTCTAGTGTTCTGCCTTTGATATGAGTGGGTTCATGGATAATGTGCGTATGACCCAGTTCAGATAAGGTGTTGGCAAGCTCATGGGCGTTAGTGTCCTTAGGGTTGTTGAAACCAAGATTAAAGTCCCCAAGTAAGATGGTTTGAGAATTAGGTTTGATATTTATGGTTATAAGTGATGCAATATCCTCTATAAAAGAGGAAATGGGTCCTGGTGGACGGTAAATAAGGTGCAAGGTTGCCGTGTGGTTGGGTGAAAGAGGTAGTTTAATTGATAGGGATTCAGCAGAAGGGTTTTGAGCGTCTTGGATGACTTTAATGTCGAAGGTATTTCTGAATATGAGGGCGAGTCCGCCTCCCTTCGTTTGAGTGGTATTTCTATTGGATCTAGTGATAGCATAGTCATTAGGTATGGCGAGGGCCAGAGATGGGCCGGATGCAGCATTAAGCCAAGTTTCTGTGACTGCGAGGAGATCAAGATTTTCATAAATTATAAAGTCAGCGATGTCGAGAGCATGGGCAGGAAGAGACCTCGCATTCACCAAGGCTGCTTTGATTAGTTTGTCTTTTTTTGGAGATTTTTCAGATGGTATCGGTCGACTATGCCGAAGGCTGTGGGCTAGATTGTCTGAGTCAATATGGGAATTGCCAAGGTTATGGTCAATATGCAAGTGTTTCATGCTACGGGCTCTTAGTCTAGAGTTTCTGGATAAGAGGCTAGGGTGGTGAGAGTAAGGAGAGGTAGGTGGGCTGGTTCTAGAATTCAATCTAGCGTTTCTATTCAATAGGCTAGGGTGGTGAGAGCATGGATAAGGAGGTAGTCTAGTTCTAGAATTCAGTCTAGTGATTCTAATAGCAATGGTGCAAGGTTGGTTAGGTGTTGGTCTAGTAGCAAAGTGGCGTATCCAGAGTGCTGGATCATCCAAGTACGGATTTGCAGGTGTCATGGTGCTGGGACACGAGGAGAGGGTGGTGGTTACCATACATGAGCTGGTGAATGTGTCTTGATTAGAATGTGGGTTGGGTTGACTAGTCCAGTGTCTACTGTATCTATACAGTAGGTGGATGAGAGTCGATAGGCACCAATACATGATGTGGGTGGCGTCGCTAGTACACAGGGTAGCAGGTGTGGTCTGTTAGCGACCAGAGGCACAGCACAGATCGATTCAATGTAGTCAGAGGGTAGCCATAAGGAGCAACACAGCAATCAATGTGGTCTGTAGGCGACCATAAGGAGCAACACAATCAAAGTGGTCTGTTAGCGACCATAAGGCACAAATGCAATGGGAGACAAATTGGATGCATAGCTCATGGGTACCTAGATTCGAAATTAGCATGAGGAGCCAAAAAGGCACTAACTTAAAATGCAATAGGACACAAATTAAATGCATGAATCAGGGGTACCTAGATTCGAAATTAGCAGGAGGAGCCAAAAAATCACTAACCTAAAATGCAATAGGACACACATTAAATGCATGAATCAGGGGTACCTAGATTCGAAATTAGCAGGAGGAGCCAAAGAGGCACTAACTTGAAATGTAATAGGACACAAGATCAAAATGTATGAACAGAGAACACAACAATGTAATTTTGCCAAAGGATGAGAGGGCATAGTAAGCATAGTAGGGATGCCCATCAGTGTGTGGAGAACATAGGGCAGACTGGGGTAGCGCACTGTTGTGGACGTTTAGGCAACCTTAGCGACCAGTGCAGTGACTGCAGCGCAAGGCAGGTGCTAGAAAGGCAATAAGGAGAGCTGTTTGAGAGGATAGGGTGCAAGGGAGCAGGTAGTAAAGCCAAAGGCAAATATAAGTTACTCACAGCCTCAAAACAAGCAGGGGGTGTAGCCCTGGGCTCTGGTCAGCTCAGGACAGTCTCTGGACAGTTGTTGGCCTTGCCCTCAGGGCCTTTCCTGAAAGGGCCGGCTAGCGCCTCCCAGTGCCTGATCGCTGGAGAAGTAGGGTGGAGCAGCCAATCATCCGGCGCCTCTGGTCGGCAGAGTAATCACAAAGGAGGGGAGGCTTCAGATGGCACGGGCCGCCATCTTGGAATGGCTTCAGCCTCGTGTTGTACAATGGCTCTCAAGTGGTTGTGGCTCAGACAGGGGGTCAGCCACAGCTTTGCTGCAAATGGGCAATGCAGTAAACGCAAGCAGATAGAGAAACAATATTTTAAAAACGAAAGTTAGCGTGGATGGTTACCGCGCCTAGCGCGCTAAGAGTAACCCAGAAAGACTTGCTGTGGCACACATACCTTGGTGCAGTCCTGCACAAGGTAATCCAGCAGTGAGTCACTGCTCCAGCAGTGATAAGGAGCTCCTGCTCCAGTTCGTGAAGATTTCGAGTGGGACATGAGTGGGGGCCTGCTGGCAGGTGCCCCTCACTGCTGGGGGGTGGGGGTGCAGGGGTGCTGGGGGACATGAGTGGATCCTGCTGGCATGGGGCCTGCTGGCAGGTGCCCCTCGCTGCTGGGGGGTAGGGGTGCAGGGGGACATGAGTGGGGGCCTGCTGGCAGGTGCCCCTCACTGCTTGGGGTTGGGGGTGTAGGGGTGTAGGGGGACATGAGTGGGGGCCTGCTAGCAGGTGCCCCTCACTGCTGGGGGGTGGGGGTGCAGGGGGACATGAGTGGGGGCCTGCTGGCAGGTGCCGCTCACTCATGGGGGGTGGGGGTGCAGGGGGTGCTGGGGGACTTGAGTTGGGGCCTGCTGGCAGGTGCCCCTCACTGCTGGGGGGTGGGGGTGCAGGGGGACATGAGTGGGGGCCTGCTGGCAGGTGCCCCTCACTGCTGGGGAGTGGGGGTGCAGGGGGACATGAGTGGGACATGAGTGGGGGCCTGCTGGCAGGTGCCCCTCACTGATGGGGGGTGGGGTGCAGGGGGTGCTGGGGGACATGAGTGGGGGCCTGCTGGCAGGTGCCCCTCACTGCTGGGGGGTGGGGATGCAGGGGGTCATGAGTGGGACATGAGTGGGGGCCTGCTGGCAGGTGCCCCTCACTGCTGGGGGTGGGGGTGCAGGGGGACATGAGTTGGTGATCACTAGTGCAAGGTGACATGTGGCCTGGCTGGGGGCGTGCCCATGATGGATGGGATGCCTGTGGGACATGACCAGGGGTGCAGGGTAGTCCCCTGTGGTGTGGGCTGCCTGCAGGGGCCGTGGAGGGGGTAGAGGGCACACCTGGGAGGAGTCACACTGCCAATTCACATGTGGGACTCCCCGTGCACCCCACTGGATACACGTACCCTGCTCGCACAGGGCCAATCGTGTGTAAAACTCCCCATGCACCCCACTGGATACACGTACCCCGCTCGCACAGGGGCATTCGTGTGTGAAACTCCCCGCAAACTCCAGTGATAGACGTACCCCGCTCGCACAGGGCCAATCACGTGTGAAACTTCCCGTGCACCCCAGTTATACACGTACCCCGCTCGCACAGGCACAATCGCGTGTAAAACTTCCCACGCACCCCAGTAATACACGTACCCCACTCGCACTGGGCTCATCGCGTGTGAAAGTTCCCGCGCACCCCACTGGATACACATACCCCGCTCGCACAGGGCCAATCACATGTGAATCTCCCCGCGAACCCCCGAAATGCATGTAACCCGCTCACACAGGCCCAATCGCGTGTGAAACTTCCCACAAACTCCAGTGATACACGTACCCCGCTCGCACAGGGCCAATCACGTGTGAAACTTCCCATGCACCCCAGTTATACACGTACCCTGCTCTCACAGGCCCAATCGCGTGTGAAACTTCCCGCGCACCCCAGTAATACACGTACCCCGCTCGCACTGGGCCCATCATGTGTGAAAGTTCCCACACACCCCACTGGATACACGTACCCCGCTCACACAGGGCCAATCGCATGTGAATCTCCCCGCGAACCCCCGAAATACACGTACCCCGCCCCGCTCGCACAGGGACAATCGTGTGTGAAACTCCTTGTGAACCCCAGTGATACAAGTACCCCGCTCGCACAGGGCCAATCACGTGTCAAACTCCCCGCGCAGGGGTGTACATGTACTCGGACAGGTGCGCAGGGAGTTTTACAGGCGTTTTCGTGTTTGGGGGGCTGTATGCTGGTCCAATGGCCTGTGCGCCATGTACGGGATTTGTGCGCTGTGCATGGCACACGGGGAGGGGTTGGGGGCGTAACTGGCGCTGCTGCAGGGTCGCTGCGCCACTGTGCACCACGGCTGGTTTTGGATGTATAAATCCATGAAAACCCTGTGCGCGGAAATGGATTTTAGCGCATGCGGCTGGCGCAGACTATCGCACGCGCATACTGTGCGCCAGACGCGTGCGCCACTTGTGCGCTGGATTCTATGAATTACCCCCTTAGTCTCTTTTACTCACCGTTCGCATGTTTATCATCTATGGACACTCAGGATCACCGCCTTCGTTAACGCCTCTCTATGCTGCTTGTCCGATCTGCTACTCGTAGATATGGAAGGGTTTTTTGGGAGAAAGCAAAAGGTCCCATCGCACCTAACCTGCAGGGTTTTCAATTAATCTAACCACTATCTACGGGTAGCTTCTCGTTCTATCAGCAGGATGGCAAAGGACTTGTGATATTGCCGAGGACCCGAAGTTACTTTTGTCAACAGCCCATGGGTATCTTATCTAATCGAACCATCAATCTCTGCTACCAAGTGAACTGGAGGATCTCCAAACAGCCCTTTAAGATGAGTAGCAGCACCCTCGAGATAGATGGGGATGCAGATTCATACTCATGCATCAAATAACTAAGACGACTCAATAGTTTGGCAAAGTGAGTCTGTTTAATGACAAGTTCATAAAACGGGGAGTACAACGAACCTCAGCAACCGCTCCATCTTCTTGCTCTCTTCACTTTTAAAAAAAACACAGTATTTATAGCAATAATTCATCATTGCTGACATCATTCTACGTGGCAATTCCTAAAAACCTAACATGCAACGTGATTGATTATAGGAAGGTAACTTTAACATAGGTACTATATCTGTATGTGGTAACGGGGAGAGGGGTTTGGATAATCAATGTCATGTGGGGCAATTAAACCCTCTCTTCAAAATGGTCACTACGAACGTCACTAAAATTATGACGTCCCATTGGCTGTACTTACTATAGGACCCTAGATTACATGGTCCACTATGATTGGGTTGGCATCAACTCCACTCATACCTTTCCACCTACGTCTAGCAGCACACAGAAAGAACATCCAGGTGCAGAGGAGCTCACCTTCACCCCAGCTCCCCACCAATTATGTTACAATCAATCATCACCTCAGTAGGCATGTGTCAATTACTGCTTTGTATTTTGGCCTTGAGTCTACTCTGTGGTCTTGAGAACTTTTAAGGAGTATGGGCATGGCGGGGATCCATGCGTAGGTGTGAAAGTCTCACTCTTCCAGCCTGCCTTGTCACGTGACTGGGCACTGTGAAATCAGCTTTTTCTCTGTGTCTTTTTGTATATTTGATTTAATTCTACCAGTCGTCTGCCACCTGTGCCTTATCTTGACCTTTCCGAACAGGATCTTCGGTTCTTTTCTCCTTATTTGTATCCAATGTCGGCCTTTTCCAGCCAGATAAAACCTCAGCTTCGTCGCATGATCATCCTCAGCTGGGTTTCGTGCTGCCTTGATTCTCGATTTTCTTACTGCGACACACTCCTTTTGAGGCCTTTAGTAACCTTTGTTCAATTCTGCTCATGTGCGTAGTGGAATTATACTTATACATAAAAGTGCTTTTGAGGTATATTCCTTCACTATTTTCTTGGCTTCTTCGGGTATTCCCCTCTGACAACCGTCATATTGTCTCGACTGTGAGTATGGCTTTCTCAATGAATACCTTACTGTTCAGGTTTTCTTCTGTGTCGGTACTTCAATAGGTGCTGTTATTCTGATAGGCACTGGGCAGAGCACATATGCGGCTCTCTGCCGATTTAACTGTTCTTTATACGTCACATAATTTGGTGTGAACTCAATAGGTAATGGGACAGGGGCAGCTGGAGTGGGGACGATACTTGGCACTTCCTCTTCACAGCGATCACTACTTTTATGTTTGATATTTAAATCGCTCTTGCTGTCGCACTTTTTGCTACTTGACAGACGCATTTAAATGGCTAGAACCCATTCCACTTTTCCGAGCTGCAAAGCTCATAACTTTCATATTCCAAATAAGCGTTGCTATGGCAATGGTACGGATTGAGAAGCACATTGCATTGGACAGCAGCTATCTTGATTTATAAAGCTCCATTTTCACATTTACCTGTTTTTCCAACTCATATTCAATGATATATTTGTATTTTGTTTTAATATGTGGGTTAGTATTTAAACTGAATTACATTGGTATATAATTATCTTCCATCTAACCAAAGGAAAAAAAATAAACATATTTGCATAGCTTCTGCGCTAACCCTCGTATCGTCTTACTAACCATTCTCAAACATTTGTGATTGTATTGATTTCTCCAAAATCTGTAAAGCAGTGTATTAAATACCCAAGTACGGCTACTTACTATGTTATTGGATAAGCTCTCATCAATAACTTACTGGAACAGTAGAATTAGCTTCATTATATCAGCCTTCTTTGTAACACACTGTTCCTTCACAGAAATGAGGCCATCTCATTATATTTATTTAGACCAATCTATGTTGCCTGATGTTTACAGATGAACTTTGACTCATCTTGCCTAAGCATCATCTGTTTATTGCCCCCTCCCCCTTTTACCTATTTTAATCTTTTTCAGGCCAATACATCTGATATTTCTCTTGTTCTCCAACTGGTGATAGATTTGCTAGTGTTGTGCCAAAGGAAATGTAGGCTCTTGACTCCCAATAGTCGCCAAAAGTGCCCTTATCCCAGTCCTTAGCTACCTTATTGTACTTCCTATATACACTCCGTTACATATACAGATTATTGCGTATACAACAAACTTAGATCTACAATTAATACTGTCCTCAATTTTGTTTGTTGTTCCTTTTTTATCAATAAAGGTCTCTGCGGTATCATGTGCAAATATGCACATTGTGCATGATCCAAATTTCCTGAAACCTTTCTTGCTAGTTTGTAACCATGTCCTTCTTGTGTATCTGGTACATCTGGTAGCAGTGATGGGCTCAGACTATTTTTCAATGTTTTGGCTTTTTTGTAGATAATTCTTGGCTTATCTTCTACATGTTCCTGAGGTGTTGTTCCAATTTGAGAAAGTGCCAGTGTTTTCTCAAAATATTATGCATCGGATAGTGGTTGCTACAGTATTTGGTCACAAAGATAATCTTATGATACTCTACGTTCACATCCTTTCTCTTCTGATCAAAGTTTCATCTCTTGATAAATTCCTTGCCTTCTTTTGTGCATTGTTGATGTTCTTTGGTGGGTATCCCCCATCTCGAAACCGCTCTGTAATCAGGTCACACTCCTTTTCGAACTCACGTTGGTCCTGACAATTACGTCTGGCTCTTATGCACTCCACTGTTGGGATATTCCTTATCGTTGGTTCATAGTGGCAGCTTGTGACATATAGTGTGGCGTTAACCTCGGTTTCCTTCCTATATGTGCAGGTTTTCAATTGTTTCACTGCTACATATATTGTCAAGTCCAAGAAATCTATGTCTGTCTTACTGTTCTTCCCTGTAAGTTGAATCCCAAAGTCATTTTCATGAATTCTCTTTTTGAATTCTTCTAGTTCTTGTGTTGTTCCTTTCCATACCAGTAGGATATCATCTACATAGCGTGTCCAAGTAACACATTTTTTCAGAAAATGCTTCGTCTATATACACAATAGAGTCTTCAAAGAGGCCCATGAATAGATTGGCTAAAGGCAGCGCAATTTTGTTGACCATTGCAATCGTTTCGTTTGCTGGAAAAATATGTCATTAAAGATAAATATATTGTAATCAAGGGTTGCTTGTTGCATTTCCTTTAACATCTCCACTTATTGGTAATGGGAAGTTGAGTCATCTTTAAATGCATACTCCAATGTCTTAATTTCCAAGTCATGTCTAATTGATGAATATATGGCTCGGACATCCAAGGTGGCTATTAGGTACTCAGATTTCCATTCTATTCTTTCCAAATTGAGTATTGCATTGTAGTGTCCTTTAGATATGCTTGCAGCTTTGTGATTCTCGGTCGTAGGTTATTGTCTAAATATTCTGATATCCTTTCAGGCGCCCATCCAATTCCGCTTAGTATTAGTCCCCTCAATCCCCTGCTTGATGTTCTCAAATTCATTTTTAAAAACATCATTCCACTGAAACCTGACATGTTTATGAGTATTTACCCTCAACATCTTGGTGTTGTTGGACAAATGGTGGTTGTGAAAAGAAATGTATTTACATATGACATTTCCATATGTAAAATATCATAATTAAGGAACAATAAACACGGATGTAACACAAATGGGGCAGGAAGCTCTGTAGCGGCCACCTTTGTAGAACACCCATAAGCAAACCATGTTTTTTGTCCAGGCAATTGACTTCTTTTTTTGGAATTGCCCTACACTTGACACAGCTTTTGATTTGGACATGGGTGTCAGTGGTTTAGCAGATCTGTATCGTCGTATCTTATGCTATGTCATGCTATGAAGCTTTCGTTATGCACCACATTGCCACTGAATTGGCCACAGCAGCTAGCTTGTCTGGGAAGTAGCCGTATGGTGTCCACGCCAGGGATGACTCGACCATAGTCTGAGGGAAGAGGAGTGGGGATAAGAAAAGCAGACAGGAAAATGGTTAACGGTTTTGACAGACATCAGGAGGGATGATGTAGCCAGGAAGACGTATGTCTGTGATAGTGTGGGAGCTTGTGGGTCCGCTGGAGGGCCGTATGTCAGCACTAGCGGAAGGTGGTGTCTCTATATGCTATGTAAATAATTTTTAGACTGATTGGCAGTTAACTTGTAAAAGAAATTGAAAGACAAAGGGATTGGATGCGTGATGGGCCCATAGTGCGCTCAAATATCCCCAAGGAGACACTCACAACCTATGCTAATAGCACAATTATGTGCAAAAATATCAATTCTTTTAGACTCATGCATTGTGCCAGTTCGGAACAGGAACTAAGGAGGACAGCCCATAGATGGCAGTTCCGGGTAGTAGGGTTATGGAGTAGTAAAATACTGAGAAGGAGCCTCCCAAAACCTCAGCAGCAATACAGGTGACACACAACGCAGCACTGCTCATAAGTACTCAGGCTCTGCGGCTTGCAGAAGCCAGAAATGACACTGCCAAGTACATGCCAAGTACATGCCATCTTATCTTTTTCTGAAACTGGCAAAAGAAGGTTTTCAAGTTGCAAACAGCTACTTGCCAGCCTTAAATTCTAGGGTTCCACCTCTGGCTCGTTGGTGGAAGACAAGAATGTCATGGAAGCAGTCTAGTCAAATAGTGCCCCAGATGGTTTTGGTGGGACCTGGCAAGGCTCCAAAAGGACCTCATTGTTTTCTGGGTTTTATGAGGCTCCTAGTCAATGATAACTTGGATCATGACTTGGAGGGCTTGACTTTCTCTCCTCCAGATATATACCACAAACACTCAGAAGGTTACAGGGCAGAAGACAGCAAGGCCATTTGATATGTGATAGGTTGCATTCTTTAATCCAAATGACACCCTTATGACACACATGGGAATGAGGGAATGACTTTCCCAATGGCTATCGATGTGGGGAAGGTAGGTAGTTTGCCAGTACATTAAGTTAAATTGAAGGTGCACCAGCGCTGAGCTATTCCTATCTGTGCTATAGAACTGACACAGGCCTTAGGTTACATGCTTGCATGTCTCTGTTGCTGTCAGCTGCTGGGCAACGTTGTGCATAGATGGTCTTCTCGCCTAGCAGTTTCTGCAATCAGAGCTGGTTAGCAGGTGAGTGTCCAAGGTGAGTGTCCAAAGTGTGAGTGTCCAAGGTGTGAGTGTCCAAGGTGTGAGACGTCCATCCAGCTGGTCCTGCTGAGGTAGAGGAGTTGGCCACACATTGGAGAGTAGGAAGTTAGGTTCCACTAGATGCCGTGCAAAGCTTTGTTGTTAGAAGGACTTGGAGTGCCTTTTCAGGTTTATCCTTTGGACTTCACAATCCATCTTCAAGTCAGCTTCTTCTTTGAAACAATGGGGTCTGTGTGACATGGGAGTGAGGGGAGGTCAAAAATGCTGACTGATCATCCAAATCTTAGTGTGTAACACGTTTGTGCATGGGTCAAGTCAAGCTGAGCACAATACAATCTCCCTAGAAATCATTATGATCTTAAGCCATATTAGTATTATTTGAAAATTACGAGACAATCAAAAATTGCCATTAACAAGCTTTTGGAACTTGATGCAAAACTACGCACATATAATTCTGAAACATTTGCTGGTTTTTGACCTCTCTTATCTCAACCTTTATTTCACAGTTAACTTCACCATTTTATACCAGTCACACCAGGACCACAGCACGTGGCCGTGCAGGTATGGCATTCAGAGGGATAGCCCACACTCCCTGTTCCGCTTCCCCTCTTCTGTCCACCACATTAACCTTGCAATCAGTTGCACTCTGGGCTCTGTTACTTCTGACGGTTGCCTGGACCATCCCTGATGTTTCCTTGTCTGGGTCGGACTGGTCACAGTGACACCTAACAGACACCCCTGGGTTTAAAGATATGCTTGATTACAACCCAGTGTATCAAACCAAAAAGTGTCCCCTATCTGTGTTTGTGCACTTCAAAAGTAAATCACTCAGTTCTGCCACTCCACTAATCAGTGAGTGCACAGACTTGTTCCTTCCTTGTCCTTGCTTCTAACGTCAGGCAATTTAAGGACAAGGGAACTATAAGAGAAATTCCCACACTTCTTATGCATATATTGCCTAAATCATATAACGGAAAAGACAAGCTTGAGACAGACATACACATATATTTTTATAATATTTTGTGTGTATGAGGCAATTAAAGAAAATAGAAATTATTTTGTAAAATCAATCAAAAAAAACATACAGTACAACTACAATTATTCACAATAACATATACATGAAGTGTAAACGAAAAATCACATTCATCTTATGATAATCAGATCAAAAAACTCCTAAATCATAACAGCTATAACTCATTGTGCAACTTATTATTTCAGAAAGCAAGAGCAGAAACCATTTTGCATGCTAACATATGTTTCTAAAATGCGCACGTACCCAAAGTCACAAGTCCTTTGTGTTTTTGCCAGGGGTGTCTACACTATCCTCCTAGTCCATATGATATGTGGAGTCTGGGTCTTGGATTTACAAGATACCTTTGTTTTGCCTACGTGTAAAAGTCAAAGTCTCACACTGTGGGGGAACTGGTGTCTGATTCAGATTTGTCCTCAGCAGTTCCCTTAGTGTGCTCACGTTTCGGCGGGTTATGTTAGAATTTACAACAACCTTCTTCAGGGCGTCCTGTTGTGAATGTAGAGAAAAAGTAGTGTGAGTAGTTCTGAAACTAGAAAGCTGGTAGGAACTCAGCATATACGTAACTAATTATTAGGACTCAAGTTACAGGCTATATTTCACATGCGTCGGAAACTGGATCCCAAGGTCCGAGGGCCATTCCGGAATGGGAAGACAAAAATGAAGTGCTCTGTGGTCTTTGCAAGATAAGGCCAGGATTTGTGCAGCGTAATGTGCTGATCAGGTCTGCAGGTGGGGTGCCGGCAGTTCTGTTTGTATGATTCTGTATAAGAGTGGACAGAGAAGAAAGAAGTAGAGTGTCATTCATTTTCTAAGTTCCTGACATATGTGTGCATGACTTAAAGAAGTAATGTTCCGTGCGGCGCAATTTAAATTATGTTACATTTTAAAATATTTATATTCACCTTGGCTTCAAACATCCCAGATTGGCAGATAGCCCTTTGCTGTCACACTGGGTGTGCCCAAAGTGTAAGACCTCCTCTGTTCGTCGGTCTCCTTAGCGTGTGTCCATATCTGCATATATAAGGGCAACTCTCAGTGGATTTATATTTCTCAAGTTGTCTGAAGTGTAGAATTTACCTAGCCAAGACCAAATTGGTGTGTGACTGCATGCAGGGAATCTATGGGGGCCAGGGAAGTGCAGGACCATGCTTCTCACCAGATACTGCATGTCGTGTATACGTTTATACATGCTGTCTATATCCCACGCTCTCTATTACCCTATGTCTCCCCATAGTGTGATTGAGTATGTTGCAATTGCTTAGGAGCCCTAAGCCATGTGTGGTTTGCACGCGTACCCTAATATATAGAGTCGGTGTGGTCCCTGTGTGTGGGCTAGCTGGTTCCCATCATTTCTCCATCACGACTCACCTTATTGCAGCCGTGGGCTGTCTTGCATATCAGGTTCACGTGTCTGAGTTCCACGTCCTCCAACCATGGGCGTTCTGGCTTACGTTCTGCTTCCGGGAAGCAAGAGTGTAGTTATGGAGACCGTGTGTCCCATATCTCATGCCTATTGTGTCAGAGCAACGTTTCAGATTGACCTAGTCAGTCCGTTGTGCAGTTACTGGCTGTATGCGTCATGGAGCCTAGCAGCATGGGCGTTTCTGCAATCAGAGCTGGTGAGGTAGGTGAGTGTCCAAGGTGAGTGTCCAAAGTGTGAGTGTCCAAGGTGTGAGTGTCTATGGTGTGAGTGCTCAAGGTGTGAGTGCCCAAAGTGTGAGACGTCCATCCAGCTGGTCCTGCTGAGGTAGAGGAGTTGGCCTCACATTGGAGAGTAAGAAGTTAGGTTCCACTAGATGCCGTGCAAAGCTTTGTTGTTAGAAGGACTTGGAGTGCCTTTTCAGGTTTTTCTTTTGGACTTCACAATCTATCTTCAAGTCAGCTTCTTCTTTGAAACAATGGGGTCTGTGTGACATGGGAGAGAGGGGAGGTCAAGAATGCTGACTGATCATCCAAATCTTAGTGTGTAACACGTTTGTGCATGGGTCAAGTCAAGCTGAGCACAATACAATCTCCCTAGAAATCATCATGATCTTAAGCCATATTAGTATTATTTGAAAATTACGAGGCAATCAAAAATTGCCATTAACAAGCTTTTGGAACTTGATGCAAAACTATGCACATATAATTCTGAAACATTTGCTGGTTTTTGACCTCTCTTATCTCAACCTTTATTTCACAGTTAACTTCACCATTTTATCCCAGTCACACCAAGAACACAGCACTTGGCCGTGCAGGTATGGCATTCAGAGGGATAGCCCACACTCCCTGTTCCGCTTCCCCTCTTCTGTCCACCACATTAACCTTGCAATCAGTTGCACTCTGGGCTCTGTTACTTCTGACGGTTGCCTGGACCATCCCTGATGTTTCCTTGTCTGGGTCGGACTGGTCACAGTGACACCTAACAGACACCCCTGGGTTTAAAGATATGCTTGATTACAACGCAGTGTATCAAACCAAAAAGTGTCCCCTATCCGTGTTTGTGCACTTCAAAAGTAAATCACTCAGTTCTGCCACTCCACTACTCAGTGAGTGCACAGACTTGTTCCTTCCTTGTCCTTGCTTCTAACGTCAGGCAATTTAAGGACAAGGGAACTATAAGAGAAATTCCTACACTTCTTATGCACATATTGCCTAAATCATATAAAAGAAAAGACAAGCTTGAGACAGACATACAAATATATTTTTATAATATTTTGTGTGTATGAGACAATTAAAGAAAATATAAATTATTTTGTAAAATCAATCAAAAAAACATACAGTACAACTACAATTATTCACAATAACATATACATGAAGTGTAAACGAAAAATCACATTCATCTTATGATATTCAGATCAAAAAACTCCTAAATCATAACAGCTATAACTCATTGTGCAACTTATTATTTCAGAAAGCAAGAGCAGAAACCATTTTGCATGCTAACATATGTTTCTAAAATGCGCACGTACCCAAAGTCATAAATCCTTTGTGTTTTTGCCAGGGGTGTCTACACTATCCTCCTAGTCCATATGATATGTGGAGTCTGGGTCTTGGACTTACAAGATATCTTTGTATTGCCTACTTGTAAAAGTCAACGTCTCACACTGTGGGGGAACTGGTGTCTGATTCAGATTTGTCCTCAGCAGTTCCCTTAGTGTGCTCACGTTTCGGCGGGTTATGTAAGAATTTACAACCACCTTCTTCAGGGCGTCCTGTTGTGAATGTAGAGAAAAAGTAGTGTGAGTAGTTCTCAAACTAGAAAGCTGGTAGGAACTCAGCATATACGTAACTAATTATTAGGACTCAAGTTACCGGCTATATTTCACATGCGTCAGAAACTGGATCCCAAGGTCCGAGAGCCATTCCGGAATGGGAAGACAAAAATGAAGTGCTCTGTGGTCTTTGCAAGATAAGGCCAGGATTTGTGCAGCGTAATGTGCTGATCAGGTCTGCAGGTGGGGTGCCAGCAGTTCTGTTTGTATGATTCTGTATAAGAGTGGACAGAGAAGAAAGAAGTAGAGTGTCATTCATTTTCTAAGTTCCTGACATATGTGTGTATGACTTAAAGAAGTAATGTTCCGTGCGGCGCAATTTAAATTATGTTACATTTTAAAAGATTTATATTCACCTTGGCTTCAAACATCCCAGATTGGCAGATAGCCCTTTGCTGTCACACTGGGTGTGCCCAAAGTGGAAGACCTCCTCTGTTCGTCGGTCTCCTTAGCGTGTGTCCATATCTGCATATATAAGGGCAACTCTCAGTGGATTTATATTTCTCAAGTTGTCTGAAGTGTAGAATTTACCTAGCCAAGACCAAATTGGTGTGTGACTGCATGCAGGGAATCTATGGGGGCCAGGGAAGGGCAGGACCATGCTTCTCACCAGATACTGCATGTTGTGTATACATTTATACATGCTGTCTATATCCCACGCTCTCTATTACCCTATGTCTCCCCATATTGTGATTGAGTACGTTGCAATTGCTTAGGAGCCCTAAGACATGTGTGGTTTGCACCCGTACCTTAATATATAGAGTCAGTGTGGTCCCTGTGTGTGGGCTAGCTGGTTCCCAACATTTCTCCATCACCGACTCACCTTATTGCAGCCGTGGGCTGTCTTGCATACCAGGTTCACGTGTCTGAGTTCCACGTCCTCCGACCATGGCCGTTCTGGCTTACGTTCTGCTTCCGGGAAGCAAGAGTGTAGTTATGGAGACCGTGTGTCCCATATCTCATGCCTATTGTGTCAAAGGAACGTTACGGATTGACGTAGTCAGTCCGTTGTGCAGTTACTGGCCGTCCCTTTTCCATGTTTGGAGTCCTGCAACCCTGGAGGAGCGTAGTTCTGTTATGTTACTGGCAATGCAAGCTGAATCATTGCAAACTTATATTCTGTGTCATCTCACTGTCAAGTGGGTAGGAGGAATGCTGCAGATTGGCGTAGTCAGTCCGTTATGCGATTACTGGCTGTATGTTTTGTGATGGATCCCGACAACACTAGCCTTCCTTGTTCCATGTTGTGGGTCCTGCAAAACTGGAGGAGCATACTTTCATTCTGTTTGCAGGTAGTGCAAGTTGAATCATTCAGTGTTCATTATGTCTAGGGGTTGTATCAAAATATCCCTATTTGTATTAAGGGCTCTTTTTGCAGCTCGGTCTAGTAGTGGTTTGGGGTATCCCCTAGTCCTTAGTCTGGTGGAGAGGTCCATGGAATGTTTTTTTAAATCTTCTTTGGAAGTACAATTCCTCCGTACCCATAGGAATTGACCATATGGTAAATTCGCCTTTGTATGATTTGGATGATTACTAGTATAATATAGTAAAGTATTGCGATCTGTGGGTTTGTGGTGCAGCTCACATTCCAGGACTCCATCTTTGTGTCTAATAATCAGATCCAAGAATGGAACTTTATTGATGTTGTGTTCTATAGTGAACTGAATGTCCGGATTGCATGTATTCAACCACTCCGAGAATTGTAGCAGGTGGGTCAGTTCTCCCATCCATATGAAAATGACATTGTCAATATACCTGTACCAGGAACTGACCTGGTCGTACCACTGATTTAGGTGAGAGAACACGTATTGTTCTTCAAAGTTGGCCATATATAATATAGCCATGCTAGGGGCAAAGGCAGCCCCCATCGCAGTCCCCTTAGTTTGCAGGTAAATGTGGCCAAATGTAAAAAAGTTTTTCTTAGGGCTATGGACATTCATTCCAGAATAAAGTTGGTGGGTACCCTTTGTTGTAAAGGGTTCTTCGTAAGCCATTCGCGTACGCATTCTATAGCCGCATCTTGCGAAATGTTGGAGTAAAGCGATTTAATGACCATAGTCACTAGGATTTGTGTTTGTGGGTCAAAAGCCTTCCCCTCCAGAATAGTGATGGTATGCCTTGTATCACGTAAGTATGTGGTGGTTTGCATACTCGGGTTGTAGAAAGGTATCTACAAATGTACACAGGGGCTGCAAAATGGAGCCACACCCTGACACTATTGGTCGACCTGGTGGATTTACAGGGTCTTTATGGATTTTGAGTAACGCATAGAAGCAGGGAGATCTCTCCCTTTCCTCGTTAGGAATTCTGCTTCTTTTTGGGTAATCCACTCTCGTTGTATTGCAAAGTCCACACTTTCCATGATCTCTTGTTCCAGGTTTTTTGTGGGATTAGTGCGAAGAATGGAATAGCATTCCCTATCGTCCAATAGTGAGAGTACCATAGTTTTGTATTGAGGTATGCACATAATGACTACTGTGCCTCCCTTGTCCACCGGCTTTATCACTATACCCTTGTTGTTCTGAAGTTGCGACAGGGCTTGCTTCTCCTTCCAGGTAAGGTTATATTTTAATTTCGTCTTTCTGGTTTTCAGTTTTTCTAAGTCGTTTAGGACACATTTCTCAAATGTCAAGAGTTCTGGTGGCACTTGATTATCTGTTGGAGCGAAGGTGGATGGTTTATGCAGATCAGTGTCTGCTATCTCTTCTTGTGTGTCCTGTGAGTGTTCTCAACCCAGGCCCATCATGCAACCGCTCACTGACACATTTTAGTACTTATTTAAAGACCTAGAAACTGCCCTCATGGATTTGAAGCTTGTTCTTAGGAGCAGTATGTGTTGGACTTTTTCCTGATCTGCCAAATGTTTAATTTGTCTTTCTCTGACAATGAAGGCATACAAACTATTACAATCTCCTACTATAGGGTGTGGATACCCCGACAAGTCTTAGCAAACACTACAGTGGTAAAACATCTTTAACCTACCACAAATGATATAACAGTATGTTCCTCCATCCCCTTTTTCTGTCCATGCTTTCTGACTCCTCCCCTCACTTGTTTCTCTTTCCCCTCAGCACGTGGAACTGGCAAAGGTCCCAGCAGGCCCACTGAACACAGCACCTGAGGCAGTTAGAGTGAGGTTTGAGATGGCTCTCAGTCTGCCAACCACATGCCAATTAAGATGAAATGAGCACCTACGAAGTGTGTATCTCTGGCAGCCCTTTGGATAGGTCCATGCCTCCCACAGCCTTTGCCACCTCGCTCAAGTAATGAGTGTGGTCTCCAGACTATCCTCTCCCTGATCTGCTAGTTCCCAGATCTTCCTTGTACATACAATTAAGGGGGGGGAGTAAGAGGGGGAGAAGGGGAAGGGGGAGAGGAGAGGGTGATGGGGGAGAGAGAGAGAGATCTGCAAAGGTGGTGTATAGCCATTGTATGCAAGTTACAAAAATGAGATAATTATTCTCATATCTGCCAAATGTGTCATTTGCATGCGAAGGTAAATGGACAGTAGAATGGAGTATCCTTTTCCTGGTGAGCAATGTTCTACTCATTATCTATGTTCACACCAAGGCAACACACGATCAACAAGTAATGTCGACCAGGCATGCTTTCAGTTTGTATTTAATACTTGCCATGTATACATCAGGTGTGCATGTATATATTTGCGGAGCCCTGTACTGCAATCAGTTGCTGTATTGTTAGTCATGTTGATACACGTTGCTGGCCTCACATCTTAACGCAGCATCCCCATATTAGATGGAGGAGCCCCGTGTCAAATTCAGTCCCTGACAATCATCACATATTTACTGAGCTAGCAAATCATAAAGCCCCTACACCCAACCAATCTGCCAAACATAATGTTAAAGTGCTTGCCATCTCTGCCAAAAATGGGCCTTTGCATGGAATAGCAAACGTATCTTTCAATGCCGTTCTCCCGTAATGCAATGTACCAGACCACCCAATGAGCGTCGAGGCCATGGCAGTTAGGAGTTATACACAATTCACATAACACAGTGGAGCAACAAGTAACTGGACCACAACCTTTACAGCGATGAGGAATTGCAGTATGTGTAAAGGTCACCAGCCCTAATTCCACGCCTGTATCCACCGACACATGCTGGCGGCCACCTATAAGGTGGGATGGGGAGGGGGGGCATTGAAACTTCACAGAATGGCTGTGATGTGGACCCCCCCAGACTTTCAGACAGAAGAGTCTTGCCAGCCAGACTTCATCCAGGCTAGTTCTGTCTTGTGAAGTGTCTGCGGTCAGCATGGCCATATCCTGCCAGATCCATGTGGACATCATAGGAATACAGTACCACTGCAGGACCTCACCAGTGGACTTCAGTAAGAGTGGCATTTGGTGCACCCCTGTGTGCCACGGGAACATGACAGAACTGGCACCAGCTAGAGAGTGACCATACAACCATTCAGCTGTTGCTGTTGCCTGAGGAACATGGATGGTACATGGTGTATTCCCCAGCCCTCTGGATCGACAGGGGTGCAGACCAGGAGCTCTACCCCTGCCACGCACTGACTGTCTGCACTCAGCACCGAGTGTTATGCAAGCAGGGCAGTCATGAAGGCAGGCTTCTGCATGGCTTTGCGCATGTACATTTCTATTCTTGCCAATGATAATGGGCCAGCGTGTTTCTCTCGTGCAGGCCAACTCGACCCCCAGAATGCCTAACAGTGAGCTCGTCCACCACCAGATTGAAGGATACACCACCGTATGTGGCAGTGCCCTGCATGCTAGCTCAGCGTGTTATGCCCTTGCCTCAGCCATCTGTGTTTAGTCTGCAGAACAGAGGTATGAAACCCGAGAGGCCATACTCTGGCTATTATCCTTTCAAGAACGATACAATGAGTGCTATCACATTAGGCAGCAATACCACTGTGTATTATGTGCTTAGAAGCTGAGGGAACATGGCCTAAAGCACAACATAAAATGTGACATGCATATGTGTATCTGAGGCCCAGGCCCAGTTTTCAAAAGCCAAGTCTAGGCGGAAAACACAGTGTGACTACCGAGCCATAGATTTCACACAGGGCTGACTAATGGGCTGTTTTTGCGGTTTACCTGTTAAAGACCAGCTGCAAGCAGAGACCAAAGAGCGCAGAAACTAATGAGCACTGTGCTTAGCTATTTTTAATATTTACTATTTTTAATATTTCGCACCTTGAAACATTTGTGTATAGGCGCGTTATAAATGCCATATCATATCATATCATATCATACTGTTAATAGATCTGCTACTTGTTAATAACCGTTTCCACAGCTCTAGAAATGTTCTTTTTGCAGTTAAAGAATGCCTCCTCTTTTCACTTGGAGTTTTTTGTGACCTACTCATTTCATTTGTACATGGGACGAGCTGGTAAGCAGTAAAACAAGGCCGTGTTATGAGCTGCTTTCTAGCACGTGTGTGGATGTGATATTCTCCTCAACTAGGCACTTTTAGGGATGTATGCAAAACAAGTGGCACCCCAAACGTTCCTCTATTCTGATTCTTCCTGTACACGGTGGCCCACCCGCTCTTCTCTCGGTTCTTCTGGTTCTGCCCTCAACTGGTTCCATTCCTATCTCTCCTCCTGGTCAGGTAGCACTTCCTCTCCTCTTCTGTTATTCTATGGCATTCCTCAAAGTTCTTTTCTCGGCCTTCTCCTGTTCTCTACATTACCCCTCTGGCATCCCTCTTTGATTCTTTTTAATTCTCTGCACTTCTATACTGACGATTCAAAGATCGTTTTCCCCTTCTCTTCTTTCTCAGACTCTTTTCACCCCCGGGTTTATTCCTGCCTTTCTGTCATTCAATCATAGATGTCGTCTCATTTCCTCTCCCTGAACCCCACCAAAACTGAGATTCTGTACCCTCCCTATGCTCCTCCCCCCAACCCTCACTCCTGTTTTCTTCTTCTCCTTCTCTCCCTCCCTTATCTCTTTTTCCCCCACTGCTCATAACCTGGGTGTGATGGTCAATTCCGGGCTTACTTTCTCCAATCACATATCTTCTATTTCTAAGGCTGGTTGTTTTCTCCCTTTCAACTTGCGAAAGACCTGGCCTCTTTTTTCTTTTCACGCCATAAAACATCTCATCTTCTCGTCTGTCTTCTCCCGACTTGGCTATTGTTCTGTTCTGCTGATCGGCCACCAGGCATCTCATCTTACTCCTCTTCCTACTACCTTCAATTGTGCTGTCCATTTACTTTTCGGCTGTGCCTTCTCTCTATCTTTCTTCTTCCTTTTGACCTCCATCTTCAGTTTCTCTTCCTCTATATTGTCTTTAAATGTTACCATGGTCTAGTCCCTCTCTACCTTTTCTTAATCATCTCTCCCTGCATTACTGCTCAAACTCTCCACTCTCAACATCTCCATGTACTTACTTCTCTCAAACCCCTGAGTGCCCCTTCATGTTTTTATTATTTTCCCCTCCTGGCCGTTTAATTGTGGAATGACCTCCCTCGTGATATTTATTTATTTATTGTGCATTTGTTAAGCGCTTATACAACAAGTAAATTGTGTTTCAAAGCGCCCACAGGGCAACAAGGATGGAACATGGGAATTAAACAATACAAACACTAGAGGATAGAGACAAACCTACTAGAGCTTTTGAGTATTCGGTGAGTGTTCAGAACGTGCAAGTGCAAAGAGAGAAGATGGGAGGAGGGCATGGGGGGGTAAGTGCTGGAATATGATCAGCAGATATAAGTGTGGATACAAAATTAGTAAGGCCATGCACATATTTTAGCAAGACGAATCCTGTAGAGCCCCAGAGTAGAAAAGGGTGATTACGTGTGACTAGGCAGTGTTGCAAAATTTGTTTTCTTATTAATCAGATGTCAAATTCCAAGAAGAAGGGAAGGGCAGAGGGTCTGGCACGACAGATACACAATAGTCATGAACAGCACAAGTGAATTCCCCGAAGAGGGCCCCTGAGATGTAGAGAAGGGCGTAATGACTGTGCAGTTTTTGGCTTATCAGCTCACCCCAGGAGTGTGTTTACGAGGAACTCTTCTGCACGAAGGATGGATGGGGGAAGGAAGATTACGTGACTAACTGCAATGCTTATGTAAACTCCTTTTCTGTGCACGTGCTAGAGATTGGAACCAATGATATTTGACAATGTATATAAACCATGCAAACCTTATGCTTATCAGCTCACTTCCCCATTCTCTGAAGGACGCTGAAGTCATGCCCTTCCGTGGAAGATTGACAAATAAACCTTTGTGACTTTCGCTATACCCGTCCCGCGGGAAGGGAATGGCGAAGCCACACTATGCCCCTCTCGAGGGAACTCGGGCGTTTGAAATACTGATCAAATATGGGTTGAATTCGAATTTGTTCCTAAAACAATGGGTACAATACACAAAACGGTTGCTTGAACCCAAGTGGATGGAACATGGAACATTTGACTTGGACGCTACCGCGACCGTAGAAATAGAACTGGCAAAACAAAGAGTCCGTCCAGTTCAGTTTGAGGCTATAATATTGTGGCGGGTAGAGGCGATTAGGAGGAAAAATGCACAGAATAAAAATGAGAGAAAGCAGCAGAAGCGGTCTGCAAATCAGAAGACGAGGGAGTTAGACAATAAGGAAATACAGGAGAAGTGTGAGCAAATGGATAGACATATGTTGATAAAGGAAAGTGGAGGTATGTACCCATCCGTGCCAGCGCCACGCTATGAGGACATAGCACGGGAAGCCAAAATAATTACAAATGACTTATTATTCCCGGGGGCCTCTGCCCCGGCTATAATAACTAGAGCCGTGGAAGAGGGTGAGTACCCCATGAAGTATGGTGCGGATCTCACTGATGTAGGTTTAACAAGGACCACCCAGAAAGGTGAGGAACCGCGAAAGGAGCTGCATACCTTAGCAAACGATATATATAAGGAAAGGATAGGAGAGGAGGTTAAGATCATGCTGGGAAGACTAAGGCCTGTGGAATTTAAACAAGTAGCTAAAACTCTAGTTGAAGATTACGATTATAACAGGAGACAATGTGGGGTAAGTGGTGATCTCCCCAGGAGTTACCGTGATGCTACAAAGGGAATAGACGTAGCCCATACTAATAAACAGTTGTGGGAGTACATGGAAGTTATCATGACAGAAATATACCTAGGGCAACAAAGGCAGGATCAAAGAATGAAAGAAAACATAGAGAAACGGGCTGACAGGAAGAAGAGGTTAGAAGAAGCCCGGCCAATAGGCAGGGATTTGGCAGACAGAATAGAGAAATGCGCAATTAATGAATCCGTCACCAAAGCAGGGGAAGAAATATTGACCCATAACTGAGCAGAACAATTGGCATGCCTCCAGCATCTGTTTAACGACACTCAAGCCTTGATTGAACAGGAAGGTCAAGAGGAAAAATATGATTTGACAGGAACGGAAACTTTCTTAGGAGCTGAGGTAAGTTTGGATGTGGATCTGAATGCTAAGCCCCAGCAAAGCAAAATAAAGGGGCAGTTCAACAAGGTCTTGAAAGCCTTTGTAGAAATGGAATCTAGAGCTATACAGGAAGAAGGAAATAGGCACGAGAAAGTTTCCCAATACGAGAATGTCAGCCCACTCCAGGTAATAACCCCAATAATGAGCCAGTAAAGACCTATGTATATGTTCCCTTAACCCATATGGAACTTATGCAAATAACTAAAAGTATACCTGACGCACAAATCGACCCTGCTGGGTTTTACAAGGAGATGAGGAAACTATTTAGGCCAGGCCAGTATACAGTAGAAGATTTGGATAATATCATGATGGCGTTGGTCCCTGAAGAAATATGGGTACCCTTTAGGCAGAGAAATGATTTAGGAATAATATGGAAAACCAAGTAAGACGACGACAATGGCAGGAAACCCCAAGAACCCCTATCTCTCAATGTAAAAGGGCACGGGTTACGGGCATTAATCGCTCTTGAGGAGATATTAAAGCCCCAAGATGTGAACGTGGAGAAATTAGACGCAGTGACGCAAGGACCCGCTGAGGATGTTGCATCTTATTTCCTGAGATTTGAGGCAGCATTCAAAGCTCACAGCGGATTGGACTTAGCGACTGAAACAGGCCAGAGATATTTTGCTGGGAGTTTCGTGGAAGGATTACACGCCCCGTTTCAGAAAGGTTTGAGGAGCGCTGAGTCTACCTGGCAGTTGAGGTCACCCAAAGATATACTAGAAATGGTGCGATATTACGAGCGTAGTGAACAAGTAAAAACCCAGACGCGGACAGAAAAGGAACTTAAAAATAGGGTATTAATGCAGCAGTTACAGCAGGGCTCACAAGGGTTTAGGGGTAACCAGCAGAATGGAAATCGACAATGGAATGCTCGAGGTATGGGCGCAGAGCAGGCAGTTAAGTACATATTCACGGCCGGATAAACTGGCCCAAAATGTTTGCGCCTTCTGTAAAAAACCAAGTCACTGGAAAAAACTGTGTCCGGAAAGTGTAGGACGAGGGAGAGGCGTCCCACGAGGACGACCAGAGCAGACCATGCAACAGCAAGGGATGACACTAGGACCAAGAGCAAACTTCTTCCCACTTCTCCCCACCAGGGCCAAACGTGTTTGATCAGTGTCTTAGGCAAATGGCACAGTTTCACAGTTTCACAGTTTGAACAGTGTGAAGGTGAGGACTGCATGCTATTTGGGGAAAGACCAGAGAAGTTTCAAGACCCATCTAGTGGGCTGTTGTGAAGGGGCCGAGGTGGAGCTGGGGAGCAGTGTTTGTGCCAGTCGATCAGAGGGGTCCATATGTATCTGTGCGACTGGGACAGCATCCTGTAGTGAAATGTCTGGTGGATACTGGTGCTGCAAACAACTCGGTAGATATTAAAACCGTCCCCTCAGCGCCACTATCGGGAACAAGTAAAACATCCATTGGATTTGGCGGGGAACCTATAGTGACCCCAGTAAGTAAGGAAATAGAGGCAGAGGTGGAAGGAGTGAAATGGAGCAATGGGTGGTTGCTGACAGATAAATGTCCAGAAAATATATTGGGAATTGATGCATTAAAAGCATTGTACGCAACCATCTATTGTTCTCCAAGCGGGTTGCATATGACCATAAATGACCCAGCTAACCACATTTTAATGGCACTCAGTCAGCCTCTACCAGTGGAATAGCAGGAAATTCCAGAGCATCTATGGGCAGCACATGGTAATGACGTAGGAACACTATTGGTGATTGTGATAAAACTCAAAGAGGGTGCTAGACTCCCCAGAGTAAAACAATATAAGGTATCTGTGGAGGGAGAAGAAGCCTTGGTAAAGATTATGAGTGATATGATGACCCTGGGAGTGGTGGAAGAGTGTAATGATAGTCCTTGCAACTCTCCAGTTCTTCCTGTTCACAAGAAAGGGGATGAGACACTGCCTTATTGGTTTATTATTGATTTAAGAGAGATTAACAAAATCGTGGAGCCACGATTCCCAGTGGTGCCTAGTATTGCCAGTATTTTGACCCTAATACCAAGTACGGCTGAATGGTTCAGTGTAATTGATTTGAAAAACACATTTTTTAGTTGCCCATTGCCCCAGAGTTAAGATATCTGTTCAGTTTTACTTTGAGAAAAAGGCAATACCGCTTTACAAGAGCCCCGCAGGGTTACACGGAAAGCCCAGCTAACTTTAGCCAGGTATTAAAAGCCCAGTTAGATGAACTCATGCTACCAACGGGGACATCCTTAATTCAGTATGTGGATGATATATTGATCAGTGCAGAGTCACAGGAAGGGTGCTGAGAAGCAACTGTCTTGGTGTTGTCCCATTTGGCCAAGCATAATCATAAAGTGTCCCTGGCAAAGATGCAGTATGTACAACAAAAGGTTGACTACTTGGGGCATGTTTTGTCAAAAGAGGGAAGAGCGTTGTCAATTGATCGCATATCATTATGGCAATCTATACCATATCCCAAGACATATAAAGATTTGCGTAAAGTATTGGGAGTACTGTCATATTGTAGACATTGGATACCTGAGTTTTCAGTAACAGCAAAACCATTATTGACAGCACTCAAAACAGAAAAAGAGGATGGAGCATTTTGTTGGACAGTGGAAATGGAGCAGGCCTTTTGCACACTGAAAAGCAGCCTTTGTAACGCACCAGCTCTGGGAACACCTGATTATGGAAAATTCTTTTATTTATTTGTAGATGAGGTACATGGGTGTTCTGTGTCACTGTTGACCAAAGAGCATGGTGGCAGGCAGAGGCCTTGTGATTACTTTTCGACAGGGTTAGATGCAGTTGCTTGCGGACTACCACCATGTATGAGGGCAGTGGCAGCGGCAGCCCTGGCGCTCAAGCAAACCGCACAAATAATTTTAGGGAATGATGTCATTGTTAAAGTACCACATGCTGTAGATGTATTATTAAATAGGACTCAGACCCAACACCTCACGGCTGCCAGATTGACACAGTATGAGATGTACCTATTCAACAGGAACGTCAAGATCGAACGATGCAATGTATTAAACCCATCATCTCTTTTACCAGTGCAAGCAAATTTGGATGAAGTAATGCATGATTGTGTGATTAGGACAGAAGAAAGTACGAAAGGGAGGATTAATTTACAGGACAGGCCTCTGGAGAATGGAGAGGGTGTATTGTTTTGTGATGGTCTTGCTATAAATTAGATTCAGGGGACACGGTGGCAGGTTACGCAGTGACAACAGGTGAAACTATAGTAGACATGGGAAAGGTACCAGAGAAATCTGCACAGGCGGCAGAATTGCATGCGTTAATAAAAGCACTAAGACATAGTGAGGGAAAATGTGTAACCATATACACTGATTCGGCATATGCACATGGGGTGGTAACTAATTTTGGGAGGCTCTGGGCTGAAAGGGGATTTCTAACATCGCAAGGTACAAAGGTAAACATGCAGCATTAATATGTGAACTCCTGGAGGCTTTGACATTATCCACAAGGGTAGCAGTGGTAAAATGCGCAGCCCAGCAGAAAGTACTTGATTATGTATCCCAGGGTAACAATTTAGCAGACATGATAGCAAAATATGCAGCAGAAAACTGTGTAAATAATGAGTTTGGGAAATATATGTGTGAAACTGAAGGAGGGGAATTGGGTGTGGGGGAGCAGGTAGTAATAATCCAGGAAGATGCAACAGAGGAAGAAAGAAAAACCTGGCACTCGGATGAAAATATAAGACAACTGGAGAGTGGGGCATGGGCAAATGTGAACCAGGTGCAAAGCTCCCTGTTGTAGTAAGCGTGGCACATGGACCAACACACGTAAACTGTAGAACAATTGAAAGTGTGCTAAAAACTGTCTGGGAGAACAAAATAATTGGTCCCTATTGCAGGCAATGGGCAATGCAGTGTGAGATCTGTTTAATGTACAATGTTGGAAAGGGTGTGCTGGCCTCAGCAGGGCACTGTAAACTGCCCACACAACCCTTTGAAGTGGTGTATATGGATTTTATACATCTGGAACCTGTAAACAGGTTTGCATATTGCCTGGTAATCAAATGTGGTTATTCAGGATGGGTGGAAGCCTTTCCCCTCCGAGACAACAGTGCTACCTCAACTGCAAAATGCATATTGAAACATTGGGTACCCCTGTACACGGTCCCTACCTATTTATGGTCAGACAACGGGTCACATTTCACGGGGGAGGTGGTGGAGAAGGTATGCAAAGCACTGGGGACTGATCAAAGGTTCCATGCCGTGTTCCACCCCCGGTCAGCAGGAATTATTGAGGGTACCAATAAGATATTGAAAAACAAATTGGCAAAGGCATGCGCAGAAACAGGTTTGAAGTGGCCCGATGTCCTGTCCTTGGCATTGCTGAGCATGAGAACTATGCCCAAACGCACCCATGGACTATCCCCATTCGAAATAGTAATGGGCCGGCCACCTAGCATTGGTACTCCTGTAAACTCAAAAAGATTGTCTGAACAAACTTGGCCAGCGTTGCAACAATATTGTATTGCAATGACTAACAGGCTTCTTTCTATACATACGCAGGTGAAAGATGCGGCCCCAATAACACCAATTGGGCCAGGCCATGATGTGAAACCCGGGGACTGGGTTATAATTAAAGCCTTTGACAGAACTAGCGGCCTGTAGCCGCGCTGGAAAGGACCCTACAAGGTGTTGCTGACAACACAGACAGCACTGAAAATTGACGGCAAACCACACTGGTCCCATGCAAGTCGTGTGAAAAAGCTGCTGCTATAGAACCACTGCAATCAACCGGGGTACAAACAAGCCTTTTGGAATCATCCCAGACCCCTCTCCCAACGGATGTCCTCAGGTACAACCTGAGATCACGGAAAGTATATGTGCCAGGCAACGAGTAAGGACTGTGAATTGAACTTTGATTGTCAGAGAGACACAAACTCTTTTGTCGGTCAGAGCAGTGCACAGCCTTCCCGAAGACAATGAGCAGTTGCTTGAAGGGCCTTCGGCGTCCCTCCTGGACAAGGCACAATGAGGCGTGAGACAGATTGGTGAAAGGGCCGCTGGTGCACCCTGTACATTTAGGGTACAAAGACACTGGAGCTTTAAATAGGGTTGGGAACGTAAGCTGTAAGAGTGAGAGGCTGCTCACTAGGGTAGAACGCCAGGCGCTAGGACCCAGCCAAGCCATGGAACCTAACCTGCAAGTGTCAGCATAAACTCAGGTAAGGTGACAGAAGCAATGATAAATGAGGTGGAACTGCAGAATTCTGCTCTGTCTGCCCATCCACGAGGACAGATGAAGGTGGACAAATATGGGTGTACAACGAAGGAAAATACTTTTATGTATGGCAGGTGACTTAGTGGTGACAGGGCTTGGTGTATTTTTATGGTATCTGGAACACCCTTCAATGTATGAATTTAAGAATATATTTCCTGTGGCGAACTCTCCAAATGATACCAATATTACTTATGTATATAGTAATTATAGGCATGAGCATGATGGTCATGTAGATGAAGAGTATAGTAGGAATGCATATATATGCATAATGTATACAACACAGAAGGCATTGAATTTGTCAAATTGTTGGATATGTAGTCATGTTCCCTGCCATGCAGTAGATGGAATACCTATGTATGCTTTTGCGGTACCAGAAGTTGACAGTTGCATTTTGCTTTGGATGAGGGTTCTCTCACTAGACAAGTATATGCCAAATACTTCTATGTGCTTTACAATGAAATGGTCAGACATATCAGCAGGTATAGTTCATAAAATGAAAAAGGAGGGAGTAACCTACTCTTCGAGAGACCTTGTAGGTCAGGCAACGGTAGGGAAATTACCTCCACCCCCTTGATGGTAACCAGAGAGTATTCAAGGAAGAATATTTGTTTCAAGGGAATGAAAGGAGAAACTATTTTGGGATGTAGCATAATATACGATCTTTCTAGGTATAGTAGGGGTATAGGTAAGATTGAAGGGTATGCTTATGTTTGTAATAAAAAGGCTTATCTATGGCTTCCCAAGAACCTTTTGGGAACATGTTAATTTGCAAGGATAATACCTGCTACTATGACTTATACCCCTAAAGAAATGTATACTAAACACAGGTATAAGAGAGAGACGAGGAAAGGGCTTTACCAATCAGACACTGATCTGGATATATTTATTAACATAGTAAAGGCAATGACACTCCCTGTAGGAATATTCCTGAACTCCCAAGAGGTACACAGACTAAGTAAGGCAGTGGAGAGCATGATTAGTGAAACAGCTGATATTCTCACTAATATTACATATGAGTTTAAGGCCATACAGTTAGTTGCATTACAGAATAGGTATGTGTTGGATGTGTTGACAGCAGAAAGGGGTGGAGTTTGCACTATGGTGGGTTCCCAATGTTGCATGTATATTCCCGATGCAAGTGAGGGAGTGTTGTCCGGGATATCCAGGTTACATAAGATAGCCAAGACAATCCACTATGAGGAGGGGGTCGGAGATAGTTGGTGGATGAAGTTACTGAAAGATCTTGGCTAGAAGATGCTAACCCCAATACTGGTAGTGATAGGATTAGTCCTGCTTTGCTGCCTATGTATACAATGTTCTCCAAAGCTTATTGGAGGTTGTATGGATTGCGGTAGCAGGACAGCCCGCAAGGTAGAGGATACCCCCTCTCATCAGGAAAAGGAGCATTTGCAGATAATGTGGTTGAAGGAAATGGAGGATTTGAATAAGATTGACATATAATCTTGCTTAATATGAGCAAAAGGGGCAAATTGTGGACACAAAATTAGTAAGGCCATGCACATATTGTAGCAAGATGAATCCTGTAGAGCCCCAGATTAGAAAAGGGTGATTACGTGCGACTAGGTAGTGTTGCAAAATTTGTTTTCTCGTTAATCAGATGTCAAATTCCAAGAAGAAGGGAAGGGCAGAGGGTGGTAAAGGCCTGGCATGACAGATACACGATAGTCATGAACAGCACAAGTGAATTCCCCGAAGAGGGCCCTTGCGATGTAGAGAACAGCGTAATGACTGTGCAGTTTTTGGCTTACCAGCTCACCCCAGGAGTGTGTTTACGAGGAACTCTTCTGCACGAAGGAGGGATGGGGGAGGAAGATTACGTGACTAACTGCAATGCTTATGTAAACTCCTTTTCTGTGCACATGCTAGAGATTGGAACCAATGATATTTGAAAATGTATATAAACCATGCAGACCTAATGCTTATCAGCTCACTTCCCCGTTCTCTCAAGGACGCTGAAGTCATGCCCTTCCATGGAAGATTGACAAATAAACCTTTGTGACTTGACCAGCCGTCTGAGTCTTTTTTGGAGTGGGGTCCCCTTTCACGGAAGTGGGGTAAGTGAAGGTGTACCCCCATAAGTGCCAAGTATAGTAAGTACTAGGGAGCATTGAGGTGCAGTAAGTGGGTAAGTGCAGGCATACAGTGGGGGAGGTCACTGGTTGCTGCTGCAAGTGCTGTGTGTAGGCAGAAGCTGAGGCGATTGAGTGTGGGGTGCCAGGGCCCCGAGGACACATGAGGACTCTGGTCACCAATTGTAGCGACTGTGATGTTGGCAAAGGAGGGAAGAAGGGAAGGAGGAAGTGAAAAGGAAAGTCTTGAGGAGCTTCTGGAATTTGAGGAGGTCTGGCTCCAGACAAAGAGGAAGGAGGAGGCTGTTTCACAAGAGGGAGCCTGCTGAAGCAAGAGGTCGGCCTCCTGCCTCTTTTTAGCGAAATGCTTCACACGCAGAGAGTTGGTACCAGAGGAACATAAAGGTCTAGAGGGAGAATATTTAGTGATAGCAAGTTGCAGATAGCATGGTCTCTGGCCCCAGACAGCTTTGTGGATGATGCAGAAAGATTTGAATTGAATCGGTGCAGCAACCGGGAGCCAGTGAAGAGTTTTTAGGGCAGGAGAGTTCCAGTCCCTCGACTTGAGGCCAAGGGTAAGTCTCGCTGCCCTATTCTGGATTAGCTGGAGGGGTCCTAGAGAGGAAGAGGGTAGATTCAAGAGTATGCTGTTGCAGTAGTCACGCCTAGAGAGAACCAGAGCTCGGGTAACATTGAGCTTCTGAGGGAAAGTGAGAAAAGGGAGTATTCCTTTGAGAAGGAAGACTTAAAAATTGGACTTTTTGGCAACGTCTGGAATGTGAGGGAGGAAGGAGAGAGATGAGTCGAAGATGACTCCTAGGTTTTTGGCTTCAGATGAAGGAGAGCCCATAGAGGATGGCAAGAGTGAGGGGAAGAAAGAGAGAACAGGGGTCCCAATAGGAAGGATCTCCGTCTTGCTGGCGTTGAGGCAGAGATCATTGGAGGTGCAGCAAGACTGGATAGCAGACAGGCAGTCCGGTATGATGGAGGAAGCCAGAGGATCATCAGGAAGTTTGAAAAAGAGTTGAGAGTCATCTGTGTAGCACTGGAAGTTGGGGGAGAAAGGGGAGATGATGCGTGCCAGCGGAGCAAAATAAGTATTAAAGAGCCATCGGAAGAGGTTGGAGCCCTGGGGGAGCACCACAGGTGGAGAAGGCGGTGACTGAGGAGAAAATGTCCAGAATAACCTGGGACAGACAGTCAGTTAGGAAGGAGGTCAGCCAGTCCAGTGCCCACTCCGAGATACCCGAGCCATTTTAAGAGGATGGAGTGGTTGATCGAGCCAAAGGCAGAGGAGAGATTGAGTAGAATGAGGACAGCTGGAGAGTTAGAATCCAGAGATGCAAGCAGAGCAGTTCTTCACAGGTGTTCAGAAGAGCAGTTTTCATGCCTATGGATGCTTGGAATCCAGATTAATGGTTGTGGAGACTATCAACAAGTTCAGTGTGTGAGGTAAATTGGGGGAAGGTCAGCTTCTCCAGGAGTTTCCCAGGGAAGGGGTTCATAGAAATAGGGCAGTAGTTAGCTGGGCAAGTGGGGTCTGCTGAAGGTTTTTTCAGGAGGGGGTGCACAAGGGAGTGTTTGAGGGAGGAGGGGAAAGATCCAGTAGTGAAAGAGTGGTTGGAAAATCAGCAAGAGTGGAGGCAAGAGAGCCAATGTTGTCCTTGATGGTTCTGGAGGAGCAAGGGGAAACCTGTTTGGTGGAGACCTTCATAGAGCGGACAACTCTGGTGACCTCATCAGGTGAGACGGGAGCGAAGGAGGAGAGAAGGGAAGAAGGAGGGGGAGAGCCATCAGAGGCAAAGAGTTGGGGGAGGGATTGGGGGAGGAGCTAGCAAGGTTGTTCAAGATGTCTAGAGTTTTTGTGATGAAGTATGGGGCCAGTGCATTGCAGAGGGCCTGGTAAGGAAGAGGGGAGGAGGAGGCTGCGGAAGGGTTGATTTTAAAGAGTTCAGGTGTGTCGTTGGATGCACCAGATACCTATGCCTGGATGTGGGCCCGTTACTTGGTATGGATGGAGAGTCTGTATTGCCTTTGGAGCAGACGGCAGGCCAGTTTGTCAGAGGGTGAGTCTGGGGTTTGTCACTTCCGTTCCACAGCTCTGCACTTGCATTTCAGCGCTGCAAGTTCAGAGTCGTAACAGGTATTACGCTTACAGGCAGGTTTAAGGCGAATCCCTATGATTGGGGTAAGAATGTCCAGAGTGTTAGTAATGGCCAGAAAGAGGTTGCTGAGAGCAGAGTCAGAGGTAGAGTCAGTGGTGGGGGGATAAATGGATGAAGATGGATCAAGGTGGATGAGAAGGCAGCAGCTGACATTCGTTTCATTGGACAGATGTTCGTGAACGAGGTTGGCACGGCTCGAGGAAGTGCAGACAGAGGGCCGAGGGGACCCAGGTAAGAAGAGAGAAGAGTGTGGTCTGACCATGAGAGAGGCTTGATCAGAGGGTGGGAGAGTGAAAGGCCAGAGTGGATGAGGGCATCAAGGGTGAGTCCTCCCAAGTGGGTTGGACCAGATGGGAGGATGGAGAGGGAGAGTGAGGTGCAACGGTAATGGAAGAAATTGGATGCTGTAGTAGAGGAGTCCAAATGGATGTTGAAGTTCCCCAAGGGAAGAAGTTTGGGGATTGTAGTGAGGAGAGAGGAGAAGAAGTCAGCCCATTCAAAGAGGCAGTGGTGCCATAGGGACTGTAGATAGTGGCAATGGTCAGAGAGGAGGAGGGAGAGATGACCAATTTACAGACCAGGCTCTCGAAGGAAGAGTAAGGCTGAGTGGGTATGAGGGAGGCAGCAACCCACTCAGGGAATATTAAAGCAACCCCACCACCAGCACGGGTAGGTCATGATTTGGAGAAGATCTTGTAGCCAGTTAGGAGAAGGGAGTCAAAAGCAGTAACTGAGTTGGCATTGAACCACGTCTCAGTAAGATCGAGAATGTCAAGGTCAATGTCTTCAAGGAGGCATATGTTGGCGGATTGTTTGTTGGCTGATCGGGCATTAAGTGTGGCCAGGTGAAGGTGGTCTCCACCTTTGAAGGGTTTCCGAGGAGGAGTACAGGGGACTGATAGGGGGGAGGCAGGTGGGGGAAGGAAGTTAATGAGGGATGGCAGGTGCCAGCCAAAGAGAAGGAGGTTGGGTTGAGGCCAGTGTGGTAGACATTAATTATACAATGTGATAATGAGAAGCCAGCCAAAAGGACTTCCCACTTGGTGCCACCATTAATGGCTGAGGGTGAAAGGGGAGAGGGTACAGATGAGATGAGGACTCCATAGATCTTGGGTGGCAACAGAGAAGTGGATATCAGTGAAGACCTGTCTGGAAGTTGCACTGACATAGGTGCCTGTGATGGGTATGCCAGGGTTGGCACTCAGGAAGTTTTTTTGTGCTTTTGTCTTCCAGACTTTGTGAGAGAGGGAGGGTAGGTGATAGTGTAGCAGTTAGAGAAGCTGGGAGAGATGGTAAGTGCCTGATAGTTGAAGATAAGGGGGCATGGCTGCATTGCACAGTCCTAGCCCAAACCCACCAGGTGATTTAGTAGTTACAGAAGGGGCACAAAAATGTTGGGAGGCAAGAGGTGACAAACACGCACACCTAGGTTCAAGAACCCAACAGGGCACACAAATGCAATGTAAAATGTGGAGTGCAAGAGGAGACAAACATACACACCTAGGTTCAAGAATCCAACAGGGCACAACCATGCAATGCAAAATGTGCAAAATGTGGAGTGCAAGAGGTGACAAACACACACACCTAGGTTCAAGAATCCAACTGGGAACAAAAATGCAATGAAGAGGAGGATGATTAGTTAGGCAGAAAGTCATAGAGAGGGAGAAGATTGATTCAGGTTTCATGGTGGAGGAGGCAGTGGGAGAGCATAGCCAACACTCACTTGTTGATGTTGGGAGAGCGTGGAGTTGCAAGTGCACAGGTTCATCTGCACACCAGCTGCATTTGGAGTCTATTCCTGAATCAGGGAATCGAAAAATGTGGGGGCCCTGCAGCCCCTCCTCGGATCGCACAGGCCCAGACAGGAGCCTTGATTATTGGGCCTTCGTGTGAGGGGCCGGCTTCCACCTACCGGTCATCTGATTGGCTCTATGAAGCATAGTGGAGCCAATCACTGTGGGGCAGCTTGGGTGTAGAAGTCTGCTCACTAAACAAAAATGCGGTGGCCATTTTGGGATGATTTTCTTTCTTTGGTTTAATTCAGAGCAGACACAGTGGCTACAGAGCATCTGCCGCCTTCTGGGACAGCAGACCCCATACTTGTGAGGTGCTCACCATAACAAATGCCTAGGATAAAAGTTGCAGTGCGTTGAAGAGCTCTGCTTGATTTCTCAATAAAAGATACATTATTTACTTTTTGAATGCCACCAGCCTCTGCAAGCACACATCGCTTACCTTGTGTTGCTTGCACTGGCATCACGCTCCTCCTGCAGCACGCGTCTGAGAGAGAGGAGCTCCTGCCCCTCACAAGTCTTTGTAGAGCTGGCAGATTATTGAGTGGAGTGAATGAGGCCCAGACAGGAGCCTTGGTTACGGGGCCTTTGTGCGAGGGGCCGGCTTCCGCCTACCGGTCATCTGATTGGCTCTATGAAGCAGAATGGAGCCAATCACTGTGGGGCAGCTAGGATGTAGAAGGCTGCTCGCCAAACGAAAATGTGGTGGCCATTTTGTGATGATTTTCTTTCTTCAATTTAATTCAGACAGACACAGTGGCTTCAGAGCATCTGCCGCCTTCTGGGACACCAGCCCCCATATTTGTGAGGCGCTCGCCACATCAAACGCAGAAAATGAAAGTTGCGGTGCATTGACGCACTCCGTTCGATTTCCCAAATATATCAGTGCTTCCCCCTCTCACTACACTTTTCACTCACGTCTTAAAACCCACCTTCTCCTCTTATTTTCTTCTTGAGTTCATTTCCTTTTATTTGTTCATTTAATCGCTCCATTTTTATTGCTGTGTAAATACGAATAAAATACGAATAAATAAGTGGGGAAGCACAGAGTCCTCACATTATGATTCTATGCAGGTCTGGCTCCAGGAGGGTGTGGCCACCCTCAAGGCCCCTAGAAAGGAGGCCGGGCCAAGATTCGTTTGCTTGCCTTGGACAATGTGTTATGACCCACCCACAGCCACAAAAACACAAATAACCAGGAAGGTGGAGGGCATTCACACCTCTAGGTGAGGTAGCACACTTACTTGCTCAAGCCGTATGCTAATCCCCTTCCAGCAAGATCTTGGTTTGCTTTTTTTTCTATAAACCATTTTTATTGAGTTTTTAAACAAAACAGGTACCAAAAAACATCCAGATACCCCAACAATCCACCCCCCACAGTACGGAGCTCCTCCCCTCTCCACTTCCCTCCTCATCATCAGTTAATCTCCTGCCATTTCCCCCAAATTCGCTCATGCTTCTGGGGGCAACCACTGTCTCTATACACCTGCTGTTCTAGGTCACAGCAGTGGTCTATTCCCTCCAGCCATACAGAGACCACCGTTTCTAGGTCACCGTGCTTCCACTGCTCGCGGCTATATCTCTCTTGGCCACCATCAATGGTGTCTTCATCAAGCATAGTTACTTACTAGAGAGGTCTGAGTCCCCCCATAAATGCAGCAAACAAAACCTTGGACAGTCTGGTGCTGGTTTCCCAAGAGCCCCTGCCACTGCTTCCCATACTGCCCCCCAAAAATGCTATATCCTCGGACAGGCCCACCTAGCGTGAAAGAAGGTGCCCTCCTCTGTTGCACATCTCAGACAGTTGGGGTCTGTTGCTCTCCCCACTTTGTAGAGCCTAGCCCTGGTGAAATATACCTAATGCATAATCTTGAACTGACAAGTCGTAGTTTGCTGGAACCCACAGCTTTCCTTGCCGATCCCAGCGCCCCTACGAAGTCCTCCTCCTAGATGTCCCCCAGGTCGCTCTCACAAAGATCCTTCAGCTTGCTCATGATGGGGGGGGGAGTAGAGAAATGATTGATCACCTGGTAGAGGGTCGTGACCACCTTCCCAGGTAGCCTCCCATCCAGCAGGTTGGCCTCCAGAGAGTAGTGCTCAGGGAGGTCCTACTCTGCCCTACCCTTGTGGTTCATGGCGTGTTGCAGCAGTGTATTGGTAAAGCGATCATTGTTATTCAGCCCGTGAGAAACCTGTAAGTGACAGAAGGGGGCCAGGTCTTTGTGCTCTATAATGTGCTTCATTTTTTGCACCCTGCTGTGGCCCATCTGGTTTAGTAGACTATCTTCCCCACTTCTGGGAGTTCTCTGTTCCCCCAAACATATGCCTATATCGTCACCACCCAACCCTATCCCATCCCACCAAGGGCTGCAGTCACCGCCTCAATAGTGCGACATCACAGTGGTGGCAAGGTGGCCTTTTGCGGGTGCCCATATCACAATAGTGCTGGTGGGTAGTACCCCATCATCTGTTTTTCTAGCTGGATACGTGTGGCTCCATGGTCGTTATACACCTATTAGTTCACAGCCACCAGCTGAGAAGCCCAATAATATTTCGTGACGTACAGGACCACCAGCCCCCCACACCAACCTAACCAACCTAATTAGCGTGACTCTCTGAGGTTTTTTGCCCCAGATCGCTTCCTTCTGCAAACCCGCAATGGCTCGGAAGATTCAGGAAAGCGGCCCCGTAATTAAGGAGCTTGGCAATGACTCGTCTGGATTGAGCACCCGGGGGGGGGATCCGCTGCTAGGGATCCTGTGGGCTTGTTCCACTGAGAAGAAGTGTGATAGTCCATGTGGTTCCATCTATTCCTTTCGCCAGCCCTCCAGGTATAGCTCCATGGAGGGTCCCTCACTCTTTTTGAGGAAGCCCACGATGCAAATGTTATTTCAGCGGGCTCGTCCCTCTGCCTCCTCGACCCTGCAATGTCTTACTTGACCGGGCCCATTGTGTCTTCCATGTCGGAGACCCTTTGCTCTACTTTCACCATTCGCACTGACATTTTACAAAAGTCTTTCCTCAGCAGGGTCACATCTTCCCCCATGCTGCTGATTTTCTACTCTAGCACTGTTTTTGATTCGCGGATCGCCCAGAGGATGTGCTATGCTGAGGGGATTGGTTGCCCTTTGTGAGCTGTCATTTTGCTCCTCCCCCATCCGACACTGCCCCTGTCGGGGAGACCTTGTATGCGTCCATCTTTGCCTGTAGGCTGGATTTCCTCCCCTTCCCTTTGGCCATGGTTGCAGGTAGACACTGTCGGGGTGGCCTATACTGGCCTTTGGCTCCACCAGTGTTCCTAGCGTGAGCCCTAGCTGCACCGTATGTAGACAGGATATTTCCTCCTTCCCAGACGGCCCTCCGGGACTACCTCCAGTGACCTTGGCTGGTCCACCTGGGTTCTCCCTAGAGCCTCCGTCACTGACCCCCACTATGGGGCCTCCAATCTCCTGCTGTGCGCTAGGGTGGGCATTAGATCCCCCTCTGTTTTGGGTGGGCAGGCCTTCTCCCGCCGCTCTCCTCCCCTTCCCACAGCTGGCACCTCGCGCTGTGCGTTGGTGCTATCTCTGGCGAGGTTTGCAGGTTTTGGGAGGGCAGGGTGATCCCCCCTCTTCTGCTGTGTTTTGGCATGAGTAAAATTCCTGGTGGTCGCCAGTTGCATATCCCTCTTCCACTCTTGCCTGTCTGGGGGGACCCCTGCAGTCATCCTCGCTGCTCGCTCTGGCTATGTGCCCAAAAATGCTTTGAACTGGTTGCTTGGCTAAGGATTCAATGCACCCTGCGGATGCAGCCCGCTCAGACCGTTGCCGTAGGGACAGCCCTTCCAGATACCTCCCCTCTCTGCTGCACTGTTCGCAGGGCTCCCTCCACCTCTCCCCATCCTGTATCTTCCGTGGTCGAGAGCCATCAGCCCTCCTTTCTTCTTGTGGTATCACGCTCCGAGCAGGTCAACGCATCAGCTGGCGGCTCCGTTCCTGCTTTCAATCTGCACTGGGGGTCCCCTTCTCTGCCACCATGGGGACCCCCAGGGTCTGGTTCTCCGTCTCCCTTACCTGCCACAGCCACAATTTTGCCGCCTCTGGGATCAGCTCACAATGCCATTTTAGCGTACGCCGCGGCTGCCAGCTAATCCTTCTTTTGCTCAGTGCGGGAGTGAAGTCAGCCTCTCGAAAGGGGTTCACCCGGTGCCCCCACTGTTCTGACCCCTGTCCCCACCTTTTCTCACGGTGGATCATAGTATGGCGGCTCACTGGAGCCTCACCAATGTCCTGCTGGAGCAAAGTGCGGTCAGAGCCAGACTACTCCATCTTACCGCGTGTGGCGTTGCCCCGTGAGGGGATACGCACGCGGCGGCGTGACGTTGCACGTCGCCGCGTGCGCCTTAAATAAACGGGGCGTTCCCGGCCGCGGGAGAGCGACCGGGGAGCCCGAAGCGTGCAGACGTGTTGGTGTCCCATCTGTGCGTGCTGGGGCTCGCGGGCACGCAGCGGGGGCGCCCAGAGACCCCCAACAGTGGCGACGAGGATGGGATGCCCGGGCCCGGCGGTGAGCGCAATCCCGGAGTAATTTTTCATTTCGAGTGAAACATCCGTGGATGTTTCGCATCACGCCGAGGCCGCGGACCACACGCGGCTGGCGGCCATCTTGCCCACGAGGTGGAGAGTCTTCTAACGGCTCCGGTTTGGAGCAGGAAGACCATCCAAACCTAATTTTTGGATCAACTGACTGCAGGCAGTACAACCTGCAGGCCCATGCCATGATTTCGTCATTTTGGTGAATTTTCAGGCGGTGACGTCGTGTTGTAGCTGGAAGACGGACTGAGGTGGCTGGGCCTTCTCAGCCCATTCCTTTTATAGCTCAATTTTTGGAGACTTTTGTTCACGGATCCTCTTCAGGACCCTCTTCAACCCCTTCATCATCATCACGTGGGGGATGACGCTCCAGCTTCTGCGGCCCACGTGGACACCAGGCGCCTTGAGGTACTCTCCTTCAACCCTTTCATCATCACGTGGGTGGTGGCAGTGTGGGGAGTGGTGCAAGTTGCGGCCCTTAGAATTGGAACAAGGGTGCCTGTGCGCTTGCGCCTATGAGTGATCCTGGTGCCCTGGAGGGTGCGACTGCCACGGCTTCGGAGGAGTCGCAGGATGAAGATCTAACAGACCTGTTCCAGCAGAACCCCCCACAGCACATCCCACGCTCGACGACGTCTGGACTGCCTGTACAACCGGTGGGTGCAGCCCCCCCTCCAGTCCAACCACCACCCCTGGCCATGGCCCAAGCCAGGGCGCAAGCGGCCTTGCAGCCAATTCCGGAGTTTGATGCTACGGGCCCTCCATCCAGTCTAGGGCCACGATGGAGGAGATGGATCGCAAGGCTAGACATGTACTTTCGGGCCGCCCAAGTCACGGACGACGACAGCATGGTGGCCACAATGCTATACTCCGCAGGGGTGACTGTGCAGGAGATCTTTGAATCTCTGACTCCAGCGGGTAACACATATGATCAGGCCAAAGCAGCCCTCCTGGCGCATTTCATCCCCCTTGCCAACGTGGACTTTGAAAGGTTCGTCATGCTGTCGGCCAAACAGAAGGAAGAGGAGACGCTTGACACTTTCTATGGCCGCCTGCGCCGCCTGTCACAAGGGTGTGCGTGGGGGGATGCGGAGGACATGATAAGGACCATGCTGATCCAGGCGTGCTCGTCAGGCAAGCTGAGGCGACAAGTCCTAAGAGAGCCCGGACTCACTCTGGCCAGGATTCTGGAGCTCGGGAGGTGCCATGAGGTGGCGGAGGCTCGAGCCAACAAAATGGAGGCCGGTTCCCGCCCGGCGAAACCGGAGGAGGTGTGCGCCATCTGGCGGGGTGGCAGAGGGGTGCGAAAACCCGGTATACCTCCCAGAGACAGAGCGGGGAAGCCGGTAGAATCGTGCCAGAAATGCGGATATGATCTTCCCCACTCATCGGAGTGCATGGCCAAAGGAAAAGTTTGTGGACGCTGTGGGGTGCCTGACCACTTCTCGAGGGTGTGCAGGGCGACTCTGCCTGTACTTATCCCGAGAGGGCAGCCCCGTCTATGGGCCCCGCGGCAGTACCGCCCGCCGAGGGTAGCTCAGGTGGAACAGGTGGAACCAGAGGAGGCCCCGGCGGAAGAAGAAGTGGAGGAGGAGGAGGATGAGGAGAACATCTTCTTCGTCTCCAGCATGGAGGTCCTCAAGGGAAGGAGCAGAAGACAGCCGAGGTGTGTCGTGGAGGTTAACTGCTCGCCAGTCCCTGTGCTAGTCGACACGGGAGCCTCTGTAAATGTCATGGCGAGAGGACATTATGCTGCGCTCGACCCAGCCCCGAGACTGGCGACACCAAGGGCCCGTATCTTCGCATTTGGTGGGCGGGAGCCCTTGCCACTCGATGGGGTGTTCGTTGCCAAGGTGGAACACGACGGGTCGAAGATCAGGGCCCGCTTCTATGTGACTCCGGTGAGCAGCAACACCCTGCTCAGCTGTGCGGCAGCGGAGGCCCTTGGTATAGTCAGCTTCGCCTATTCAGTATACTTGGAGGACATCAACGACCTGCTCGACAAGTATGCTGACATCTTCAAAGGGATCGGGAGGATGAACGGCGACCCCGTGAGGCTCCACATCGACGAGTCGGTACAGCCCATAGCCCTGAAGCACAGGCGGATCCCATTCCATCTAAGGGACCAGGTGGACAAGGAACTCGATAACCTGGTGAACCTGGACGTAATTGAAAAGGTGGAGGGCCCCACACCCTGGGTATCCCCCATTGTCGTGGCGAGGAAACCTAAACAACCGGACTCTGTCCGAATCTGTGTGGACATGCGGTTGCCCAACAAGGCTATCAGGAGAGAACGACACCTGACCCCGACGATTGATGACATCATTGCGGAAGTGCAAGGGGCCCGTTTCTTCTCGAAGTTAGACTTACGGGCTGGGTATCACCAGGTTGTTCTCCACCCAGAGTCCCGTTATATAACGACTTTCACCACCCACAGGGGACTCTACAGGTACAAGCGTCTGAGCTTTGGAGTGTCGTCTGCAGCTGAGGTGTTTCAGAACTTAATCCGAGGCGCTCTCGCAGACCTGGAGGGCGTCCTGAACATTAGCGACGACATTCTGGTTTTTGCGAGGACTGAATCAGACCACCTGAAACGCCTAGCCAGGACTCTCGAGAGGCTGCAATCGCTGGGGCTCACCCTCCACAAGGACAAGTGTGAGTTCCTCCGCCCGACCATTGAGTTTTTTGGTTTCATCTTCAAGGAGGGCGGGGTGTCTCCTGACCCCAAGAAGGTTCAAGACATCAAGGCAGCACGACCCCCTGAGTCCGCATCAGAGGTGCGGAGCTTCCTCGGAATGGTGACGTACTGCGGGCGATTCATCAAGAATCTCGCCTCGAGGTCGGAACCTCTGAGGGCTCTGACGAAAAAGGACACTATCTGGCAGTGGGGCCCGCTAGAACAGGCGGCATTCGAGGATATCAAAGGTGCACTAACAGCGGAGGACACCGTGGCTTTCTTTGACCCTGCCTTGGAGTCGGAGATTGTTGTGGACGCCAGCCCGTTTGGCCTTGGGGCGGTCCTCACCCAGGTGGGCAGAGACGGAGGAATGAAGCCCGTGGCCTATGCGAGCAAGGCCCTCTCCGAAACCGAGCAGAGGTACTCTCAGATTGAGCGAGAGGCCCTGGCGGTTCTGTGGGGCTGCCGGCATTTTCGGCTATATGTGCTGGGGAGACCTGTGACAGTGGTAACAGACCATAAACCACTGATCCCAATCATGGCCGGATCCTCCTCCAAACCACCAGCCAGGATCGAGCGATGGATGCTGGCCCTCCTAGAATATGGCGTTAACCTTATCTACAGGCCAGGGGCCAACAATGCGGCGGACTACCTGTCCAGGCATCCGGTGGGCAGGGACGGGCCCGCCCAAGAGTCGTGTGCTGAGGAGGCCGATGATCACGTGAGCATGGTGGTCGAGAGTGCTACCCCCAATGCGATGCCGCTCCCCGAACTGGAGACCGCAGCAGCCAATGACGAATGCTTCCGCATCCTGCGAAGCTCGATGCAATCGGGGTCCTGGAAGACCGTGCTGGAGTTGGTGGCCGGGCGCACGCAGGAGGCCAAGGTGACCCTCGAGCAACTCTGGAAGGTGAGGGATGAACTGTCCTTCACGGAGTCGGGTCTGTTGCTGCGGGGTGATCGCCTGGTGGTGCCGGGCTCCAAGGTCCACGAAGTCATCAACCTGGCGCACCAGGGACACCAAGGGGCCGCCAAAACGAAGGCGAGGTTGAGGCTGAAGGTGTGGTTCCCCGAGCTGGAGAAGAAGGTGGACAACTTCGTAGCGGCCTGTGTATGGTGCCAGGCGGCTTCCCCAGTACAACGGGAGCCTGAGATCGAGGTAATGCCACGGGGGACCCGCCCATGGGAAGTTGTGCATGCGGACTTCGGATCCACGGCCGTGGGTACTCATTTCCTAGCCATCGTCGATGAGTACTCGCGATACCCGGAGGTGGAATTCGTTGAGTCGGTGGCATTCGAGCACGTGGTGGGCGCTGTGGAAAAGATCTTTGCCACCCATGGGTTCCCTGTGACCCTGTGCTCGGACAATGGGTCCCCATTCCAGAGCGCGAGGTTCTCGGAATTCCTCGAGAGCTGCGGAGTGGCCCACCGGAAGGTGTCCCCGTTGTGGCCCCGCGCGAACGGGGACGCAGAGAGGCTGATGAGGACATTAAACAAGACGTTCCGGATAGCTCAGGGACAAGGTCAGCCTCTCCAGCGGGCGCTATACCAGTTCCTAAGAGTGTACCGCACTACCCCACATGCTTCAACTGGGATGGCCCCGGCTGAGGCTCTGTTCCGCAGGTGCCCCCGAGGTCTCCTCCCGGAGGTGCAGGAGAAGGTACCCGGGGTAATAGACGACCAACGGGTGGAAGCGGAGCGGCTGGCAAGGACCAGTCAGGAAAATCTACGGAGGGGCCTTCGTCCGCAGCGGCTGGAACCGGGCGACGAAGTGTTGATTAGGAACCGGCATCCCCATGGGAAACTCTCGCTTCCATATGAGCCCGAGCCGCTGGACGTAGTGGCGGTGAAGGGGTCGATGGTGACGGCCTCGGATGGGAAGTCGGCCGTCACCCGGAACGTGAGCTTCTTCAAGAAACTGGGGGACTCTCGGACTGAACTCCCGCCTGACCCGGATGAGACGGTCCTCCCGGATGAAGACACCCCCCGGGGGGAATTCGTGGGGTCACCAGCACGAGACACCGGGGCGGCCGGGAGTCCGGCGACTGAGGTAGGTGGGAGGTACCCCCAGAGGGCTGGGCGAGGGAGACCTGCCTACCTCGGAGACTATGTGCTGGGGCCGATTGACTGGGCTCCGGAGTGAAGGGGATCCGGGAGGCTGTTAATAAATGGGGGCCTGGGGGCTTGTGAGTTATACATGCCAGTGTGGGTAGTAATATGTTTGATGTGTTTTGTTGTTATTGTTCCTCCCCGAAAAAGGAGGAGTGTGGCGTTGCCCCGTGAGGGGATACGCACGCGGCGGCGTGACGTTGCACGTCGCCGCGTGCGCCTTAAATAAACGGGGCGTTCCCGGCCGCGGGAGAGCGACCGGGGAGCCCGAAGCGTGCAGACGTGTTGGTGTCCCATCTGTGCATGCTGGGGCTCGCGGGCACGCAGCGGGGGCGCCCAGAGACCCCCAACACCGCGTATCAGGGCTCCCTGGTTTGCATTTTTTAACTGCACTGTTCATCTTACTTATATTTCCAACCTCTCAGTCACAAGGTAACAATTTTTTCAAACCTATCAAGTTGATTTCTGTAATTTACACTCTCACTTTATTTTGTACCCTGTTACTCTCCTTCTCGCCCATATTTCCTCTTGCTCATCATGGCTGGCACCCTCTATCAATGGCTTCCTCAGCAGATGTGCTTGAACAGGTTTCATGAAACGTGCACTGCCCATTGACGCCTCTCGTTTTGTTCTGTTAATGTGGCGCTGACCCCTTCCAGGCAGCCTTTTCACACGCTCTGATGCACCATCATCTCCCTTTCTGCTCCTCTCCTGTCAACAAATAACAATGTCACGACTTTTTCTTATACCTTTCCCTGGAGCCACGGCACAGCCCCAGTCAGGGAAAAGCTTTTGAAGACTGTGGGGCTCCACCCCCACTAGCCCCGGAGCATTAAAGCCCTGAGTGGTGTACTATCCCCCTCCTCCCCCCCAGCTCCCAACCCAACCCTATCCAAACCTTATCTGCTCTGCTGAAAAAAAGAGAATGAGCGAGGGGAAGAAAACAGGATGAGAAAGCGGGAAATAGATTCTACGAACACATGGGGGAGTGGGGGAGGGGGTTCAGCAGGAGAAGAATGTTATGCGACAACATGGTGCGAGTCAGTCCGGCTCCGAGGACCAAGGTTCTGTGAAAGGAAGGGGGTGGATATGTCCTAAAATGTGGTGGTTGGGTTGTTACCAGAATGCAAAGGCAACACCAGAACTGTTTGGCCTTCTCCCAGGTGACAAGAGAAGAAAACGACATGCCATTTACGACCATCCTGCTACTGACCCTTGCCTGCTTCATAGAGACCAGTTAATTTGTATTACCTAACTACACATCTCTTAAAAGTATACATTGGACTTGCTACCCTAAACGAGGCTGCTTCTGCTGGTGAAGGCTATACCCGGCCATGCCGTTTTTTTTATTCTGTTTATCGATCGCAGAGTAGAACAGCAAAAAGGTACTCCACGTTGAACAGAGTATGACGCATGGATTTAATAAAACAAATTAGCATCTATCTGAGAACTGTACAGCAGAATGTCAATCACAGGACCCCATTAACAAATCACGGGGACCACTTGGGCCATAAGAATTACATGTTTTATCAAGTTTACAAGAGGAAAGTACCCAGAGCTCTGGTCATAGATTGCATCACGGTTTGCACGAAAAGGTCTCTGGGAACCAAATTGCAATGGCATGGAAAAAAGCGGGGAGCCGCAGTACTTCAAATGGCCCAAAGAACTGTAGCACTGGTCTAATGCAGAGACGAGAGTATGTGGAGAGGGGGTGGCTAGGGCTGGAGAAGAGGCGGACCCAGTATACGAAGCCTGGATGGCACTGACCTGGGAAATGTTCCACCCATTGGACGATAAACCCCCAAGAACGAATTGTCTTCATATTTAAGATGTTATGGATCATTGCAGGTTGGTTACTAGAATGACAATTCTCAAGAAGACACTCCCTGCACCCACTGGACAATAGCCATGCCCTGCACAACGAGCCCTCCTCACACAGACAATGTTGTTCCCGTAGTATGGAACAGATGCTGAAGACTTTTGTTTTGTTTTGTTTGTTTGAAGTTAATTGTTGATTTGGTATAACACAAACACTTATGAAACAGTGATAGCGAAATGAGAAGCAAATTGCTGATGTATGTTTCAAATGCCAATAAAAACATTGTAATATGAATAAGGTCTCTGGGAATCAAGCCGTACATAGCGTGGGCGATGCTGCCTTGGAATCCGGGTGAAATAGTGTCCTCGAGCCACACTGCCGCAGAACTAAGGTGTGGAACCAGCTTCTAAGCCTACTGGTGATGCCAGTATCCTAGAGTGCATGTCGTGCTCCGAAGAGTAAATAGCCTACTGCTGTAATTCAGGACACATCTTCTGCCATGGATCCTCTAAATCCAACTAAGAATTGGCAGTTTGGATCTCTTCCGCAGCCTGAGCATGGATCTTTTGTAAGGGCGCGGACCGTCTCTGAAAGCATCGATGATAGCATTAATGTCCCCAGAAAATGGGAATGGGGTCCCTCCAAACGTTTGGCACACAGAGGTCAAAAGAGGGTCTTCAACATTAGGGACGAACACATTCACCAAGGTGAGTGATACTCCCCTCAACTGTGCAGACTGAAAAGCAAATCCTCCATCCAGATCAACCTCGGTGTCTTATGCATCAGGATAATGACGCGTCTTGACGTGGAGGATCATGAAGTGTAGTGTGGCAGGAGACCCCAAGCATGGCATAGGATTCCATCAATGCTCCTTTCAAATAAGATTCCTGAAGCATGGCTATATTTAGACCCTGGCTTTTCTACATATGTCTGATTCCTTCTGGCTTCTTAAACCACATTAATGAAGCCAGAGACATTCCAGCTGGAATGTGTACGGCGGTTGGCCTCGCAACTTCCCCTTGGTTTGTTTCAATGACTTCTACTAATCCAAAATGCTGTCCTATGTATACCACACTTAAGAAGCAAACATGAAATTGTGAACAATTATTTTAAGAAATGTAAGTTACATTAATGGAATTAGCCTATTTGACCGAAAATGTTTGATCTACTGACCCATTTGATTGGGTTTGGCATGGGTGATTTGGGCTGCAGGACACTTTGCCCGCATACTTTGCAAAATACTGAACCGGGAGAGAAGGGGTTGCCGGGTGTGCCCCGCCCTTCATGTTCGGTATTTTGTGGTTTGGTGGGTGCAGGGGTGTCCCCTGCTTCCTTAAAACTGGAGTCGGGGGAGTGCGCATGTGCGAGCCGCGCATGAAGAAGTAAAAGAGCTTGCTCCCCTGCTCTCGCTTTGACCGGGAAACGAAGCAATATAGTGGTAGAATACCATAACAACTGGCAGCTCTAATCCCAAGTGAAATCGGTGCCCGGAAAACTTATAAACGGGCTGACAACCCATCAGAGGAGTGGGCGGCGCCATCTTGGCACCGCACCGAGAGCCGCAGGCATTCTGATCGCCTATATGCTCCAGGCGCCTCCAGGATCCAAATGACGAGGTCCAGGACCCAGGAGCCACGGACCGGAAGAAAGCAACCTGTGAGGGAGGTGCTCAGAGGAGGCAGTGACACCTGCACACGGCACCTGCAGAGGCCCATACATTGTCTATAATCTCTCCTCCCGCCCGCACAGGAGTAGGGAGTGGATGTGTCCCAGAGCCCACACAGCACCTGCTACACCAGCCTGCAGTCAGGGGGGGAACCCCTGCTGGCCCAAGACACAGCGCAATACCGGACCAGAAGTGAGGCACCCCGCACAACAAGATCCCTCCCCTGGCCCCAACAACACTGAGGACCCCAGAGCCAGACAGTGCTCCCCAGCCACTTGGCCGCACAGCGGATTCTTAAGCCTCCAGAGTCCCGGGCCCTAAGCTCTACTCGCTGGGGATCGACCCCAAGACATCCAGGAAGGGGGCAGGAAACCTGGCGAATGGACAAAAGGACGACTGAGCCCCATGCAACACACCCAGGCTTCAGGCATACCCGCCGGAATGACAACGTATCCCCCCAAACAGGTGCAACTGATTACAAAGCCCCAGGGCCATGCACAAGAGGAAAGACCACCTACATCACCTCAACAACAGCCTACAGCGCTGAGGGGAGAGGGAGCAACCCTGGCTATCAACAGAAAGACCCAAACGAGGTGCTGATCGTGAAAAGTGCCAGCCAAGACCCTCCTCAGCTACCACAAGAAATAACGGGTCATCATAGCAGTCGGACCCCAGGCACAAAGGACACTACCGAGAGCCAGAGAAAGGGGCCCACCTCTGGTACCAGTCCACCCAAGAGGCCTCCCCTCAGCCCCTCCAGCTGGGTGGAACGCCCGCAGATACCCAGACAGCTTTACAAACTGTACAGTGTAAACTTGTGCTCCATACCGGGCTGCCAAGGGATCTGCGAGGCCCACGACACAAACCCAAGGAGCAGGCGGAACGCATCGCCTCCCCTGGTCCAGAACCAGTAGAGCCATGGGCAAGGACAAAACCAAGAGTCAGACCCTCCAAAGCAAAATGGACCTATTCAGGGTCAGACCCCTGCAAGGACACTCAATCCGGACCTTGTAGAGCGGCAAAACGGTAGATGGGTACAAGGGGACCAAGAGGATCACATAGCGGCGGCCTCTGAAAGATGACGAAGACACTTAAGTGTGGATAGAGTGAACATCTTGTAACACTTAGCAATGTTTTGGTTTGGAGTTCCATGCCCTGTTGGCGCACAGTTCGGGCTACAAGTGCTTCTGTTTGGGGGGGGAAGTACAGGGAGGGATGGGGGTACTATGGGACTGGTAGGAAACCACAAGACGAGATAGCCCACCTTGGAACATGCCCCTGCTTTGGAGCCTTTGCAGCACTAACTAGAACGCACAACCCATCTTTGGTCCTGGTAGCTCGTGCTGGAGCACCCGCCTGTACATGCGTCTAAATGTCTATGAGGGGCTCCAATGACTGGGGAAGAGGGGTTAATATGTTGACTGTTGTTTTTTTCTTATTTGATCTGCACGGTCATACCGTCATGGTTCCTACTGGAGGGTTGCATACATGGTTGGACAAAGGAGGTGGAAGCGGGGCATGGAGAGGTACCCACGCCCACCCACACAGGATATACACTCCCTGGGATAACAATGGCATATGAGGGATGCTTAACTCTGCTCACATAGAACGACAACGGGCTGGGCTTCAGTATCAAATGCAGACTAGTACTTCAATATTTGAATAGGCACTCTCCGGATATCGCACTCCTAACCGAAACACACCTTCAGGGCACCAAATGCAAATTCTTCAAAAGATCCAACTACGCCACGGCCTATCCTGTGGGATTTACCAGTGGGTCACAGGGAACTATGATCCTCATACATAAAACGGTCCCATTCCAGCTGGGAAGGGTACACGCAGACAAAAGGGGACGCTTTGTAGTGGTGACCGGTAGCAGACATGGGAACGCCTAGGGAATTGCTGCGGTCTATGCCCCCCCGCTCACGCATTAACTCCTCGTGGATCTTAAAGCAGCATTGCTGGATAAGCAGGTAGAATACTGGGTGCTAGGGGGTGAATTTAACAAGGCGATGGAAGGGACAAGGGAGAGACCGCATGTGGGAAACAGAAACCCTGATCACCCAACAAAATTCCACTCCTTTGCTTCGCCACTCGGGTGGGTGGATGCGTGGTGCTCAATTCATCCCTCAGACTCTGGGTTCTCCTTCCTCTCTGGTGCACACAAATCTCTATCCCGCATTGATTATTTCTTTGTCCCGCAAGACATGGCACAAACACTGCTGACGGCACTTACCTAGATAGGGCATCTCAGACCACTCACCCCTGACCATGACATTGAAACATGGCAAGAAAGCCCCTCACCCCGCCTGACGCCTTAGTGCATACTACCTGGGGATGCTCCAAGTTATGGAAGCTCTTACTCAGAAGACAGAGGAATACTTCTCCATCAACGTAGGGTCGGTAGACAGCCCCATTACACTGTGGCAAGGGTATAAAGTGGTGCTTCGGGGAGAGGCCCTTTCCTTGGTGTCGGCCCATCGAAAACTACATAAAGAAATTGCCATGGCCGAGGAACATGCAGCGCAGGCAGAAGAGGAGTTTCTCGCAGATAAAACAGAGACGTCCATGTATGTGTTGCTCACAGCCCAGTAAGCGCTGAGAAACCTGGCCTTACACAATGCCAGGACAGCACACTGGGCCACGCGTAGCCAGATCTATGAGGCCAGAGACAAGGCTGGGAAGACACTAGCATGGCTAGAACGACGGGCCCAATCAAGGGGTATGTACGTGCTATACGGGGGCCCAAAGGGGAATTACTCTCAGATGACGCCGAGATTGCGGACGCATTTACAGCTTTCTACGAACGCCTATACGCCCGGCAGCTGACACTACCCGGATCGCTGGGCTCACAATTCCTGGAGACCATTGCAATACCCAGACTCACAGAACAACAAATAGGTGCTTTAGAAGCAGAAATCACGGAGGGAGAGATTGCCGCGGCCCTGTCCCAACTTCAATCTGGGAAGGCCCCAGGCCCCAACAGGTTTCCGGTGAAAACATGGAAGAGCCTATGGGGATGCAGTCACAACCCACATGCACTGCATGCTTAGATGGGTTCCTAGTGATTCCATCGACAGCCAAACCATCGACAACCATACCATTGACAAAAAAGCATTAAAAAAAAACCATTGAATGCATTTTTTAAATGAATGCATTCGATTGTTTCTTTTAATGCATTTTTTTCAATGGTATGGTCTCTCGATGCTTTGGATTTGATGCAATGACCGGATACCGCTTAGATGCGCCTGGGAAGAAGGGAAGCTCCCTCGGGATCTGAGACAAGCAGCCATAGTAGTGATCCCTAAACCCGGTAAACCACCAGAACTCTGTGCCTTCTACAGGCCAATACCTCTCATTAATGGAGAGGCCAAGGTCCTCGCCAGTGTCTTGGCTGACAGACTACTAGGGGCCATTGACTCCTTAATTCATCCAGACCAATGCAGATTTATGCTGTCTAGATCCACGCGGATGAACTTGAGAAGGGTCCAGTTCGCTATTGATTAGGCAGCTGCAATAAAAGGCTCACTTGCACTGCTTGCGATGGACTTTGAAAAAGCCTTTGACTCCGTGAGTTGGTCGGCTCTCTGGGACATTATAGAACGAATGGGATTCGGGCCTAAGTGTATGTCATGGGTCAAGATACTATACGACTCCCCGGAGGCAATGGTGAGAGTGAACGGGCCGCTCGCAATTAGGCTTAGGACCGCGCTGGAATGGTCTGGTTACAAATGGCCATGGGGAAGGGAAGACAGAGTCTCACTCTATGCAGACGATCTCCTTGTATACATGGGTAACCCCCGGACCACGTGCCCAGCAGTAACACATATTCTTACTGAATACCAGGCCTTCTGCGGCCTGAAGTTTAACAAACAAAAGATAGTGCTCTTCCTGCTGCAGGGGGGGGGGCAGAGGCTATCCTGAAGCGCTGCCCCTACCCCGTTTCCAAACAGAGCTTAACATATCTGGGTATTGTAGTTAGCCGCAACACCGAGGACTTTGTTCGACTCAACCTACAGCCAGTGGTAGACAGATTTGAGGCTGACGCCAGCCACTGGTAGTCACTCCTGCTGACTCTCATGGGCAGGGCAGCCCTCATTAAAATATTAGCCCTTCTGAGATTCCTATACGCCCTCCAGAATGCCCCTCTCCACATCACTCGGCTGACCTTTGTCTCTATAGAGACCACCCTTAGGAGACTGCTCTCGGCTCGGAAACAACCCTGCATAGCTTTAATAACCCTACAGTGCTCTGTCTGGGAGGGTGGGATAAGCCTACCATGCCTCCAGGGCCTACTACTGGGGGGGCCTAACTAGGAGTAGTGAATGACTGGCTCCATGGGGACCCGGACCTCCCACACATCAAAGGAGAGATCACACACATGGGGACAATCACACCTCTCCGTGTACTGTATGGGAGAGAAAACGACGCATCACATGGGTTGGGAAGGGAGGCCGATAGCGGACCAACCCCTATGGAACAACACATACATCCCAGAGGTCCTGAAAATGGGGCACTTCACGCGCTGGGAGTCACAGGGAATACGGTTGATGGCGGACATACTCCGGGAGGGCCACCTAGTCACATTCAATGATCTACGGAACAAATTCTCACTTCCGGCTTGGGGCAGATACAGACACATGCAACTCGCACATGCCATCCGGACACAATTCCCCAACCCAGCAGACATCCCAAAGTGCTTCCCCTTGAAGCAAACATGCTTCAAACTATGATCCCTGCCAAGGTCACGTCCACTCTCTATCAGATGATATCCGCCTTCGGGGTCCAGGAGCTTCACGCTCCGGTAGAAATGGGAGAGACTGTTGGGCCCACTGAAGCCTGAGGAGTGGGTCGAAGCGCTGATGTTCCCCCGAGAAATCGGCATAGACACCAGAGTTCGCCTGATCCAATACAAGATACTACACCAGGCCTACCACTCCAGGTCCACGATGCTGAAATGGTGGACAATAGAAAATGGAAACTGCCTACGCTGTAGAGGGAACATTCTTTCACATGATCTGGGACTGCGATGTCATCCAGGGCTTCTGTGTCCAGTGTATTAACAGGATCAGCGGGGTGCTGGGGTCCCCCCTTCCACACAACCCTAAACTGGTCATACTTGGCATCAGGGGAGAACGAAATCGACCGGCGCGCGCCCTTGAGAAACGCATATATACCACCAGGGTGATGCCCCGGAAAGCAATTTAAGGTTTGGGGGAAATGCATGGATGAGTCATAACTACTATCACGCACCGGACCATGGGCATAGACCATAAGGCACACCGCGGCGCATACTTGTACTCTTCATGTAGCTAATGGCGATGCACTCATGATCCAACTGAAGCACCTCAGGCACCTCAGGGTGTGCTGAATATTACTAACACACTCAGCGCTACGTTGTTGGACTCATTTAGCCCTTTGGAGAGACCTGCACAAGTGGGAAATCCAAATCAACTTGTGATTACTCCCAAAGTCAACGTACACCCCGCATACCAATACCAATCATATCAACAACAGAATTGCGCTGCCTACTTATTAATACCCGTTCCCTAGTTAAGCACGCCCTAGAGGTGGCTAACTATATTGAACAGAACAATTTAGATTTATGTGCCGTTACGGAGTCGTGGGCATCAGAAGCATCCGGGCCGAGTCTTAATCTTGCAGTGCCAGCTGCATACGTTATGGTACGCAAGGACAGACTGGAGGGTAGAGGGGGCGGTGTCACTTTTATTCTTAAAAAGGAGTAATCCATCTGGGAAACCCCTGGTTTTATCAAGGAAGAAATAGATTCCTTATTTATTAAAATTGGAATGAATGCTGAGTCCACAATTAACATTCTGCTGATTTACTGTCCCCCATCCATGAAGGATTTCTGGACAGAAGCGTTGTTTAACCTTATGCTCCCCCGGTTAAAACCCCTTACCCGCTTCATAATTCTGGGAGACATAAATCATTGGTTAGGTGACATAGAAGATACTCATGCCACCGATCTGGAACACTCTCTTTCTGATTTAGGCTTCTCTCAGCAAGTGACGGTACCCACCCATGTACAGGGAAGCATGGTAGACTGGGTAGCAACTCTTAACACCTTTTGTATGTACATTTCTACCGTGTTGTACCCATGGTCAGATCATGTGTTAATACATATCTCTATAGTAGTACCTTTCCCTGTGAAACAAATAAATTATTCCAAAGGCCACGTGTTGGCTCGTAACACCTAAAACACCTTACTCTTAACAACATAGCACCATTACTGGATAATAACATTGAATGTTCCCCAGAAACCCCCCTCAATCACATGTCCTCTTGCCTGGCTAGTAGTATGGCTAGTATATCTAACATTCTAGCCCCACTAAAACCGAAGAAACAAAAACATGTAGAGTTCAAAAGCCAAGCATGGTTTACGGAGGAGCTAAGAAAGCTTAAGACTGCAACAACAAAAGCATATTACTCCTGGAAATCCGGTCCCTCCCCAGCTTCTCTTCAATCATACAAGACTCAAGTAAAGGACTATAAACTAGCAGTCTTGGTTGCAAAACAGAACTTTCATAATTTACGGATTTCCAATGCCACCTCAGATGTCAGGGAAATGTTTAAAATCTTAAAAGAACAAGAAGCAGTTCCCCCACCAGAGGATCAACTTGAGATTAGAGACTCAAGAGAACAAACTTCTAGGAATAAGAACATGGATGCTAGAAAGAAACAGTTACCCTCTAAGGCACCAAGTCTACCGCAGGCGCCCATAAGCATTCAGTCGACAATAGCCAAATTTAATTTTCACACAATCACAGTGGAATCACTGCAAAATATCATTGAAAAATTAAAACCTTCCAGTTGTAAAGGGGACTTCTATTCTTCACTTATAATAAAAACCTGTCCCCCGTTGCTCATTAAAGATATTTGCACGTTTGTTAACACCTCGCTAAGTGAAGGTAAGGTCCCAGATGACCTGAAGCAAACAATGGTTACAGCCATCATTAAAAATGCTGGTCTGGATAGGGATAACTCTCTGAACTATCGTCCCATCTCCAGTACACCTTTCTTATTAAAAATGTTGGACAAGGTGGCGTATATCCAGATATCGGAACACCTTAACAAATACCCCATTTAGTAGTAATTGTCAACACCTACTGGAATCCAGCTGCCATCAATGTGGAAACATTCATTTCACTATGTGAACAGGTGATTGACGAGGCCATGACAACGCTAATAGCAACCTTTCTATTGATCTGCGGTGATCTGAACGCAGTTTTCAAAACACGCAAAGGAAATCGAGCAAAATTCAAGAACTCCCCGGCAGAACAGCGAGGTAAAGCATGGCTTGATCTGATCCACTCGCGAGAGTTACACAATCTTGATTACGTCTTCACGCAAGTAAATAGAGCACCTACATGTGAACGTGCGGATTCGGCCACTACAATCGACTGTATCTTTGTTTCTCAGCCGCTGCTGACTTAACAACCTCTTTTGAAGTTCGGCGAACAATCCCCAGTGACCATAACTTACTGGAAACATGCTGGCAAATCCCGGGTAAAAAGGACAATATGGTAAACACACAAGTTGAGACCAACGTGCAAGGTTCCCGAATTAAATTGAGTGCAAATGCAATCAAGGACCTGAGGGTAAAATACAAGGCGAATGGTCAACAGGAACAAGTTAAATCAGTTGACTACCAACCCTTATTAGCAGCATACAAACAGCAATCGATAAGCCAGAAATGCTTACGCATCTCAAAAAATCATGTCTACAACAAAGAGCTGGTAGAAAAGAGACGCGAGTTCAGAAGAGCCTTGAGGTTGGAAAAAAAGTTGGCAACGCCAGAAGCCTGTACAAAAATCAAAGAAATGACAAGAGTGTACAAGGCATGGGTAAGGTTTCACTAGGACAAACTATACCAGCAGGACGCAGAGGACATCGCCAAAGCATTAAGCACACACAATGCAAGAGACTTCTGGACTGCTTAGAGCCATTGATGCACCACTGGAAGATACAATGCCCAACAACACCAGTCAGTGGACCTGTGAAACACACTTCGACGCAGTATTTAAATCCGTCAGGCCAGGGGGCACAGTAGATATTCAGTATAGTAATATGAACTGGATCAACCATGAAAACAGAGAGGACATCATGGAGGAAATTAAGAAGCTTAAAATCTCTAGGGCTCCGGGACCTGACGGTATACCAACTTTGAACTGAAAGCTCACCCCGACGAATGGGCTGACCTGCTTAGATTAATTTTTCATCGATGTGCAGACACGAGGTCCTTGCCTACATCGTGGACCACTGAGACTGTGATCTCGATTTATAAAAAGGGGGACAGAAATTATCCTCACAACTTCCAACTCAAACTTGGGCAGCCTCTGCAAACTGCAATGACGATCGGCAAGCGGGTTTAAAAAAAAATGCAGGGACAGCAGGCAACATCCTCGTGCTCAGTATTTTGAAAAGTAAGGCCTTGCTGTCACGACCCGTGACCCAGAACCCCACTAGCATGGTCACATGCCAGGTAGGGTCAGGACTCAGGGTTCATTTGGGGCCCCAAGGTCCTTGCATTATCATCATAGACTCTCCTGGAGTCAGTCCTGGCGCTAGGCTCATGTTCAGATTGGGACTTTACCTTGAAGGGACTTGAAGGGACTACTTTTCCTCTGAAGGACTGCAGCCAACGTGGAGGCACCCATACAGTCTAGTTCCTAGGAACCAGACTGTGCGGTGGAGTGTTATAGGGTGTGGTAGCCTGGACTTTTTTACCTGGACTACTTTACAGAGGGCTATATAAATCGCACCAAGCTACAGAATACAGGTTAGCAAGAAAAGACATTACCGCGCCGCACCTCGCGCTTAACCTTCCATCCATCATACGCTCCTGAGTCCATCATCCTGGCAGGAGCCTGATCCAAGAAGCGCACCCACAGAACCTCCGTGCACCTAAGGGGAAACAAACAAGAAAAGACATTATTAGCAAGAAAGGACATTTAAAGACTGCTATAACCAGACTTACCTCCTTAAAGACACTGGAATGGGTAAGCACCAGTGAAGTTAATTCGGTCGCTTCAACCCGCAGAAGACTACGCGCCCCTGCACAGAAGGCAGGACAGCGAGTACGCCAGACATCATAACAAGGTGAGGAGTGGGCCATCAGGTCGAGTCCGGGTTTCTCGTGGGAGGAAACAGAGTCTGTTCCTAAGTCCAGTCCTCCTGTGTTTTCAGGCCCGACTGCCACTGAAGTCATCGTCCAGAATTGGGAACGTCCAGGGTGAATCTGGCAAACAGGGCATAAGGGCGTCCTTGTGGATACCAGGTGAGCGTAACACTTGCAATACAGACAGCGTCTCTTCGTTGTCTTTATAGACTTTACTCAGGTGTTTGATCGCATTGAAAGACATCACCTGTGGCAGAAACTACTAGCCTGGAAGTATCCCAAAGAAATCTTGGCATCAATTCATGCCCTACACTCTAAAACCTCCATGAGAGTTTGTCTCAGCCAACAAGGCAATCTATCGACAGAAATTCCTACTACACGTGGAGTCAAACAGGGATGTCCACTGGCATTAGCTCTATTCTTGGCCCATATAGGAGACTTCCAAAAGAGTGAGACGTTGATACGAGCATTCCCTACAAAAATCGGAAACACAACGATCTCGCGACTTCTTTACGCCGATGATCTTACATTATTCGATCAAACACCCATTGGCCTCCAGCGGCAATTGAATGGCTTGCTTTTGTACACAAACGAAAACTTTCTTGAGATCAACAAAGAAAAAACGAAAGTCATGACACTGTAAAAATCTAGCACGAAAGTAAATGACAAAAAATGGTTTCTGGGAGAATCTCAAGTAGAGACAGTCAGTTGCAACATTTAAATACTTGGGAGTCCTGCTGGACAGCTCCAAACATGAAAATGCTATGCAAACTGCTCTGTATGAAAAGATCTAAAAACTAGCGGCCAAGGCAAAAGCAATTGATAGAAAATTTGGGAGGTTCTCCTTAATCCCGACAATACATTTTTACAAAATGAAGGTTGTGCCTGCCGTGACGTATGGAACCAAAGCCATGCCGACTATTCCAAGGGAACTGTGGCCCAAATTAGAAACCGCCTTTTGGAGATCGGTCCTAAAGTTGCCGAACTCTACATCTGGAGTCGCGATCAGGCGCGAACTGAGTTTACAATCACTTGAGTGCACTGTGAGCTGTAACTCCATAATGCTGTATAGAGAGTGCAGAATGGCCGACAGTAACTCAACCTACAAAATGATAAACAGAGAAATGCACGCGGGCAGATGTGAACTATTAACAAACTGGCAAAAGGAAAATTAATTCCTATTAGACACCATTGCTTCAGAAGAAGAAGAGATCATTCAAAATCCGTGCAGAGTTCTGCGCAAAATCAAAGATCTAGACTGGGCAAAGATGACAGAAACAGCGGCCAAAAATAAATTGACGTCACATCTACCTTACAACACAAAAAAGTTAAACGAATTGCAAAATTATATCAAGAAATTTCCCAACAGGCTGGCTCGAAACCTGATACTTTGAGCGAGACTAAACTTGCTAGAAACCAATGAAATCCTATACATTAGAGGTCGCTCGCAAACATCAATCTGCCGCTTTTGCCAAGACACATCACCTCAGCCTCAAGAAACTATTCGACATCTACTGATGGTATGCTCAGGGACACGAGTGATAAGACTATGATATCTATCAAGTATAGTCGGAGCTGACATACCGCCACAGGAAGAGACTTGTTGGAACAGGCTTATAGACGGTGATAGAACTAGTTGGCAAATCGCCACAGCGAAGATTCTGGTACACATTGTGAACAATCTGCTTCAATAGAAACCACTGACTTGTTCAAAGTGACACTGCAACAAACAAGTAACAACATGATGCAAACATTGATCCAGTCAAGGTGTAGTTGATCCCTGACTGTAATATTGTAAAAAATCTCATGTTGATTAAACCATAAAAAGAAAAAATAATAATTTTGAATATGCACCAATCCGGTTTCAGACGGTGCTTTGGAACCGAGACTTCACTTCTCGACTTAAAGTCAAAACTCTTAGATCGGCTGGATAAAAGTTTCCTTTCCCTATTAGTATCACTTGACCAATCGGCAGCGTTCGACTTAGTCGACCACTCTATACAGAAATCCAGATTGTCTGAGATAGCCAATTTTTCACCTTTGGCAGTCTCATGGACTATGTCTTTCTTGGAAAACATACATAGTAGAGTCTGCTCAGACACCCCCATTCCAGTTCTCTTCGGGGTCCCAAAGGGGACGAGCACTTCCCCTTGCATATATAATCTATTTATGGCACCATTCTTCTCTAACTTAGAGGCAGAGGGGATTACCTTTTCATATTACGCGAACGCCGCGCAATGTGTCGTCCACTAGATGAAGCGGGGCTAAACAGAGTATTTGATATAATTGAAACCTGGATGCTCAATTACAACCTGGCCCTAAATAAAAGTAAAACTGAACCTATGATTATAGGAAGTTCCGTTGCCCTCAGCAACCTGGACAGCAAGTTTTTAGCTTTCAGGTTTGGGTCTGACCATATTATTCCTCTCCCAAAACTTAAGATTCTAGCAGTAACATTAGATCAGTCGCTGTCCATGAGCCAGCATGTCACTAGTGTAATCTCGGCCGTAGCATATTACATCAAATTTCTTCATCACCTCAGACCACTCATCACGCAGACAAGTGCAGAAACCATAGCCAGAGCCATCTTTGGAGCAAAGATAGACTACTGTGGTAGTCTAATAGTAGGAATTAAAAAAAGAGACGCCTATAGATTACAGATAATGCAGAACAGGGCTGTCAGAGTGGTTTTAGGGCTGACCCAGAGAGACCATGTAACAGATGCAAGACGCTCACTTCATTGGCTTCCTGTTGAAGTTCGTTTCAAGGATAGGATTCGAATAATCACCTTCAAATGCAGACAGGGCATTATGCCATCCTATCTGCAGATGTATTTAATGACAAAATCTACAAGAAAGAGCTGAGAACATCCAGTCAGAATCATTTGATAACCCCCCAGAGTAGAACCTCAACGGCTGAGAAAGGAGCCTTCCAATTTGTTGTCCCAAAACTTTGAAATCAGCTCACTCCCACTTTAAGAATCCAAAGCTGACTGCAGATATTTAAGAAAGACCTGAAAACGTTCCTCTTCGCCTAAACCTAATATCCATCAGCCAGCGCTTCAATGGGGAGTGCATCTTAGTTGATGTCACCTTTGTCTGTAACTTGAGTGCTTAAATGTCTGTGCCTTATTGCCTCAGGGCACACAGTGCACAATATAAATATTGTAAAGTAAAAGTAAAGTAAAGTACCTGGACTCCCCCCGCTGACCCACAATGAGGACCCCTGACGTGGTTGGCCTATGCCGGCCCCCCTCCGACCGCCTCCAAAACCTAATATGATGCCATATGATGCTTATGTAATTGCGACCCTGCTTTGTTGATTGATTAATATTGGATATGATGACCATGACTTGTTTTCTTAAAACACCAATAAAAAGAAGTTTAAAAAAACATATTGGAGGCGGGGGGAACAAAACGAATGTGGGTTTAAATGGGGCCCAAACAGATAAATTGTGGTCAGTTTGCCACGAATAAAAAAATAAATGAATTCTTTTTTTTAAAAATCGACCAAACAACCCCAAACCTTAACTGAACAATAACACTCCTACCCCACTAACACTGCCAATTCTTAACTTTCCGCGGAAAAGATGAGCTTGACATGACTAGGTATTGTTTTGCCCCTCTCACAAACCTGGTTTTCTTCTCATCTCTCCTCTATGCGCCGCCTCCTCAGGCGCCTTGAACGTCAGTGGCTCAAACACCCATCCCCCTCTAACCAATATTGTTACTTCTCCTATCATACCCTCTATGACTCATGCCTCAACTCAAAACGCACCTACTACTCTGACCTTCTCCAGTCACGCCCTCTCACCCTCGCTGCATCTTTCAAAGTTTAGCCCGACTTCTCTCTCCATCTACTCCTGATCTCCCACCACCTCTTCTCTCACTGCTTCTGATATTGCCTCCTCCTTTTCTAGTAAAGTCCTCAATCTCTGTCAAACTATCATCTCCTCCCACTCCTACTCTCCTCCTCCTCCTCCTCCTTCACCCCCTACCTTCGCTATGTCCTCTTTCTCTCCGGTCACGCATTCTGGTGTCACTCTACTCTTATCCAACACTCACCCGACTGCTTCTCCCTCTGACCCTATGGGGGTCAGATTTATCCCTAAAATCTACCCCCTCCTCATACCCTACCTCACCTCCTTCTTCAACATCTGCCTCTCAACTTCACCTTTTCCTTCTCCCTTTAAACACGCTACTATCATCCCTATTCTCAAAAAACCTTCTGCTAACCCCCATCTTGCTTCCAATTATCGCCCCATCTCTCTACTACCCTTCCTTTCTAAACTTCTTGAGTGCATTGTCTATTCTCAACTTGTTTCCTTCATCTCTAACCACTCACTCCTTCCCTCCACCAATCCGGCTTCCACCCACTGCACTCCACAGAAACTGCCCTCACCTCTGTTCTTAACTCTCTCTTCTGAGCACGCTACTCAAAGCACCCCTCCATACTTATTGTCCTTGACCTTTCAGCTGCTTTTGATACTGTTGACCATCCTCTTCTCCTCAACTCCCTCTCATCATTTGGCTTCAAGGATAACGTTCTTAACTGGCTCTCCTCTTATCTTTCTAACCGCACCTTTTCTGTCTCCTGGGGCGGCTTCTCCTCCCCTACTTTTCCCCTCAACTACAGCGTTCCCCAAGGTTCTGTCCTCGCCACCTTTCTTTTCTCGCTCTACACCTCATTCATAGCTCCTATTATCTCCTCTTTTGGCATCTCGCACCATTTCTATGTGGATGACACCCAGCTCTTCCTCCCCTTCTACTCCTTCTCTCCTGACATTCATTATAAACTCTCTTCTTGCCTTTTGGCTATTAAATCCTGGATGTCCTCACACTTCCTTTCTCTGAATGCTGATACAACTGAACTCCTTTTCTTCCCTGCTAACACTGTCCCTCCTCCCTCCACTCCCCCGCTTTATTCTCTTTCCCCCCTCCCAGCTCTCCTTCTCTTCCCATGCCCGCAACCTTGGTCTCCATATCGACCCTCTCCTCTCTCTATCTCACCACATTTCTCTCACTGCTAAATCCTGTGGCTTTCACTTCTACAACATTCGTAAAATTCGACCCCTCCTTACCTTTCACGCCACCAAACTTTTAATTACCTCCCTCATCTTCTCCAGACTCTTCTACTGTTCCTCCCTTCTCTTCGGACTCCCCTCCTCTCATCGCTCCCCTCTTAAATCAATCTACCACTCTGCCATCCGCTCCCTATGCCTTCTCTCACCTCTTGATTCCATCTCCTCCTCCCTCACCTCTCTAGGCTGGCTCTCTTTTCACTCCCAGCTTAAGTTCAAGTTCCTCTGTCTTGTTTTCAAATCCCTCTATGGTCTTGCCCCCCCATACCTCTCCTCCCTTGTTTCTTTCTACACCCCTTCTTGTTCTCTCCACTCTGCTAATCTTTTCCTACTCTCTCCTCCTCCACCACCCTGCACTCCCTCCCGGTTCCGCTCCTTCCAACTCCTTGCTCTGTTCCAGTGGAACTGCCTCCCCCTTCACATCCGTTCTTCTCCCTAATTCCCTTCCTTTTGCTCTTCCCTAAAATCTTATCTCTTCCACTCACCTCCCTAGCACGCCACGTTCCTCCTCCCTTCCCCTCCACCCTCACCTCTTACTCCTGCTCTTCCTTACCCTCTCCATCTCACTTACCTCCTTCCACCCTTCCCCCTGCTCGCATCTACTCTCACATTTTCCTCTCTTCTTCCCTCACATTCCTGTATTCCCTCTTTCCCCAGTTCTTACCTCCTCTAACTTCTACTACTCCCTTGCACACCTTTCCCCTCCCTACACCCTCCTCACCTCTGCATTATTGTAAGTTGTTCTTTATACTGTTTTCAGGTTGTGGTTCCATTGTCATCATATGCTTGCTGTATAGTTTACTTGTTCTCATGTAAAGCACTTTGGAGTAAAGGGTTATATAAATTAAATAAAATACAAATACAAATAATTGTGTCAGACTACTGGGGGTTCCAGTGACAGCAATTATAGCAAACAATGCCTCAAAGGCACGGGCTTATCTCAGTCAAATTATATATTGTTACAGATTGCATCTCAATTACTCATGACAATCCCAGAATATCCTATCTGGAAACTTGCATCTTAAAGCAAATGGACATGTAAATACTGATATTGGAAAGCTCCCTCCCACTCACCCTCATTCTTGCCTTCGTGCTCAATATATATCAATTCTTCAAACTGTGATCGATCACAAAGTAAAATTCAAGCACAACTACCAAGAATCATTTATACCACTCGGTCAGAAGGGTTACAGGAGTTGCACCCGAAGATCGGGAGTGACACTGGATTAACAAAAAAAGGGGACCCGTACTTCCACGGGTGGCTAGGGTTAAATATTAGCATGCGTACATATTAGTTCTGCTGTGGGACCTTATTCATAGTAACATTTTATATGAATTGAAGTTCATAGGTGCGAGTATGCCATCCCTAGAAATACTCCAGGTGTGGGGATCCAAAGGACTAATACTGTGAAAGAACGTGTTGGTTCACAAAGGTGAAAGAAAGACCATTATTTATTCTGGTCAAAAGGGCATAAAAGGAACAAAGAGATAAGGGATGTGGATTTGATAGCATGTGACAAAAACGTATAAATCGGCAAAAGTTAATGTAAATATACAGAATACAGTACATTTTTGGACATGGCTGTGAATGGAGTTAAGTGTTACATGAAAACATGTCAATAAACTACACATTGTTATACATACAAAACATTGAAAGAAAATACTTTTACGTGAATTTTTTTAGAAGAAATACGTGAATAAACGACTTAATGTGACAATCTCACAATTTCGAGATCACTCATATTCGAAATGTTGTTCGCCTAGGTTAGAGTTTGCTTAAGGTGAAGGCATCAGTTTCGTTGACTCCATTTTCCTTGGTTGGGTCTGCCAACGTGTTAGTTGTATCAAGAGAAAGATCTTTACCGGGGAAGTCTCGATGGATTCTAAAACAGCCTGATCTGGCACGTTTTGGCGAGGAACTTTATTTCAACTCGCCTTCATCAGTGCGTCTTTGAAGATCCTGTGGGGTACACAGTATAGGTCTTTTAGTGAACTGACTGGAGTAGGTAATATACCACTTAACAGAGGCCTGAGAAACTTTCATAGTCACTTACCCGTTATTGAAGGGGTGAGTGATGGTCTCTAGTTTACATGGCTCCCGCCGGAAAGGTGGCAGTGGAACTAGAGGTAGTCAAAGTCTCAAAGCGTTGAGGAGTAGGGCCTGGTGAGATTTCAGCAGTCGCCAACGGGATAGGTGGTGCCCTTGCTGTGGTGCTTTGGTGTCTATAGAAGAGGCAAACATGGAACACTATACTGGCAATAGCAGAGATGTGTGTGCACAGGTCAATGGAGAAGGGGGTGCAGTCATCCACTGTTAGTGGTGGAGCATGTTGCCTAATCAGGGTAGCCCTATGTGAGAGGAAAGCGTGTGGGGCGGTGGCTGTGACTGAAACAGGTGAAAAAGTAATAATAATGTGCATTTATAACGCGAGGTTACTCATATTGAAGAAAGCCCATTGGTGATTCAGGGTCTATTGGGTAGAGCATCATGTGCATGTGATGACGCCAATATCAGAGCGGTCCCTGTGAGAAATAGCCAATGGTGGTGCATTCAGAGAGAAAAGAACCAAAGGTCATGAAGACAAAATTCATAAAAAACGGCCTCGTTGTCGCAGGGTCCCTACCTGCTAGTATGTTATGACTGCGCATTTGCTTCCATCTGGGATTCATGCCGGAGAGACAGAAATGTGTCCATCTGATAAGGAATGAAAGAGGAAGCATGTCAGAGGTACATGCACAGAGATTACGGACTGAATGCGCTTGTGTTGTGTTTGTATATTTCTTTCCCTTGCATGATGTCAGTATGAGTTTTGCTGGTCAGAATGTTGGCTTGGAATATTTGGCTGTGAGATGGGTTATACGTTCTAGGAGAGTCCGTTGGGACCTGAAGAGTTGTAGATGAGGGGCCGGTGGATGTCTTCCTCCATATTAATGTACTTACCTGTTCCTCCTTATGTATTTGCCTTTGTGGTCTCACTCTGTGTTAGGTTTAAATGTCATATCATTTTGTTTATATGTGTTACAGACCTTTGGAGTGTTTATTATGCTGTGTTCCATTCATGCATACACATTCCGAGAATTCCTGCATCCTAGGATTCTCTCGGAATCTATATGTACTGCATGCTTTGAACTGGCAGACAGTTTGCCTTGAGTACCTTAAGCTGAAGGTGCGTCTGCTGCCCGTGCATAGTTTAACTTAAATAAAGCCTTTTGTTAAACTCCTTACGGCGTCAGTCCTGTCTCAACACTGGCGACGAGGACGAGCCCTGCTTACACTCAGCTGTTCCCCGCCCGCAGCTGAGAAGGAAAGAAAAGGAAGGATAAAGCCAGCAGCACTTCCCTACTGAAGACTGCAGCACCCCGCTGTGCCCTACGAGCACCGCTCCACCCTGCATGGGAGTTCAGAGCGGCGCACTCTTAGCATTTTGAGCCAGTGCACCAGTCAGCAGGCACAGCCCCACATTCCAGGTCATAGAGGGGTGCCCAGAAATAAGGGGTGGAGCCCACATCAGCATTGGAAAAGACTCCATACTCACGTTCATGATGGAGTGTGTGTGTATTCTCGTATGGGAACCACACAAGAGGTTTTATATATTTTGGGAAATGCTAAGGAAATATCAAGGCCTCTAGGGGAAGTTTCCACCTGAAACAATTTCAAAGACTGCAAGTGGTTGCCCAGGAACTGGCACAGCCTTCTCGTCCAGGACAGCGTTTTGACATTCCATTTAGTTATTGTGATGCAACAAATGGTCTTTTGCTGGGCACCCTGTTCAGAGCCCTCAGGCAGACCATACCCTGCGCTGATGTCCATTGTGATGTCATAATTGACTGTGTTCTTATTGGAATCATCACACTAGAGGTTCGCTGCGCTGATGCCCATTGTGATGTCATAATAGACTGTGCTCATCACATCAAGTTCTTGGATTTTGTCAGGCTTTCCAGCTCATCCTATTCTGCCATTGTTCAGTGTTACACTGCAAGACCAAGAGCTCACCTCTGACTTTGACATAATGGCGGCGGCAATTCCTCCGCCTGCACCATTCCTCCCCGAACCCGGGAGGCCCCCAGTCAGATGGGACGGATGGGTCAAGATTTCGAAAATTACAGTGTTGCTATTGGAGGCGATAGGTATAGCTCTGCCAGGAAGAAGGCACTTCTTTTACACAATTTGGGTCCGGAAGGGCGCATTGTCTTCGATGGCCTCATATGTGTGGTGGAGGACGGATCTGGAGATGCTGATGAGTATGTAATTGCTTTGAAAAAGATGGGAGATCACTTTGAACCCAGGAAGAATGTGACATTTGAAAGACACAAGTTCTTTCAATGGGCACAGGACAGTGCAGAAAATGTGGAATCTTATGTGGCTTCATTGAGGACATTGAGCTACATGTGTGACTTTAGGGACCTCACAGACTCCCTCATAAGGGACCAACTAGTGCGCTGCACCAACAGTCCCAGGGTACAAGAAAAGTTGCTTGCCAAGGATGTGTCGTTAGAGCAGGTGGTGGAGTTGACACGCTATATTGAGCAAACCTCTCAATACATGAGGGCAATGAAAATCGACAAGCAATCATCACACAGCGTTGCACAAGGGGTATGTGCAGTCATGCCAAAGAGAAAAGAGAATACCAGGAAGGAGTGGTGGAATCAGAGGTGCTCTAGATGCGGAAGTACTGTTGAGGTGAATCTTCCCTGTGTTATTTATTGTGCCATATTTATATTATAATAAGTTTCAGCAAGTTAGTAATGTTGTGATGTCATGCAATTCTATTTAGAGTGTTTAGATTCACTGTGCATTCTAAGGTTGGTCAGTTGGAGCCTGCCTCTTGAAGGGGTACCTGCTGTCCTTGAATGGTCTACATAATAAAGGACTTTAAAATATATCTCTGCCTGGACCCAGATTTAACAAGTACCAGGCATTCATCAAATTTTCCATCCTGTGACGCAAGAGTTGCAGAATGCTACAAGTGCAAGCGCAAGGGTCATTTTGCGAATATGTGTAAAGATGCTACGGTGAATTGTCTTGAACAAAGAGACACAGAATACCAATCTTCCACACAGCCCCTGCAAAGAATGCCAGATGAGCTGCCTGTCCAGGAGAGAAATGCTAGGCAGGTGTTCCAGTTTGATGCTGTATCAGGTGATGCCAAGGGACCAGTTGACCATTTCATGATTGATGGGTGCCACATCAAGATGAAGGTGGATTTGTGTTCGCCTTAGACCATAATTTCAGAAGATACCGTCAAGAATATTCCAGGCAAGACTCCTGATCTTTTTCTTCCCGCGGAAGTACAACCCTGCGGTTATGGAGATGCAGACATTGCTCTCACTGGCGAGTTTCATGGCACAGTATCTTACAAAGGGAGAGAATGTTCGGCAAAAATTCTGGTTGCAAAGAAAGGAGCATATCCCATGATAGTGTGTGTGGGCTTGGAGTGTGGAATGTAGAGTGTTGGCTGTAGAATGTTTTGGTGTGAAGCTGCTCTAATTCCACAGAGAGTCAGTTGAGATCTGAAGCCTAAGAGTTGTGGGTTGGGATTATAAATAACCACTCAGGAGCCTTGTTAGGTTTAGGTATCTTTAGTAAGTCCACAGAAACACAGTTAAGTACATTAGGTATAATACAGGACAAGTTCATAGGTTAGAAGCATCCACCGGTCCCCCTACTCTTAGGCTTCAGATCTCAACTGACTCTCTGTGGAATTAGAGCAGCTTCACACCAAAACATCTACAGCCAACACTCTACATTCCACACTCCAAGCCCACACACACTATCATGGGATGACCAGGATAAGTAAAACCCAACACATCTCCCCCCTTACATGACAACATACAATAATGGGGAGACTGAGAAATGATGGGCACTAAACAATTATAAACAGAAGGATGATGGACACTAAACAGTTTTGGAACTAAACATTAAATGATCAAATCTACAGACATCCTCCTAGAATATACCCATCCAACAAACTACTCCTAGTGAAAGCTAACCCCTACCAAGTCTTTACAGTGGCTACAAATAGCTAACCCACTTCCAAAACAATCACCAGAACCATAACAGGCCTTTTATGGAACTCGCTACAAGGGAACCAGCCCCACAATCTCATGCACAACCATTTCCATTAACATCACAACAATAACCCTGCATCATCATTCACCAACAACAAATTGTGCTAACACAATCTACAGGGTTAAACCCCACTATCTGCCTAAACCGTACTCATCTCCACTCCACTGTGGGTGTCCTCAAAACACCCTCTAAAGAAACCAAATGCTCGCAACTGAGCACAATATCATTCCTCCACTCCACCACTCCAGGCACCATGCCTAAGCTACTGAATGCTCACCATTGAGCATCCCATGCTCAACATAGAGCAACCAAAACATGCACTACTATTTCCACCACTCCAGTCACCATGCCTGAGCTAATAAATGCTCACAATTGAGCATCCCGTGCTCACCATAGAGCAACCAAAACTCACACTGCTCCACCACTCCAGGGGCATGCCCGAGCTAATAAATGCTCACCATTGAGCATCCCAAGCTCACCATAGAGCAACCAACAACCTCCACTCCACCACTCCAGGCACCATGCCTGAGCTAATAAATGCTCATCATTGAACATCCCATGCTCACCATAGAGCAACCAATAACCTCCACTCCACCACTCCAGGTACCATGCCTGAGCTACTAAAAGCAACCATATTTTCCACATTAGGGTACCTGACCTGAGCAACCACATGCTCTCCACTCACTTGCACCACCACACACATTTCCCCCAAACACACCAGTCAGGAAAATTGAGCATTTAAATATGATAAAAAAAAGGGTTAAGCACCATACTTGAGTCCAATAATAAAGCTTACAAAGTCCTTCATGGTTGTTTTCCTGTGGAAGAATAATTGGTTAATACAGTGCAAAACATAAACACAACTCACATTAGGTTTTGAATTTCAGTACATAGCCAAGACATCAGAAATTCCCATAGACTCACTCATTAGCGCCACACAACGCCACCAATATTGGCAAAACACACCACCTCTTTAGGCACCTCAACACCGGGAACTACATCCCCAAACACAATATGCCCTTAGAATGCCATATAGCATAATAACCAACACCACCAACTGCCACGATATGCATTTGAAGTCAACACATCTTCTCACTGCAAGATCTGTAATGTTGGATTCTTTTGTCATTGACCCACCAATAGCCAGCATAACAATACAGAAATCATGACATTTTTTCTTTTTATAATGGCCTTTGCATTAATGATATAAATTCCATGAGCTCGACACATGCTGCTTTCAACCAAAAAAAAATAACAGGCCATGTACAATAGTAATGTCAATGCAACTAGATGAAAAAACAAATCCGCCGTATCCTGCGAAATAAACGTTAGCACAGTACCTCATGTCTCCGATGGCTTAATATGCATTAAGTGCAGAAAAAAACAAACTCGTTAGCTGCTGGCCATCCGATCCTGCAAAATAAACGTTAGCACAGTACCTCATGTCTCTGATGGCCTAATATGCATTAAGTGCAGAAAAAAAGAACTCCTCTGCTTTGGCAGCTAACACAGCTGATCCACTTGTAAACTCGCACAATCTCCCTTTCCTTTTCTTTTTTTTTTTTTTTTTTACTGGTGCCATAAAACGAGCGCTTTGATCCAAATGTTGTTTCTACTCCATAGAAGTGTAATACACTCTGGACAGCATCTAGCTTTTGTTGCCGTCCTTTTCCTCGATGAATCATCCATGCTACACAGAAGAACAGATGCAGCAGACCCAGAAGTAAAACACGTTACTAGCACGTTGAAAGGTGCGCTTTTCAAAACTCCCATGAGTTTCTTGTTACGAAATGCTCTGCGTTGTGAGCACTCGGAACGCTGGAATACACATTCTCTGTTCGCAATGGTCACCAATCCCTCCAGCTACTGAGTGACGTCACCAGAACAAAAATGAGTGGCGCCACGAACGGAGCTCTCCAGGCCAACCGTCACACACAGGACTGATGGTCAACTTGAAGAGTCACAGCATTAAAATGCCAGCGCTGCTGCACCTCAGCTAACTATCATGACGGTAATCATTTCAGGGCACAGTTCATATGTTTGGTGTCTGCAGGAGCGCTAACAAAGCTGCTAATACGAGGTGCAAATATATCTTCCTTATCTAGTTACCCAGCCCCTTTAGCACGCTGTAAATGATGATTAACTACAGTTCCAAAACCATCACAGCCGTGCAGCGCAGCCCCTGGCAGAACTGATGAGCCTGCCTCTTTTCAAGCAGGTAACTGGGCGCGCTTACCTTAGGGGCCGGGGGGCCGGTGGATGCCTCTGTGGTAATTGTTTCTCTCTGATGGGCAACCTCCTTGCCACTTTCTGCTTCCTGGTAACAGTCCTTGTTTGTACTGCTCCTTTCCTTGTTCCTTTTCTGTTCCCGCTCCCTTCAGTGTCCAAACATCCTCGTCGCCAATGTTAAGTTGTGGGTTGGGGTTATAAATAACCACTCAGGAGCCTTGTTAGGTTTAGGTATCTTTAGTAAGTCCGCAGGAACACAGGTAAGTACATTAGGTATAATACAGGACAAGTTCATAGGTTAGAAGCATCCACCGGTCCCCCTACTCTTAGGCTTCAGATCTCAACTGACTCTCTGTGGAATTAGAGCAGCTTCACACCAAAACATTCTACAGCCAACACTCTACATTCCACACTCCAAGCCCACACACACTATCATGGGATGACCAGGATAAGTAAAACCCAACCTATCAGGTGATGCCAAGGGACCAGTTGACCATTTCATGATTGATGGGTGCCACATGAAGATGAAGGTGGATTTGTGTTCGCCTTAGACCATCATTTCAGAAGATACCGTCAAGAATATTCCAGGCAAGACTCCTGATCTTCTTCTTCCCGCGGAAGTACAACCCTGCGGTTATGGAGATGCAGACATTGCTCTCACTGGCGAGTTTCATGGCACAGTATCTTACAAAGGGAGAGAATGTTCGGTAAAAATTCTGGTTGCAAAGAAAGGAGCGTCATTACTGGGTTGGGAAGAGCAAAGGGTATTAGGTGTCCATATATAAGCAAGTGCATCAGAACCTGTAACTATTGCAGACATTGAGGACAGGTGGTCCAAAGAGTTTCCTGAGGTTTTCACGTCCAGCCTAGGAAGGTTGAATGACTTTGAGCACAGCATAAGGCTCAAGCCTAATGCACAGCCGGTGGTGCATAAAGTGGGGCCTGTTCCACTTAAACTTCGGCAACAACTCTGTGAGGAACTTCAGAGTTTAATTCAAAAAGGTGTGATTGAGCGCATCACTGGAACGGAATGGCTCTCACCTGTGGTCCTAGTAACGGAAACAATGGTAGCCTGAGACTATGTGTCAACCTCAGGGACCTTAACAAGAACATTTTCATTGAAAAGCACCCTCTACCCATAATTTCTGAGACTCTGGCTACATTTGGCGAACCTAGTTGGTTCTCAGTAATAGATTTCTCTGCAGCGTATCACCAGGTGCCACTATCAGAAAAATGTCAACATGTAACTGCTTTTGTCACTCCGGAGGGCACTTTCAAGTATCTGCGCATGCCTTTCGGACTAGCATCAGCTGCTTCTGTGTTTCAACGAGTCATGGAGGAAGTACTTAAAGGTCTGAAGAATGTTACTGTGCTTCAAGATGACATTTTGGTCTTTGCTAATTCAGAGGGTGAACATGATGTGGCATTGAGGAATGTTCTTCAAAGGTTGAAATCTTCAGGGCTGACGGTACAAAGAGAAAAATGTCACATTGATCTCATGGAGGTTGAGTACCTGGGACACACAGTGTCAGGTCATGGTATATCGCCTAAGACCAATCTTGTGAAGAATATATGTGAAGTACCTCCACCTACCGATAAAGATCAACTCACATCATTTATGGGTATGGCGGAGTTCTATCATAAATTTGTGGAAAATGTTGGCACTATCTCAGAACCCCAAAGGAACTTATTGAAAAAAGGAGTGAGTTTCAAATGGGCTCCTGAGTGTAAGGAAGCGTTTGCTGCTATAAAGAAAGGGATATCAGGAGCACCATCTCTTGGTGGTTTTTTAAGCAGTAGGAAAACTGTGCTCACGGTCGATGCTAGTTTGATTGGGTTAGGAGCCTCATTGTACTAAGTGGACTCGGGGAAAGAATGTCAGGTGATTGCTTTTGCTCCAGGCCTCTGAGGGGGGCTGAATGTAATTATTCAGTAATAGAAAGAGAAGCATTAGCGGTGTACTGGGCCATTGTACATTTTAAGTTTTTTGTGGGGGCTAGAATTTTTAGTGAAGTCTGACCATAAACCGCTAGTTCAACTTTTAAGTAGCTGTGATTGGGCGAAAGGCTCTCCCAGGATTCCTAGATGGATTTTGGGATTGCAAGGATACAATTTTAAGATTGTTCACATTCCAGGTAAAGAAAATGTTGTGGCTGATTGCCTGTCTAGAATGCCAGTGAAACACACTGAGGGCACATCAGAAATAGTTATGGAAGAAGATATAACTATTTCAGGCATGTCAGCAGTTGCAGTGGGGAAAGGTGAATGGCTAGAAGCAGATGCATGTGACACATCTATCACCAGGGTGAAAGAGTGGACAATGAATGGGTGGCCCAGCAGGGATGCCCTAGATAGGAATTTCGATTGTATGTATGAGGTGAAACAAGAGCTAAATCTGTCTGAAGATGGAATCAAACTCCCAGGAGAGGGTCCAGGATTATCCCTCCCTCGGGTATTAGGGCCCGTTTAGTAGATCTGTCTCATCAAGGTCATCTGGGAATAAACGGTACCAAAAGATTGTTAAGACAATCGTATTGGTGGCCAGGCATGGACAGCATGGTGGAAAAAAAGGTGAGGGGTTGTCATGAATGTGAAAAAGCAGATAAAGGAAAGGTAGTCAGAGCAGTGCTGCTTAACCCTGTTCAAGTTCCATGTGAGCCATGGAAAAAATTAGCTGTGGATATAATTGGCCCGACACAAGGTTTGGGCGATGGCTTTAGGTTTATGGTAGTACTTGTAGACTATCAAACCAAGTGGGTTGAGTGGAAGGCTCTAAGAGAGGCCACTACGAATCAAATGGTCTCATTCTTTGAAGAGGTGTTCCACAGAGAGGGTTTTCCCACAGAGATCATAACAGACAATGGGGTGCAGTTCTGTTCTCAGAGAATGAATGAATTCCTGGTCAGGTATGGTATCACACATTTGAGAACTGTGCTATACCACCCTAGAGCGAATGGTTTGGTGGAGAGGGCTAATAGATTCATTAAAGGGGGTATTCAGCTAGCTCTCAACTCAGTTCTTGAATGGTCAGAAGTGTTGAAAGAATTGGTGTGGAATTATCGTATTACTCCACATTCAGTGACCAATGTGTAATCATTTTGTCTCATTGAAAGGTAGGCAGCCAGCTACCAGGCTATGTCCTGGATGGCTACAGGCATCAGGATGTGTGAATGTAGATAGACAGACAGTAATGAATTTGATTCATGATGCGCAGAATGAGTACAAACAGAGATTCAACTCTAATTTCAATGTAAAAGAGATGATTTTGTCAATGGGAGATTATGTGTTAATCAAAAACCTACGTTTTGGTGCGAAGTGTACAGAAAGCAAATTCCTAGGTCCCAAGAGAGTTGAAACTATTAAAAGTAGCGTGGTCATTCTTGAAGGGGGTGAGTGTTGGTCGAAGTCTAAATTAGTCAAATGTACACCAAAGGTGAACAGAGAAAATATAATGAGAGACAATGTCAATGTTGAGAGTCAAGAGGAACCAGGAGGTGAAGGAGTTGCATATCAATCACCTACAAACATTAGTGAGCAAGTGGAGGATGAATCCAATGCTCGAGACAACTGCAAAAGAACAAAGAGACTGCCTGATCGTTTTAAAGACTATTACCTTGAATAGTTTAGCTAAACGTCTTCCACATTAAGGGAGGGAGATGTGTTAGGTTTAAATGTCATATCATTTTGTTTATATGTGTTACAGACCTTTGGAGTGTTTATTATGCTGTGTTCCATTCATGCATACACATTCCAAGAATGCCTGCATCCTAGGATTCTCTCGGAATGTGTATGTACTGCATGCTTTGAACTGGCAGATAGTTTGCCTTGAGTACCTTAAGCTGAAGGTGCGTCTGCTGCCTGTGCATAGTTTAACTTAAATAAAGCCTTTTGGTAAACTCCTTACGGCGTCGGTCCTATCTCAACACTCTGTAAATAAATAAAGACTCGAACCCATACTATCGACTCAGCGCACTTCTTTGACCCTTGACAGCACAATTCATCAGCTTGCTGTTCTGTAATTACTTACCCGAGAGCAGCCAAGTCAAACGGCCCATTTGAATTCCGCATCGCCGTAATTCAGGCAGTAACCTGTTGCCAAGGACGTGGCATGTTAAAAAAGTTGTGTCATTCGGCCATGCCGGAAAACTGGGTTACTGCGTCGATGCGTGGTCGGCAAGGCAACCGCAATTGTAATGCTGACCGAGCGTCCATTGCTCGATTGCCTGACATGGATGGGGACGTCTGCTTCTCCGCGGACCAGCAGCCTTTCTAAAGAAAGTTCCCTGTTGTCAAGGGAGCTGCAAAGGTACATGTGCTTCCTGTTTTGAAGTGTGGGGGTGCCTGCAAAGTCCTTGCGTCTAGCGTGGGGTATAACCACAGCATTGTGGAGTGTATACCCAGGAGACAGGCCCACAGTACCCTAATGTTTGCGTACATGTGCAGACGACTAAGCCTGCATTTGTATGAATATAGTAAAGCCTGTGTCAATAGTGGTATCAATGTTAACAGGGGCCAAAAAGGATCCTGACTGTCAAAGCTGCCTGGCTGTTAAAGTGTGCGCTGCTGGAAAAAAAAAGCAGACAAAGAAGTCAACGCCTTATGTGGTAGGTCAAGAAATGCTTGTGAGATATTCTAGGATGTTCCTCCAAAAGACCGGGGGCCTGAATTGTAGATGACAGAGCTGGTGGGGCCCCAGGGTATTTTATGTCAAGGGTAGACATTCCTCATTCAGAGTGACACTGGAGGCAGCTGCTCTAGTAGAACAATGTGTGCCTTTGTGGGGTTAAAAAAAAAAAGCTAGCTTTCTCCTTGTAAATGATCCTAGGTTTTCTGGAGAAGAGCATGACACATTTTAGACTTCTCCCAAAGTTTTTGTTCGACTGCTGCAAATCAGCGTCAAGCTTTCTGAGAGGAGCGTCATTGTTCTGCCCCAGCTACCACTGTAAAACACTGTAAGACACTGCAGGTCGGCTTCCCAAATTCCTCACCAGAGGACTTTGAAAAAGTGACTTAACAGGTATTGCATTCCTTCGTATTCATGCACCTGTCAATCAGATCCTTTGTAGTGCGCAAGGTGGCCTCAAAGTACACTTCTGTACCTTGTGCAATGCAAAGCCACATCCAGGCCTTAATTCTAATGTCTGTTTCCTACGTGGTATCGTAATTTTTTCTGTATGAAGTTTCTGTGCATAGTAGCCCACTACGCTTGCTTGGTATCCCGTCTGCCTGTGATCGGAGCAATTAGCTTAAATATATTAACTCTGGTTTGGAACATGGATGTAACAAATCTTCCTCTACAACAGGAAGCTGCAACTGAGGTGTCGGAGGCTGTGTTCTACCTGGTGTGGTGGTGTTGGAGACTGGTAGCCTGGTCTGAGCCAGACAGAGTAAAGCTGCATCTTGCACACATTGTGCCTTTTGCTATATTTGACACCTGTTTTGAAATCACTTCACCACTCACTCATTCACACACCCATTACAAAACACATAATGCACCCTTGATTACAGGCACACAAACATAAAACACGCATACATCATAAACACACTTGCAAAAAAATGCCTTTCTCACCTAATGTTTCTGAATCCGTCTTCCGCGAAGGACTCTGAAGAAGGCGATTTACACAAATATTTGGATAAGACTTGTTTATTTCAGCGGGCCTGTGGGAACTCAACTGGGGCCTCTGCACCTCGCCATAACCGTCAATAGAATCCTTCTCCCGAGTCTTCCAGGTTTTAAGAATGGAAGGCTCGGGAGACATTACAACACATCTCCCCCTTTACAATAAGGAACAAACTCAAACACACTAAAACTATAGATAACAATTTTGATAAAAGAAGACACTGTGAATGATATCAAACATCAAAGTAAAGGATACAAAGTATTCCATGAAATCCAACAGTCCTGAAATTCTTTTAAGGAAGGTAGCATCAAACAAACATTGTTAATTACCTAAGGTAAATCCCCCCACCCCGCTTACTCGCGTAACAAAATTCTGCATCCATTTTGGTTCTCGTCTCAATCTTTTAGGTGATAAATCTACATAACCACTCTCAGTATCTCTTGGTACACCACTGCAACCATCCTCACATTTGGCCAATCTGCCCATAGGCCACACCTCCCCTCCTTCCACAATTACCACCCCATTCCTCACTGCGGAAATCCTCTTGTGACCAATACATTTACTCTCTGTACATTTATGTGTGAATCTCGTATTTTGTATGAGAACCCATTCTCCCACACTCCAATTAAGATCCTTCATACTCTTTTTTTCCTATCAAATGTTCCCTTGGACACCCTTTGACTCTGTTTTATATAATTCAATATGCTTTTCCTGTCCACCACCACTGAACTTGACAACCTAACCATCACAGGCACAATTTGGTACCAGGTTCTTCCCCTTTCAGAGACACAAACGGTGATATCCTAATCACTGAATGCGGATTGGTGAGGTAGTTCCACATCATGTGATCTAGAACTTCCTTCCATGGTACACCTGAATGAAATGCCAACTGGATACCCCCCTTAATTAATCTGTTGGTCCTCTCTACCATCCCATTGGCCCTTGGATGATTTAAAGCTGTGTGTGTGTGTTTGATGGCATAATATTTAGAAATGTCTTCATAAATTCAGAGCAAAATTGAACACCATTATCAGAGACAATTTCTCAGGGGAAACCCTCTCTAAAGAAGATTTTCTCCAAGAATGCCACGACCTCCCTTGCAGTCACCTCTCTAACAACATTCCACTCCACCCATTTAGTGTGGTAATCCAATAACACAAACACAAATTTTAACCCCTCACCTAACCCCATAATTGGTCCTATTATGTCAATTGCCACCTTCTTCCAGGGTTGATCTGGGACAAAGTTAGGAATGAGAGGGGTTTCACGTACAACTTTGTTCTTGTCACTCAAACAACACGGTCCACAATTCCTGACATAACTTTCTGCTACTTTGTCCAAACCCGGCCACCAAAAATGATGTCTGAACTTTCTCTTGGTGGCACTCTCTCCTAGATGTCCCTGATGGGCTATCTCTACTAATTGATCTCTAATCATCTCTGGAGGTACAATTCATAAACCTCTTCTAAGTCTCCCATCAATGACACTCAGCTCATTCTTGACTTCCCACCAAACCTCAAACCTCTTCTCTAACACGTCTTTCCTTTGCCAACCCGATACTGCCCATTCTCTGATAATCTTCATATCCTCGTCCAAATTCTCACATCTCTCACACTCCATACGTTCTACACATCCTAATTTCACTTCTGCAACAATGTTATCCTCTTTCCCTTCACCGTACTCCTCCTCCCCCACTACTACCGGCATCCAAGATAGAAAATATACCACAACATTGCACTTTCCTGGTAAGTAGCATACCTTGAAATCATATCCTTGTAGGCCTAGACACCATCGGCTAATCCTTGGTCAACCTGCTGCCCAGTTACCACACTCAAACATTTGAGCTAATGGCTTGTGGTCTGACCTGAATTTCCTGCCCCACAAGAAAAACTTGAAATGACATGTTGCCCAGTACACCGCCAAATCCTCTCTTTCAATGAATGAGTACTTTTTCTCAGCCCCTTTCAGTGTTCTTGATGCAAATGCTATCACTCTTTCTTCCTTATTCTTGTTATACTGCATCAGCGTAGCTCCCAACCCCAAGAGGCACGTATCCACATTTAAGACACATCTGTCCTCTGATGAACATTTTCCAATTGAACGCGCTTTCACAATGTCGTCTTTTATTTTGCGGATTGCTTCCTCACAGTCCTTTGACTACTCCAATGTAATCCCTTTCTTGAGCAAAGATCTTAAAGGCGTGGAAATAACCTCAACGTCTTTTACGAATTTGTGGTATTTTAATTTTTTATTTTTTTATTTTATTTGTTTAATCAAAAATAGATTTTTTTACAAAAAATTGAAAAGTATCCTCATTCTTGCAATTAGACCTTATCATTGTCTCTAGTAGGTTATGCTGTAGATGATTAGTCCATTTTCCCATTCTTATATTAAGAAGTGTCAGCAAGGCTATTGAATACTGGACTCGTCGTGACGTATTGCAAGATTTTAAATGTGGTCATTAACCAAGAGTTTCTGTCACCCGCATTAAGTCTTGACCACCAAACCTCCTCTTCCATCGGATGGTGGTTTGTAACGAAGTGTTGCATGTAGCACAATCTTATCTTACTAGTACCCAGACAAGAGATGAGCAAATGACGTACCGTCTCTTTATCTTCCTTTAGATTGCAGAACCGATAACTGTTTGTAAGGGAAAGGCCTCTAATGGCCCGGATCTCATTCGCCTTCAAGAGATTAAGTTGCACTCTTAATATAAGGTTCCGTGTGGCACGACTTGGAAATCTCTTGATGAAGTTTTGTACTTCGTTGACTTTCCTTGTGTTGGCAGGGAAGTGAGATGTTAACTTGTTGATTGCAGATGTCTCTAAGGTTTTAATCCAGTCAAGAGCTTTGAGTTCCTTCATGACTTTCACTGGGTTTTTGATGAGTTCCTCCTCGTTACTCTCGATAGAGGATAATAAAGCCCTGATGTCATTACCCCATTTGGTGAGCATTTTGCTTCCAGATGCTTATAACTCATTATTTATTAGACTGTATATTAAAGGAGGCTGAGGCATCCGACATTTCCTATACAGCATGTGGTAGTGTTCAGCCAAACCCACAAATGACCTCAGTTGATCCTTATCAACCAGATTTGGTGCTTTATGGATGGCCTCTACTAGACTCAGTTATGGGCTGATGCCTTTTCCTGACATCTATGACCCAAATACTCCACACTATCCACTGCAATCTTGCATTTTCTCCTTTGCACCATTAAACCTACATCCTTCAGTTTACTCAAAACTAATTTTAACAATTCATCATGTCTTTCAGGTGGCTCAGCATAAATCAAAATGTTATCTTGAAATACAATTATGTTTGGCACCCCTTGTAATACGTTCTACGTCACCCTTTGGAACACTGCTGCCGCTGAGGTTAATCCAAAAGGCATTCAACTGTATTTAAATGTTCCTTCAGTTGTTACAAAGGCCGTCAGATGTTGACACTCATCTTACAGAGAGACATGATGATATGCCAAAGATATATCTATAACTGAAAAAATGTTGTATTGCCCAGGGTTGATCATGCTTCTGAAATGACAGGTAGTGGATGACGATCCACATAAATGTTCTTATTTAGATCTCTTAGATCCACACAGTCTAATGTTACCACTAGGCTTTGCCACAATTACTATCGGAGACAACCACTCTGAACTTTCGATCTTCTCAATTATCCCTCTTTGAAGCAACATCTCCAGTTCTTCCTTCAGTTTACTCCTCAGTTGTTGTGGATACGTTCTCACCATGTGTACTCTCGCCACAGCATTCTCCTTGAGTTTAATACAGTGTTTGAACCCTTCCAACTTTCCTAAATCTTCTGTGAAAACCTCTGGAAATTCTTTTTCCCACCTGTCACCTACTTCTGCTTGGTGATTAGCATTGTTGCATTCCCTTGAATGCGAATGCCTAGATTGCATTGCTCATTCCAGCCCAACAGCGATGATCCTTCCTTAGTCATGTAGGTATCCGCCACACAGCTCCTGCCTTTATACTTGATGGCTGCTGAGAATTTACCCAAAAGGTCAATCTTTACGTTCCCATAAGCATAAGGGTCTATGTCATGTTTCAGCAAGTCATCAACTTTTCCTTCTACGCATTCTTCATACATCTCTTGTGACATTATTGTCCAAGGAGAGCAGCTGTCCACCTTCATAGTCACTACTTTGCCATTGATCACAAATACATCAGTTGGTCCGCTTTCTCTTCTGATAAGTCATTAACTTCTAGAACATGCTTAGTTTGAGTTATGGACTGATTCATTGGGCTTTCTTCCTCCTCCGGTCGTCTTCCTCCTGTTTCAATTTGTGCAAATGAAGATGACTCACGACCTACTCTTGCGAAGTATCCTCTCCTTTTGCATTTAATGCAGTTCACATTCCTAGTCGGACAGAATATGTTGGAAGACAAGGTGTTGATTGCTGCTACACCTGTAGTTGTAATCTCCTTTCCTTCATTAGTTCTTCTATTTTGCTTCAATGCTGCAATTTCATGTCGTTGTTTCTCATTTTTCATGCTCCTCATATATTTGGATGTCTGCTCCATTCCTCTGGAAATTTCTACTGATTGTTCTAATGGCACATCTTTTGACAACAGCTTCTCTTGCACTCTAGTACTGTTAGTACATTGTACTAATTGATCCCTTATCAATGAGTTGGTCAGGATTCCAAAATCACATGTTTGACTCAATGTTCTCAGGGCTACCACAAAACATTCAACCAGTTCTTGCGGTTCCTGTGTTCTTTCAAAAAACGTATGCCATTCAAAGGTGATGTTCTTTGTCGGTTCAAAGTGAGTTTACAATTTCCTTTCCGCTATGTTGTACTCATCAATCTCCCCTTGACCCGACTCGGTTTTGAGAGGCCGTCTTATACACTTTGTCCTTCTGCGCCTAGGTTATGCAGAAGAATAGCTTGCTTTCTGCCAGCTGCAAATTTATCACCTCCTATTGCCAACAAATAGGTGTCAAAATGTGTTTTCCACCTGTCCCACCTGATTGCAGGCGTGCCTGGTTCAGCTAAAAAGGTTGGGGGTGGTGCCATACTTGCAGCTGCCATGTTTGTACTGGTTCTAGTTGTCCTATGTTTGTTCTGTTACTTTTCAATGTTTGAATTGTCACTTCCAACCTATAACCTAAGGGCTTTACTCTGTTTCACTTCCAGAAAAAAAATCAAACATTTCTTATTTTCTGAAGAAATCCTCTTTGAGCTGCTGTTTATGAGCTCAGTGTCTGTTTATTCCATATTGCGCCCTTGTTGCAGGTTCATTTGTTGTGCCTTGCTGTGTTATTGTTATGAGGTTGCTCTGGCAGCCTCCTGCCAAGCGCTGGTATCAACGCTCGCGGGTGCTTTCCTCTAACCCACGAGCGAGATACCGTGCTTCCTACTAATTTGTGAGGCCCGATGGCTGCCTCTTCACTTTCTTTTCCTGCACCTCTCACCTGCTGGCGATGACGACGGTGCATCCTGGTGAGCCGCCTTGCCTTGGGCCGGAACCCACTTTAGTTGGCCTCTCTGCTGGAGTGCTCCCAGCCCATGCTGTGCAGGGGTGGGTATGGAGTCCCACACAGGCCTGTGCCCTCTTCATCGCCAGTGAAGAAGACGATTTACACAAATATTTGGGTAAGACTTGTTTATTTCAGCTGGCCTGTGGGAACTCAACTGGAGCCCCCGCACCTCACCATAATCATCAATGGAATCCTTCACCCCAGCCTTCCAGGTTCTAAAAATGGAAGTCTCAGGAGACATTACAACAGACTCCTCTCCAGAGAGGCCTCCATCAGCTGGCAACCGCCTCTACCGCATGACAGGGACCAGGCCACAAGGAGAGCTTTGCCATGACAAAGAAAATGTGACGGTACAGATAAGACCAGTGACACAAACGACCACGCCCCCAGCAGTCTCTAAGTGAAAACAGACATATAGAATAAGGAAACTGGAGTAGTTTTTTTTTTTTTTATACATCCGCCATGTTGTTTAGCAGAATATAACACAAGCAGGACAGCTTTCGTTTTGCAACACTGTAGGGAACTAGCTGTTACACTATAGGGAGGGTTAGGTTGCTGAATGCACAGAGAGGGAACATAGTAAATGGAGGTATGCATAGCTAGGTAGGGTACATAAGGGAACATTTTACATAGCCAGATGATCATCATTTGTTGAGCAAGGTGCTGCACAGCTTGTAGCTAAAGTTATATAGCAATGGAGTTTAAATGGCTTTATAGAGATTTTTGTTGGTCCACGGTGGTGTTTAGAAGGTTGAGGATGCCAAGGATGAGAGAGGAGGGAGAGCATGATAGGGAGCTGAAATTGCACACATTTCCCAGGATTCCGGCCCCAATAAGCAACAATTACGTTAGTTTCCGTTGATGACCTAGAGGAACAAACAAAGCTTTGATTGCCAGGTACATACTTACGTTGCCAATAATACAACAACAAGATGAACACATGGTGCCCTAAATGGTAAAAGAGGTTCAGTGCACACACAAAGGACACAGAAGCAGGACGAATAAACAGAATTGATCGGCCTTGCACACTGGCCTGCACCGTAATGAAGTAGCACGCAATTAGATTATGCACCTGCAAACAACAGTGTGTACATCGAGGGAGGACAGGATGAACTGTCCAAGGTTAGACATGTCTAGTAGATGGGGGCCCAGTGTGAGAAAGCGAGATGGGCGTATGGTTGTAATTTTTGCCTAGGGCAACGTTTTGATCTCTCCCTCCACATCAAATATAATTGGGCTGCTGTGGCCAAATACAACATCCAAAGCTGTAGGAATAAGAATTGACCAATGGCACACCTCTTTTCTAATAGTGTCAGCATGTTGTGGTGCCAGTCAATTAGATGTTCATGAAATGACGTCTCACCTAGTGCAAAGGTCCCTGGGCTGGTCCGGTGATTAAGGATCGGCCAATGATTGCTGATAAAATATGAAATGATATAGGTGGTTGTATTTTAACATCGAATTGTTATGTGAGAATAGCATTTTTTATGAGTATGACAATGTGATCTATTGAGAATGTCTTTTACCTTCTTCTGGGTGATTTACTTTGTGAATAAAGTAAATAAAGCTGGTTTCTTCGTGAACCATGGTATGCTCCATTATTTTGGACAAGTGAGTGTTTGGGAGCGTGAATTCAAAACAATGGCTTATAGTATTGTGGGATGGGACGTGACTGTATGACCCAGACAAGCATAAGAAAGGTGGTGACGTGTGCTTCCAACATTAAAGCTGACTTTGTATTTGCCCAGGAGACATGTCTGTTGGAGTGGTTTAAGGACTGCTCTTCAAATAACTTATTAATCAAAAAAGGTGTTGAGTTGCTACCAGTCTAAGAGCAGAAGGGCTTCAGTTATCTTTCATTGGTACTTGCGCTACATGTTGGGACAAATAGTTGCTCCCCCAGAGGGGATATACATGCTTCTAGAAGTGGAATTGAAGGGTTTTGCTTACCCTGAGGTGATGAAGGTTTTTTTTAGTACCTCAATAAATAAAGTCCTGGATGTAGAAAGGGGGAGCTTATACTTTGAAGGGGACTTTCATATCATACAATATATTGAGATGGACAAGAGTCCCCTCTGGCTGGATATTCAGAACAAAGCAAAAGAAAGCATTCTGGTCATAAGCAAGTGCCACAGCAGATGTGCAAGCCCCCTGGCGTTTGCTTCTCCCCTCATATGCACTTTTGCCCTGTCAACCTCCCATACAGATCACACTCCGGGAACAACTGTTTCTTAGTCTCTAAAAGTTAAGTTGATTCTGTCTTAAGCTTCTCCTCTGCAGGTTATTCTTTTGTTTAAACCTCCTTTACACCACATACATATGCGGGGAGGACCCCCTGCACCAACCCCATATTAACATTATATCACATACCCTCCCATAAAAAAGAAAAAGTCAGAGGGCGACATTTTGGGCCATTACCGCTGTATCTGATCATGGAGATGTCTGGGTGGCAGAGGCCTTGCTAGGGGTGGGCTAAGGGGGCTACAGCCCCTGGTCTTTTGGTTGTAGCCCCGGATAGAATCTCAGGAGCTACAACCCGAAAGGCTAGCTAGCCCCCAGCCCAGACTGTTCCGACATCAGTGTAGCCCCATGTCTTTTCCAGACCTAGCGACACCCCTGCTGGGTGGGTGGACTTTGATTTGTTTAGTCACAGATTCAAGTGCAGGAGGGGTTGGAAAGTAAATGTAGCTCTTCTTGCTGACTTGTTTGTGGAATACTTTAAACATGAAAACCTTTATTTCTGAGGAAAAACAAATACATCTGTTTTATAGTAGTCTTAGAAATGGAGATAGGCCCAGGTATACGGCATAGGTGATATTGTGTAGCAGCAGCAAAATATGATGTGTAACGATGATGTAGACACGGGGCCTGGGTGTGGGAAATACTACAGCACCACCATATTAGAAATGAGGCCTAGCATTTTGTATTCTCTGTTGAAAATGTAACAGTGGAACACAATGAAGAGTTTGAATCATTTTCCCCTCCCCATGTCCAGTAGTACATGCTGAGAACAATGTTGTAGGACTGTGAGACCAGAAGGGAATGTGAATTGCCGAGCAATGGACAGTGCTGCGCCTGTCTTGAGGGACAAACTCATAGGAGCCAGGCCAGAGGTCTGGAGCTGCCAAAATGCCCAGCACAGATTTAGGGCAGTAGCGGTCCCCATAATAATGACCATTCCATTTGAACTGCAAGATGTCCAAAAAAATGTGTCATCCAGGCACCCAGTCCCCCTCCTCTCTCTGTTCAAAAATGCATTAAGATGGGAGCTTCAGCTTTCTGGATGTACCTTACCACCACAGTGCTTTCACACTGCACTGTGTACAACTCTTTGTTTCGGTCCAGCTCTCACATCACACAGAGATGACTCTCTCAGTCTGCCCCTTCCTACCTAGTGGAATGAATACATCAGGTGCCCTCTCTCAGACCTAGAAGACATCAATACACACACCAACTCTAAGTCCTTGCCTTCCAAAGAGCCAAAGCCGGCGGTACCAGCTTCGAAGTGCTAGCCCCAAAAGCCTGGAATGCCTTACCACTCACACTCAGAAAGGAAAATTCCCTCATGGCGTTCAGAAAGGCGCTAAAAAGTTGTTCAACTAAATTGTACTTCAATGTTGCTCAACTAGAATGTACTTGAATGCTTTTCCCCTGTAACCATAGAACATCCCTAACCCATTATTGTTGTGTAACCTCCTCATCCCTGTTTGATGAAGCTGTCCTAAACTGCACCCAAGTGAATATACTGTAACAGCACCACGATACCCCAGGGCCGCTGTGCGCTTTATAAGTTCAAATAAATAAATGAGTTACTAAGTCAGGATGTGCATCCAGGCTGCTTTCCATAATGTTGTCCTCGGACAAGCCCCTCCCAACCAGGTTAACCCTCCCCAACCCCCATCTCTCATGGGCAAAAGGAGCATAGGAAGCCATTGATCACATGGGCAACATATTTTACTGCTCAAAGATTCATTAGTCTGGGACAAACCAGTACTGAAAATCAATAATAAAAAATGACTTCTGGCTTTTATGGACCAGGGCAGGGATTGGCTATGATAAGGTATATTTTGTGGACAGATGGTGATTAGGGTGTCTTTTGATTTCCTACACTTTAAGAACAAGTAACTAGAAAGGGAATTGCAGAGATATTCTCTTTGGCTAGCCCGTTGTTCACCATTGCCTCGGTACATGGCTTTGGGTTTGGGAGATTCCCCACCTTGCATGTCTTGGCGAGTGTACAGCCCTTTGTGGCTTCCTCGCCCTACAGGCTGCTTTGGTTGGAGGAAAGAGTCCATTTCAGGCAGCTTTAGTGCAAAATGTTCAGAGGAGCTGGGCTCTGCTATCCCTCCTACCATTTGGGACATCATTTCCTTTAGCCCTTGGGGCACTTTGTCCAAACAAGAATCACCTTTTGGATATACTGGTCCCCTGTGGGGATCTTTCTCTGCAAGCTGACCCAATATGATCTTGTGTGTGTTTTGGACTTGCACCCATTTAGAATTCTTTTCTGCTCATTTTCAAATTGAACCGGTTGCCAAGTCCAAGCTGGTCCAAGCCCCACTTGTGCTGAACCCATGTACCTCCTAGGGAATATTTCTCTTTCCTGAATCTTGACTTGCATCTTCCTTCAGTTCTCATTCTCCTCAATCCATCTTCTGATTTTGATATGGTCAACCATGCCATCCTGCTCAATCACCTCTGTGACAATCTGGGTATCACTGATCAGGCCCTGGCTGACCTCCTTTCTCACAGACTGACCCTTTCAGGTCCAAATGGGTTCTTCCCTCTCTTCTATCTTTCTCTCTACTTGTGGTGTTCCCCAGGGGTCTAACCTTTCTCCCTGGCTTTTCAGCCACTACCCGGCACCTCTTGCCCACAGCATCGCTACTTTCTGCTCCAATTTTCAATGTTATTCGGATGACACCCAGCTCTCATTCAGGCTCCCCTCAGCCACATCTTCTCCTTCTCTCATACCAGACTGTCTGGGTGCAATTCAGGAATAGTGTGCCAATGATTTCTACCTTGATGCCAGTAAGAATGAGATCCTCCTCATCGAGACACATGCTCCTTCCTTTCCTCTCTCTCTCTGGCGACTCACTCTGGGCCCTCTTCCTACTCCTTCCTTTGAGTCTAAGAGTCTAAGAACCTTGGTGTCATCTTCATATCCACCCTCTCCTTCTCTCCTCACATCTCTGATGTCGCTAAGAAGTCAAACTATCAGCTGCACCTCCTCAGAGGTATTCTTCCTTTTCTCACTGTCTCCCAGAAGCTCACTCTCTCCATAGCCCTGGTCCTCTCTAGGCTGGACTACTGCAACAGCCTCTTTCTAAATCTGTCTGCCTCTACTCGTTGACCATTACAACTTATCCAGAACAGGACTGCAAGCTGTGTCCTTGGCCTCAAGCCCAGGGATTGTATCTCTTCAGCTCTGAAATCTCTTCACTGGCTCCCTGTGGCTGCAAGGATGAGTTCAATACCCTTTGCATCGTCCACAGGCTTTCTGGGGCCTGGATCTGCACTACCTGCAACTTCCCCTTCCTAAACATCTTCCTTCTCGAGATCTCTGCTCATCCACCTCCAACTCTTTGAGGGTCAGACGCTCCTCCAAGCAGAGAGTGTGGGCAGATCTCTCTCCTCGGCTGGTACCTCCCTCTGGAACAGCTTCCCTGCCTCTCTCAAACTTGAACAGAAGTTCAAGAAGCAACTCAAGACCTTCCTTTACGCTTCCGCTTTCTTGCTTCCTCTCCCCTGCTGATGTCCCTGACTGCTCTGCGCACTGGTCACCTGGCTACCCTCTGAACTCTGACCCAGGCTCCTGCATGTCCAGTTGCCCTTGCACTGCCTCTGGGCTCCCCCAGCACTTAAGGGTCTGTACGTGCAATCCTACCGTCCCTTCTCTCTGCACTTATGAGACACCCCCTGGCTGCACTTATTGTGTTACCTGCACTTCTTCTGGCACTTCGGCCCTCCCTCTTCCCCGCACTTGTACGATCTGACTGACACAAGGCCTAGTAAGATCGCTGTTTTGTCGTCCCTTTGTTTCCCCCTCTTTGTCTTGTCGTACCTAGAAACACATGTTTACAGGCGTGTTATAAATGTCATGTATCATATTTGGATCATTCTGCCCTGGTGTTATCAGGCGTTGCCTACTGCTAAGAAGAAGATTTTGAAATTCTGGAAAAGTGATGGGAAGCCTTGCTGGGAGGGCTGGATCAAAGACTTTATGGCCATGCCAGCCAAAGTAAGAAAGTTAGTTTTCAGCAGACGATCTCAGCTGCAGACCTATGAGGAGATGTCTACACTTAACTGAAATGTACTTTTCTTCTCTACCCTCTTTTCTTCAATGTCCCATCCTATAGAACATGATTTAGCAGTGTCCTGTTAGGCTTGACCCACTTGGCAGGCCATTTTATTGTACCCATGATATGAATCTGCTATATTGTTGCGTTGAGGCACTACATTTGGGATGTTATTTGTTTTCCACTGAAAACCTTTCTGCTGTATTTACTTGATGCTCAATAGCATTTTTTTAAAAAAGAAAGACAAAGGGGCATGGCTATCCGGCCGAGGAGATGGCGGCCTTTCTGAGGTGCTCCATGCTCGAGTGGCTTTAGATGTTGGAAAGAAGCCATAAATGATCACAACTCACGGAGTAGTAACATCAAGCGAGGGTCGGCGGGTGCTGCTGGCTTAACAATATCCAGATTTGACCGGCAGAGAGGTGGCGATCGTCAAACCGGAGTTGGTGAGCCACAGACAGCTGACTCGACAGCGGAGCACCAGGCCCTGGACGAGCAGAGACTGCACTGGTCCCTCCGACCCGGCAAACAGATCCTTGGGAGAAGACATGTGCGCGGGTGCCTCGGAACGCCTCGCCTTGCTGACGGATGGGGAGCAGAGAGCTCTTTGAAGCAAGTGGTGTGGTTCGCCCTGGTCCTTGGTATGGAGGGAAAGAGTGAGGTGGCTGCTGGAAGTGGGGAGCCGCACAGTGAAATGGTGAACGTGGCACATAGAGACAGAGGAGTGGGAGCCTCTTCTTTCCACATGTCCTGCCATCCAGGCAGTCACTGGCCCAGGCATTGCATGGGTCGAGGAGGGCCTCCTGGAGATAGCTCTTTGACACTAGTTCAGATGCGGTGGCCATCTTTTTTGTGGTAGGAAAAGATCATTCCAACGCAGACAAGGATGCTGAAGGGAGTTGAGCCATTTTCTATGAGGGCGGTTATGTTTAGCCCCGAGCAGAATAGATGGGTCGAGACCCCCTGGCCCACACACGTTTTGGAGTACAAGGATACCAACTGGCTCTGGTGGTCATTGTGCATATAGAGGCTATGGGCAACATCTGAGGACTCTTAAAGATTAGCCTAGCCCCATGAAAGTGTAGGTCCTGTACATATATGTTCTATCTGGGTGTTCCGGATAGCTTAGACAGCAAGAGGGTCATAATGGCATCAGGGAAGGCCAAACGAAAGGAGAAAGGAGCGCATGGGGACTTTTTTGCATCTTTCAGTAGGCAGACAAGTCTGGAAGAGTATCAGCATGTCTCGCCATCACGGGACCCGTGACTGATCTGCGATGCATTGAGAAGTCTGTATCGAGACTGGAAAATAAGTTTGACAAAAGGAATAAGAAGGTAGCCCAATTGGAATCTAGAACCTCCACCCTGGAACAGAAATCTGCCGAATTATACCTGCAGTGCTCTCAAATGACCCCAATGGTGAAACAGATGGGACATTGGCTGGAGGCGGTTGTGAGGGGAAACAGAAGCTTAGAAAACAGGCTTGAAACCCTGGCAAACTTGGTGAGAGCTAAGCAGGTTAGGATTCTTGGCCTCGCGTCTGGTGCAGAAGGGGATGACCCAATTGCCTTTGAGTTGACGTGGCTCCCAGAACTGCTAGACTCAGACATAGGAGGATAGCTCAGGGGCAACGTGCTCGACTTGGAAGCAAGACGGCACGGAGCAACACAGGTTCGATCACCACGTCCGCCCTTAGAAACCTCTGGATATTAAGCGCGTTATAAATAACCTATCGTATCATAGCGGACGACCCCATTTATATTGAGAAATGCTGCAGGATGAACATGTACCCTCTTTGCACGCGTGGGTTCGTATCCCATCCTCGTCGCCAATGTTGGCCTTCCGGAGTGCCTCGGGCCGCCTCACAAAACACACACGCATGCATACAATGAGGGACTCAGAGGTCCCGCGGCGCATTTATTGATAACGTGCATGCGTGATCCCAAACGAGGCTCGCGCATGCGTATACGCTTGTTCCTCCGTAACTTCTGGCTCTCGGACCCCTCACTAGGCCCAACACTGTTAAGTCATCAGGCATTAGGGATAAAGAGAGGATCGTAAAAGCGGCTGCTATGAAGCCCAATCTTTACCACCAGCAACAAAAGATTCACATCTTTACAGGTTTGGCGCCAGAAACAGAAAAAAGAGGAGGAAGAAACTTAATGCCCTTAAGCATGGTTTTGTGGACCGAGAGGTGAAGGCAGGGCTGCTTAGACCCTGCTTAGACCTGTGAAATTGAAATCAACATGGAAAGAAAAAGAGTGCTTTTTCTGGGACGCTGAGAGGGCCGAAGACCTGCAAAAAAAGCGATTCAGCAGACATCCGTGCTTGGGAAGCTAAGTGCTGAACTGACTGGAGTCCAGCAGACTGCCATAAATCAGGGGTTTGGTGGGATCTCCTGTTATAGGTTTCAGTTCTCCGAAAAAGGGCTCATGGACATTGAGATAAGGCAATATAGGTTTCATTGGGTCGGGGGACGGGGAAACTGAAAAAGGGGTCACGTGGCCTACACATTCCCTCTTCCTGCTTTGACAATTGTGTGCTTGGTGGGTCGGGATGGGGGTTGCTCCATGTCATTGACAGGTATAACATTTACATTCACCATGTTGTTTTCTGATGCTCTCTATATCCACTCTGGCGCCCCATAAAGGAGGAGGACATTCAGAGTTTACATCAAAAACATGTATTACTTGGTCATGTTCTAGTGTTCAGCTTGATGGTCTCATGTTGAGGACAATGCTCTTGTTTTTTTGTGCACTTAAAACTGCAATAAATAGAAATGAAGGAAAAAAAGAAGAAAGACTGCATTCCCATTATCTATATTGGACAATTCAGAAGGCTGAAATTAAGTCATACTAAGCTATCGTAGGTATCACTTTTCCAAGAAGCGGCAGGTGGAATGCGCTGCGCTGCACCTGTTTGGCAATAAGAGCCCACATGGTGTGAGCCAGGCCAAGGCAAAACCTGAACAGCTTTGCACCAAAGGTTGGGGGTTATGCTGTTGGTGGACAGGAGGTACAAGCATCACTGGATCTTTGCCATCCTGAAATGGGGACATACAAGCTATCATCACCAGCTGATGAAATGGGGACATACAAGCTATCATCACCAGCTGATGAAATGGGAACATACAAGCTATCACCATCAGCTGATGAAATGGGGACATACAATATATCATCATAAACTGATGAAATGGGGACATGCAAGCTATCATCATCAGCTGAAGAAATGGGGACATACAAGCTATCATCACCAGCTGATGAAATGGGGACATACAATCTATCATCATCAGCTGATGAAATGGGGACATAAAAGCTATCATCATCAGCTGATGAAATGGGGACATACAAGCTATCATCAGCAGCTGATGGACAGAGTCAAACTCTCCTTACAGGTGTTGAAGAATGTGGCCGGGCGGAATGGCTCCCAGGGCTCTCCAAACAGCTGTGTTGGTAAAGGAGCAGCAGAACACTCAGCACTCCTGAGGAAGTGTGCTTCAACCAACAACTTGTACATGAAATAAAGGCTGGGCTGGATATTTGTCTAAAAGGAGCTGGTGTTCAGCAACTGTGAACGGCCTACTTGATTGAGCACTGTGAATCACGATTGAGATGGGGATGAGCAAAACAGCAACATGGTGAGCTGCTCGATAGAATTGTGTACCCTGCCTAGCCCTACAAAACCAGGATTTCCCATATTTCTTCTCGGGGTTAATCCCACCACCAGATTGTGGGATACAGCAATACCGGTTGGAGGACCTTCTTCAGAGTCTGCTGGGGAACATATCTAGAGCGCACGATGGAAAGCAAATGGCTAACAGTGTCAGGGTGGAGGACTAATAGAAGGCAAATGCAAGGTTTGGTGTCCCAGTCCAAGACCCATTCCCTGTTTTGAATCCCAGTAGCCATGTGTCCTCGTTCAGTTCGCTCCCAGTGTCTACAGTTCCGCAGATCATCTCTTCCTTGGACTTGATAGTTGAGCCTCAGATCATGGGTCCCTCATCCGTGCCATGAAGTTGTAGGCACAGTATATGACAATCAGCCAGAACTTAGGATTCCCACTAACCTTAAGAGACACCCAAAACGAATTGGTGGCAGGAAGCCCCTCCTCCCCCCAGGTGCTTTTCTCGCCCATCAGCCACGGGTCACCCTACTGGGCTTGGGCCCACCACATATTCTTGGTCCTGAATGTGGAGGTGATTCCTTCGCAGGCAGGGGTGTTGCTAGGTTTGGAAAAGATCAGGGGCTAAGCTTATGTCGGGACTGGCAGGATTCGGGGCTAGCTTGCATTTTGGTTGTAGCACCTGAGCTTCTATCTGGGGCTACAACCAAAAGACCCGGGGCTATAGCCCCCTCAGCCCCCCTAGCAACGCCTCTGATCACAGGCCCTTGGTTTCTTGTTTTCAGATGCAAGCCTATTATAATCACTTGATTTGATTTTCTCACATGTGACCGCACTGCAGGCTCTTGGTTTCTTGTTCTCAGGTTCTGAGTTCCCTCTGCAGGACCTGGATATGTCTCAAAAACTCCTCATTTGGTTCGTCTTTGGCTTCCATCATGGTGTTGGCACAGTGTTTCATCCCTGCAAAATTCTCCATCAAGTTCAGTCTCGTGCCCTCTCTGAACACAACACTTCTCTTCCCCAAATCATCACCAACTATCTGAAACACATTTGAATTCCCTCAAAATGTGTATTCTTCTGGCACTTTTATATTGTCCTGAGGTTGCTAATTGTCCTAACGAGGTCTTTGTTAGGCTGGGACCGTTGTCTCATTAGCCTTGTGTTTTGATATTAGTGGACACTCCCCTATTCCTCCCCCGCCCCATGTCTTTCCTCTCTTTTACCCCTCAATTCCATGTGTTGTGCGTATTTGTGTACTCAAGTGATTTGGTCGGTCTGTTTTCCACAGGCTGAGGGTTTAAAGTGGCTGTCTGCCATGTTATCAGATTGACCGGTCATGGCGGCCGAATCACTCTGTGCACCAGCTTTACCCGCCACCAGTAAGAAAGTCATTGTTCACCGCTGTCTCCCTCTCTGCATTTCTCTCCTGAGTTACCCAGCACTCCTGACGCTGGTTGAGATTTTCTCCTGTTCCATGAGTGAGTTTGCATGCCGGGCCCTTCAAGTCTAGCATACTCATTACCTATGCAGCGCGTCCTGACGTTTTAAGTGATTCTGGTTACTGATGCCAGCTAACCCATGAGGATATAATGTGGGAGGGGAATTAGCGCTAACGTCTCTAAAGGCCATCGCTAGGTGGAATTCGATATCCTTTTATCAGATATGTTTGGAAACAACCTCAAGGGGAAGTTTCAAAACTTTAAAACAAGCAATGATAGATCCTAAAGAAATCATCCTTAAAGAGTGGAGAGATATATGCCAGAAGCTAATAGAAGATCTGAACGAAACCGAGGAATCACTGACCCAAAACCCGGGCGGGCTAAAAAAGAAGCTGTACTGTAAAGACTGCATCACCAGCCTTGAGGAAATGTATACGTATAAAAATCGAGAGGACTTTTGGTTCGCCGAGAGCTAGTCAAATAAACTCTCTAGGTATATACAAATCTTTCCCAACTTGTTCCTGAGACATCAATACATGAGATTCCGTCTCAACGTCTTCCTGCCCAAATTTTTGCAAAACTGGATCTTCGCAACTTGAGTTTGCCCACACATTAGAGACAATGAAGACGTCATTTTCTTTTCACAATGTTCAAGATCATGAGTTTTCTTTCTTCTTCCTTTTTATTGTTTCCTTTCCTTGTTCTTTTTCCTCGTTTGTTTCTGTTCTCTCTATTTTGAAAAGCTTATTTATTTTATTGCTTGTATGTATCTTCACAATTGCATTGTATTAATAAAAATGGCCAATGGTTTTCTAAATGGAAACCATATAAGCCAAAAAAAAAAAAAAAAAAAATGTGGGAGACCTCATATTGCCACATATAAAATATGCCAACGTGTGGTGAGAAAGGACAGCACTTCCGCAAAGCGGGTGCTTCAGGAATCCCTGCCAGTGATGCTTAGGGAAATTTGGTGAACTCTGCAGAATCCCCCATTTACCACCTGTTGGGGGCCACATCACTTATCTGGTGACTTCCCCTGGACTCCGGAGTATCCCAATTCTTTCCCACAGCCCCCTACATTTGTCTTTGCCCAACAGCATGGATTGGGTCTGGACCTACTGGGCAAGCTGGGTATGCCTGGTGAGGTAGGAGCCAAAAGCACTTCCATCAACTTCCCTCCACATGCGGGTGTAAAGTATGGGCAGGATGGGCCCATAATCCACAGTGTCAAAGCTTGCAGAGAGATTGCGGGTCACAGCATGCTAACACCGCACTATCCTGCAGGCTTCATCCACAACATGCAGATGTTCTGTCTCAAGCCTGCAAAGAGCCGAATCATGGCTGGTAGGAATTCAGTAGGGCATGGGATTGAGGTGAGCACAAAGTCATGTGGCCACCTTAGCAACAAGGATTGTGTTTATAAAAAAAGGGAGGTGTTGGGCTGAAAATGCTTTGGTGAGTCGGGTCAAGATTCGGTGTCTTCAGAAAAGAAGATGGCTGAGGGGTGGTGTAGGGACAGGTAGACAGTCAGCTTTAATTGCTGTATGAAACATTCTGATGAATGTAGCTAAACAACCTAGCTCAGCCATCACCCATGCCTGGAGCCTGCACGAGGGCCAGGGTGTGCCACTAGTGTGCTAACAAGCACCTTTTCGTAGAAGACGTGTTGAGAGATGACGGCTATTGACAATGGAGCCGGGGCCCTTGTGGGGTGGTGGAACGTGAGAAGATGCGTTCTCCTGGCTAGTTGGGAGCATGACATGGTGTCAGACGTTGGATCAAGTCTGTACCTCGCCCCAAGATTGCGATAAGCAGATTTCCCCTTTGTCGGGAGAGGAATGATGGCACCTTTTGGGACCAACCCTGGAGTGAGATGGAGTGTTTGGTAATTCTGGAGTGCTGTGGAGGCTAGTGACAACATGTCCTTTGACATTGATGTATGTTTCTTGCGTGCTTTCATGCCTTACTGTGCCCTCTAGGAGTTCTGTGGGGTGGAATGGCGGGCCTGCTCCTAACCCTCTGGTTCCCCTGCCAAGGTTCACTGTTGACCGCTATTTTTGGATCTCCCGCACCCCGGCAAGGCTTTCTTGTGGGCTGCATAAACACATAGCCCTTCCTAGAACACAACTGGGATGCCCTGGAACATCTTTATTCCGATGCTCGTGGAAAGGATTATCTTTCAGAATTGGGCGCTGTCCTCATGTGGATCAATTAAGGCGCTCTGCATTGAACCGTATTCCAAATGGATGGTCACCTGCAGCTTTGTGGCTGTCAAGCTGTCAATTTCCAGCTCCTAAAATGTATGAATGCTTGAAAGGTGCTTTTTAAATACTGCTTTGCCACTTCCCACAGTATAATACATGCTGCTGCATGTTTCAATGTGGCATTGATCCACCGTTTCAGGGACGGCAGCCCAAGTTATCAGCCCCACCGAAGCGAGGGTGGATAACGAGCTCCCCAGGCTGTTATTCTCCGTTCCGGCTCCTGGAATGAGGGATGAGAGCCATTATCACCCAGAGATGCCAAAGCAGTAATTCGGGGTTGCTAAAAAAAACGGATTTTCCTTCCTACAACGGGATGCGTGCGTCGTCCCACCGTAGGAAGGAAAATCCTTTTCCAAGATGGCCACCATGGAAAGGGAAGGCGGTGCTCCATACAGAGCCCCTCTTCCATTTCCATGGTGACCTGCGGGAAGCGAAGGGAAGAAGCGGATGTGGCGGCGGCACTCGCCGCTGCCTTAATAAGGTAAGTAGAGGGCTAGGGGGAGAAAATAAAATGGGGCGGAGGGTGGGAGGAAGATGGCGGAGGGAGCACGCCGTCGGTCTACTTGGAACACAGGCTTGTACCGGTGGTTAAAGCCAGCATTCCTATCCATCTGATTGGCTGGCTCTCCGCACCAGGGTGCTACTAGAGATTGAACTACATGAGATGTCTGTGCTTGAGCCGCATGGGGAAATAACGTGCTGGCCACTGGGTGTAGATTCTGAAATCACTGAATTTGAGTATGGACAACATGTGCCAAAGGTGGGGCTCTCTTACATGTCATGTACAAACATATTCAGTGCAGGTGGATACGTTATGCAGTTGTGTGATAGAGGCAGAGCAACACGCTGGAGATATGGAGGACAAGGTTTCACAGCGTCAGACCAATGTGACCTACCTCCAGGTATAGCACCAGTAAGCCATCACAAAAAATGAAAAACTTGAAGGATGGTCCATTTGGAATAATATAATGATCCTGGGCCTGCCTGAATCTCCTCCTATAGACTCCTTGGGATCCTTCTTAGAAAATCTCCTCCTCCCGATACTTGGAAACCCATGGATATCATAGCATTTCCTAGCGGAATGTGCTCATTGGAGCCCTGCCACGAGACCCCCGCTCGGGGACACTGTGCATGACCTGTCATCACACATTTTTAAATAGAGACCTGTATGTTCTCCTGAAAACAAGCAGTGGCAAAGGTGAATACGGTACAGCTCCTCAACGATTTCACTTTTTCCACACTCCAGTGCATCTGTACCGGATGCAAGGAAGAGCTTCTCAGAGGCAACAAGTATGTCAAGCCATACAGTGTGCAATGCTATTCCCAGCCCTCAGCTGCACTCCACTGGGCTTTCACTCACTTTGTAATGGGGAAACTGACATGCCCTTAAAGACAGTCCATACTGGGAGACTTTGTTTACCTTATCTGTTCAGCTGTTGCAACTTTTCTGCAACATGTTACAAGTGCACAATGTACCTTACAGTACAGGGCACTTGGGTCTTCCTTTTTTTTCCAAAGGCCCTAGACTCCCATAAAAGATATTTTAGGAGAAGTGCAGATGTACCTTGGACAGGGCTGGTGGCAGTTTATCTTTTTGCCTATTTTTAACCCTTTCTCACCATGCAAACTACGTTCACTGTGGTTGTCACAGGAAAGTGGCCTGGCTCCAAAATGGGCATGTCACGAGATTCTTTGTCCTGTCCTTTGGCCATCTTTCCCCTTGGCCTTCCCCAGGTCGAGCAGATCTGGGTCAGTCCTTATTTGGACAAGCATTCTCCCGTGAAACGCCAAGCTTTCACAGGTTTCTGCATGCCTTGTGTGTGTGCCTCCAGGATGTGGGCTGTACTGCCTAATTCCAATACACATCCTGGGTGCCAAAGAGTCTGGTCTGCTATTAATGACTGGGACCACCGTGGCCCGTGATTGGTCCTCGTCTGGTGTGCCTGTATGTGAGCAGATCTACCAATGGGTCCTCTTCATTTTGATGCAAAGGAGATTCTGGATAAGAGAAGGCTCCAAACACCCATACCAGGTCGATCTCTTGAGTTCTCACTAAACCTAGGATAGGATCCCAGTATCCTGAAACTAAGAAGCAGAGACAAGGACCCACTGGAAGGTTTGGCACCCTGAGCCCGCTGTTGTCCCGCTGGACCCCTCTGCATCTGATCAGACCAGAAAGTCTGCAAAGGTGCTTCGACCCATTGGAATAGTGGGATCAACTATTCTCTGCACCTTCATCTTATCCTGCAAGTAAGCCTCTTCAGAAGTGTTCCTGACCCATCCAGTGGACTGACCAGCTTGTGCAGGACCTTTTCTCTGAAACCGTCCCCGTTTCGAGTTGATTCTTGAAACTTGGTAGATCGTAAGCTCTTTGTTCACCGCACTCTCAAAGTAAATATCGTACACTTGGCATTCCCAGGTCTGGAGTAAAGAGAGAGCACCCAAACCAGAGTACACGTGATCAATGTGAAGCACAGCCATGGTGACAAACTTCTCAGGTGCCTTGCTGCACTACCCCGCTGTACCCTGACGCCTGCTGCAGTGAAATTGGCCTGATCCCTTCGCCAGCAACGGAGAAATTGCCATTGTAATGCCACAGAATCATCACTGTATCTTCGCGGCTGAAAGCCGCAGAGCCACACAATTGCTGCATTTGAACCTGCAACTGAAATGGACTCAACTGCCGAAGTTTGGTCTGGAGTGTGCCGGAGTTTGTGAGTACTTGCAACCCTTACTAGTGACCCCTAGCGCATCAATCAAATTTTACTCACCAGTGTCCCCTATGGGCCACTCACCTTTCCACAGGTAACCTGTGCTACCGTCCCAGTCCCAACTCCTGCAACTTGTTCTGCCCTCTTGGGCATACCCTCCACGAATAGTGGGAACTTATTCTTCATCACTTCGCCCACCTTCCTGAGCTGCTACAGCCCATGCAACAGACCCTGTTTTCGCCCATCTGCACTATCGCGTGCACCAGCATTTGAAAGTACTTTTGAGCACAAGGCTCCCCACTTCGTAGGGACTGGACTGCCTCTCAGTTAGGATTTGATTACTGCAGAATTGCCTAAAGACTATTTGCACTGCTTGCTACCTTCCCTTTTAGGTTGTGGACCCATTCTGTGCATTAACCCTTTAGGCCACTTGGTATTGTATATATGTATTATAGTAGTGTTTTATTGGTTTGTAGAATTACTGTTGATAATTGCTTTGTGTTGAAATTCAAAGACCTTGAATACATTTACATTTTTTTTAAATATATATATATATATATATATATACACCTGACTGGGAGTGATTTGTGGTGTTGTTTACTGTGTGTGCTCATTGTGGGCCTTCAATCACCCTTACCCCTCCTGAGACCTTGTCTGGACCGCCGCCAATGCTACCTTGATTGGTCTGGCTTGTCCAGAAGGTTACCCTGTTCCAAGAAACTAGGCTGGCCATCTGAACCTCTGCCCACCAGGTCAGAGTTCAGAAATCCATCTTAACACATAGAACCCAGAGCGTCTTAACTCTGAGTTCTACGTGCACCATGGAATCTGTATATACCCCTTCACTACCCCAATCACTCTATACACCAATGGTATGCTTCTATATGTCATACCTTGAGGCAGAATTGGAAAAGAATTTGGTGAATTAGCCAGCCTGCATATTTCCTAGGATAAATCAGAGTTCCTGATCCTAATATCAGCAACTACTAGAAAGGGTGCAGACCTAGTCTTTGAACGTTGGGTTGCCTCTGTCCAGTGTTTGAGCAGAGGGATATCCACAGATAAAAACAGAGCAAATTACTTACCCCTTGTAATGTTCTTTCTGATGGATGTTCCTCCCACGGATTCCTCATCTCAGATATATTTTTCCTGCTTTGCAGAACCTTGGACACCTTTTTCCAACAGGGGGCATTGCGCGCTCCTCCACCTCCTGATCACTTGAGGGATGACAGGAATCGGTGGGAACGCATACAGGAGCTGGAAGTTCCAGTCCACCACGAATGCTTTCCCCAGTTCCAGTCCACCACAAATGCTTTCCCCAGTGCTCCACTCATGGAAAATTCCCTGCAGCAGAAAACTTCCTGTAGACACTCAATGCAAACGGGTCCACCTGGGAATGGTTCCCCAGTGGACAAAGATCCACATAAGGACTTCTTGGCACAGCTCCCACTCATGGGAGACTGAGCCCTGCCTTCTGAGGGCATCTGCTGTTGTATTCTCCTTCCCGGCGAGATGAATTGTGGACATGGATGTCTTGTTCTGTAACGCTCAGAACCAGAGATGTATCGCCTCTCTGCACAGGGGAGTGACCCTACACTGCTTCTCTTGTTGATGTAGTGCATGGCGTCTGTGTTGTCTGTCATAACCAGGACAGTCTACCCCTGTAAAAGGGCTAAAAGGCTATCAGCACTAGTCTGATCGCCCTTTGCTCTAACACATTTATGTGAAGCTTTGTTTCCACCAGGGATTACAACATGCTCACCATCAACTTGGTCAGGTGAGCCTGTCAACCTTTTAGAGACATGTCCATTACTATGGTTGCCTCTAGCCATTGTTGTAAAAATTGTTTTTTCTCCATCATGTTCTCCCTGCAAGTCCACCACTAGAGATCTCTGCTTGGGACTTGAATCAAGTGGAAATACTCATATTGGTAAAAAGAAATTCTCGTATTAAGCATTTGACCAAATTCGGCCACTACAAATACATTGCAGCCGAAAATACCGAACATGAGGAGCAGCAGGGTTGCAGGGCTGTCCTCCACTCTCCATGTTTGGTATAATGGCTTTTGGGGGTTGCAAGGGTGTCCCCTGCTTCCTTGACATTGGAAGTGGGGACACAAAAAAAAGAAAAAGTGACCCCACGGCATCAGATCCGACCCACGTTGGAGGGAAGGAACTGATGCTGGAGGGGTATAGGAGAAGCAGTGGTAGCAAGAGAAAAGGTAAGTAGGGGGGTGAGGGTTGGGGGTTTGGTCTATGGCCCAATTTGGTTTGTTTTACCAAAGTGCAAATTGAATTAGGGCAAAATCTACTACAGTCAATTCTGCCGCAATTGTTTGTACTTCAATAAAACAACCCAAATCCAATCAGGTCTGTCATAATGCCAGAGAACAGTGATCTTTGAGATCTGAGGGCCCATTAGAGCGATATCATTCCCAATTGAGCCTCTCTCACCAGAAAGATGCAGGATGTAATGAGCCCGAGTCACTATAGGACGTCTAGGGCTGACAGCTATGGGTGTTCTGGGATTTGGTGACCATCTGCTGGATGTGTAGAGCCCTGCCCTGGTGAGGAGAAGCCTTGCTTTAGACGGCATTCAGGAACACTCCAATGAATCGAAGCATTGCAGAAGGTGTCAGCTGGGACTTCTTTAAATTGAGGGAGAAGCCCAGTCTGTGTAGGTGGTGGCAGGTGTGATTGAGGTGATCCAGGGCTTGATCCAGAAACAGCGCCCTGATTAACTAATCGTCCAGGTGGAGAAAGACGTGAATCCCCCATTCCTGAGACTGGCTGCTACTACTGCCAACAGTTTGGTGAGGATCCTCCAGCGGATGTAAGCCCAAAAAGCAGAACTTGAAACTAGTAGTGAGTATTGCCTATGATGATCGTCAGGTAATTGTTGTGCTTTGAATAAATTGTCCCATGAAAGTAAGCATAGGTCGACTGACACCAACCAATCCTGAATCTCCAGGGCCTGGAGGATCTGCAAGAGGGTTACCATATTGAACTTGTCCTTTTTGAGGAACCTGTTCAAACACATCACGTCCCAGATGGGTTGCATACCTCTGTCCTTTTTAGGGACCAGAAAATAAAAGGGAGTACCACCCCTTGTTCTTCACCTACACTGGTACCAGCTGTGTGGCACCCTTCTCGAGAAGAGGGGGAACTGCTTGCAGGAGCAGTGGGTCTGGAGCAGGAGGTGGTCTGGAAAGAGGGGGGCTTTCTGATGGATGCTTTAAAAAGGGGAGACAGTATCCATGAGAAATCACCTGCCGTGCCCATCATCTGTTGTGATGTTGCACCATTCTTGAAAATGGTGTGAGAGATGGTCCCTTACTGGCGTGGACTGGCACAAGTCCTCATAGAGGTTCTGCTGCAGGGGTCGCATTGGAAGGAACAGATGCAGAGGTGGCCTGTGTTGCCTTACCTCCTCTATCTCTTAAAGGTCTAAAGAAATGTAAGTGTAGTACAGAAAGGGGTTGCCCTTCCACTGCAAGGGAGTGTGAGAAGGTTGCCTTACAGCGGCTTTTTTTACTAGGCACTTTGCTGGAGCCTTGGAGGCCTGCAACATCGCCAAGCTATGATCTACATTGGGCCGAAACAGATGTGACCCATCAAAAGGCATATCAGTCAATTGTGCCTGTTCATGCTGATTTGGGTAGCCAGGCGTGTCTTCTCATGACAGAACTCGCAGCCATGGATCTTCTGACGGAGTCAGCTGTGTCAAGCCCTGGCTGTCAGGCTTGAGGCATAGCTCCCTTTCCCTCTTCCACAATGTGAAAGCACCCATTCCTCATTTCCCCCTCAGGACTGTGCTCTGCCGTCTCAGCCACAGCAGACCATGGGGTTGGTGTGTACTTGGCAAGTGCATAAGAGGCATTTACTCTAGTGCCATGCCGACTCAGGTAAAGACTTTTTGAGCCAGAGTGTCATAGCTTTTAGCATCCCTGTCAGGGGGCACCGAGGGTTAAGTGCTTGCCTTAGTGGCAACAGTAGCTGCTTGCACCACCAGACTGTCAGGTGAACAACTGTGGGACAGAGGAAGGTGGTTTGTATTTTATAGCTAAATCCTTATGGACTGCTGCCCCCTGAGCAGGGAGTTTTTCACAGCTCTAAAAGAGGATGTTTAATGGAATTGTGGAAAGAGGTTCAACATGTGTTCCCTTGTGCAGAATGCCTGTTAGATCACGTTCTTCTATTTCCATTGCTGGAGGACTCCAGCCCAAGGCATCGCCACTTTAGCCATCATCCTTCTGTAGGCCACAGTAGGGTGGGCTAGAGGATCAGTTCTGGGAAGAACTGAGGCACTGAGCACCCAAGAAGGCTGTTTTGAATATAGTGCTGGCACCTCTCAATGGATCTTTATCTATAAATAATTGTGAGAAGACCTCCAGAAATAAAAATATATAGCTGGCAAAAAACAGCAACGGTTGGGATTTCTTTTTTCATCTGTACATTGTAGTAGCAATCCTCTTGGAATTCAATTTATTAAATGGTATATTGTTACAAGATTGAGCAGGATACACATTAATAATTGTTCATTGCTTTTGAAAGCTGTTCTATTAAATGTTTTTCTTATGAAGATGCCCATCATTGCTATACCAAGGCAGCCCGCCATCTCAGCCAACAGGCAGCCGTTCGTACAGGTCCAGGTGGGGAATGGCTTGGCTGGCACCACTCTATCTCATCTCAGAGTAAGGAAAATAAACCTTCACAGCACTTCTAATGGGCCAGCTGCTGCTCTGGGCCCTGACCCACTGCTGCTTCACCAATTTTCTTATACATCTTGAGATTGCGCTCTCACCCCCCTAGCCCCCCTACCATTTGCAATGTGTGCACTCGGTGTGCAGCCCCACAGGCTGACTTCTTACACCTGGCTTGAAACTGTCCCCCAATAGGGGATTTATGGGAACGCATTATACTAGACACTAGGAATAGAATAACCAGTGAGATTGGACCTTCTGCTTCGAAGTGTGGTCGCTCTGGATGTTAACACAACAGCGTTTCCTAGGAGTGGCGTCAGGATGGATAAAACCTTGGTGGCTAGATCCCACCCCTGCACGTGTTGTGCGGCTGAAAGCCCTGATGACATCTGGATTAACCTGGGAAATGTGCTGGTCATGGTGGCCCCTTCCTTTCACGGAAATGGATCATAGAACGGGGCCAGCCTTAGACATGGGTTACCTGGGAAGTTTCCCAGTGCGCCGAGATCTGGGAGTACTTTTTTCCCGCTCCCATTCATATGTTGATTTTTTATTCCCACAACTGGCAGCTTCGAGCTGGCCATCGTGCCCAAGGAAGGTGCCCAGAAGAGCTAATCTACTCCCTCCTCTCCCATTCATGTGTTGATTGTATAGTTCTGTACTCTTTGACTCCCCTGTCGGCATTCTTGCTTCCTGATGGGGCCACGATTAAATGGACGGACGCTGTGTGCAGCCACAGAAGCAGGTTTTAGAAGTGACCTCCTTTTATTGCCCTTAATGTCAAATTAAGCTGTTTGTTGCCAATTTTGCAATCTGGAAGTATGGATTGTTTCATTTCTAATGTTTTAATCCAACTATTTTACTACACTGCCTTTTTGGAAATCTGTATTCTCTCTTGCCCTCCATTCTCCTCTAAAGGTGAACCATGCTTGATTTGCCTCACATGTTTTCTATGTTATCTTTAAAATGCTTTTCATGAAAGACATTGGGCCTCATTACAAGGTTGGTGGTGCAGTAAAAAGTAGCACTAATTCCTCTTCTGCTACTTTTACAGCATTGACCAATTATCGGTTTGGCCGTGAAGGGTGTACCCCGACAGCAATATACTGGAGGTGAACCCTTCACTTCAAGCCTAAACACTGGCAAATTTACTGCAGCAAATTTGCTGCTTGCAGTAAATCCACTAAAATCCCCATATACTCCAAAAATGGGGACTAACTCTGCATTAACACCACTCGCAAATCCATGGGACTGAGTGGCGGTAATGGTAACCGAGTTTGGCAGTAATTCCCCAAACATGTAATTAGGTCCATTATGTTTAACTGATGTGTTCTTTCTGAAAATCTTTGCAGTTTGTTCCCCATTCTTATAAATGTTTCTTGTTTGCTATCTTCAAGTTATGTCGGGTCTTGCTGTTTCTTTTCTATGAAATACATACATAGGCAGGCAAATGCAGAAATACCATGTTTTGTCATGTTGCTATAGGGTGTTATATATAGATGTGTATGGGTGTTAAGAACTTTTGGGTTCAGTCTGAGCAAAGGCAATCCCTGCTCTGGAAGCACAGGAGATAGGGTCCTTGGAAGTGTGACTTGTGGAAAGGGTTGCTGGGAAACTGTACAATATCATGGATGACGGGATGGCTCTGTTAGATCTGTGCATTGAGATTATAAAAAGTTACTCACAGTAGTGACTGAAGTACTCCTAGTCCGTAGTCCCCTTTCCTACACTGCATGGGTGTCCCTGTACAGGAAACGTAACAGAACAATTGTGCCCCATAAGAATTTGCTTTTCCGCTTTACATTTAGAGCGTGCAGTGGCGGTGGGGCCGTGGACGTGACACGCCCAGCTGATCCCACTCACTGGCAGCTCACCTCAATCCCCTTCGTAGCATCGAACACTTAACAGTCCATATTGGCAACTTCTTAATAGGGGGATGGAAGGTGGGTCGTATGGAGAAAAGGAGACTATGGACTGGGAGTACTCCAGTCACTACTGTGAGATTCTTTTAATTACTCCAACATCCCTTCCCCTTTCCTCCAAACTGAATTGTTCATTACAATGCACTATTTAAACTGAGAGTGGGCTGAAACCTATGCTATTGTGAGCTGTTCGCAAACAGATTTTTCAGCATCGCCTGACCAAATGCTGCCTCTGACCTGGCACTGGTATCTAGGCAGTAATATTTGCAGGAGCTGGATGGCAATGCCCAGGTTGCCACCTTACTGATTACATCCCAAGGCACTTGTCTCTGATATGTTAGGACCGTGGCTCTAGCTCTTACCACATAGGCATGGATCTCTGCTGTCACAAGCCATCTACCTGCGGGGGTGAAGAGATGCGATGACACGGTAAGTTTAAATGAATTACTTTAATCCTACGGAGCTCCCCGGGGCCCCAACACAGCGCTGACTATTTAAACTCTCAACTGTCTCAGTTGGTCACACGGCTCTCACAGCATACAATCAAGAGAGCGCGCGAGACAACCTCGAGAACAACATTCCAAGTAATGAACTCTACACATCTTCCCCCTTATGCAGAAAATAACTAAGTATAAACTATGAATAAGAAAACATAAATGATTTAAATTACATTACCCACTTAGCCAAAACAATCATAAAATAGAAATAGGCTACAGCAGAAAAAAGTAAATCTTTAAATTTTGAGCATTTAAATTTTGACTTGCATTTCATTTTAATATTAAGTTTCAGTTTCATAATCTCTCATCCACACAGGCTTTGACCTATGCCTATGTGAACCTTCTTCATTTACTCTTACACCAGTATCATTATTGTTCACAGGCTTTGGATGCCTGTGAACCAGAAGAAGAACCTCCAAAGATGACAAAAAGAGCGTCAAATTTCCTAAACTCTTTGGTTCTGTCTAAATGAAACTTTAGTGTCCTCCACACATCTAGACAATGTAGAACCTTACCTGCCACAGATGTGGGATCTGGAAAGAATGCAGGAGCACCATTTCGCGATTAAGATGAATGAAAAAAACACCTTTGGAAGAAATGCTTAGTGTGTTATGAGAACCACTTTTTCCTTGTGGAATACTGTGTATGGTTCACTGCCTGAGAGGGCTTGGATTGCACAAACTCTTTGAGCTGAGGTTACCGCTATTAGAAGCGCTGTTTTGCAAGCGACAAACCTAATATTTGATGATGACATTGGCTTGAAAGGCTTGTGCGCGAGAGCCACTAGAACCACGTTAAGGTCCCACACTGGATGAGGGTTGGTTATCGGAGGATAGCTCCTCGCTGAAACTTGCAGATGTTTCTTGACCACAGGATTTGCAGAGGACAAAAGTAATTTTTCTGAGTTTCTATAGGCTTCTATAGCTTCTAGGTAAGGAACAAGTTACTTACCTGTAACTGTTGTTCTCCAGCATGGGTCTGGCATGGATTCACATGCTCATGAATATTCCCCGTCGTCAGGCTGGGAATCCTCGGTAAAGAAAAAACCAGTATCAGTTTCGTTTCTGATCTGTCTTTCGTAGTAATAACCAATCACTGGTCTCTGCGTCATACTGACCACAGCCAATGACTGCCCTCTACCTAAGCACCGCCTCTGGCAGCCATCTTCAGATTTGGAAGCACGTGAAGTGGCAGTATGACCAAGTGAAGAGCCGCAGAGGGGTAGGCGGGAGGGTTCGCATGTGAATCCATGCCAGACCCATGCTGGAGAACAACAGTTACAGGTAAGTAACTTGTTCCTTCTCCAGCATGGGGTCTGGCATGGATTCACATGCTCATGAATAAAGAATACATAGCAGTATACACATGCACAACCACGGGAGGTGGCAAAGGCTCAACATTAAGCATAGCATCAAACTCAACATTAAGCATCTTACCTCCTCACCAGGCTCACCTCAGGCGAACAGGTTGCGCAGCACTGCTTGTCCGACCCTGGACTCCTCCCTGGAATCCCGATCGACGCAGTAGAATTTCGTGAAGGTGTGCGTCGACCTCCACGTAGCAGCCCTGCATATGTCCAGCAGGGGCACACCAGAAAGGAACGCCGTGGTAGCTGCGATCGCTCTGGTGGAATGGGCTCTCGGACGGCCGGGCAGAGGTCGGTTTGCCAACCGATGACAGTACATGATACAGCCGGAGAGCCATCTGGAAATGGAAGCCTTCGAGAGAGCCTTCCCCTGATTGACAGGTCCAAAGTTCACAAAGAGTTGTGACGTCTTCCGAAAACACTTCGTGCGGTCCACGTAGAACTTCAGCGCTCTAGCTACATCCAGCGAGTGCAAAGTCCTCTCAGCCGGCGACGAAGGCGACGGAAAGAATACAGGCAACACCAAGGGTTCGTTGAGATGGAAGTCCGACGGTACCTTGGGCATGAAGGAGGGGTGCGTCCTGAGCACTACCCTCGTGTCGTGGAAAGTCAAGTACGGGGCCTTGCAGGAAAGGGCCTGGATCTCTCCCACTCGTCGTGCGGAGGTGATGGCCACAAGAAAAGCAGTTTTCCACGATAGAAACTTCAACGGAGCCGAGTGCAGAGGCTCGAACGGAGGTCCCATGAGCTTGGTCAGCACTACGTTGAGCTCCCACGCCGGGGCCGGAGCCTTCACCGGCGGGAACGATCTGAACAGTCCCTTCATGAACTCTTTCACCAGGCGATGAGACCACAAGGACGTCCGTCCCGTGGTTCTGGTGTATCGGGAGATCGCAGCAAGATGAATCTTGATGGACGCGTGTGCCAGGCCAGCTTTGGCCAGCGTCAGCAGGTACGGCAGTACTTGGGGAGCCGTAATCCGTAGAGGGTTAATCTTCTGTGCGTGGCACCAGACAGAGAACCTCTTCCATTTGTGTCCGTAGCATTTAAGAGTCGAGGACGCCCTGGCCTTTGCAAGAATCTCTCTGCAGTCGGCCGGTATGTCGTATCCTCCAAACTCTAGCGCTGCAGGAGCCAGGCCTGCAAGTTCAGCGACTTCGGGTCGTGGTGGAGGATGGCGCCTCCTTCCCTGGAGAGTAGATCCGCGTCCGCCGGCAGTTTGATCGGCGGGGACGCTGACAAGTCCAGAAGGTCCGGGAACCATATCTGCCTCGGCCACGAGGGTGCGACGAGGATCATCCTGCACCGTGACCTCTTGAGCAGGTTGACTAGCCGGATTAGCAGAGGCAAGGGAGGGAACGCGTAGAGGAACAGGCCCTCCCAGGGGAACGAGAAAGCATCGCCCATGCTCCTCCTCTGGGGAAACCTGCTGGCGAACCTCCGGCACTTGGTGTTCGTCGCCGTCGCGAACAAGTCGATCTGGGGTGTGCCCCACCGTCGGAAGAGACGATCCACCAGATCCTGCCGTAGTTCCCACTCGTGGCACGAGCGCAGCTCCCTGCTGAGTGAGTCGGCGATGGTGTTTTTTATCCCTGCCAGATGAAACGGCACCAGAAAAATCCTTTGGGCGACGGCCCAATGCCACAGGTCCTGCGCCTCCTTGGACAGCGCTGGGGACCTGGTTCCGCCCTGTTTCCTGATGTAAAACATGGTGGTGGTGTTGTCGGTGAAGATCCTCACCACCTTGCCCTTGAGGGACGGAAGGAAAGACCTGAGAGCCCAAAACACTGCACGGAGCTCCAGGACGTTGATATGCAGGGACTTCTCCGTCGGGAGCCAGAGTCCCTTTGCGTGCAGATTTTCGGTGTGCGCTCCCCACCCTTCCAGGGAGGCATCCGTAGTCACCGTCTCCTGGTGGGCTGGGGTCTGGAAGTCCATGCCCGCCGTCAGATGCGCGCGGGTGCCCCACCACCGTATCGCTCGTCGGAAGTTCTCGTCGAGCTTGATCCTTTCCTCGAAGCTGCCCGTCGTCTGGATCCAGCGCGCATCCAGGAATTCTTGCAACGGGCGCATCCGGAGCCTGCACATGGGAATGAGGTAAATGCAGGAAGACATCATCCCGAGGAGGGACTTGATGGACCTCACTTTGGCCGCGTCGGCCACCAACATCCGTTGCACCTTGCCCAAGATGGTCCTGGTCCTCTCCTCCGACGGGGAGGCCAGAAGGGACACTGTGTCGAGCCTCGCTCCGAGAAACAGTGCGACTTGCGCGGGCACCAGGTGGGATTTGGCGTAGTTCACGAAGAATCCCAGGTCCGTGAGGAGTTGGACGGTCCTTGCCGTGTGAACCACGGCGAGTTCCCTCGTCTTGGCGCGGATGAGCCAGTCGTCCAGGTAGGGGTAGACGTGGATCCCCTCGCGGCGCAGCTGCGCCGCCACCGGTGCGAGGCACTTGGTGAATACCCTGGGTGCCGACCGTAGTCCGAAGGGGAGGGCTCTGAACTGGTAATGACGCCCTTGGACCACAAACCTGAGGAATTTTCGGTGCCCCTTTAGGATGGGAATGTGGAAGTAGGCATCCTCCAAATCCAACGACGATAGGAAATCCCCTTCCTCCAGCTGGCCCAGGACGTGCTGGAGGGTGACCATCCGGAACTTCTGCGCCTTGATGAACTTGTTCAGACGTCGGAGGTCTAGGATGGGGCGCCATCCTCCCGTCTTCTTCTTCACGAGGAAGTATCTCGAGTAAACTCCGGAGCCCCGAAGCCTCTTTGGGACGATTTCGATGGCGCCCTTTCTGAGCATCGCCTTTACCTCCAGGAGAAGTTGAGGGACGTGAAGTTCTTTCCTGGCCACGGGGGGGACACGCGGGCACCTTCTTTGAAACTCGAGCGCGTGGCCCCGGGCCAGGGCGTCCAGAACCCAACGGTCGGTGGAGATGGACTCCCACACGCTGACGAAGCCCGCCAGCCGGCCTCCCACCGGGGTGCTCCGGTGGGGGCCCGACTCGACAGCCGGTTCAATCCTGCTTGGACGCGGCCTTGCCGCCTTGACCTCCTGGGCGACGACGGCGGGGTCCGCTAGACTTGCCTCGTCCTCTGTAGGCCTCTTGCGACGACGAGCGGGCCGCTTGACGGTAGGAAGCGAAACCGCCGCCGGAACCTCTGGAGGCGCCCTTGCCTCCGCTGCTCCGAAAGGGCGTCCGACGTTGCTGCAGAACTCCGAGGGCCCGGGCCGTCTCAGTATCCGCCTTGATGGCCTGAAGTGAATCGTCCACTGTCTTCCCAAACAGGTTGTTCCCGTCGAAGGGCATGTCCAGGACTCTGGTCTGGACGTCCTGCCGGAAAACCGTAGCTTTGAGCCATCCACGACGTCGAAGGCAAACGCCGTTGCCCAGCTGGCGGAACCCAGTGTCGGCGATGTCCGTCGCCACGGTGATGGCGTGGTCAGAGGCCACCTCACCTTCCTGCAGGATCTCCAGGGCCTCCGCCCTCTTGTCGTCCGGCAGAAAATCCAGCAAGGGAGCTATCTTGTACCAGAGCTCCCTGTCGTAGCGAGCCACGATAGCCAAGGCGTTGGCCGCTTTAATCGTCGTCGCTGCCGACGAGATGACTCTACGTCCCATAGCATCCAATTTCTTTCCCTCGCCGTCCGGCGGGGAAGTCGATGTGGAGGCCGCACCCCCCCCCCCGCTTTCTTCCTGGCTGCCGCGGAGACGACGGAATCCGGGGTAGGCTGTGCCCGGAGGCACAGGGGGGCCGTGTCCGGGACCCGGTACTTCTTCTCGTACCGGTCTCTTCTAGCTGGCGTCGTGGAAGGGTTCTTGAGGAGGGAAAGGCCCTCATCCCAAATGTCGTCCAACAGAGGCACTGCGAGGACCGTCTTCCTCTTGGCCTCGCGCCGCTGATAAAGGAAGCCTTCCTTTTTCTTCTCCTCAGGGCAGAGTTGGAAAAGCTCGGAAGCCCTGGAGATCATGGAGTGGAAAGATCCGATCTCGTCGGGCGGAGAAGCCCTGGCGGGAGGCGACGACGGAATATCCTCGTCGTATGCCTCATCGTCCGTACCCGTCGCTGCCGAGTCAGTCCCCGTATCATCCCCTCGGGTGGACGGGGGAGAGGGCTGGACGGGGCGTGACGGTTGAAAAGGAGGTGGTGGATGGATCCTTCTTTTCTTGGTAGGGGGAACACCAGAAGGTCCCGGTTCTGGGTCCCCCGACGGGAAAGGTTCTTCCGTCGGTAACGGTAGTCTCGTCCTTATCTCGGAGCATAAGGACTGTATGGCCAACAAAATGGCCGCCGAGTTGTCTTGCGGCGCTGGCAGAGGGGAATCCGACGTCGCCTGCGTCGGGGTCCATTCCGACGGGCTGGCCTTCTTCCACGCCTAGGCCGTGGCTTAAGACCTCGATCAGCTCCTCTTCTGAGGTTGAGGCCGAATCTACGATGACGCCCTGCCCCCCCTTCTTCTTCCCCACGGGGGGTTTCACGGGGGTCCTATCGATGGGCACAAAAGAAGACTCCCTCCGAGGAGGCAGGGAGATTCTGGGCCCCGAGGTCGCCACCACTGGCGCAGCCTCCACAGGCTGAGCCAGGGCCGCCGCGACCGTTTCGATAGAGGGCTTGGTCGGATGGATCAAGGCCTTCACCACCTTAGGTGCGCTCACCGCCTTATCCTTGAGGGAGGGGGCACTGCCACGCTCCTCCTCTGCCTTAGAGCTCGGCCGGGGCCTCTCCAGGAGTTTCGCCGGGTGCTCGGCCTTCCTCTTACCCGACCCAGAGCGTTGGCTCGTGGTTGATGGTGCCGGGGAGGGTGCGCCCTGCCTGGCGCCCGTAGAGCCCGACCGTTCGGCGCTCCCGGTGCCAGCGGACTCGCGGTGCTTAGCCTTATGTTGGGCCCCCGTCGCCGGGGCGCCCTCAAAGGTCTTAGAAGACCGCTCGGGTTTCTTCTTCTTCTCGCCAGACGGGCTCTTACCCTCCAGCCAGTTGGCGAGACGTTGATGGCGGTCCTTCATGGTCCGTTCCGACATGTTGCCGCAAAACGCACAGTCCTTTTCCACGTGCGTCTTGTCCTCATGAAGGCAGTAAAGGCAGAAAGAGTGTTCGTCCTCCTTAAAGACGTTCTGCAACTGGCATCCAGGGCAGACCCTGAACAGCTTTCCGGGCGTCGAGCTTCCCTTCTCTTGGGCCATCTCCGAGACCGGGCCTGAGAAGCTTCTGGAGTCCTCCGAAGTGTAGCTCGACGAAATCTTCACCCTTGAGGGGCGCAGACGAATCCGACACGGGTCCCCGTTGATCGGATGTAGGATCGGTGGAGCTTGAGGCTCTTTTGACCGAAAGAAATCGAGTTTTTGTGAAAAACGCGAAAAAATAGCACTAACGCTCGAGAGCAATAGCACGAGGATCCCAACACATGAACGTGCGGTAAAAATCTGAAGATGGCTGCCAGAGGCGGTGCTTAGGTAGAGGGCAGTCATTGGCTGTGGTCAGTATGACGCAGAGACCAGTGATTGGTTATTACTACGAAAGACAGATCAGAAACGAAACTGATACTGGTTTTTTCTTTACCGAGGATTCCCAGCCTGACGACGGGGAATATTCATGAGCATGTGAATCCATGCCAGACCCCATGCTGGAGAAGTATGGGTTGTTTCAACCTGCACTCCCGTATAAGCAAGGTAAGCGGAAAAGTATAGTACATCATTCAGAGAGAATGAGAGGGGTTTGACGTTATTGTCTTTAGCCCAAAAGCAGAACCAATCCCGTTTGAACTTGTATTGATTTCTAGACGAGTCCTTGCAGGCTTTTTAAATTATTTGTACATTTTGCTGTGATAGACAAAGATGTCCTAACGTCAGTTCTTCAGGAACAAGCTGAGAGGACTAGCTTGTCTGGAGCCGGTTGTGTTAATAGGCGTAAATGCCCTGTTTGTATCTGAAAGTGCTTGGACTGTACAGATGGAGCAGATCCGAGAATTACACCCTTGATGGCCAATGAGGAGTTAGCAGAATGATCTTGCAATTCTCCGACTTGCTGATCTCGTGAGCAACTCTTTGAATGAGGGGATTTGCTGGGAAGGAATATCTCCAGAGATGGTCCCATGGAATCTGAAACACAACCACAAAGGATATCCTGCCATGGTGTCTCCAGGAGGCAAATAGGGGACATTTGGTGTTCTCATCTGTGGCAAAAAGGTTGACTTCTGGATGATCTCTTGTGAGGAATATCCTGTTCACTGCTTCTTGGTTGAGTTCCCACTCGTAAAAAAAGTAGTTGTCAGCCTGCTCAGTTGGGTTGCCTCCATTTGTCCTCCCCTGCTAGGTGAACTGCTCTGAGGAAAATGTCCTACGTCACAGCCCAGTCCCAGGTATGTACTGCCAGCTTGCATAAAGCCGTAGACTTTGTCCCCCCTGCTTGTTGATGTAATACATCACAGTGGAGCTGTCTGTTCTGATCAAGACTACCTCGTTCTGTATCATGGGTTGGAATACTCAGAGCTAAAGCAAAGTCTAACAGTTCTAGATTGTGTATGTGATGTTTTTCTTCCTTGGACCACTTCCTGTGAATTAAATGAGACTGTAGAGTGGCCTCTCAACCTTAAATGGATGAATCAGTTGTGATGTCATTGAATGAGGGGCGGTTTGTAGGGGAGCCCCTGTCATTAAATTGGACTCTAGTGACCACAGTAGTCGATCTTGATACAGAAAGCTTGGGATGGCTATACCTTCTGGTTGTTATTTCGATTCCTGGTCCCAAGAGCTTGATAACTGCATCTCGATTCTATTTGGTGTTCTCCTCTGTGACAAAAAGGTCAACCTCTGCATGTCCCCACTTGAAGAATATCCTATTCAGTGCTTCATGACTGAGTTCCCACTCGTAACAAGTAGTTGCCAGCTTGCTCAGTCCGTCTGCCTCCAAATTGTCCTCCCAGGTAGGTGAACTGCTCCGACGAAAATGCCATGCATCACAACTCAGTTCCAGGCCTGTACTACTAGCGTCCATACAGCCAGAGACGTTGCCCCCCCCGCCAGCTTGTTGATCTAATATATCACAGTGGAGCTGTCTGTTCTGATGAGGACTACCACATTCTGTATCATTGGTTGGAAGGCTCTGAGAGCAAAAGCTCTCATTACGAGTCTGGCCAGGGTAGCTGTGAGGATGCTTGAAGCCAGACATCCCAGTAGATGCTGGTACCACCACGCTGAGGTGGGAGGCCTGGAGAGAAAATGCTTGATGGCTGCCCAAATGTTTACAAGCCTGTCTGTGGTCAGAAATATCTTCTTGGCAGGCATATCCCATTTTATCCCTAAGAATATGAGATTTTGAGAGGGATAGAGCTCTGACTTCTTTTGATATATATCGAATCCTAGGTCAAAAGGAATATTCAAGAGCCTCTGGCTTGTCATTGTCACTCCCTCAGAGAAATGTACCTGATCAGTCAGTTGTCCAAGTAGGGATAAATATGATGTTCCTCCTGTCTGAGGCGGAATGCCACTGCATTCATAAGTTTTTTGAAAACTCAAGGGACCGAGTTTATTTCAAAATGGTAGGATCTTGTACTGAAAATGAGGGCCCATAACACTGAAACGTAACATCCGTCTGTGTTGATGCCAGATGGGGACATGTAAGTAAGTGTCTTTCAAGTCCAGGGAGCAAATCCATTCTCCCCTGCAGAGAACCTTGGCAATGTGAGCTGACGCCACCATCTTGAACTTCTCTAAGGGAAGGGAGAAATGGAGGTAAGATAAATCCAGGACTACTAGCATGTTCGCCTGGTTTTAAATGTGGATCTCAAAGATCCTCAAGTAGAAGCCCTGCCCACTGATAGGAAGGTGAACTGGTTCCAAAGTTTTGTCTTGCACCAACTTCATAATTTCTTTGAGAAGCACGATAGGATAGAACCATTTTGAAGGAGGTGAGGAGCAGATGGAGGATTTGGAGGGAGGGGAGTTCAAAAACCCTTTGAAACTATGAATAGTAGCAATTAGTCTTGAAAAGGATACCACCACTGAAGCACATGCACAGGCAGTCTGCTCCCCCACTGGCATATTGTTAACCCGGATGAGAGCCTCATTCTTTTTTAGATTCTGAGGCTTGTGAGGAGGAGGGTGGGTGAGAAGAAACATTTAGGGCATGTGCGTTGTTGCTTCATGAGTGCTGGGGAAACGGTCAGCTTGCCTGGCTCTCCTGTCCTGGCACCCCCTGAAGCCTCCAAATGTTCTGGGTCTTTGGTCTGTTCGTCCTTGACCTTAAGAGATTTCCTTAGAGGCTAGTTTAGAAAATATGGCTAACGACTTAGCAGTTTGGGTACTCGTCTTTTTCTTAGTGAGCTTCTCATGGGTGGAAGAACGAAGGAGCTCCATGCCCACAAAAGGAAGATCAGATTATTTCATGGACATCAGAGGGGAACCTGGTGGCATGCATCCAAGCTGAGCGCCTCATGTCTGTGTCCACACCTATTCCTCTATTGGAAGTATCGACATGTGATACCGAGGCTTCTAATATGTCCTGTGCTGTGCTTTGCCTCTGTCAAGTCTTCCTTAACCACGGCTTGGTGGTCTACAGGCAAATCTGCGAGGAAGTCACAAATCTCTCTCCACAGTTTCTGATTCGCTGTAGTGATCAATGTATTTGATAGTCTTAAGTGCAAGCCTACATTAAGGTAGACCTTCTTTCTGAAAGATTCTAGAAGATTGTCTCCTTTGTAAAGGTAGGCTACTCCTGAAGTTGCTGTGGAGGAAGTTGCAGACAATTTCGATTATAATAACACTGCTGCTAAAACGGAGGAATGAGGTTGAGGGTGTGAAGTCTACAAAATAGTTTCACCATCCCACTGTCTGAATTAAGCATGTAGACTGTTATCTATGGGGTGAGAAGAGTTTGGGTTTAGCCATCTCTCCAAAGTCCTTCTGAAGGGGCACGCCTGAACAAGTACATGCTCTTAGTGACAAGACCTCTGCCAGAGCTTGTGGGATGTTTTTACCCATGCATCCAAGCCCTACAATAAAACTGTGCATTACTGGCATTGAAACCATCATGATGGCCAGAATTCCCCAGAGAGTGCACAGAGAAAACATGAAGAATAGGCTGCCACCCATTTTTGCCTATGTTGTGAGCACAGGAGGGCACTGCCTAAAACCACCATTGGGCTACACACACAGTAGCCTGAAACCATTGGGAATGGCAATGCTGATTGCCAAAAGCAACCCAGAACTGTAGGGAATTCATTTTCTTAATGTCAAAAATGGATGCAATACTGGTGCTCACCACTATCAGAAAGTCGGCGTTTTAAAACCACCAGACTTTTGTGTAAAACTGAACAAATGAACCCAAACCAGGCCAAGGAAAGACTTGCTAAGAGGTGGATACAATGTAAAACTATATTCTGAAATGCCTTGAAGGAAGTAATTATTTAATGTATATATAAAAAATAGCTGGAGATGTCAGCAGCTTAAGTGAATTTGGGTTTAAAGCCACTAAAATTGGAATGTTTAGAATAAATGAGTGACCTACTTGTGAGTGGCACATAGGTTGCAATTGTTTAAATGTCATAGTTTTGAACTTAGAATCAGCATTCTAGCTGCATGTGCAAAAATTGTAAGTTGGATTTGAATGTAGAAAACTGGGAACTAAAGTGACATTTAGCTGAATTCTGCCCGACAACTACCCCCAACAGGAGTTGAACTGGCTCAACAACTCTTCCCAGGCCTGGCTGCATTCTGCTGCCCCTGCCAAAAGGAGATGACACCTCTCTGATTGAATTAGGGGAGTGGCACCTGGGGACTGCAGGAAGTTGAACAACGCCCTGTCCTGAACTCAGGCAAATGTTATATTGGGGGGGTCGTAAAATGGCTTCCTCTTTGGAGAAACTGGGAGGGGCAGTGCCTGTGAGAGCCAGCTGAGCTTGGGGGAAGTGGATAAACCAGAAATTCCACCATGTGCTTTGGAAAACCACACCCCTTTGGGGCCAGAGCATGATTTTAAAAAGATGGATAATTCACAGGGCGGACTTGTCAAAATTATATAAAGAACATCATCATTTTTGTGATTTTTCTGTGCACATTTTAAGAGGTGTTAGGACCCTGTGGTATGTTCTTGGGGATAGTAGCGGAAAAAAGGTTGTTACTCCAAATGTATGCATGTTAAAAATCTGACACTTTATCATCTGAAACCCATATCCCTGGTGCACACTTGTGTAAAACCTGGAAAGGTTTAGAGGTTGTTATCTGGATGAAAAGGGGAGAATTCTGTCATAAGTGGACACAACATCGTGCAAAGACAGGGATCGGATGGTTTGGTGCTACAGAAAATATGTTAACTGGACCTATAATATTAGAAAAATGGTACGTAGATAAATATGTATTTGGGTCAGAAATAGATTTGTGTGCAATTTGACAAGGGGAGGTTCCTCTGACCATACAACCTACAGCATCACTCTGACACTCCATTTCTTTCCCCCAATCAAGGGAGAGAGGAAAGCTTGGCCAATGATAAGTGAGAGGGACAGGCTTAGCTAGGCCCAGGCACACACCCATTTTCAAAACACATAAAAAGAGCCACTGGAACCCAGGTAGAGACATTCACTTTCCACTTTCTTGCGGGACGCTTTGCCGGGAGACTTCAGACTTCACATCCAGAGATCCAGACTTCCAATCCATCAATCTCCAGAGACCAGAAATTAACTCCAGAATTTGTAGCAGAGAGGCCTGAATCCACAAGCTGAATCCTCTTCAGCAGGCCTCAAAACCAACCAAACTATTCAACAGCCGGGCGAGCTGTTTGAATTCTTTGCCAAGACCTTTTGCAAGAACCTGTAGCAGTATCCAGAAAGCAGTGCTGTATCCGGAACCAGAGAGAACCAGAGACCAGATTGCTGTGAAGAACTGCTAGCAGAAGTCCAGCCAATCCTGACCCAATCGGTGACAAAGTCGCATTCCTGTCCAAAATCTAGTGTGAGTACCCAGCTAGCACTGTGCCAAAACCAATCTCTTAATAAAATAATCTAATCCAAACTATTTTAGCCTATTAGAACTGCCTCCTAAAATCGTGTCATTCTGTCATTTTTAAAACTGAAAACTGTCATCTGTCATTCTGAGCTTTAAAATTTCAAATCCGAAAAACTACCTTTACTAAATCGGCCGTTTCTCCGGAACCGTTTGTGCTAGGAGCGAGTTTTAACCGCCATCTTAAAGCTAAGATTATGAGCTTTCCAACAGGCCTAGAATCTCCTTATAGTGCCTCCGTAATTGCGCTCGACGCACGCGACTAAATTTGCCGCGATTTGACATTTTGCTAAATTTCAGCCACGTGTAAAAATATTTGTCCTTGCCTTCCTTGCTGAAATTCGTGTGCAACCTGACAATCATTCATAGAGCATTGCTAAAGTGATCCTGAATTAATTTAAAGTATCTCTCACTCACCCGGAACCTCCTATAGGGAATTAAAAGCCTTTTTAGCATATTTTTCACTTAATTGCAACCACATCAAAGTATCTTGCCTGTGTTTAAAAACTCCTACCCGTTTTCCTCTAAGCTTGCTAGGGGGGAACTGAATTATATTGTTTGCATTCCTGAGAACTGTATGCTCTCCTTTTCATCTCCTTACATTGCATAGGGGCGGAGTGAATTGTTCAAGAAAAAGTGATCATATTATCTTTTGGTTGAAATCATATCAAGGTTATTTCTGTGCTGCATTCTGTCTCACCTTGCCTTTCCTTGAACCATATAAAGCATTCTCTGCCACCTTCTTCTTCTGTTCCTATTTATAAGTAACCAAGAACTGTGCTACTGTAACATTATCCTTTGTTGATCACTATCATCTTCACAAGTGTTCTATCAATTATCAATTTATTTATAAAAGTGTGATATATAAATATATTGTTTAATTTTCAAATAAATCTTTTAAATTTGCAAAACAAACCTACTTCTTGGCTCAGCAGGGTCGGGGGGATTCTGAGAGAGGGGTGTTATATAAGGGTTGTCATCCAGAGTAAATGAACTGGACATAAAAAATACATCAATAAGGGCTTCCATCAGCATCCCAGACTAGGCTTTGACTTAGCCGTAGTGTTGAATTGAAGTCGCTTACAAAGTGGGGGCTCGTAGCCGGAGATTCTGGATTAGGTTTACCACTTGTGCAGCTTAATACAGTGTGCCAACTGACCGGATACACATATCCGGTTAGATCACCACGCTGTTTTACACTGTGAAAGCACCCCTCAAAGGAACGCTCTAAGGAAACGGTCTGTTTTGCAAACTAAAATACAAACTTCTGTAAGTCAGGAAGGAACTCAAATTCCAGAATGATGACACTGGTAGACATCAAAATAGCCAGAGAGCACTTCTTACATAAGCTGTTTGTGAGAGGTGAATGGACTGAGCAGGGCCAGGATGCGTGGTTGCAGGCAATCACAGGACAGGTCACTGCAACTGGGTTAGATATCTGGAGAGATCAGGGTCCCTTACATGTGGCCCTGAGTGAACTATACATGGCTCCTAAAGCTAAAGATGAACACGACAAGATGGTTAGGATAGCGGCATATTTGTATCTATATATGGGAGCCATGCAGACAAATGTGCTGAAGGCCAAGATCTGGCAAATAGGCAACAGATCACGTTAGAGAAGGCCCAATCTGACCTGGTCTCTTCTGAGCAGAGGATGCACAGAAGCCAGGAGTCAGAAAATGAGAGCAGACAGTATCTCATTAAAATCAAAGAGGACATGTGTATCCTGCAACAGGAAAAGTCCGACCAGGATACCAGATTTCTGGCCTTGCAGAAGGAGTACCAAGAAGGTTTGGACTCCCTACTGCAGAGCCAGAAAAAGCTGGAGCAACAATTAGATTTCAATAGGGCATGTGCTGAGCAGGTAGTCACCCTGCAAAGCCACCTAGATAGGGAAAAGGCAGAGAGCAATAAACTGATCCTGAAAGACCTGGATACCCAGGCAGAGTTTGATCAGGAGCGCCAGAAAGCTGGTGCCCTTCAAAGGCAAAGGGACGACCTGGCGGCACAGATGCAGACTCTTAGTCAGGAAAGGGACACCTAAGGCCAGGAAGTCTACCATTTAAAAAGAAAAACTGAAGAAAATCACTTGGCCCTCCAGGGGCTGGATGACCTCCAAAAAGAGCATCAGAACCTGTTAGAGCACACCAGGAGGGTGGAAGAGGCTCTGGCAAGAAAGGAGCAGGCCAGTAGGGATGGGACTCAGGAGGTAACCCTCCTGCAGCAGAGACTGGCCCAGTACTCCAGGACCAATCAGGAGACACAGAGAGAAAATGAGGCTCTCTGTCAGCACAATGATAGGCTCCAGCAACAGGTAGCCATGCAGGAGAGACTGATAGAGTCTAATAAGGCCTTAACTGAGGAACTGAAAGCGCAGGCTCTTGCATTGCAACAGGGAGCAGGGGCTGATAGAGATTTGGTTCACTGGGAAAGGGAAACGCCTGAGCATAACCTCAGGAGCCCTGGTACCAGAGGCCTTCATCTCTCCCAGTCCCTGGACTCTGCCACCCCCATGTCCCATGGCGCAAATGAGCACAGGGCCATAGGGATGGCAGATTACTATCCAGCCAAAAGTATGGGGCTCATAGGCCAGTACCACCCAGGAATGGATGGGCGGGCATGGGCAACTAAGTACAGTGCAATTTAGTGGGGAACCCCAGGAGAGTAGGCCCACTAAGGGCATCCTGAAGACCTCTGCCCAGTTAGGTCAGTGGGGGGGGGGATACCCATCAAATCCTGGTAGCAAGAAGGGATCTGCAAACTCCTCTGAGTGTCACAGGACACAGGAGACCAGGTCCCCACATTCTGCCAGCTATTCCCAGGCTCGCAGAATCCGGGAAAACCTGGAAGATCAGACGGGCACCTCTGGGAGCAGTGCTTCTGAATCAGAGGATGAATGGACCAGGATTACCCAAACCAAAAAGGCCAATAAGCTGAAAAGGGCCATGCTTAAGGACCCCTTAAAACAGATTAAGGCAATCAGGAGTGTCATCACGCCTTATCATAAGAACGCCAGGTATTCTGTTTGGGAACACTTGGAGCTCTATGAGCAAATGATGGAGACTTTCCATTTGAAGGACAGCAGTAGCTGCATCCAGTACGTCAAATGGACATTCTCCCCTGAATACTCCAGTTTCTTTGCGGGGCTGGAGGACCAAAACCATTCAAGATGGTCCACATATAGGGCGGCCATCTTGAAACATTTTTCTGTACATAGAAATCCCCAAGAGGCTCGCAAGGCAGCCTACAATTTGCAATGTGGGGAGGATCCGGCCCCACAAGAATTTGTGCAAGAATTGAAGCGTGCCTTTGCACAGGCCACCAGCAGAGAATTCATCAACACATTTTCCATGCTCTTCCCAAGTACATAATGACCCAGCTCATGAGAGATTTTCATGAGAAAAGATCTTTAGACTGGGTCATTGAGCAAGCCACCCGGATCTATGAGGTGCAGAAGCCCATAGAAAATAAAAGTAATGCGCAGAAAAACCCCAAAACCAACAGCACCCCTGCTGCTGCCAAGGTGGCAGAGGTAAAGGTTGCCCCCGTTTTAGATTTGGAGATGGGGGGACCTAAAAACCTGCCTGCACCAAATAATTCACAGCCCAGAAGGCCCTCGGCCAGTCACAGACAGGGAGTCGAGGAGGTAATCCCACAAATGGGGTCCCTTGCTCCCCTGATTATGTAAGTCCCCGCTACAAGGGAAACCGACCCATCCTGGGTTATGTGTGGACTCCTCCAGCCCAAGGGGGGGGGATCCAGTCAAGCACCTAACCCAGAGAACTTCCCTCCAAACTTCCCACAGGGGGTCAGAAATTCACCAAACCCTGGGCCGAACTTTTTCCCCAGGTATCCACAAGGTTTCCAGCCCCAAACTCATCCATCCTTCTTTCCCCAATTCCCTGATCCCAGAAAACCTAATCCGGGAGAGGGGAGGTCAAGGGTGGAGGGGTACCCAAATCTTCCCAACCCGGGGTATTACCAGAGAAGGAATAGCTACCCTTCCCGAGATCAGCCCAGGGGAGAAAATAGAGCCTCGTATCAGCCTGAGCGGGTTTCAAAACTTGAGCGCCAGGTCCAAAATATGGCACGGGATCTGGGTCACATACATACTGAGGGCTCAACAGAGCCCTCAGATGAGCATGCCACCGCAGAATGCCCCAAACTCTGGACCTGGTGCTCCAAAATAATGACGGGGGCAGCACCCCGATAACCACCAGTTCCCAGGGAGGAGGCACAAGGGGAAGGGGGGTGTAAAGCCTTGGAGGAAGCTTCCTTCCCAACTTGTAAACAGCCCCTGGAAAACCAGGAACCGGAAACAAAATCTCCTACCCCTGAAAGTCTGCCACCCAAGGAGCAGAGAGGAGGTAGGAGAAACAAAGGACCCAAACAGACCCATTTTGTGGAGGAGGTACAGGTCTTCCAATTTGAGGGAGAGGGATGCCAAGAGGATCCTGGGAAAAGGACCTTCTCCTTCCGAGATGGGGGAACTCCTCCAAAGGAAAAATGGGTCTGAAGGGATTTCTACCCAGACTGGGTAGATGTGGGGATTGAGCTGTCGCCGCCCATCATCCTATCCCAGAACCAACAAAACCAAACTTCCCTGGTTCAAACCCATCCTGGTGACTGCCTCCCAAAAGGCAGGGGCGACCCAGAACCGGAACCAGGGGAACCTAAAACCGAATCAACAGACTGGGTAGATGTGGGGATTGAGCTGTCGCCGCCCATCATTCTATCCCAGAACCAACAATACCAAAATCCCGTGGCTCAAACCCATCCTGATGACTGCCTCCAAAAAGGGGGGGGGGGCGTCCCAGAACCCGAAACCATTTCCAGTTGCCAACTTTTTCTTTCAGATTCCCCAGGCTCTTCACAGAATTCTGCCCAAATCTCTTCTCTCGCCATGTCCAAAACCAGAACGTTATCCCACCAGTTGTCCAAAAATGTGCATTATCTGTGCCCCCTTGAGGAGAAGGAGGGAAGATACTATGCCCCGGTACAAGTACAGGGGCAGGGTACAATTTTGGCACTGGTGGACACGGGATCCCAAGCTACCCTTCTGTCCAAAAGGGCCTTTGATGAACTAAATGCAGGAAGGGGGGAGAATTACCGCATTCCTCTCACCTCTCTTCCTGGACAACTGCAGAACTTTGACGGGAAGGAAATTCCCGTCGAGGGGACTGCAGAGTTGGACATTAAAATTGGGCGACACAAGGTGAAATACCCGGTCATAGTAGTGACTCCAGAGGGCACCCCTTGTTTACTAGGGAATGACCTCCTGAGAAGGTCGTCACCCCTAATAGATTGTGTAAACAAGGTCCTCTGGACCCAGACTAGCCGACCAATAAAATTAAAACAGAGTGTCAACCATGTTAGTTTAAATGGCAACTGCCACATGGTTGAACAAAAATCTGACCAAGTAGAATTTCACTTCCAGAACAACCAAATTCCAGACGTGACAGTAATAGCAGTAGGACAACAGACTGGTGATGGGGGGCCCTCTCTATTTCTGAAAATCAACCTTCCTTCCAGTTTAAGGTGGTATTCCACACTGGAAGGAAACACTCTGAAATTCTTTACCAATCCACAATCAGACACTCCCACTCCTATAGTCCAGAAAGATGTGAAATCAGCTCAGAGCCTGGCTGATATTCAGCAAATTGGAGAGCAGTTGTTCATCCCTGTTCAGTTAAATGATGGGAAGGACTATGTTCTCGCCCGAGTGTGTGTGAACAACGGTAAGAGCTTCATCAGCGAAGCCATGTTCCACCGACTCCCAAAAGATCCAGCCATTCCCACCTTCAAACTGATAGACAAATGGGAAATGGGCCTGGAAGCACCCAATTCCAAACATCTCCTGCCAACCAGGTGTATGCTCAAAATCTCCACTGGCAACAAGAGCATAATCCATAATTGATGGGTTGTGCGAGACGTCACTGCTGCCTTTTACTTAGGCAGTGACATTCTCAATCGCTTCGCCATTAGTTTGGACCTAATAAACTTCAAAGCTTGGTCCCGATTAGCGGATAATCCCATGGGCTTTGAGGATCAAGAAAAAGCCTTTAGGTCGGCTCAATTGCTACCTTATGCAGTTGAAATTCAGCTTACAGAGGAAGTCACCATCCCAGAAAGGACCCGACAATTCTCCCTGGAAGTGAAAGTTAAAAGAAGACAAAAATTGAAAAACCCTGATGCTTATATTCATCTAAATGCTTCTGTCCAACAGCAAGGGTTAGGGGTAAACCCAACACCATTAGTCAACATAGAACATGACACCATTCCAATAGAGGTGGATAACAGCGACTTAAAGATGATGACCGACATTTCTCCATTGATTTAGGAAATGAACTGTTAGGGCAAATCCCCAAGGACTGTTTTGACAGTGACAGTGATGACAATACAACACCAGACAGGATTTTCACCCGGCATAGGGGGAACTTCCTGGTGTACACTTCTTGCCCTTATGGTAAGGAAGATGTGACTTGTGACTTCAGGAGGGATGAGGTGATTTTCCAGGTCCATGAGGGCTGCCTTTCCCACCTGAAGCCTCCAGTCCAAATCAGCACTCTAACCAGGAACTTCTCCACCCAGCTGGAGGAGGCCACTGAGATAGCCAACCCAGAAGTCTTTCCAGGCTTCAGGCAGATGGCGGAAGAGAGAGTCAACCTAGCTGATGCCTGTGTGACGCTGGAACAGAAGCAAAAGTTGAAACAAGTTTTCTTGGATTTCCAAGATCTCTGTGCGGTAGACTCATGTGACGTGGTTGCACCGACATCCACACAACAACAATTCCCACAGACCCTGGCATGACTCCAGTGTTTGTGAAGCATTATCGCTTGCCTCTCGCATCCATGGAGTCCCTTACTGAAATAATTAAGAACCTTGAGTCCCGGGGAATAATCCGTCCAGTACACAGCACCTTCAATAATCCGGTGCTGGGAATATTGAAGCCAAACGGCCAGTGGAGACTCTGCACTGACCTTAAGGAGCTCAACAAACGGGTCCATACTTCCCGATGGCCTCTGCCCTACATTGACCAAGGGCTGGCCCAGATTCAGGGGTCACAGGTATTCACAGCAATAGACCTGACCAATGGATACTGGACCGTGCCTGCCAGTAGGGAGGACCAATACAAACTAGCTTTTACCTTTGGGGGCCAGCAGTACACATGGACCCGAACTCCTTTCGGATACCTCAACTCCGGCAATTAATTCAACATTTTCCTACATAAGGCCATGCCCGACCTGGGTGCGAGGGGTAACCTGGCTTATGTAGATGATGTCCTCATCAAAAGTTCATCTGTGGAGGAACACATAGCAGAGATCCGTTATGTTCTGACGCAGTTGAGGGCCGCCGGAGCAAAACTTTCCTTTCAGAAAGCACAGTGGTGTAGAAGCCATGTTAATTTCTTGGGGCATGAGATTACTCCTCAGGGTCTCTGTCCCCAGGAAAAGAAAGTGGAAGCACTCCAGAAACTGAAGGATCCCACAACTCTGCGGGAACTAAGGAGCCTCCTTGGACTGACTAATTACAGCAGAAAGTTCATTGAGGGCATCGTAGAGATCACTAGAGCCCTGATTCATCTCTTGAAGGGGGGGGAGTCAAGTGGGAATGGGGTCCAGAACAATCCGAGGCAGTAAGACAACTCAAGAGAAGCCTCTCACAAGCGCCTTGCCTAGCTTACCCTGTCAGAAACAAGGAGTTCTTCCTGGAGACAGGGTTCTCTAATACGTGCTTGACAGCAGTATTATACCAAAAGCATGACAAGGTCAATAAAGTAATCTCCTATGCGAGCAAAACTTTATCCTCTGTGGAGGAAAAATTCAACGATTGTGAAAAGGCACTCCTGGCAATGGTGTGGGCATTGAAGAATTACCACCTGTTCATCCAGGGGGAACACATCATAGTGGAGACTCCACACCAGCCTCTGCAATATCTCCAAAGTGACAGAATCCGGGCCGGAAATGTGAGTAATTCCCAAATTACTTCCTGGATTCTGTCAATGCAAGGCTTTCCTGTGGAGGTCAGATATGGCCAAAACAAGAAGAGTCCCCTTGCGCAAGGTCTGGCTGACTTGCATGATTGTGCCAGAGAAAACTGTCTCGAGGACGAAAGTCTAAAAATCAAGGACAACATGGAGGCATACCTTAATTCCCCACACAAAGTCTTTGAAGAAGACAAGTGTGAGGGAATGCCCACTGTCTATGTGGATGGATGCTCTTACCATGTTGACAACAACGGGGAGAAAGAACTGGTGGCTGGCGTAGGGAATGCATGGGTGAAGGAGTTTCCAGAACCCTCCGCTGGGTACAAAATTGGTCCTCGAAGTAGTCAGGTGGCAGAATTGATGGCTGTGCATCAGGCCATCCTCACTGCTGTCCAACATCAACTCCACGAACTGGTCATAATCACAGATTCGGATTATGTACGGAACGGGTTTGTGGAGCACCTGGTTAATTGGAAAACCAGAGGCATGTTATGTGCTAATAACAAACCCCTGAAACATGGGAAGTTAATCCAAAATATTGATGACCCGGTCACCTCGAATGGGATGACCATCTACTGGAAAAGATCAAGGGTCATTCCAAAGTAGAGGGACCAGACAAAACTGGATATGACTTAGCTGATCAGCTGGCCAAAACCAGGGCCATCCAAGGGGATCTAAGAGATTGAGTCCCTGCTGGGGGAAATCCAGGTCACTGCTATCACTAGGTCCCAGACAAATGCTCACAATGATCTTTCAACTGCACAATGGAGACCCCTGATGCTGATTTAATAACAGCTCAGAAGGGGGATCCAATAATTGGTAAGTTTTACCAACACATTGAGGACCCTGAGAACTTTCCCCTGACGGACACTGATTACATTGGGAACGAGGACCTAAGAGTGTTGATGAAATGTCCAAAAAGGTTCCGGATCCAAGACGGTTTGTTGGTAAGGAAATCCCAAGCTGGCCATGATCAGTGGGTGGTCCCTACCTCATTCCGAAGCCTGATGTTAAGTCACGCCCATGATGCGGCCACAGCCGGTCATAGGGGGTTTCACACAACACTGGAAATCTTAAGAGAGGTTGCATACTGGCCACACATGGGGCAGGACCTCGACCAATACTTGAAAGGGTGTCTTGTGTGTGCACAATTTCAGCCATCATCCCTCACACACCGTGCACCTCTCCAAAAGAGGGGGATGACACTGCCATGGTCAGATTTGCAAATCGTCTTTGTAGGCCCTGTAATTCGCTCGTCTAGAGGAAACAAGTACATGTTGATCGTCACATGCTTGTTTACCAAGTGGGTGGAATGTCTCCCGGCCCCAAATTGCAAGGCAGAAACAGCAGCTGCCCTGATGATTAACCACATCTTTTCCTGTTTTGGTCTACCTCAAAGGATTGAGTCAGACAGAGGTAGCCATTTCACCAGCGAGGTAATGACAAAGATGTGGGAGATACTGGGGGTTAAAAGGAAGCTACACATTGCTTACAGGCCAGCTTCTTCTGGAGCAGAAGAGAGATAAAACCGAACCATTGTGAGCATCTTAAAAAAGTTTGTGGCAGATTCTGGGCCAAGTTGGGATATCCGATTACCTCTGGTCCTAATGGCCATCAGATCTACCCCTTCATCTGCAACTAAAATGTCACCATTTGAGTTGATGACCGGACGCAAGATGGTGCTTCCCCAGCATTTGCTCTACAGGACCCAAGAGCAGACACTGATAAATGCCTCCACAACTCATGAGTATGTGGAGAATTTAAGGAAACACCTTCAGCATGCTTTTGCCTATGCTCAGCGGAATCTAGAAAGATCAGCTGATAGCATGAAAACCCACTACGACCTGAAGACCACCAGGAAGGAATATACTGTGGGAGACTAGCTCTATCTATACAATTTCCAAAGGAACCAGGCCAAACAGCGAAAACTTTTGCCTACATGAAGGGACCGTTTGAAATTATAGACAAAATCTCCCCTGTAGCCTATAAGATCCGCATCCCCAAAGGTAGTCTGGCGGAAGGGGAAGACAAGTGGGTCCATATTAATCAGCTAAAGTGTTGCCATCCCAGGCACACTCTGCAACAACTGGAGGAATCCTCTGGAATCCCAGAGGGGGCCGCTCCAGAGTAATCCAGTTCCAACCTAAATTATCCCATGTAGATAGTCTCTGAAATATTATGATTCTTGTAAAAATGTTTCATGTTATATCTTGTTTTAAAATAAGACTGAAAAATGTATCCTGATGTATAAAATGTATATGCCACCCCGCTATATCAACAGTTGTGGAAAAATGTCTACGAATAGGTATTGCCGCTTTTGCTTTATCATCTAGGAGAGATGAAACCACGGAGACTGACCAAACAGAACGACCCGGAGACCGGGAGCAAAGATCTGAGGGGCCCAGGGTACCGCCCAATATTCCCATTAGGGCAGGCGAGGAGAACCGATCGATCCAACTGGATGGAGGAAAAGATGCTGAACTGTGCCATCTACGGAATTGGAAGAAGATGAGGCGAACATCCCAGATCTTGCGAGTTCCATCAGTGAAAGATCAGAATGGCCATCGCAAGAGGGGGGGCTTGTGGGATGTTTTTACCCATGCATCCAAGCCCTACAATAAAACTGTGCATTACTGGCATTGAAAACATCATGATGGCCAGAACTCCCCAGAGAGTGCACAGGGAAAACATGAAGAATAGGCTGCCACCCATTTTTGCCTATGTTGTGAGCACAGGAGGGCACTCCCTAAAACCACCATTGGGCTACACACACAGTAGCCTGAAACCATTGGGAATGGCAATGCTGATTGCCAAAAGCAACCCAGAACTGTGGGGAATTCATTTTCTTAATGTCAAAAATGGATGCAATACTGGTGCTCACCACTATCAGAAAGCCGGCGTTTTAAAACCACCAGACTTTTGTGTAAAACTGAACAAATGAACCCAAACCAGGCCAAGGAAAGACTTGCTAAGAGGTGGATACAATGTAAAACTATATTCTGAAATGACTTGAAGGAAGTAATTATTTAATGTATATATAAAAAATAGCTGGGGATGTCAGCAGCTTAAGTGAATTTGGGTTTAAAGCCACTAAAATCGAAATGTTTAGAATAAATGAGTGACCTACTTGTGAGTGTCACATAGGTTGCAATTGTTTAAATGTCATCGTTTTGAACTTAGAATCAGCATTCTAGCTGCATGTGCAAAAATTGTAAGTTGGATTTGAATGTAGAAAACTGGGAACTAAAGTGACATTTAGCTGAATTCTGCCTGACAACTACCCCCAACAGGAGTTGAACTGGCTCAACAACTCTTCCCAGGCCTGGCTGCATTCTGCTGCCCCTGCCAAAAGGAGATGACACCTCTCTGATTGAATTAGGGGAGTGCCACCTGGGGACTGCAGGAAGTTGAACAAAGCCCTGTCCTGAACTCAGGGAAATGTTATATTTGGGGGGGTCGTAAAATGGCTTCCTCTTGGGAGAAACTGGGAGGGGCAGGGCCTGTGAGAGCCAGCTGAGCTTGGGGGAAGTGGATAAACCAGATATTTCCCCATGTGCTTTGGAAATCCACACCCCTTAAAAAGATGGATAATTCACAGGGCGGACTTGTCAAAATTATATAAATAACATCATCATTTAAGTGATTTTTTTGTGCACATTTTAATAGGTGTTGGGACCCTGTGGTATGTTCTTGGGGATAGTAGCGGAAAAAAGGTTGTTACTCCAAATGTATGCATGTTAAAAATCTGACACTTTATCATCTGAAACCCATATCCCTGGTGCACACTTGTGTAAAGGTTTAGAGGTCGTTATCTGGATGAAAAGGGGAGAATTCTGTCATAAGTGGACACGACATCGTACAAAGACAGGGATCGGATGGTTTGGTGCTACAGAAAATATGTTAACTGGACCTATAATATTAGAAAAATGGTACATAGATAAATATGTATTTGGGTCAGAAATAGATTTGTGTGCAATTTGACAAGGGGGGGTTCCTCGGACCATAAAACCTACAGCATCTCTCTAACACTCCATTTCTTTCCCCCCAATCAAGGGAGAGAGGAACGCTTGGCCAATGATAAGTGAGAGGGGCAGGCTTAGCTAGGCCCAGGCACACACCCATTTTCAAAACACATAAAAGGAGCCACTGGAACCCAGGTAGAGACATTCACTTTCCACTTTCTTGCGGGACGCTTTGCCTGGAGACTTCAGACTTCACATCCAGAGATCCAGACTTCCAATCCATCAATCTCCAGAGACCAGAAATTAACTCCAGAATTTGTAGCAGAGAGGCCTGAATCCACAAGCTGAATCCTCTTCAGCAGGCCTCAAAACCAACCAAACTATTCAACAGCCGGGACGAGCTCTTTGAATTCTTTGCCAAGAACTTTTGCAAGAACCTGTAGCAGTATCCAGAAAGCAGTGCTGTATCCAGAACCAGAGAGAACCAGAGACAAGATTGCTGTGAAGAACTGCTAGCAGAAGTCCAGCCAATCCTGACCCGATCGGTGACAAAGTTGCATTCCTGTCCAAAATCTAGTGTCAGTACCCAGCTAGCACTGTGCCAAAACCAATCTCTTAGTTTAAAATGATCTAATCCAAACTATTTTAGCCTATTAGAACTGCCTCCTAGAATCGTGTCATTCTGTCATCTTTAAAACTGAAAACTGTCATTTGTCATTCTGAGCTTTAAAATTTCAAATCCGAAAAACTACCTTTACTAAATCGGCCGTATCTCCGGAACCGTTTGTGCTAGGACCGAGTTTTAACTGCCATCTTAAAGTTAAGATTATGAGCTTTCCAATGAGCCTAGAACCAACGTCCTCCTCCTTATAGTGCCTCCGCAATTGCGCTCGACACACATGACTAAATTTGCCGCGATTTGACATTTTGCTAAATTTCAGCCACGTGTAAAAATATTTGTCCTTGCCTTCCTTGCTGAAATTCGTGTGCAACCTGACAATCATTCATAGAGCATTGCTAAAGTGATCCTGAATTAATTTAAAGTATCTCTCACTCACCCAGAACCTCCTATAGGGAATTAAAAGCCTTTTTAGCATATTTTTCACTTAATTGCAACCACATCAAAGTATCTTGCCTGTGTTTAAAAAGTCCTACCTGTTTTCCTCTAAGCTTGCTAGGGGGGAACTGAATTATATTGTTTGCATTCCTGAGACCTGTATGCTCTCCTTTTCATCTCCTTACATTGCATAGGGGGGGAGTGAATTGTTCAAGAAAAAGTGATCATATTATCTTTTGGTTGAAATCATATCAAGGTTATTTCTGTGCTGCATTCTGTCTCACCTTGCCTTTCCTTGAACCATATAAAGCATTCTCTGCCACCTTATTCTTCTGTTCCTATTTATAAGTAACCAAGAACTGTGCTACTGTAACATTATCCATTGTTGATCACTATCATCTTCACAAGTGTGCTATCAATTATTAATTTATTTATAAAAGTGTGATATATAGATATATTGTTTAATTTTCAAATAAACCTTTTAAATTTGCAAAACAAACCTACTTCTTGGCTCAGCGGGGTCAGGGGGATTCTGAGAGAGGGGTGTTATATAAGGGTTGTCATCCAGAGTAAATGAACTGGACATAAAAATACATCAATAAGGGCTTCCATCAGCATCTCAGACTAGGCATTGACTTAGCTGTAGTGTTGAATTGAAGTCGCTTACAAACTCCTCCCTCCAGTTGAGCCTGCTGAGGCGCTGCAACCCCCCCAAAATCGGCTAACCGTTCTAAAAAATGAGCTTTGGCGGAGGAAGGGGCTTCTTCCATCTCATCGTCAGTATTGTTAGCTGCAGGAATATTATCTCGGGCCTTGGTGCTACTGGAGGGAGATAACTCCTTTTCTTGTGAATGTAGGAGCGAAGATGGTGTCAGCATCAGGGGTTCACCCTGAACTTGTGGGAGAGTTGGAGCAGCTTGAATTGATTGCAGAGGTATTTGGATACAAGGGGTCGGAGGTAGAGGAGGAGGTGGCATTTGCTGCAATGTCTGAGGTGGAGAGGAGCTGCACCTGAGGTACCACTTCTTTAATGTGATTCTTTAAAATACCAGTCATTTGTTGAGATCTCACTAGCAGCATAAACCGGTCAATACAATGTTACTCGCATGCCCCCTGTGCTTGTGGGACCTGTGGGAAAGAAGGTTGCGCTGTTGCATTTGGAGTCCAGGTAGATAGTGGAGTCCTCCCCTTGTGGTTCTCTGTTATGATCCACTCCCCTCAGCATATCTGACAGAATATGTGAGGTAAAAAAGGTGTTCCATGTACTATGTGTGGAATGCCTTTCAGTTCTTAAATAATGAGTAGCCCATTCTGAAGGAGATGAGGCTATAGAGGTATTCGACTCATCTAAATGGGGCCCTTGTATTAACAAGTGACTTGATGTTACTGCTGTGGTACCCTTGGAATCCACAGATTCCACAGCTGCTCGGTTTAGGGCCCGGTTCTTTAGGCCTTTGCAGGCCCTCAAGGCTTGGCTCAGTGATATGGCCGACTTTGCAGTTCCCTCTCGTAGGCTTTACACCCTCATGCTTGCGGCCAGTAGTCTGAACGCATTTAGGTGCCCCCTTAGGCTTGTGCCTGATAATAGAACTGTAACGCCCCTAGGACAAAAGTACGGTACTATAGCCAACTGGCCCCTCGACTCTTAACCTGGGAGGATTCATACACCCCTGGTGTGTGCACCTGTAGCCTTAGTGCCGCAAGACGTGATCCAGTACTAGGATCAGGAGGACCCCTCTCAGCGTACAGAACCTTGGAAAGGAGTCGTCCCCCAGAGGTGCAGAAGAAAAAAGTGGACTTAGCTGTTTGATGTTCTTCGAGTTGTGATTCGTGAAAGCCTTAAGATGTTCTGAAGGTGACCGCGGGAAGATCTCTCTTCACATTCACATCGACATCCAGTTATTCAGACACCTCGGAGTAAGAGAGTTGTTGCACGCCGCAAAACAGTCCACCGGGCCTGAGATACTGCAAACAAAGTGAATAGGGATCCTACACCGGGAAGGAACCCTTGCAAGAGGAGCACTGAGTAAATTCGCTCACAATTGCCATTCGCTGGGGAGCGAGGTGTCAGAGACCTGTGAAAAATACTGGGGAAAAGTCTGATACGCAGCAAAAAATTACACATGGTGCAGGGCAGGCCCATTCCTGTCCATGCAGAAAAGAGGACAGAGGTGAGGCGCCTGTGGGCGGGGTCAGCTGGGCGTGTTACGTTCACTCCCCACCTCTGCACGCTCTTGATTTAAAGTGAAATAGCACATTTTTACAGGGCAAAACAATTCTGGTACCATCGTAATACAGTGTCATCCTGCAGTATGGGGGAAAGTGACAGGACGTAGGAGAATGTTCTGTTTTTGCTGCATGAGAAATGTGCAGCCTTAATTGCGTGTGATGCCACTTTACATGCTATCATTTTATCTTCATGCACCTGTGCTCTCCATGCTGCTTAGAATCTAGACCTGTTATACACTATTATTATTAAGAAAAAGGCAATAAAGACATGTTTCAACCCCTGAGAAGTGGGAAACAAGTCTATTGAGACAAAATGGCTGCCATGATACCAATCATTAAGGGAGTCATCAGTGCAAAGAGGGGTCTTACAATTTAGGGCAGGGATAAACCTTTTGCTCCCCAGATGTTTTGGACTACAACTTCCATCAGCCTTAGCCATTAAAGCAAATGGTGTGGGATCATGGGAGACATGGCCCAAAACATCTGCAGAACCACAGGTTGCAGAACCTGCAGAACCCGATTTAAGGGTTACCCTGCTGATTTGTTTCTGATCACTTCAGAATCAGTGAGTTTTTTCTTTTTGTAGTTTTATTCTTAAAAATGTAATATAAGAAATATTTGATATTATTCTAAGCGGATCAATCTTAGGCAGGCGCTGTGCTGGAGAAATGTGAGCGCTGTGTAGTGATTTGGTTTCCTTGTTGCTTTTGTAAGCATGAGTGGAATTTTGGATGAGTGACATGGAATGCTGCCTGTGAGAATTTTGTTGTATGGTTGAGAGTTCTGAGGGAGTCAGTTGGAGTTATGTAGCCTACCTGAGAGGATGCCGGTGCATGTTGTTTTAGGATCTGATGGACTTGACAAGATACACTTTAAAGATGTACTGAAACTTCGTTAAAGGAACAACTAGAACATCACCAGATGTCAGAGTCATCACTGGGAACCCAGATCTTTACAATGGCGACGAGGATGCTGGCTATGCTGGAGGGACAGCACTAAGGAGGGCACATGCACCGCCCCCCAACCAAAGAAGATCAAGATGACCCTCTCAGGTAGGGCGAGCGCTTTATGTAGTAGGCGCAGAAAGGCCCAGAGCAAAGGGCACAGGAACAGGAGATAAGGAGCTGCGCCACGGCCAGGGGCCAGCTGACCTGCCAGCAGTTGGGCAGGTTAAGCACTGTGAAGGCCAATAGACTGGCAGAGGAACTTTGGCAGGGCTGAGGGCCCATTGACTGTTTGAAGGGGTTTGGGAACCAAAAGCTGTGGCATGGAGAGCTTTGGAGCCCATGGCAGCAGCATTTGAAGAGGCTTGGAGTCTGAGCTGCGCTTTGAGAACTAGGAAGCCATGCTGTGCGGCTGAGAGGCTTGGAGCCCACTGCAAATTAGAGGGGGCTTGGAGCCCGGGAGCAGCACCTTGTGAGGCTTGGAGCCCGTGGATGTGCAGCTGATGGGCTAGGAGCCCATTGTCACAGCGTGGAGGTTTGTAGCCATTTTCAAGGTCCACACAGAGACAGAGAGCTACAGTGAATGTAGAGCTTCAGGCAGTGTCCAGTGAGGCGCAGCATGAGGCTGTGAAGAGTGGCAGAGCAACAGAAGCTGGACAGGAGGTCAGTGGGTGTTGTTCTAGTGTGTCTTGGTTGTGTGGCGTAGCTGTGGGTTCAGCTCGGTTCAGGAGACACGTTTCCAGGCATAATGCCGAGCGGCCAATTTCTTTTTTACATTGAAGGAGCATTGTGACCTGGGCAGTGCGTCACATGTGGGGAGATGGCAATTGAAGTACCTGTGGGGTATAGCGCAAGCAAGAGGCATTGATGACTGTTGGAGAGGAGAGCTCTGTTGTCCTCCGTGGTCTGATATGTAATGATGACGTTGTGTGGAATGCAGGTGGTGTTGGCGATGCACCTGCTGTGAGAGGAACGTCAAGACATGAGTTATTCCAGGTTCGGAGCTAAGGAGCTAGTCAACGGTTAAAGAAAAGGACCTTACAACGTGGTCCTATGTCATTACAGGAGCGCTTCCTGGATAGTGGGCCGTGTGAAGAACATAATAAGTGCGGTGGGAGCATGAAGATTAATGTCCGGTTGGGACGTAGCTCAACGTTGCTACATCGTACTGTTTTAACTACCGGGAAGGTGCGGCGTGACAGGAAGCGGGCGGCGGCTGTAAGCTGCTAGTGTCGCCATGATAGTGTGAGGAAGCTGTAGTAATGAAGGCCATTCCGGCAGCTATTGAAGAGGGGTTAAGAATACCGGCAAAGCAGAGGAGGCAGCGCATGATGTAGCATCTCTGGTGGGGAAAACGCCATCCGTCAAGCAGATGCAGCATTCCGGGGAATTAAAGAGGAGCGCTGTAGTGCGGTTTGGTCTGTCGGTGTGGGGCCATGTCCTCAAAAAGGTACTTTTAATTTAAAGAGGTGCCAGCAAGAGGAGCAGTACATGAGGGCATATGGGGCCGTGTTCCCTACATTTTATTTTTGGTGTTGGCACAAGAAGCTGAAATTCAAGTTGAATAAATGGTGTTAATGTTATGGTATTACGTTTTATAGAGAGATGTCATGTGAGGCCTGTTGAATGGGGCATTTTGGTTTGTATGTTCTGGGGTGGTGAGCTCTGATGGGAATGTGTAAAGTCATGGCTTTTGTTTAGAAAGCACATAGTTTTAACGATGTTAGTTTCTATGTAATAGTTATGTTTAAAACATTATTTTATCCACAGACGGACTTTTGAAATTTTGGAGGAGTGTGCAGTTTAGTGCAGTTCATCTAACTTGGCTAATGGCATTGACTAATGATTTTTCTTTCCCACAGCTGGACTCTTTTTAAATAAGTAGTGTGTACTGGTCAAGGTTATGCAAAAAGGCCTGGTCAATGTTATGCCAAAAAAATGAGTCAGAAATGCATTTGACTTTTGCCACGCTAATGTTTTGCTTTGCAGGTGGGTCTTTCCATTTAGCTGGAATATTAAGTTGTTCACTTGGAGTGTTCTAGAAATGTTAAGTATGTTGCTCTAGTATGTTATTTCAAAGTGTGGATTTGATGTGTGATGTATGTTTCTTCGCAGCAAGTGAGTTAGCTAGTGTGGTCTCAGAGGACACAGGTTACGGATAGGGGGTGGCGGCTATTGCACTTTAGGTGTCATGTTGTTTTGTGTTGTTTCACTCGGGCGTTTGGAACGTCCAGCTTGGTTCTTTGTAAGGTTGAGTGCACAGAATGGTGTTGTGCGTTTATTGAGGCTGTGAGGAGGGGAGTGTATATTGTTGTGCAAGTAGTGTGCAGTTTTTGTGGTGAATGCAAACCATTTGGTGATGTGGTGTGGGATGTGATACTTCCTCATATCAGTGGTTGGCCTGTATGTTGGTTCATGAGGACACAGGTGACGGATGGGGGTGGCGGCTATTGCACTTTAGGTGTCATGTTGTTTTGTGTCGTTTCACTCGGGTGTTTGGAACGACCAGCCTGGATCTTTGTATTAGTATGGGTGCACAGCTCGGAGTTGTGCGTTTGGTGTGGCTGTGAGGAGAGTAATGTATGGTTACTTAGCTAGGCAGTTCAAACTGTGTTTAAGTAGAGAGAGATGTTTCAGATTTGTAGTGGTTCAATTTTCAGTGGCTGGTGTCCTTTCTCCACTGTGTAGAAAAGGGGAAGGGCATTGTTGGTATGTGTTTTGATACCATTTATGATGGTGACGTCTTCAGAGTGTACTAGTGTACTAGTGTGGTGAATGTAGTTTTGGTTGTGATGCACGCGCAGGGTATGTGTTGTGAGTGTGACCTGATTTTGGTAGGTGTAGTTTGTGTTCCTTAAGGAGGGAAGATATGTAGTGATTTGGTTTCCTTATTGCTTTAAGTATGAGTGGAATTTTGGTTGAGTGACATGGAATGCTGCCTGTGAGAATGTTGTTGTATGTTTGAGAGTTCTGAGTGAATCAGTTGGAGTTATGTAGCCTATCTGAGAGGATACCGGTGCATGTTGTCTTAGGATCTGATGGACTTGACAAGATAAACTTAATAGATGTGCTGGAACTTCCTTAAAGGAACAACTAGATCATCAACAGATGTCAGAGTCATTACCTGGAACCCAGATCTTTACGTGCTGCCAAGTATTGCTCTTTCCCAATTCCTCACACTATACCCCACATTAAGAAATGATTAAGAGCACACTTTCATTTAGAGTGACAATGGTTTATTGACAATGTTATAATATCCACACAAACGGTCAAAGGTTACTCGAAGCCGACTCCCTCTGAACCCCACTCAGACAGTCTGGTGAATTGTGCAAAAGTCCAGCAGAAGGATGGCATCGAGGGGGTAGGGGCACCTGTGGTGAAAGATGGGGTGCAGGTCCACTATTCTGTGTTCTTCGGCTGTGATTCTTCTTCTGTAAGGAGAGGAATAGCAATACAGGTCATAAATCTAGTATAAGAACCAGGAGACTAGCAGTAAACATAGACCTCAGGTTATCCTGTGTAATGATGCACTACCAGGTAAGCCAAGTGAAAGGGTATGGCACAAGGAGACCTTGTGTGAATGATTATGCGCTGGACACCTGGAGTCAAGGTGCATCTCCAGAAGATCTTGTGTAATCGTGCACTGTGCTAAGAGCCTACTGTAAAGGTATGACAATAGGAGACCTTGCGTAATTGTACATTTGTAAATATACATAACACCTGGCGTAAAGGCACAGTGCCAGAAGACCTGCACAGGTTCACAGCCTGAGATCTTCTAGGAGACCCTGGTGTAACCTTATACTCTATCAGGAGACCTTGGTACTAAAGTACACGCTCAGGATCAACAAACACCGCGAGCACATCTCATAATCCGTTCCCTGGTCAGAAATAGGGCAGAAGGGTGCAGTGCCATGGTCTGAAAGAGTACACCCAGGAAACCTGTCATGCAAACATACACTTCCAGGAAACCCGGTTGTAAATGCAGAGCCCCAAGGCATGTGTGACATCATGCACAGCCAGGAGATCTGTATGTATCATGGATTGTCGCCAGGGCACCGGATGTAAATGTACACTGTTAGGTGACCTCATATAAACATGCAATGTCAGAAGACACGGTAGGAAAATGCACAAGCCGGAGACCCGTGGTGTAAACACATTCTTGCACTACCTACTAACATGCTGGTGCAACCGCATAGCACTCACAAAGACATGCAGAATGAAGAGAGAATGGGGGAAAGGGCGAGACAGCAAGAACAGCTGAGGAGAGAGAGGCCAGCGGGAGAAGGGAGGACTGTCACGTGATGAGAGGGGTTGCCAGGTAGAGCAGAAGCTGCTGAAGAGAGAAATTGGCAGAAATACTGATACAGCAAGAACCGCTGGGGAGAGAGAGGCCAAGGGGAATAGGGAGGACTGTCATCATGTGATGGGAGGGGTTGATATAGAGAGCAGAAGCTGCTGAAGAGAGAAATAGGTAGAAAGGGCGAGACAGCAAGAACAGATGAGAGAGAGAGAAAGAGAGAGAGAGAGAGAGAGAGAGAGAGAGAGAGAGAGACGGACGGACGCCAAGGGATAGGAAGGACTGTCACATGATGAGAGGGGTTGACAGGTAGAGCAGAAGCTGCTGAAGAGAGAGATAGGCAGAAAGGCCATCAGAGATGGGTTGCAGTAATGATCAGAAAGCATTAAGGGGAGCTCCCCGTCCCCATGTGCACATACATACCTGTACTGCAGGGGGAGTTGTACTCTGCCATGGCATGTTCATCTGTAAGGGAAAGAGAGGAGAGAGTGAGTAGAGTCTGGCTCCTCAAGATGACCAGGCTACCCAACTTTCTTACCTTCTGAGGGGCACGCCCTTATGCAGGGTGGAAATGTTAGATTTGATAACCACATTGCAAACAAAGTACCTAAAACCTGCTCCATTGCTCATCTATGGCAGAGCGGTCCCATCTCCCGCGTTGGCTGAGAGCCTTGAGGATTAGACAGCGCTGCGAGACAGCTACAGGTGTAGGCAAAGCCATTCCCGTGTGAGGTGGAGTAGGAGGGTGCCCAAAGCAATAGCAAGTAGGGGATAGATGCGAGCAAAGCCTTCCTGTTTTGCTCTTCTCTCTTTTTTGGCTGTCTGCTGCCCAATGTTGACGGCTACCAAGAGCATGGGAATAGGCCACGCTCTTCGGAGCTCAGGAGCTCATACTGTAGCCAGCTACGCTCACAGGAAAGCGTGCCCTTGCCTCCTTCCACTGAGCTCCTCTGCAGGGAATCTGCTGGCCCACATTTCGGCTTAGACCATAATTCTTCAGTGCAGGGTTGTGCAACCCCAGACCTCAAAGGCCAGAGACTTGGTGGGGTTTCCAGATAGGCCTCATGAATGCTCATGAGGTAAAATCTATGGATATTAATGAGGGACACCCTGAAAATCCGACGTTGCTTCCGGCCCTCGAGGCCTGGAGTTCGACAACCTTTGGAGGCTGGAGAATCCGGCGGAACCCAGCCTCCCTGCCTCCTTGATCAAAGTCCTTGACACTCGATTCTCATGATTTTCTGCATGTCGCGGAGCCAAGCACAGGAATCCTTGGACCCATGGTTACAGTGGCGGTTTCTACTCCATGCAGAAAAATCCTGATGAATCTGCACTTAGCGCGCGACTGTGCACAGGGGGAGATCAATAATGGTGTTCCCATGGACTCTCCCTGGTGTTTAGTGGGCGCTCAAACAGCTAGCAGGCCCGTCACAGTCTTGCTTCGCGGCGGGTTCAGGCGTCTGACCCTGTCGATTCCCTTGTCAGGGCAGGAAACCTGGAGTTAGGATTACCCCTCATGTGAGGGGAATCCATAGCAGAATGGGACAATGGATTCCCCATGTCTGCTTCCATCTGAATGAGGCTGTTGGCGATTCAGTAACTTTAGGCATTGGTGCCACCAAGGGGCGGTGAAATGTATCGCTGCAAGTCAACTAGGAGGCTATCAAATGTGACTCTGCGCATCCAGATTTGGGTCCACTGAGCTTTGCAATTGGCAGTGGTCCAGTAGGGCCCCAAGTCTGGCCCCCTGCTGAGTGCATGTTGTTTTGACAAACTGATTCAAAAAGGGGTCAGATCTGCACCATTTCACTCCTTTTCATCACTATTCTTTGGGAAAAGGCGACAAATTCGCAAATATATTAACTTGACCTCAATGTAGCACATTAGCGCAGTGGCGGGATGCATATGAGTGTGGGGATTGTGAAGGGGCGGGCCAAGGAGGAGACATGTATCCATGTATTGGTGAATCCTTGTAATGGTGCACACTGAGCTGCTCAAAATGTTCTTACAACTCAATGTTAGTTGTGCAGGGTGTGGAGCGCCAGCTCCGTGAAGAGTGCTGCCAAGTACTGTGTGTGCAGGGCTTTCCTTGTGGAACAACTGCTAACATAACCATACAGTGTGAGCGGGGATGTCCCAGCACGGTGTGTGAGGTTCTGCCATGCACTGTGTGAGCAGGCCATGGGCTGTGAACTGCTAATGCTAATCACCATGTGAACAGGGTTGGTCATGTGAGCAGCTGCTACCATGCACTGTGAGAGTGGGGCTGTCGCTGTGAGTAACTGCTACCATGCACTGTGTGAGTGGGGCTGTTCCTGTGAATAATTGCTACCGTGCACTGCGTGAGTGCGGCTGGCGCTGTGAATAACTGCGACCATGCACCGTTAGTGGGGTCGTCCATGTGAATGACTTCTACCATGCACCGTGTGAGTGGGGCCGTCCCTGCTACCATGCACTGTGTGAGTGGAGCTGTCCCTGTGAATAACTGCTTCCATGCACTGTGTGAGTGGGGCTGTCCCTGTGAATAACTGCTACCATGCACTGTGTGAGTGGGTAAGCCTTGTAAAGCACGCTATCATGCACTGTGTGCTGTGAGCTGGCTGTGTGCAGAGGGCTGCCATAAACCACGTTAGTGTCACTGTCCTTCTGAGAAGCTGCAGCCTCTATAGAGCCTCTCCGCGTCCCAGTGGCTAGCAGAAAAGGGCCAGGGCACGTGAGTGGAGGCACTGATGCTATGCTATTCTCAAGGCTCTCGTACCACGCGTTGTTGCTACCTTATGATGCACAATGACACGCTTGTCAACATGACCCATTCCAAACTATAGGTGCTTATCCAGTCCTGGGTTTTTCTTTGCATTCTCGACTTGTAGTTCCACGTTTTCCCCATTATAAAACTCGGACTACAAGTCCCAGAATGCAAAGAAAAAAACAGGACTGGATAAGCACCTACAAGCTGGAGTTGGTCATGTTTGCAAGTGTGCAATAAGAGAGAGGCCGTTTCCTAAAAGTGAGAGAAACCGTTCAACTAAAGTGTGCCAGGGAATTTGAGCCGTATGTTGTAACAACTACAAGAATGCCCAGCATTGAATCCACGGGCACATTTAAAAACGTGAACCAAAAACAGCAGTTTATGTTATGGTCTCTAAACGAACAAGAATTATCCGTTTTCTCTGAATTCAAGAAATAAATCGCGAAATATCGTGTTTCCAGTGCATTAGTGGTGCTCACAGACACTGCTTCATTGGGTGCCGTGTCTGCAAGAATACAATGCATGATGGGATACTCTCCTCGTAGAAGGGGCGATCATGCGCTGCACTTGAGAGCGTCTGGGGAGTGGGTATATAATATACATCCAGGAATTGTGCATGCCTATTTTTGGCGGCTGGACTTAGCAGCAGAGCGTGGCACGTGGCTATTGCCTTAAATACGAGTTTAATGGGACTCGGCACTGCTGTTTGCCTTCATGGGGCAATCAGTATAGCGATGAAAGCAACATCGAAGAAAGAAATGCACTAGTGATGGAGTCACGCATTTGAAATACCAAAAATCAGGAAAATGCACTTGCTTCATTTCATGAAGGAGGGGGGTATTCAGAGCTGAATTCTCTGGGACTGCAGCTAAGAGCAGAAAGCTGTAATCTGTGCAGAATGTGCCGCATGGCTATTTTAATGCTGCCCCGTGAATACTCTGCACCGCAGCGATTCAAATATCAAATACGGAAGTCAGCACTAAAGTAGCGCATGCGCAGACAGATGCAGGAGCAGCAGCTGCACGTGGCCCTTTTCATCATTTCCTGGAGTGAAGTATCGTCTGTCCAGTGACTCGCTGGCTCTCGTGCATCCGTCTGCTGCCGGAAATAGATTTACATTCCCACATGAAATCCACCCCTTATGCCTCGTCCCATTATCTACAAAGAGGAAGTCGCATTTAAACTCTAACACGGCCGCTTTCAAACCCTCCCTCTCACTGCAAGGGAGAATTATTGGAGGGAAGACCTATGCTGTGCGCAGGGCCGGCCTTAAGGGCAGCAGCGCCCTGGGCGAAATGGCACACCCCCCTCGCCCGCCGCGCCCCTCTGGTTAACAGGGGGCGGGGCGTAAGGGGGCGGGGCCAGGATTGGCAACCTTTTTTTTTTAACCTCCTCCCTTAGGCGAAGAGGTTAAATAGGTGCTGTTAGCACCCCATTGTCATTGAATGAGCCCGCCATCGCGGGTTCAGTCAATGACAACGAGGCGCCTGCCACACCTTCTGTCACCATGCCAGCTCGGGGGAGCGCTTGAAAGACTCCCCGGAGCTGGCGTGGTGGGGGGCTAATGGTGCCTTTTCTTGTGAAAAGTGTCCACGGCGGAGGGGCGCATTTAAATGCACCCACTGCAGCGGGCACCTTTTACAGTAAAAGGCCGCCTGCTGTGCCTTGTCCCACAACGCCAGCTCGGGGGAGCTCTTGAAAAACTCCCCCGAGCTGGCGTTGCAGAGGCAAAAGGGGCCCTGGGGGACGGTACACCCCGTTTGGGCGCCGCCAGTTTGGCGCAGGCCGGTTTGCCGCGACCGCTTTGGCGTGGCGGCCAGTTCGGTGCGCCCCTTTTCGGCGCAGAAGCCTTTCTGGCGCCGTCGATTTGGCGCGGGGGACGCTTGGACGTGGCTGACCTTGCAGCCACGTCTAAACTCCCTCACGCCAAATTCAAGATCCGCCTCTGCCAGATGACTCAGTGTTATGTGCCGGTGTGGTGGTGCCACGAGGAAGGAGTCGCCAATCGCCATTGCCCGGGCCTAGCTGCAGAAGAGAAGGTGCTGCTGCTCGAGTCGAGGGAGGCTGTCGTCCAGCAGTGTTTGCGGTCTGCTGCTGCTGCTTACTAAAACAGGTAAGCTTGGCTATTGTGGGGTTGCCACTGTAAGTCGCTTCATGGCGCTGGATGGAGGGGTGAGGAGTGGAAGGGGAGACAGGTTGAGAGGGAGGAGAGATATGGCAGATTTACTATCTTTTATGTGGTCAGTGCTTCCGAAACTAAGGGGTGTGTAACTGTGTGTTTTCATTTCGTTTTAAATTCATTGTAGAGTTTAGGCTGATGTGTCCTGAACTGCCCGCCTCCTTGAATGTTTGTCTTTGCTGGGCCTCGACATAGCTACTGCTGTGGGGATCAAATGGGACACGTAGGTGGTTGGCCTCTTTATTGACGGAAATGTGCAGCTGCAGCCACTTCGCACATTCCATACTTGGCCTCTTTGTGTGGGGGAATTTCGGAATTAGCAGATTTCGGTGGGTGATGCTTAGCTATGGGGCTTGCCCAGGTGTTAAAAACAGTGCAGTCAGTGCCCATCCAGTGATTGTTCTTTCTTCTCTGGGGGCGCTGGGAGAAGTCTAGCCTCTCTGCTCACTCAGTGCTCGGCCATAGGGCCTCCCACCCATTCGCTGCTTGGCCTCTTGGTGCCTCTCCCCTGGTGTGGTGAACTCCGGAAGGCCTCGCCTCGATTCGTGGTCTAATTTGTAATGCGTGCCCTGGGCTAGATGTAGTGACGGCTGCCCTTTTGATATCCTGCGTGGCCAGGCCTTGGCTGGGGAAGAGTACTCTATAGAGTTGTCTTATGGTTATTGCGGCCCTGATTCAGAGGCAGATCCAACGGTCGCCAGGCACAGGGACCGTCCCTGGCACAGTGAGTCAGAGGCTCTGGGCGCAGCTCAGAGGGGGAGTTCATGGACCGCAGTAGTGCGATGCCACCAGGGGCCCACCTCGTTGCCTCTGTGTCTCTCTATCTGTTTCTCTGTCTTTCTTTCTCGTCCTGTCCTCCTTCTTCTCCCTTCCCCTCCATCTTTTTCATCTGTTTCTCCACAATCCTCTCACCTGCATTCTTATCTCACCCCATCGCCCTTCCCCTTTACCCACGACTTCCTCTTCCATCCTATGTTCTGTCATTCTTTCTCTTAACTCACTTTATATAATCTTTCTCACTCCCGCTCCCAGCCTCCCTGTCTTTGTTTATATTTCTTTCTCCTTCATTCTCATAACTTCATCTCACTTCTCCCTTGCCCCTCTTGTTCCTCTTTCTCATCGCCCTTCTCTAGCACCCATCATTACCTCTCTCGCCTTTCATCGTATTCCCCTCGTCCCCCCTCCCATCCGCCTCAAAAGCACTCTTTGTCCCCCTTTGTTTTTCTTTTTCTTTCCAGCTAGCTTGCTCTCTTTCACTCCTCACTCCACAGCCCCCTCCCCTTTCTTCCCCGTGGATCTTGCACCAATCTGGTTTGAAATGATTGGCACAAGACAGGCAATGCCATACCTGATATAACTAGAACACATCTCCCCTTTCTTCCCCCATGGATCTTGCACCAATATGCTGAGTCTATCTGGTTTTCAATGATTAGCACGAGACAAGCAATGTCACGCCTGATATAACTAGAACACATCTCACGTATATATCTGTTGAAAGAGCTAGAAGCTCATAGGCTACAACCAAAAGGCTAGCTAGCCTCGAGTCCAGACAGTCCAGACATTAGCATAGCCCAGATTTTTTCCAAATCTAGCAACACCCGTGTCTGAAAGGGTGGACTTGTGGGGATAGATGGGCCTCTGTGAGACGTGACTATTTAGGGATCAAACACGTGACTCGCCAGCCTAACTTGCTGTTAAGATTCAATGGGTGTACAAGGGCATTGTGCGCATGGTGCAGCAGTTGCTACCCTGGGTTGCTGCTTGTCAACCCCTCGCCCCCCCAATGAAGCATAATCGGGACACTGATGAACTAAAGAGAAATCTGCTTTTGTCTTTTTTCAAATGTTACTGTCTGTGGTCAAAGTTGAAAGTCATTCATTTGAGCTTCAGGAGGGGTCCGAGAGAGATTCAAAGTTCTGAAAGGTAAAGCTCGACTGCAGCGTAACTGACCCCTAGGTAACTGTAATAAAGACAACTTCATAAAAAATAGCTTTTGTCCCTAAAGTTTGCCATTGTGCACTTGTTACCACAATTAACTCCGCCCACCGAAAGCTCCGCCTCCATGACCCGCCCACCTAGGGCCCTGTCAGGTGCTGTCCACGGGGCCCTTTGCCTTAAATCTGCCACTGGAAATCGTGATCCCAGTGCATTAGTGGTGCTCACAGACACTGCTTCATTGGGTGCCGTGTCTGCAAGAATGCAATGCATGATGGGATACTCTCCTCGTAGAAGGGGCGATCATGCGCTGCACTTGAGAGCGTCTGGGGAGTGGGTATATAATATACATCCAGGAATTGTGCACACCTTTTTTTGGCGGCTGGACTTAGCAGCAGAGGGTGGCACGTGGCTATTGCCTTAAATACGAGTTTAATGGGACTCGGCACTGCTGCTTGCATTCATGGGGCAATCAGTATAGCGATAAAAGCAACACCAGAGAAAGAAATGCACTAGTGATAGAGTCACGCATTTGAAATACCAAAAATCAGGAAAATGCACTTGCTTCATTTCATGAAGGAGGGGGGTATTCAGAGCTGAATTCTCTGGGACTGCAGCTAAGAGCAGAAAGCGTTAATCTGTGCAGAATGTGCCTCGTGGCTATTTTAATGCTGCCCCGTGATTACTCTGCACCGCGGCGATTCAAATACGGAAGTCAGCACTAAAGCAGCGCATGCGCAGACCGATGCAGGAGCAGCAGCTGCACGTGGCCCTTTTCATCATTTCCGGGAGTGAAGTATCGTCTGTCCAGTGACTCGCTGGCTCTCGTGCATCCGTCTGCTGCCGGAAATAGATTTACATTCCCACATGAAATCCACCCCTTATGCCTCGTCCCATTATCTACAAAGAGGAAGTCGCATTTAAACTCTAACACGACCGCTTTCAAACCCTCCCTCTCACTGCAAGGGAGAATTATCGGAGGGAAGGCCTATGCTGTGCGCAGGGCCGGCCTTAAGGGCAGCAGCGCCCTGGGCGAAATGGCGCCCCCCCCTCGCCCGCCGCTCCCCCCTGATTAACAGGGGGCAGGGCGGAAGGGGGCGGGGCCAGGATGGGCAACTTTTTTTTTTAACCTCTTCCCTTAGGCAAGGAGGTTAAATAGGTGCCGTTAGCACCCCATTGTCATTGAATGAGCCCGCCATTGCGGGTTCATTCAATGACAATGAGGCGGCTGCCACACCTTCTGTCACCACGCCAGCTGGGGGAGCGCTTGAAAGACTCCCCGGAGCTGGCATGGGGGGCTAATGGCGCCTTTTCTTGTGAAAAGTGTCCACGGCAGAGGGGCGCATTTAAATGCACCCACCGCCGTGGGCACCTTATACAGTAAAAGGCCGCCTCCTGTGCCTTGTCCCACAACACCAGCTCGGGGAGCTCTTGAAAGACTCCCCCGAGCTGGCATGGCAGGGGCAAAAGGCGCCCTGGGGGACGGTACACCCCGTTTCGGCGTCGCTGTTTTGGCGCAGGCCGGTTTGCCGCGACCGCTTTGGCGTGGCGGCCAGTTCGGCGTGCCCATTTTTGGCGCAGAAGCCTTTCTGGCGCCGTCGATTTGGCCCGGGGGACGCTTGGACGTGGCTGACCTTGCGACCACGTCTAAACTCCCTCACGCCAAATTCAAAAGAATAATTCTTTTCAAATGCAGCACGTTGGCAGGTAATATTAATGCGTTGCATTTGAAAATAATTGTGGGTGTGGGACTGGAGCAGGGCCTACGTGAGCAACTGCTGCGAGAGCCAGCACACCAGCCCCCAACCCTGCCAGCCCCCTACCCTGCCCTGGTGGTGTGCTACTTCAGGCACAGCAGGAAGTGCACCAGGATCACACAGCTTGTGACACAAGAGTCTCTCCAGCTGCACAGGGGGGGCAGCCCACAGAGTGAGCACAGCTGGGGGAGAGGCTGCTCGGTCCACACTTCCCTGCATGGGAGGACTCCGAATGCCAAGGGCACTGCTGACTAGACCTCGTGTGACTGTGCAGCACCACTGGGACTGGCACCCCACTGTGTGAATGAATGACTGAGCGCACATAGCACTGAATCTACTCTGGGCGCTTCTGGGGTATCAGCTTCGTGCGTCCCTCCGCAATTGTAGAGTGGAAGGCTGCTACAGGGCACCCTCACAATGTCACAGAATGAGAAATGTGGGGCTGTTTGAATGAGTGAGCTAGTGAAATGGCATAGTGCTTCCTCTCCTCTCAGCACTTACCGGAGGATCGGGGCTATAAGAGTGCCAGCGGTGATGCCTCTGCGTTTGAAGTGCTGGAGTCACCACGGGGGTAATCCCTAAGCAAAGGATATGATCCTGGGAAAATCATGTAATATAAGTAGCGCCTTGATGCCCTCAGGTTAAGAATGCTTTACAAATGTAAAAATAAATACATCTCCATGTGTCGTTTCTGGAGTCCCTATAAGGATTCGGTGCATAGTTTGTGTTTTCATGTTGTTATAATCTTCCATTATTAAGGCAATCCCCACCCACGGTTTAATGACTATGGAGTTGCTTCTGGCACAGGGGAATACACTCCCGCTCCCACCCCGGAAACATCTCTTTTATAGAAACTCGGGCTCCTGACCCTCTTGGAGTTCGGTGGGGAAATTTAGGCCCTTTTAGAGTCTTCATGTTTTGATGCTCAGCCTTTAGAAGTTGACACCTTTCGACCAATTTGCGGGACAAGGGTGGGCGGATAAGGGGGTGCAGGTGGGAAGATTGAACTGTTCGGGGTGAATGCATAGACATGCACAGTCTGGACAAAGAGCTGAGCTAAGCATCCCTGTACATCATAATATCTGGACATGTCGTGACGCTGTCAACGAGAAGGTGCTGCGGGGGGAGGAGGAGGGTCATCATGCTCTCGGATCACGGTGCTCCAAGTGATGCCAGTGCAGGAATCGCAGGGAACCTCCAACTGGGGCGCCACACTGCCAAGAGATCCCCCGTGATGCTTGCTGCATTCCCATGGTCGCCCTATTCATTCTTGGACTTGTAGTCTTGCTGTTCCATCATTATGGCGAACCAGTGCCCAAGGAGCATTGGGGCGAGCTCTCCTCCCACGCCAAAACATCCTGGCGCCTGAACATCCCTGCGGCGAACTGGCTGCGCCGAAATGGGCATGCCAAAACAGGCTCTGCGGCCAATCGGCCGCGCCAAATCGGGCCGTGCTGAAATGGCTGCGCCAAATCGTCCTGCTCCGCTGGGGGGTGTGGCGCCCCGGGCAGTCGCCCCGGCTCGCCCCCCCCTAAGGCCGGCTCTGGCTGTGCGGGTGGGTGCCATCTTGTGTTCCATTCACACGGAACACTAATACGCCCACTGCGTTCGATGAAATGAACTCCGTCCCCTGCTCCGCCCCTACTCACCTTTCATGTAGTAGTCATAGACTGTGGCTGTGGCTGGCTTCAGGTTCTTAACTTCATTGTCCTGCTCCACTGAGAAGTTGAACTGCTGGGTGTCTTTCTGCAGCTGTGGGACAACAGAGAACATCTTGAAACATTGAGAAACCAAAGACAACATTGGCCTGACACCGAATGGCAGTGGGGATATCATGGTCACCCTCAAAGCTTCATGGACCAAGCTAAACAACGCTGCACTGTTGTGATGCAGTTATGGGTATGTGCAATGTTAAAGCTTCCAATATGTGTCTAGTAGGCCACAGGCTACAGTGGGGGTTGCTTCTTTCTACGAGTTTTCTATTCACTCCAGTTTTCAAAGTATTCATCACACGGAGGACCCCAAAATGGATGCCCACACTTACTAGGCACTAATTCCCGTGCTTTCAATCCTCCAAAAATATATTTTTCTACCTCAGGAGTGTGTTTGATGTCAACAATGTTGTACGACATACCCTTTGAGAATAGAGTGAGGTTGGGCGAGCCCCCATAACCTTTGGTCCTTTAGACACTGCTCAGAACAGAATAGCAACTGTGAATCCTGACACATTTCCTGTGCCTCCGACACACGCAAAAGGCACAGATATATGCCTCGTAAAACAGTACTTTACACCTGGGACTTCTCACTCTAAGCCATCATGGCTCCTGACAGGGAGCAAGTGGAACTGCCCCGGAAACATAGAAGTGGGAATGAGCCCCGTTATTTCCACGCAAGCCCTGTCTCCTGCAGGATATGATAGCCAGCAACGCTCCGTTAGAACTCCCAAATCTCCAAACTTGGCATATACCATCCATCAATCCCATGGGTAATGGGAAAGGGATCCTGGGAGGAATAGGTTATGCAAATGAGCTGGTCCTCTCACACAAACATGACCTCCCAGTATTAACTATTTAGAGCTTTTCTCTGCAACACACTCAGAATTGGTCTCTTCAGACCCCTCTCCTCTCAGCTTTCATGCATTACTTTGGCTTGCTTGGGGTTTGCTGCCCACCTGCACATGATGCATTGAACTGGAGCGCCATCTTGCTCCTTACCTGGTCGAGATAGATGGTCACTTGGTCGGGTTTGATTTCCACTTTCTTGACGGAACCACTTTTCTCCATCTGTGTGCAAACAAAGTGAATCCACAATTTTATTTTTGTATTTGCTCTGTCACCCAAGCCTGATTCACTGTCTGACGATTGACACTAGCAATGTCTCCTAACATCATCCTTCCTAGTGCGATACTTTGAATGCCACGAGTAACAATAACACTGTTTTGATGATTATAATTCCTGATGACTCTCTGCACAGTTGCCCCTTTCTCTTCCTCTGGCACACTTTGTATTTCTTCCCCTTGTGCACTTTCATTTTGTTCTTTTCTCTGTTACCATTTGTCTGCGGCCTCTCGCTATCCCTACCTGATACATTTGCATATCTCTTCTCCTACTTCTCTATCTCAGAGTTGACCTCCCGGGGACAAACTTTCAATTTGTAAGGTACTAACCAGGCATACAAAGTCACTTGCATCCTTAGTTCTCCATATACACACACATATAAAGCATTCCTTATTCACAGGCGTCAATTTACTCTAGCCAATGCCCATTGGCACGTGCAAAGTTGAGCCCTGTTAATATCTATTTTACCTGTCTACCTATTATTCTGGATCCAGGCGACATAATAAATGAAGTTGCTCCCCTGCCAGGTGCAGTAGAAGGACGTCTGCTGCCATAAGTGAAGCACATCTTCTGCACCCCCTAAACAATGTATGACCTAGTCCCTTTGCATACCCTCCGGCCTAGAATTCCCTTTTACCCCCAAGATACCCATCACCTCTAGGTTAGCTGTACAATGGATATTGCTAACTTGCGCATGCTCAGTAATCAACACATCTGTTGTTGATGGGGCAGGCGTATTGTTTTGATATGTGTCATGGACTGATGGTTACTTTATACCACACTTTAGAGACTATGTGTGTGTATAATAATGCCATATTACGTCTGGTGATCCTCATTTCTCCCACCACAGTCATTTCTATCCCCACCCCCCCTCGCCTACAGCAGCAATACCTTCTGTGGTCTACAATAAAACACAGGCAGAGGTAAGGGTGTTGAGGTTCACATATATCTCTGATGTTAAGCAGCATATGGGATGTTCAAGGGATTTCTCTAGGAAGTCAGAGGCTTCAAAAGGTAAGGTACCTCGCCAGCCGCCAGCAGTTTGTTCAGATGGACTCCTCTAGATCGCCAATACTACCCATCACATGCGGAGTCCCACAGGGTTACATCCCCTCTGATCTTCAATTTATACATGGAACCGCTGGTTGTCCTCCTAGCCATACACATCATTGACATCCACCTATACGCGGATGACATACAGCTATACCTCAAGATAGACTATCAAGGAACTCCACAGAACCTGCCTCTCGTTAATCCAATCTTGGATGTCCAGTGCATACCTGAAGCCAAACCCATTCAAGATCGAATTTCTGCTCCTCACCAATAACACCGAAGATATCTGCCTGGCTATCGACCATGAACCTTGATGGCTTCACTCCCAAGCTCACCCCTGCACCAAGTCCCTTGGGTTCCATATCGACAAACACCTCTCCTTTAAGACACACATAGCTAAGAAAACTCAGAAAGGTTGGTATCAACTCTCTCCTGCGGAAAGTCAAGCCCTTCCTCCCTTCGGACAGCTTCGATCCACCATTCAAGCACTGGTCATATCCCACCTGGATGGGGGCAATGCTCTTCTTGTCGTCCTCACTTGTGCCCCTGAGAAGTGTCCTACACTGAGCCGCATGCCTCATCAAGGGCCTATGCAGATACTAACACATCCCATCGGCCCTCCTCGACCTTCACTGCTTCCCACTGCATGCACAAATCACCTTCAAGTCTTGCTGCATCATCTATAAGACAATCGCCCTCAAGTCACCCAGCTCCCTTGTAGTGAAAATCAGCATCTCTGTCAGATAGCGCACCACCAGATCCCAGGACACGTGCAGACTTTAAATCTGCCGCTGCAAAAATGAAAGGACCAGAAATCAAGCCTTCTCTGCCTGCGCCCCAAGACTATGGAACCTCCTCAGACTCGTCCCCCACGCTCCTACAATTCAGAAAAGAACTCACAGCCACCTCTTCAAGGAGTCTCCTGAACAGCTAGGCCATCACGTTGCCCCAGCACCTGACTCTACAGATGCTACCCGCCCCTCTCCTCACTGCCACCCTGTACAGCTGTACACCCCTCTGTTTCCTACCCCCAGCTGTTTATCTGGTCTGTCATGACTCCTGCAAAGCACTCCATTATGCATGTGTACTGCTGTATAACTCTGTAAAGTGCTCTGTTCTTTATCTGTATTTCTGAATACTTCTTATGACAGATCCCAAGGGGTCATCACTGCTTTAGATGGGGAAGCCCCTTTCCATGATGCCAGAGCGGTGAAGTCGCTACCAAACAGTCCCCCTAGGGGTGGTGCTCAGCGGGGTATCTCCTGGGGAGGGAGGACTCTATTGAGAGAAGTGACCATTTTGGCAGACTGCAGTATCCCACCTTCCCTCAAAACCCCTCCAATTCCAAATTTCCTGCATAGACCTTTGATGGGGCATGCAGCCACATGTAGGACACTTCCAAGGGCATGAGGGAGGACGGCGGGAGGCCTTTGAGGAGGGCATTTTCCCCATCCATGTGTGATAGGACCAGTGCTTGAATGGCGGATTTAAAGTTGTCCGGAGGGAGAAAGCGATTGACTTTCCGCAGGAGGGAGAGCTGATACCAAGCTGTCAGAGTTTTCTTAGCTATGTGTGTCTTGTAGGAGAGGTGTTTGTCAATGTGGAACCCAAGGGACTTGGCGCAGGATTCATGCAGCCCTCAAGGTTGATGATTGATAACAAGGTCTGGGTGTTCGGTGTTGTTGGTGAGGAGTAGGAATGCAGTCTAGGAGGGGTTGGGCTTCAAGTATGCACAGGAAACCCAAGACTGGATCAGTGAGAGGCAGGTTTTGAGCCTGTGAATGTCCTTGATGGAGTCGATCTTGGGGTGTAGCTGTGTTTTCGGTGTATTGGTGGATGTGGATGTTGTGTGTGGCTAGGAGGGCTCCCAGCAGCTCCATATATAGATTGCAGATCACTGAGGAGAGGATGAAACCCTGTGGGACTCTACAGGTGATGGGTAGCATTGGCGATCTAGAGGAGTCCATCTGATTAAACTGGTGGTTGGCGAGGTAGACTTGAACCAGAGTAGGACAAGGTTGCTGATCCACATGCGCTGATGTAGGATGTTTGTGAGCGCCTGGTGGTCTACTGTGTTGAAAGCGGCTGAGAGGTCGAGTAGAAGCAGGATGTAAGGGTGGCCATCATCAAGGATGTTGAGGGCATTACCATGTGTAATCTGGCATTGCCACCTGCTCCTCCATTATTGTCACGTTCCTTACCGTTAGAAGGCAGAGCAAGCAGTGCCAGACATGAGCCATCCCGAAACAAAACAAGATACCCAGAATACTGCAATGTAGTTTTACTGATCACACTGAATTAGCCCCTAGAAATCTTGATGGAAAATCGGCTGACAGGGATCCACGGACTGCCACTTTGTAATGGCAGATAAATGTGTCCGGGGAAGCCCAACTTGCTACATTGCAGATATCTTTGACCGATGTGCCTTGTGTTTCCACCCAAGAGGCAGCCATTCCCCTTTTTGAGCGGCCTTGGACAAGTCGCAGGGGAGGCTTCCCTGCCTCTTGATACATGACATGGTCTTCATGGCGTTTCATCGCTACTCTGAGTGATTTGTTAAGAGTGCTCATAAAGCTCTTCATGTCCCCACTCTCTTGGGCCCGCAGGAGGTGACTCTCTGGGGTCTCTCATCCAGTGATTTAAGGTTGTCCTGGACGCCCCCCCCCCTTAGTTTATCCACACATGGAGACAAATAGGGTGTCTGTTCTGCAACATGATGCAGTCCTTTCCAGGCAAATCTTCAGGACCCTGCCAAGGTCCAGTGAACAAAAAATCTCCTCTGTTTCTGTGGAAAGTAGAGACAGCACCTCCTCCTGATTGAGGTGGAAGTGTGTACACACCTTTGTAGTGAAAGAAGGCCCTGTATATCACCATACCAGTCCTGAATCTCTGGTATCACTCTGTGTACAATAGCGCTCCTAGCTTCCCCAACCTTCTACTGGATGGGATTCCCACCAAAAAAGCTCTAAATTGAAGCCATCTGTCTAGAATACGAGCATTCCCCAGACATCTCCCGAAGTAGGAGAACGATGCCTTGGTGCTCACCACTTGCAGAATGACCCGCAGTGCCCCTTTCAGGCATCCAAGGTCACCGCTCTATGGGATATCTGATCTTCTGTGGCCCCTGCCCTGGATATATCTATTTCCATGAGTGAGATCAATTCAGTTTCCAAGCCGTCAACTGCTGGTGGCATAGTGTCCTCCGAGACAGAGGACAGGAGCCAATTGGTGAATGTTGTACTGTAATGAGAGGCTCAGCCACCATCACTGATTGGAAAAGGGGAAAACAAACGAGTAATCCAGTCTAAAATGGCGCTATCAAAATCAATCAAGCCGATTCCTTGAATATTTTCTTAAGAACTCAGCAAATCAATGGAAAAGGGGCAAAGGCATAGTGCAACGCCCTTGGCCAAGGATTTCAGAAATCGCCATAAAACGCACCCTGGGCCAGAGGGCTGCACACCATGGAAGGATGGAGTTTCTTCGGAAGCAAAGAGATTGATCGGCAGACACCTCCACTGACTCACAATCCAATTAAAGATCCATGGACATAAGTTAAAGTTCAATAATGAGGGGAAAGTCCTGCTCAGACAGTCTGCAGTTTGATTCAGTTTCTTTGGGATATAATTCACCCTCAAGTCCACCAGATGAATCTTTTCCAGATAAACACCTGGTCGTCTACCTGATACAGAGATGAGGCTATCAAAATCAATCGGGTTGATTCCTTGAGCATTTTCCTGGGAACTTGGTGTATCAGCAGAAAAGGGGGCAAGGCATAGAGCTACTCCCTTGGCCAATGTCTTGAAAGAGCGTCCACAGAACTTCAGAATCTGGGGCATTGGAATGTTGTAAATACTATGTTGTAAGTTGAAGCAAGCATTGACAAAGACAACAGTTTGGGCTTTTGTGGCAGCACCGGATAGGCACTGTCATATTGGTACTACCCAGGCTGCTCAGAAAACGGACAGAGATGGTATGGAACAGAATCATGGATATAATGAAACACTAAAATGGAACGCAAAAGATAGTGGAGTGGGTTGTGGGTAAGCAGCTTAGTGGATACTTGGATATGAAAGAGTCCATGTTCACTTGTAAGGAGAAATGGCACACATAATATATACTTCTTCTTTGTCTCTTTGTTGAATGTGGTGTATTTTAGTGGCCCGGCCACCAAATGTGTCCGAACCCATTGGCACAGAGAAGCGTGAGGGGAAATGGGTTTTAAGAAGCAGAATATCTGGTTGGCATTGCGACCGGAAACGCAGTGGCATGAATTCTCCTAGTCACTAAATGTTAATTCTTTCACATTCCACTGTGTCATCCAATGAGGACCTGTTTAACTTCATCTCCCCTAGTGGCAAAATGCCAAACATGAATCTGTGTGCCTGGGCTCTCATATGAGGGTGGGCTTGCGGAGTGATCTCACTACTTTCTTTCTTTACCTGCGTTTGCAGCCGCAGGTTGCAGCCAGTCTTGCCATATATGCTTTTTAAAAGTGTTTTTGGGTTTCTTTTGATCAAAAGTCACTTATAATATTTATAGGTCATTTGTTGTGGGATTGTTCTACTTGTCTTTTGTTAGAAAAAATTACTGTTATTTGTGGGCTTCTCCCAGATCAGTTCCCAAACCCGAACCTGTTCTCTGTGATTGGCCAACTGTTCCTTTTAGAAGTGGAATGATGAGAAAGATAGCCAATCTCTGGGCAGCTTCCGCTGTTAGGTCACATGGCCAGGACACACAAGAGGGACGGTTTTGCCCAGCAGGGGCGGCGTCCTCGTCATGGCCCCGTCTTTGGGTCTCCTGCACGCGGTGTGGCACCAGCATGGTGCCTGAAAGAACGACACCGGAGTCAGCTTAGGATCGACTGACGAGCCGGAAGCGGCTCGTTCTTTTTATTAACTTGGTCACATGGTTGCGACCATGTGACCATACACAGATCCCTGGGAAGTACCATGTTCCCCAGGAGGGGTGACATGCAACAATGTAGGCGGACACACTGCCAACTGGGATGAGAGAGACATGTCAAAATAAAAGAAGTCGGCCAAAGGAAAGATAGCATCAGTGGGAAAAGCAGAAGTGTGAGGCGGATATTAAAGGTCAATGCTTTCCAATGTGTTTAGATTATTGCAACCAGCAATTTTCACATACACTGTTCATACAAATAACATGGGCAGCTCATTTATTTTGATTAGAGATCTCTGCCTCTCCTCCCACCAGCACAGTTGTGCGCAGGAGGGCCTGCTTTCATTTTTTGTTCCCTCTCCCCGAGCCCAGACACTGCTTCGAGCCCCCGCCCTCGCGCTGGGCATGCTGCTGCAATGCAGTGTCACAGAGGCACCTGGCAGACTCAGCTTGTTTCAGTTTACCGCCTTTTCAGCTATCTCCGCTCACATTGCTACCAGACACCACTCGACTCTAACCCACTCCAACCCACCCCAGACTACCCCACACCACACCACTCCAGCTGACCCACAACATATGACTCCAATCCACTCCACCTCAGACCACACCACTCCACACCATGGCACACATCCATCCACTGCACATCACTCCACCCAATGTCACTGCACACCACTCTACATCACTTGACAACACCCAAAACTCCAAACCATCCCACACAATCTATCCCACATCCTTACTCCCACCTCACTCCACACCACTCCACACATAATACTCCTCCATACCTCCCTGCCTGCCTCCACCCTATCCCTCCCCACTTTGCCCCAATTCATCACACACCCCGGCACTCCCCATCAACCAACCCACCCAATCTCTCCTCTGCCTACTATCGTCACTCCCTGCCTACTGCCTTCCACTTTAGCTCACATCTTCTCCCCTGCAACTCAGTTCATCCCTACCTGCAGTACCTTAGCTCTCCCTTAAAATCACCATGCTTACATTATAAGTTCCAAACAGGCCTACAAGTTAATGTTTGCTGACATGTAACATTAGTTATATACGTAGTAAAAATACTTCTGTACTTGAAGTGCAGAGAAGTCTGTCTGCTATGTCCATGACTAATGTTATTTGTCTGCAAACACTAACTTGCTGACATATTTGAAATTTCTGGATAAATGCAACCCAACTACTAAGTGCATTCCTATTTATACATTTAAAATTCAAAAACCTACAAACACATGTTCTATTGGCTTTGCCAGTGCCTTTTTTTCCTTGTGACTTACTGCCTGTCTGCCAAAATGTCATAGCAAAATGGCATACCAGAATACAGATCACTGATTGGGCCATTTTAAATGTAAAGCTCTGTTCTTCAGATCCAACCATCGCAACTCACATGAAATCCTTAAATCCGACTTCCAAGATTTCAGGGGTTGTGCTTACGGTATTAGCATAATTAACCTAAAAACATTTGATCACATTTTTGTGACCTTTACTTTCGGTCAAATTTAATTAAATATATATATGGGGTGGGTAAGGGTATAGATTAGGTTGAGGGCAAGCGGGGGGACTTGGGGGTATCCCCCGGCATTTTAAACTGAAAAAAAGGTCAAATAAATTCGATCAAATGTGATTAGGTCAAATGTTTTAGGTGAAATAGACCCAAACTGGGCTTACTACCAAGCACACATATGCAATTAATACCTGAAAAATCAAATGGTCAAACGGCCCTGACCAGCTAGTGCCTGCTTGCTATGCAAGCGCTATGGCTTTCAGTTTTAAAGCTGGGTCCTCTCAAATGAGACAGGCTGCAGAAGAACACGCCCTGTAGGAAAATGAATTGTAAATAGTCGTTTTTGTCACGCTTAACTACTCGTCTATGTTTCAGTCCATCTCACTCCCTTCACACAGCACACCGCCATTGTCCCATCTCACCTCTCGCACGGAGCCCTTCACAGGAATGAACCCGGACAGCATCTTCACCTCGATGAGCGCCATGTTAGAGGCCTCCCGGTCACCGGTGTAGCTGAGGACCAGAAAGATGAGTGAGGAATTAGGAATGCACCAATCGCAAAGACACACACTCTGGTACACTACTGAGCATGCAGGATAGAAATGTTTTCTTTAAATCTTTTTACAGATTTTCACATCGACAAGTTTTTTAAGGGCATGTTACACTACTGACACCAATGTATTCAAGGGGGCTGGCTAGCGCGCTACTGTTCAGCTTCCTCAGACCCCCTCTGAAATGTGCATATCACCTTTTAGAAGAAGTGACTGGCGCATTTCTGCAAAGAACGCAAATGAAAAAAGTGCATCCAGGGCCAGATTACAGAAACTTTGCACCAGTGCAAGTGCAAAGTTGCATCGTATTAGCACTAGGGCAACATTTGCCCTGGTAAAACAATGCATCTAAAATGTATCTTTTTTGCACTTGGGACATTTTTTAACTAGTCCTTATACCGTTGCCAAACTGCACTTGTCATGGTGAAATGGTTTTTGTATATGTGGCAGTGTTTTTAAAAATAGGGCAAACTTTGCCCTAGTGCCCTGATGCTAATATTGTGCACTTGCACTGGGCGCTGCATGATAAATCAGGGATAGGATGGATCGCAAAGAGGAGTCGTTAGAAGCAAAATGAACAATTTTGTTTCTCCTTGCAGACTACATATCGCGAGCAACATGATCTAAAAGGCCTAAGACCAGCTCACCAAGGCTTGTCTCGGACAGCATGGGCTAGTGACATCTTGCAACGAAGCTTATATATAAGGGAAATAGTGAAAGAGAGCAAGGACAAATAAAGCGAAAGTAAAGCAAAGAATGGAAGATAAGCAGAGAGGAGAAACAGGGAAAAGGGACGTGCATAGTAGGTAGTGTGGCCATGTATCTTCCAGAACGAATAATCGAGAAATTGTGAAAAGCAAGAGAAAGAAACCAAGAAAATAGAAGGGGATAAGAGAACAATGAAAGGAAGATAAGGAAAGGTACATAGAAATGTCAGGATAAAATCGAAATAAATGCATTAGGAATATGGATTAGAAATGTAATTGGAAGTAGCTTCAATGTTATTATGAAATGACGGCTGATCTGAGAAGAACCAGGGCCCAATTTAACATTAGGCGGTCTTCAGTAAAGAAAACAAAATCTGTTTTGTAGTGTATATATTTAGGTAGAATAGAAACAATTAGATTTGCAATTAACAATGTTAGAAGATGGCTTTTACTGTCAATATGACATTAAAGTACACAGTTAAGGATGCTCCCAAACAACTGCTGTTAAGAGAACCTCAATAATGAAATGTTTTCGGTGTATGGAGCTGCAAAAATCATGGAGGCTCAACATTGACCTTGGACCATAGAGCTTAATATTGTGTTTATTGGGATTTACCGAAACGCTCCTTCATCAGGTCATACAATATTCCGCCCACGGCACTGAAACCAATGCAATGGCAAGTGCACAAAAGGGGGTTTATTTAGGGTGCAAGGGATCAGATTCTGGGATTTGATGATGACCTGTATGTTCTCCTTGTCTTTGTTCACCAGCAGAGCTGCTATTAAAGATTTTTTGAATTAACCTCACCTGAGTTGGGGTAGAGAAGCATGGAGTGTTGGGTAGTTAGGGAGTTGGGTTGTGGGCTAGAGAGGGCAATGAAGGCCATTTAAGGTCCATTACAAAAAATAATTGGTTGAATTCATGAGGACCAAAAGTGCACAAAGTGTACAGGTAGCACCAGTGCGGTTCTGTATCCTCTTTATTGAGGAATCAAGAAATTTAGAACAAAAAGAAAAACAGAGCACAAACATACAAGGAGAGTGTAGAACACCGGAAGGACGTTATGTGCAGTATATCCTCTGGACTGAGAAATCTGGAACTTGAGAAAGAGAAACAGAGCTGAAACATACAAGGAGAGTTTAGAACATCAGAAGGAAGACACGCGCAGTGCATCCTCTGGACTGAGAAATCAAGAACGAGAGAGAGAGAGAGTGAGAAACAGAGCGCAAACATACACGGAGAGTGTAGAACAACAGATGGAAGATGTGCGCAGGGCATCCTCTGGACTGAGAAATCGAGAACGAGAGAGAGAGAGAGAGAGTGGGAAACAGAGCAGAAACATACACGGAGAGTGTAGAACACCAGAAGGACCTTATGCGCAGTGTATTCTCTGGACTGAGAGATCTAGAACGAGAGAGAGAGAGTGAGAAACAGAGCACGAACATGCAAGGAGAGTGTAGAACACCAGAAGGACCTTATGTGCAGTGCATCCTCTGGACTGAGAAATCGAGAACGAGAGAGAAAAAGAAAGAGCAAGAACATAGAAGAGGAGAATAGAATATTGAAGGAAGATACGTGGAGAAGATAGAGATCTGTAGAAAATCAGAGCAGTGAAAGCCAAAGCAAGACATACCCTCAGCTCGAAAGGGAAACGCATCCAATTTTACAAAAATGTGTAGCTTATTAAACTTTTGCAGCTTAGTGTACCCGACAGAAAGTCTGGGGTTTAAAGTAGTTTCCATTAGAGAAATCGATTGGTCTTCTTAAGAAGATAGGATGAACTATCCCTCTGAACTGAGAGGATACCTTGCTTTCGGGTTGCGTGGGGTATTTACCCTAATTTCAATGTGCAGGAGAGACCCAATTCTTAGCACAAGCTTGTGATATACATAACCAGCATATGTAAGCTTTACTGAAACCTATCACTAGACTATGCTGTCAGCGACAGCTCTTGGTGAACTGGTCTTTCCATTGCTATAAATATGCAGTCCACAAGAAGAAACAAAGTGGCACCGGTAAGTAGTCCTTAAATGCCCCCGAGAACACTTTGATATATAATACAAAATGTATCTATCACCTAAGTAACTTAAAAAAATGAAATAGTTTTACTACTTTGACATACGGTTGTTTTGTTTCTGAAAAACACACTGCCACAAACCTCATGATGAAGAGGATGAAAAATTAAATTTCCTGAATATTAGGGTGGGTACTATTAGGTCTCACCTGAAGTTACACTGTGCCAAGGGGTCGCCCCAGGATTGGGGCTTCTGCCCCGCGAGCTGTAGATATTGCAGCTCACCTGGTACCCTAGGAATGGCCCCACATGCAGTGGGGGAGATCTCCAGGTACTTCCCTGCAGGAGGCTGGGTAGTCCAGCAACAAGCAATAATACACAGGCAGACTCTTTTTGCCAGTGTGCGCTCGCTCTGCCTTTACCTGGCACAGTGACACATCCCCTGCATCACCAAATGTGGCTGTGTGCGCCTGCGTGTGGGTGCAAAGGTGCGGCGCGTAGCACAACATTCGCGACTCCATTCATTGGCACAACATCCCTCCCCTTCATCAACAAAGTTCATCTTATCCATAGGCTGCCGTTATCCCTTTAAGAAAGTCTTTGAACTTGCTGGCAGTCTAACTTGTCTTCTCTCCGGATACGTGCATTCAACGAACTGCCCACTGCTCTGAGGGATGGGGTTGTCCCCCCATTCTGGCAACAACTCCATCCAGGGTTGGTTGCTTGGGACTCATCTGTTCCGGTTTCTCTTCCGGGATACCTTCTCCATCATGAGATCTCTCTCCGTTGGAGACTTTGCTGTGGTCCTCTCCTTGATAGGGCATTATGATGTGACGAGTTCCTCGTGATGGTCAACAGCCCTCGGCATGCCAGGACCATGCTGCCCTCCTTGGCAGTCACTGTAAGTGGTTGAGGATCAAACAGCAGGTTGAATTCTCCTTCTGTCCATGAGTTGTTTCACCAGAATGGTGCTTCTGACTCCAAGCAATTGCCACCGCTTTTGCTCTGTGCGGGTTGTGGTACTCCTGCAGAAATTGAAAGATCGCTCTTTCAGGGCTTTGTGGTGTTTCATCGCTATTCTTAGTGATTTGTTAAGAGTGCTCATAAAGCGCTCCATGTCCCCACTCACTTGGGCCAGCAGGAGGTGATTCTCAGGTGCCTGAGGCCAAGATTGCTCCTGAATTGCCGACACGTGTTCCCCTGAAAAGGGCGCCCATTGTCTGTCTTGAGAGAGACTGGCAGGCCGTGGGTGGCAAAGATCTTCTCCAAAGTTTGGAATTACTGTGCCGGCTGCTGTTTATTTCCTTCTCAGGATAGAGGGAGAATTCTTCTACCACTATGAAGGGCGTTTCCATACAGCAGGCATCTAAAGTCTAGGCGGACATTCTCCCAGGGCTTCTCCCCTCTCGGCATAGATCTGCTGGGAGTCGGTGGAAAGGTGGTACCGGTGACCTAGCATGGAATGCACCTCGCTATAATCGTTCCCCCTGCTATTAAATGCCCTGGGAACAAGACTTTATCCCTCAGATGGGCCTGTGTCTTGCAGATCCCTTGGTGACTTTGGTGGGTGAGGTGCACCACCCTGTTTGTTATGGAGGCAGTAATTAAGATGGGTGAATCTCGAAGGCCGTTATCAGAGACCAGCAGTTTATTTTTCCTGAGGAAGAGGCTCTTGAGGAGACATTGCATGGAGTCAGTGCAATGTTATTGGAACTTCAAAAACCCTCCATCGTGCGGTCATGAGTGCCTCTTTGATGGCGCCAACGCATTCATCAATGTCCAGTAGGCATAGCGCTCAGGGAATGTTGCTTAATATGAGGTTTGAGCTTCCGTGGCTGTGGCCTCCCAAGGATGTCGAAAAAAAGGAGGACTGCAGGTTTTCGCATCCCTGGGCGGTGTTCCATCAAAAAGTTACATTCTTGGAATTGGAGTGTCCATTTTTCTATCCTTGGAGGCAGATTCATCAAGGAACCATTAAAGATGGGGATCAGTGGCTTGCAGTCTGTCAAAACTTTGAACAGTTATCCGTAGAGATAGAGGTGGAAGTGTCTGCATTACCACACCGCAGCGATTGCGTCCTTCTCTATCTGTGAGGAGTATGTTTCAGGCGGTGTCAGCGCTCGTCTTGCGAAGGCTACTGGATCCACTTCGCCGGCTTATGTATGTTGTGTGAGGACGGCTCCTAACCCACGGAGACTAGCATTTACTATCAGCTCAATGTTCAGATTAGGGTCAAAGTACCCTATCGTGGTGTCTTCAGCAAGCATATTTTTAGTGTTCTTGAATGCTGTTGCCTGTAGTTCACCCCATTCTTACAGTTCTGTTTTGGTGAGACGTCAGAGTGGTTTGGTGAGTGATGCAGTGTTGTGGACAGTCGTTTCTCATCCCTAGGAAGCTGCGAACTTGGGATTGGTTCTGCAGACCAGGAATTGCTTTTATGTCTCTGATCTTTTGCGGGTCAACTGAGACATCCAGTCACCAGCCAGAGAAGGGCATTGTCTGAGCTTGGGAGAAAGCAAACAAACTGGAGCCGGAAGTGACATCCAGTGATCACCCAGAGAATGACATTGACTGAGCTTGTGAAAAAGCAAACAAACTGGCGCAGCAGTGACATCTAGTGACCACCCAAAGAAGGGCATTGTCTGAGCTTGTGAGAAAGCAAACAAACTGGCGCAGCAGCGACACCCAGTGACCACCCAGACAATGACATTGACTGAGCTTATGAGAAAGTAAACTGGCGCAGCAGCGACACCCAGTGACCACCCAGACAATGACATTGACTGAGCTTATGAGAAAGTAAACTGGCGCAGCAGCGACACCCAGTGACCACCCAGAGAGTGACATTGACTGAGCTTATGAGAAAGTAAACTGGCGCAGCAGCGACACCCAGTGACCACCCAGAGAGTGACATTGACTGATGGGAAGGGGGTCTGATGCCTTCTTGTAGTTACTGCAATGTGTATCTGCAGATAAAGTGCTCTGCTGCAGCCGTGTCTGATTCACGCTATAAACAAATCGTTAATAACCAAATAAATAAAGAGAAATGGCAAATAAGTGAAATGCAAAAGTCCTAGCAAGTCGGAATTGTAACAGGAAGACGCTGATACACAATACGCCAGCTTCTTCCGGCCCGCGCACAGCGGGTCTTGCTGACAGGAACGTGGTTGGGGTGCTGCATGGCGCAGATGGCAGCAGCGGCATTCGCTGTGGCCTTAGGGGCACAGTCAGATCATTTTGGGGCGAGGTGAGGTGCAACTGAAGGTGCACCTAGAGGAGGGGTATGAGAAGACGGACAGTTCGGGGGAGAAAAACATAGGGTTTCATAGCTCTCAACTCAGCCGCTTTTGGCGGGTGTCACCCGCCTTGTAAAGGGCTGACTCACCCGCCAAGCCTCCTGCACACCCATTCATTCCAATGGGCGTCTCACCCGCCACAAGGACAAAATCGCCTTTGCAACACCAATGGTGGAGAGCTATGGGGTTTGAAGGGGATAACTCCTAAGTGGCATGAAAGTCAGAAGACGAAGTGGTATACATTCCTGTGATGATAATCCCTAAGTGGAGTGCAGGCCACGAGACGCCAGTGGCATGAAATCCCTCCAAGGTTCAGGGAAAGCCTGGGTGAGAGCGGCATACTGTGCTGGCACGAGGAGGTGGGGGTAGTGTTATTAAACCTGCATTTAGCCATAGAGCCACAGAGTTACACTATAATGGGGATCATTTTACCTTAAGCTGGTAGAATTCCACCACAACGATTGAAAAATAAAATGTTGTATTAATGGCCCATATATTAAGAGGAAAAAAGACATTTTGACTTGAATAAAACACTACAGAGTATAAAATGAAAGATGAAATGCATTCTTTTTTTTGACCATCCCTTTCCAGGCGCACCCTCCGATTCCTCTCTCTCTGTTGTGAGCGCCTACCCTGGCAGCGAGTACTCACCTGGCTGTGATGCTGATGCTGAACTTTGTCCTTGCTGCTTCCGTGCAGGTCGCAGGCTCTGTGGTCACCGCCAGTTTGAAGGTGGCTTCACTCTTTGGAGGGGGGACGTTGTATCTCAGGGTCGTCTGATAGGGGGACAATAAGAGAAGGGTATATAAGGAAAATTATGGAAGCACCAGGTAGGGCTCAATAGCAATCACCACTCGTATCACAGTTCCCCCACCCCCCAAGCCCCTGCTCTCGTCCCCGCGGCTGCACCTCCACCTGAATGCAAGACCGGGAGCTTCAGAAGTGTTTGAGGATGAGACCACATTTGTATATGTTCCAGTCCTGGGGACATTTCCAGGAAATTGCATACCGTCAATACAAGAAGCCCTGCAAAATGAATTGGAGTTGTCTATGCATGGAATGGCAGGGAGTTTGACCAGGACATGGCATAAGCATTGAATTTTAATATCCATGGCATTTTAGGTGTCTTCATCAATGGACTTTGGAAATCCACCGTGCCCACTTACCCTGCGTATGGCCTTCCAGAGAATGACAATTGTTATCATGGCTCTCTTACATCTAATCCCTGGAATTTCACCTTTGAAAAGCTTGGAATATTGAGGACTCTGCGTCTTCTAATTCCAGCCTTCCTCCTCAGGAAACTTTTAAAGCATTGTGAGGTCTGTCCTTTGGAAGTATAAGGATCTTGCTTGGGAAACTCTACCAGCTGGTCCGTTCCATCCTCGACATTGCAGAGGAATCACCGTAGCCAGGTAATATTCATGAAATGCCAGGGGTGCCACCAAGGAACAGAATGAAGCTCCTGCCAATGGAGATGAAGGTCTGGGGCGCCTTCCCATCATGCATTTGGATTTCTGGATTTCCTGGCGTCTCACTCGAGAACAGTTTACTCTATGGGGTTCTGATACCACCTCGCTGCGTTGCTATGCCATGAGAAATGTTCAGTCATGAGGCCGGATGACTGAAAGAGAACTGGCGCTAGTCCAAATTGCCTTTGCAAGAGGGCCAACACAACTGCATATGCCAAATAGAACATTTGGGGTGGATCTGACCCCAATGGAGTCTCAGTGCTACGGAATTCCAGAGATGTTATTTAGGGAATGTCTGGAGTACTGGGGCCCACATCATTGGGATTGATTCAAATAGTGGGGTTTAAGGATAGATCCACTGGCAAAATGTTCAGAGTTACGCTGACCCTAATCAGCAGAGTTCCCTCGCTCTACCTCAGCACCATCTTCATTTGCATGAATCATACCACGAAACCTTGGAATGTGTTGTAACAAGTGAAACTCTGTAGTGTTGACAGATCCATCGATGGAATTCCAATATCTAATTTGCAAAACAAGGCAAGTGCCTATTGGGGGAATCAATGATACTGTGCGGAACTCCACAACCCTCACTCTGTAAAATCCCAGAGTATTCTTCTCTGGCACAAAAGGAAATCCAGGATTTCTAGCCAAAGGAAGACTAGACACATTCACCTCTCCAAACAGGAAGATCAGAAGTGCTGGGGACTTGTATCCTTGGAATTCCATGGATTGTTCATCCTGGAAATGTCTAAAGTAATGTCTCCCCGTAATTTCTGAGGATCTCACCTACTTAATGCCTGACAAAGACTGTTTCCCATATGATGTCATCTACCATGCATAGGAAATATGAGGAGTGTGTGTAGGTATTCCAATTTAGGGGTTCTGAGACACTGAGGCAGTGAACTTCTAACCAGGGAATTCCGGGATCTCAATTTCACGCTCACCTGCAAATACACGCATCCCTTTCCGACTGCGGACACAGTGTATTCTCCTGGGATGTCAGCAAGAGGTGCCTGTTGCAGCAGGAGTCGGTTCTTGTTGTTCACATGGAATTCTTGATGGAACCCTGCCCCTGATTTCACAGTCACGGTGACGTCTCCTTTCTCGCTGTAGGTGGCCTTAGAATACAGGGCTATGGATTGGAGTGCAACTACAGTGTCCTGCAAAAGAGGAGGCATCAGGGTCAATATACAGTACCTTTGACTTACACACCACATGCAAATAAGAAACCCGCTACCCACTAGTACCCACACAACCTCAGGTAGCCCACAGCACCCACACTCTGACAGGGTGCCACACCACATACCCACTGACAGACCAATAGAACAAAAAACCATGGAGATTAACACAACACACGCAAACACACATACAATGGCTGGAAATCAGCACATATGGCACTGCTGAACATTCACTCTTATATGGGGACTCTGAGGTTGGCATCATTGAAGGAGACACAGACAAATGATTCAATAAGTAACAAAAGACATATATTAACGGAAATATCAGGATGGTGTAATGCCTAACTTGCCCTATGCTACGGTGGGTCCTCCCTTTGTAAAGAAACTAAGACTAGTCAGTGCCAGTAAGTTCAAATGAAAAGTCTGTCTGTGTCCAAAACCTATGCTTTCCCTCACAACTAAGACACAACAATGTGTAGGGATGTAAAAAAATGCACTAAACAGTGTTTCCAAAGTTAAGTTCTGAGCTATTTCCAGCTCGGTCTTGGTCTTCAGCTTCTTTTCCCCAAATGTCAACAAGTGCAACACATTGTTCAAATTACCTTCTTTTAGGTCTAAAATAATAGAGAACCACACCTTTGCTAATATCAGGATGCCCTTCCCCAAGTTCAATATATTTCCAGGGCAACAAGTCTTAGGGTTCACTTCCCCAAGTTCAATATCAAAAGAAATCTTTGAGACACTTGCCGTATATCCACCAAAAAAAAAGCATTTGAGAAAAAAAACTGAACAAGCGGGATTGGTGTGAGAACTCAGACCACTTGTCCAAGTTGAGGGGATATCGGCCCTACCTACTCCCATGTTACGCCCCTGAAGTAAGACATTTCTTAATGAGATTAAGAACCAACCAGCTACCGGTACTTAACCATCACTGGCCTTCGACTGAAGATCCCACAGGAGGCTAGGCTCTGCCGCATCTGCCAGGGTGTAGGAGTATTTCAAACCACTAGACATGTACTATTACTCTGCCCCAAACTGGGCCCTACATATATGAGTGCATATGAAAAATGGGTCCATAATTATGAAGCGATAAAAGAGGAAGATTTCTGGTATGTCTGTCTGAATACTGACTCCCTAGGCTTCCAGCTAGCGCTCTTTAGGGTATGGTCACAAATCACGCCCCTACTCCAGGTATAATACCGATATTGGATACAGGTATCTGGTTCTACTTGTGTATCCCCCCTGCCAGCTCCCCACCTCCCCTCCTCCTATCCCCCTTCCAGGCCTACCCCTACCCATCTATCTGATCCGACTCGATATCAAGGAAGTATATAGACTATTGGATAGGATATGGGTATGGGTCTGTGGACCAACTCTTGACTCTCAACTATTATACTTCTGAGAACATGAACTGTGCCATTTAAACTCACAATTATCAAAGTTAATATATGTCTAGAGCATAGAGTTTTAGAGTTTGTATATATTTATTTTCTGTACTGTATTATTTTATTCTTTGTATATCTTATATTTCTATTCTGTACACATATATACATTTATGCTTTATGTTTTTGAGAAATGTATGAGTTGTGTAAAATCCTAATTTTGGATTATATCACAATAAACTATTTATTATAATATCAAAAGAAACCTTAAAAAGAAGTATCTTGAAACTGTGTCTTTAAACTTGGTTTCCACAATTCTTCACAGCTCAGGGTTCCCTTCACCAAGTCTTACTTGTACCAATTGTATTTTCCCTTTTTACACAATAGCAAGTTTCCTTGTTAGCATATGGGGGTTCGCTGGTCTTGGCGCAGTGGTTAGAACACACGGTCCACCCATTACAGGTCACGCAACCAGGAACCTTGAATTATCTTTGTGTAGTTCAATATTCAATAAATAAGTGGTTTCTCAAAATGCAGCTCTAAAACAGTTTCGCACATTGGATTTCCACTCTGTAGCCAGAGTTCTTCATTCAATTTAGTTTCCTATTTTCATTCAGTTTATAATTACATGTTAGCAGGTTTGCTATTTCCCTCGTTTGTTCAACATTAGCGGGTTTGATATTTTCATTCAACTCAGTGTTCAATGTGAGCAGTTTTGCTGTTTCATTTAGTTTGGTCTCAATATTAGCAGTTTGCTTGTTTTGTTCAATACGGCATTCACTATTAGCAGTTTGCTTATTTCATTCAGTTTGCTATTCAATATTAGCATTGTGCTCATCTTCGCACCCCTTTCCTTTCATTCATTCATTCATTCATTCATTCATTCACGTAACTTCATTATTCAACTGGTAACTGAAGGATTCATTCCCTAGGTGCGGTTTACCACCTTTGTAGCCTGACTGGAGTGCCCCGGTCTCTGGGTAACTTCCACAGCACTCACCGGTTGAGTCTTCCTCCCACGGTCTTTGCGGCTTTCTGTATTCTGTCCGGCTTCAGGGATAGCATAGAGTGGTCTATTCTATTCTATCCCTGAAGAGTCCCATCACCCAGACAGAGCACTCTATGATATCCCCGAAGAGGATCATCACCCAAGCAGAACACGCAATGCTAGCCTTGAAGAGTAGCAACACCCAAGCAAACTACGCAATTCTATCCCTCAATAGTCCCATCATCAAGGCAGATCACTCTATGCTATCCTTGCAGAGTCTCATCACCCAAGCAGAACACTCAGTGCTAGACTCAAAGAGTCCCATCACCCAAGCAGGGCTCTCAATGATGTCCCTACAGAGGCCCATCGCCCAAGCAGAACACTCAGTGCTAGCCTCGAAGATCCCATCACCCAAGCAGACCACTCAATGGTGTCCCTACAGAGTCCCATCACCCAAGCAGAACACCCAGTGCTAGCCCTGAACAGTCCCGTCATTCAGGTAGATCACTCTACGCTACCCCTGCAGAGTCCCGCCACCCAGGCAGATCCCTCAGTGCTAGACTCGAAGAGTCCCATCACCCAAGCTGGGCTCTCAATGCTGTCCCTACAGAGGCCCATCGCCCAAGCAGAACACTCAGTGCTAGCCTCGAAGATCCCATCACCCAAGCAGACCACTCAATGGTGTCCCTACAGAGTCCCATCACCCAAGCAGAACACCCAGTGCTAGCCCTGAACAGTCCCGTCATTCAGGTAGATCACTCTACGCTACCCCTGCAGAGTCCCGCCACCCAGGCAGATCCCTCAGTGCTAGCGCTTAAGAATCCCGTCATCCAGGCTGACCACTCTATGCTATCCCTGCAGAGTCCCATCACCCAAGCAGGCCACTCACTGCTAGCCCACCCATCACCCAAGCAGACCACTCACTCTTAGCCCTGAAGAGTCCTGTTATCCAGGCAGAACACTATGCTATCCCTGCAAAGTCCTATCATCCAAGCAGAACATTCAGTGGTAGACCTGAAGAGTCCCATCACTCAAGCAGACCACTCAATTCTATCCCTGAAGAGTCCCATCATCCATGCACAGCACTCTATGCTATCCCTGCATCACCCAAGCAGAACATTCAGTACTAGCCCTGAAGCATCCCGTCTCCTGAGCAGAACACTCAGTGCTATCCCTGCAGAGTCACATCACCCAGGCAGAACACTCAGTGCTAGCCCCGAAGAGTTCCATCACCCAAGCAGAACACTCAGTGCTAGCCCTGAAGAGTCCCGTCATCCATGTAGATCACTCTATGCTATCCCGGCAGAGCCCATTAACCAAGCAGAACACTCAGTGGTAGCCCTGAAGAGTCCCATCATCCAGGCAGATCACTCTATGCTATCCCTGCATCACCCAAGCAGAACATTCAGTGCTAGCCCTGAAGAGTCCCGTCATCCATGTAGATCACTCAATGCTATCCCAGCAGAGCCCATTAACCAAGCAGAACACTCAGTGGTAGCCCTGAAGAGCCCCCTTACCCAAGCAGACCACTGAATGATATTCCTGAAGAGTCCCGTCATCCAGGCAGACCACTCAGTGCTATCCCTGCAGAGTCCCATCACCCAAGAAGAACATTCAGTGCTAGCCCTGAAGCGTCCCATCTCCTGAGCAGACCACTCAGTGCTATCCCTGCAGAGTCCCATCACCCAAGCAGAACACTGAGTGCTAGCCCCGAAGAGTTCCATCACCCAAGCAGAACACTGAGTGCTAGCCCCGAAGAGTCCCATCTCCCGAGCAGACCAATCAGTGCTATACTCGGTGCAAACCCTGAAGTAATCAATCGCATGCGCCGACCACGCCTTTCCAGTCCTGATGTTTCCATGATCTAGCAACACACACGTCGTCAGTTGTGAATTGTCACATTACCCATGCTTAGTATTTCCTGGCGGCCATCCATGGTCCATGACCTGGTCACACTACTCTCTGGCCAGTTCTGTAAAACCTGTCCCCTCCTCCCCCATGGATCAAGCAGACCACATCTCTGGTGTCCCAATGTGCTACTGACTAGAAGGAATGCTTAAGGAACTTAGTAAAGGGGCAGATCTCAAGGAGGGAGAGCAAAATAACAAGGGAAAACAGGGAGTAAGGGCTATAAGTAATTATAAAGGAACCTGGAAGAAGAGAAAGGGGATGTGTCTACTTGCAGAGGTGCGTTTGGAGACATTGGGCCCGATTCACAATGATTTGCACGGGAGAAAACCAGGAGATGCCAAAACATCTCCGATTTGCTTCTGCATCTTGATTAAAAAAACTAGAGCTACTATGGCGCTGACCGGAGCACCTCTGAGATGCCATTGAGCACATGACATTTCCCCATAAGCCTCTGGAAGATGCTCCAGGCAGAGCCAGACCTGTTCCGGCTGTAGGCATTTAGCATACGGTATGAGGAAGCAGGCGCAGATCTGAGATCCCCTGGGAATCTACTGATTTACTCCAGTGCCACCCTGTAAACTGGGCCCACAACTTATTGCGAGACACTGGAAGCTGCCACGTGGTAAAGACATTGGACAAGCGCTGAGCAGCGGTAGAAATTGTGATAAAGGGGTAGTAATAATGTTACTGCCACTTTACTGCCATATTAATGCACCTCCGTACTACACGTTTGGTGGTAAAATGGATCTAGAATTTTGCTGGAGGAAAATTCTCCACTTTACCTTCAAAACGGAGTGAATTTACCTCATGGTAATATTGCTTGTGGCGAATCCATTAAAAATCCCCACAGAGCCCTATGTATTACAAAAATGGCGATTATACATCATTACCACTACCTGTGATCCCATGGTAGTGCCAAGGGACAGAGTGGCGGTAACGGTACCCTGTAATTCCACAGATGTACGGCCGAACGACCACCAAAGTCGCAATGTGGCCCATAGATCAGACAATAGTTATTGCACCATGTGGCATGAGAAGATGAGGCGGGGAGGAGGAAAGAGAGAGGGAGAGGGAGAGGGAGAGAGAAAGAGAGGGAGTGAGAGAGAGGCAGAGGGAGAGCAAGGGAGAGAGAAGGAGAGAGAGGCAGAGATAGGGAGAGAGAAAGAGAGAGGGAGAGAGATGGGGAGAGAGAAAGAGGGAGAGAGAGAGAGAGAGAGAGAGGCAGAGGGAGAGAGAAGGAGAGAGAGGGAGAGGAAGAGAGAAAGGGAGAGAGATAGAGAGGAAGAGAGGGAGAGAGTTAGGGAGAGAGAGGGGGGAGAGATAGAGAGAGGGAGAGAGAACGTGAGATAGGGAGAGAGAGAGAGGGAAAGAGAGGGAGAAAGAGGGAGAAAGAGGAAGACTTTACATTAGTGACTTCAAACTATTTTATGTTGTCATTGTTTGTCCTTTATAAATAAAATAAAAAACAAAACGATGAACAGTTACTATCCGTCATGTATGATACTCGTTGAAATGCTTAGAACATTAGGGGACAGTGCCCATGTACTGTTTACACAGGATATCTATTTTTGAATGGTGCCCAGTAACAGAGAGGACGTCACCTTTGGATCTGCTGCCCAGGCTATCAATAAAGGAGACAACTCCTCCCCCCACACAACTATTTCTGTTCAAAGCCTGCATAGAAGAAAAGAACCCCCTTCCCCAAATCCACTGTTTCTGCTGCATATTTGCATGGCTAAGGACGCCCCCATCATCCCCATACCACTGTTTCAGCTGCATTGCATGGTTAAGGAAGCCCCCATCATCCCCATACCACTGTTTCAGCTGCATATTTGCATGGCTAAGGAAGCCCCCATCATCCCCATACCACTGTTTCAGATGCATATTTGCATGGCTAAGGAAGCCCCCATCATTCCCATACCACTGTTTCAGCTGCATATTTGCATGGTTAAGGAAGCCCCGATCATCCCCATACCACTGTTTCAGCTGCATATTTGCATGGCTAAGGAAGCCCCGATCATCCCCATACCACTGTTTCAGCTGCATATTTGCATGGCTAAGGAAGCCCCCGTCATCCCCATACCACTGATTCAGATGCATATTTGCATGGCTAAGGACGCCCCCATCATCCCCATACCACTGTTTCAGCTGCATTGCATGGTTAAGGAAGCCCCCATCATCCCCATACCACTGTTTCAGCTGCATATTTGCATGGCTAAGGAAGCCCCCATCATCCCCATACCACTGTTTCAGATGCATATTTGCATGGCTAAGGAAGCCCCCATCATTCCCATACCACTGTTTCAGCTGCATATTTGCATGGTTAAGGAAGCCCCCATCATCCCCATACCACTGTTTCAGATGCATATTTGCATGGCTAAGGAAGCCCCCCATCATCCCCATACCACTGTTTCAGCTGCATATTTGCATGGCTAAGGAAGCTCCCATCATCCCCATACCACTGTTCCAGATGCATATTTGCATGGCTAAGGAAGCCCCGATCATCCTCATACCACTGTTTCAGCTACATATTTGCATGGCTAAGGAAGCCCCCATCACCCCCATACCACTGATTCAGATGCATATTTGCATGGCTAAGGAAGCCACGATCATCCCCATACCACTGTTTCAGCTGCATTGCATGGTTAAGGAAGCCCCCATCATCCCCATACCACTGTTTCAGCTGCATTGCATGGTTAAGGAAGCCCCCATCATCCCCATACCACTGTTTCAGCTGCATTGCATGGCTAAGGAAGCCCCCATCATCCCCATACCACTGTTTCAGCTGCATTGCATGGTTAAGGAAGCCCCCATCATCCCCATACCACTGTTTCAGCTGCATATTTACATGGTTAAGGAAGCCTCCATCATCCCATCATCCCCATACCACTGTTTCAGCTGCATTGCATGGTTAAGGAAGCCCCATCATCCCCATACCACTGTTTCAGCTGCATATTTGCATGGTTAAGGAAGCCCACATCATCCCCATACCACTGTTTCAGATGCATATTTGCATGGTTAAGGAAGCCCCCATCATCCCCATACCACTGTTTCAGCTGCATTGCATGGTTAAGGAAGCCCCCATCATCCCCATACCACTGTTTCAGCTGCATTGCATGGTTAAGGAAGCCCCCATCATCCCCATACCACTGTTCCAGCTGCATTGCATGGTTAAGGAAGCCCCCATCATCCCCATACCACTGTTTCAGATGCATATTTGCATGGCTAAGGAAGCCCCGAGCATCCCCATACCACTGATTCAGCTGCATATTTGCATGGCTAAGGAAGCCCCCATCATCCCCATACCACTGATTCAGATGCATATTTGCATGGCTAAGGAAGCCCCCATCATCCCCATACCACTGATTCAGATGCATATTTGCATGGCTAAGGAAGCCCCCATCATCCCCATACCACTGTTTCAGCTGCATTGCATGGTTAAGGAAGCCCCCATCATCCCCATACCACTGTTTCAGCTGCATTGCATGGTTAAGGAAGCCCCATCATCCCCATACCACTGTTTCAGCTGCATTGCATGGCTAAGGAAGCCCCCATCATCCCCATACCACTGTTTCAGCTGCATTGCATGGTTAAGGAAGCCCCCATCATCCCCATACCACTGTTTCAGCTGCATATTTGCATGGTAAGGAAGCCCCCATCATCCCCATACCACTGTTTCAGCTGCATTGCATGGTTAAGGAAGCCCCATCATCCCCATACCACTGTTTCAGCTGCATATTTGCATGGTTAAGGAAGCCCCCATCATCCCCATACCACTGTTTCAGATGCATATTTGCATGGTTAAGGAAGCCTCCATCATCCCATCATCCCCATACCACTGTTTCAGCTGCATTGCATGGTTAAGGAAGCCCCATCATCCCCATACCACTGTTTCAGCTGCATATTTGCATGGTTAAGGAAGCCCACATCATCCCCATACCACTGTTTCAGATGCATATTTGCATGGTTAAGGAAGCCCCCATCATCCCCATACCACTGTTTCAGCTGCATTGCATGGTTAAGGAAGCCCCCATCATCCCCATACCACTGTTTCAGCTGCATTGCATGGTTAAGGAAGCCCCCATCATCCCCATACCACTGTTCCAGCTGCATTGCATGGTTAAGGAAGCCCCCATCATCCCCATACCACTGTTTCAGATGCATATTTGCATGGCTAAGGAAGCCCCGAGCATCCCCATACCACTGATTCAGCTGCATATTTGCATGGCTAAGGAAGCCCCCATCATCCCCATACCACTGATTCAGATGCATATTTGCATGGCTAAGGAAGCCCCCATCATCCCCATACCACTGATTCAGATGCATATTTGCATGGCTAAGGAAGCCCCCATCATCCCCATACCACTGTTTCAGCTGCATTGCATGGTTAAGGAAGCCCCCATCATCCCCATACCACTGTTTCAGCTGCATTGCATGGTTAAGGAAGCCCCCATCATCCCCATACCACTGTTTCAGCTGCATTGCATGGCTAAGGAAGCCCCCATCATCCCCATACCACTGTTTCAGCTGCATTGCATGGTTAAGGAAGCCCCCATCATCCCCATACCACTGTTTCAGCTGCATATTTGCATGGTAAGGAAGCCCCCATCATCCCCATACCACTGTTTCAGCTGCATTGCATGGTTAAGGAAGCCCCATCATCCCCATACCACTGTTTCAGCTGCATATTTGCATGGTTAAGGAAGCCCCCATCATCCCCATACCACTGTTTCAGATGCATATTTGCATGGTTAAGGAAGCCCCCATCATCCCCATACCACTGTTTCAGATGCATATTTGCATGGCCAAGGAAGCCCCCATCATTCCCATACCACTGTTTCAGCTGCATATTTGCATGGTTAAGGAAGCCCCCATCATCCCCATACCACTGTTTCAGATGCATATTTGCATGGCTAAGGAAGCCCCCCATCATCACCATACCACTGTTTCAGCTGCATATTTGCATGGCTAAGGAAGCCCCTATCATCCCCATACCACTGTTTCAGATGCATATTTGCATGGCTAAGGAAGCCCCCATCATCCCCATACCACTGTTTCAGCTGCATATTTACATGGCTAAGGAAGCCCCCATCAGCCCCATACCACTGTTTCAGATGCATATTTGCATGGCTAAGGAAGCCCCGATCATCCCCATACCACTGTTTCAGCTGCATATTTGCATGGCTAAGGAAGCCCCCATCATCCCCATACCACTGATTCAGATGCATATTTGCATGGCTAAGGAAGCCCCGATCATCCCCATACCACTGTTTCAGCTGCATTGCATGGTTAAGGAAGCCCCCATCATGCCCATACCACTGTTTCAGCTGCATTGCATGGCTAAGGAAGCCCCGATCATCCCCATACCACTGTTTCAGCTGCATATTTGCATGGCTAAGGAAGCCCCATTCAACCCATACCACTGTTTCAGCTGCATATTTGCATGGTTAAGGAAGCCCCCATCATCCCCATACCACTGTTTCAGATGCATATTTGCATGGCTAAGGAAGCCCCCCATCATCACCATACCACTGTTTCAGCTGCATATTTGCATGGCTAAGGAAGCCCCCATCATCCCCATACCACTGTTTCAGATGCATATTTGCATGGCTAAGGAAGCCCCGATCATCCCCATACCACTGTTTCAGCTGCATATTTGCATGGCTAAGGAAGCCCCCATCATCCCCATACCACTGATTCAGATGCATATTTGCATGGTTAAGGAAGTCCCGATCATCCCCATACCACTGTTTCAGCTGCATTGCATGGTTAAGGAAGCCCCCATCATCCCCATACCACTGTTTCAGCTGCATTGCATGGCTAAGGAAGCCCCGATCATCCCCATACCACTGTTTCAGCTGCATATTTGCATGGCTAAGGAAGCCCCATTCAACCCATACCACTGTTTCAGCTGCATATTTGCATGGTTAAGGAAGCCCCCATCATCCCCATACCACTGTTTCAGATGCATATTTGCATGGCTAAGGAAGCCCCCCATCATCACCATACCACTGTTTCAGCTGCATATTTGCATGGCTAAGGAAGCCCCCATCATCCCCATACCACTGTTTCAGATGCATATTTGCATGGCTAAGGAAGCCCCGATCATCCCCATACCACTGTTTCAGCTGCATATTTGCATGGCTAAGGAAGCCCCCATCATCCCCATACCACTGATTCAGCTGCATATTTGCATGGTTAAGGAAGCCCCCGTCATCCCCATACCACTGTTTCAGCTGCATATTTGCATGGTTAAGGAAGCCCCCGTCATCCCCATACCACTGTTTCAGATGCATATTTGCATGGCTAAGGAAGCCCCCCATCATCCCCATATCACTGTTTCAGCTGCATATTTGCATGGTTAAGGAAGCCCCCGTCATCCCCATACCACTGTTTCAGATGCATATTTGCATGGCTAAGGAAGCCCCCCATCATCACCATACCACTGTTTCAGCTGCATATTTGCATGGCTAAGGAAGCCCCCATCATCCCCATAGCACTGTTTCAGATGCATATTTGCATGGCTAAGGAAGCCCCGATCATCCCCATACCACTGTTTCAGCTGCATATTTGCATGGCTAAGGAAGCCCCCATCATCCCCATACCACTGTTTCAGCTGCATTGCATGGTTAAGGAAGCCCCCATCATCCCCATACCACTGTTCCAGCTGCATTGCATGGTTAAGGAAGCCCCCATCATCCCCATACCAATGTTTCAGCTGCATTGCATGGCTAAGGAAGCCCCCATCATCCCCATACCACTGTTTCAGCTGCATTGCATGGTTAAGGAAGCCCCCATCATCCCCATACCACTGTTTCAGCTGCATATTTGCATGGTTAAGGAAGCCCCCATCATCCCCATACCTCTGTTTCAGATGCATATTTGCATGGCTAAGGAAGCCCCCCCATCATCCCCATACCACTGTTTCGGCTGCATATTTGCATGGTTAAGGAAGCCCCCATCATCCCCATACCACTGTTTCAGATGCATATTTGCATGGCTAAGGAAGCCCCCATCATTCCCGTACCACTGTTTCAGCTGCATATTTGCATGGTTAAGGAAGCCCCCATCATCCCTATACCACTGTTTCAGATGCATATTTGCATGGCTAAGGAAGCCCCCCATCATCACCATACCACTGTTTCAGCTGCATATTTGCATGGCTAAGGAAGCCCCCATCATCCCCATACCACTGTTTCAGATGCATATTTGCATGGCTAAGGAAGCCCCCATCATCCCCATTCCACTGATTCAGATGCATATTTGCATGGCTAAGGAAGCCCCGATCATCCCCATACCACTGTTTCAGCTGCATTGCATGGTTAAGGAAGCCCCCATCATCCCCATACCACTGTTTCAGCTGCATTGAATGGCTAAGGAAGCCCCGATCACCCCCATACCACTGTTCCAGCTGCATTGCATGGTTAAGGAAGCCCCCATCATCCCCATACCACTGATTCAGCTGCATTGCATGGTTAAGGAAGCCCCGATCATCCCCATACCACTGTTTCAGCTGCATTGCATGGTTAAGGAAGCCCCCATCATCCCCATACCACTGTTTCAGCTGCATTGCATGGCTAAGGAAGCCCCGATCATCCCCATACCACTGTTCCAGCTGCATTGCATGGTTAAGGAAGCCCCCATCATCCCCATACCACTGTTCCAGCTGCATTGCATGGTTAAGGAAGCCCCCATCATCCCCATACCACTGTTTCAGATGCATATTTGCATGGCTAAGGAAGCCCCGATCATCCCCATACCACTGATTCAGCTGCATATTTGCATGGCTAAGGAAGCCCCCCATCAACCCCATACCACTGATTCAGATGCATATTTGCATGGCTAAGGAAGCCCCCATCATCCCCAGACCACCGTTGCAGCTGCTCTGACCTGGGCAGAGCAGAAACAGCCCTTTCACCCATCCCACTACGTCTGCTACACATCTTGGGGAGGAGGAGCCCTCCCCTCTCCTTGCATACCACTATTGAGTGGAGGAGAATCCCCAGTGTGGGTTTTGCTACACCTGCATGGAGGGGAAGGTCCCACGCCCCCAGCACTATTACTGCTGCATACCTGCGTCGAGGAATAGCCTCCGTATGGGTTCTGCTGCTTTGAGAGCCAGCTCACGCATTGTGATGCCGTTCCAATATCCTCCTTAGACACTTCTGCTCCAGAGAGGTAAGCCAATAGGGCATAGGCAGTCAATTCCACTTCATCTGAGGGGGCCTGGTACCAGTAGGGCACATCTACCAGCTTCGGGCGGTCTTTGCGTTCCCAGTGAATCTGTCCCCCTGCAAAGAAAATCAAAATATAGACTTGAAGACCACAGCATCTCATTTACCAAGGTGAAGTGTACTGAGCTTCCAGGGGGGAAGAGCTTCGGGGAACCAAGCTGAAGAAGGAGCACCCCTAGAGGCTCAGAAATATGGTGGGCATCGCTTATGGCAAACTTACCAGTTTCAGATTTTGCAGGATCTCATCTTGGCCATTGTTTGGAGTGCAGTGACCCCTCCCTAACCTCTACAGAGGTAAACCAGAGGGTTACATGTTTACCCCATTCTGAGATTAACAGCAATTCTTAGGCACTCTCATGCCTGCTCCTATTGCAAGCCACACTGGGGGCTTTTCCCAGGATCATCTCTCTAGCCAAGGCCCTGTGTTTCCTGTTCAGAGTACTGCATGCGGGCACCACTACTCACACAGTAGAAGTAAACAAAACAAAAAACTTTGCTGAATGGTATCTACAAAAAAGACTGCCAAGGCTAATCCAACCTTCATATATCGCTGCCTTTTCCTGATCATAGAGCCTAGAAGGTCTGCAGCCTTCCCTTAAATATCGCAATACCACCCCCTCATGATCAAGAATTCCATAAATATACACACACACAGAGTTTGGCAACATGCAGAAGTGTAGGCATGCAGGCTGGAGGGAGGGTCCACGTCTACTTCCTCTTCCGCTTTTCGGACACTCATTTGGGCTCCTATTTGAGTGTGAAGTTCAGGCCACACGCACACAACAGGTTTCATTTAGGGCATTAACACATTGGGCTAAAAGTCCCAGAACACCCAGATCTAATGCCTGGAAAAGCAGAGAGCGGAAAGAAAATCTCTCTCTCTCTCTCTCTCGGTCGACTCATAAAAAGGATCTGCCAGGGAACGGAAACCCTCTTTCGCTTCTGTAGTTCAATGGAAATGTGTATTTATCAATGTAAGTTCATGCATAAGACCCAGCCCCACTAGTGGGCCACAAAATAAGAAAGGTGTTGACAGTTGCCGGTGTGCACCTCCGGCCCTGTGAACCCCCCAGCATACATAACACACGTGACACAGTGTTCTCTGCCTGGGCTCCACGGTCAGCATACAGAACACATGCGACACAGTGTTCTCTGTCCGCGACACAGTGTTCTCTGTCCTGGCTCCACGGTCAGCATAGAGAACACACACAACACAGTGTTCTCTGCTCGGGCTCCACGGTCAGCATACAGAACACATGCGACACAGTGTTCTCTGTCCGCGACACAGTGTTCTCTGTCCTGGCTCCACGGTCAGCATAGAGAACACACGCAACACAGTGTTCTCTGCTCGGGCTCCACGGTCAGCATACAGAACACATGCGACACAGTGTTCTCTGTCCGCGACACAGTGTTCTCTGTCCTGGCTCCACGGTCAGCATAGAGAACACACGCAACACAGTGTTCTCTGCTCGGGCTCCACGGTCAGCATACAGAACACATGCGACACAGTGTTCTCTGTCCGCGACACAGTGTTCTCTGTCCAGGCTCCACAGTTGCACTGGCGATCCATGGCACGCCCCGTTTATTACGTGCACATGCGGCAGTTGTGTAACTCCGCCGCTCGTGTGCCCTTAAAGAGGCAGGCACCACTAAAGGCAATTAAAGTAACTCATGGGAATTACCCTACGAGTGGATTCACAATCCTTTATCACATCTGTATTTTGGGCTACTGAAAAGAGGCGATATTCACCAGGCCAGCATGATGACCCTGACGTAAATGGCACCCATCGAAAATGTAGGGCCAGAGCGCAGTGAGTGCCTCTTAACGTGAGTGGCATTGCTGTTATTGACAGGGTTGGACTACTGGTCCAGTTATATCACAATTAGCACGTGCAAGCTCCATAAGGGAGTGGTAAAATCACTTTCTGAATTAAAATTTTTGAAGCCAACACTTAACTAAATCATCTAGGAAGCTGCACCGTTCTGCTGAAGTCTGTTTTCATTGTCAATGACGACGACCTCATTAACAGAGAGGAGACCTTTTGCTGTATCGTGTGGTTTCAGATACGACACAATAGCATTTTCTCTTTCATTTCTACAGTTCAGACTTTGGGAAGGCTTGACAGAAATAGTAACTGGAGATTAAGCGAAACAAGCTTTGCACATTTCAGTCTGGATTTGACAACACAACACAACAGGTAGAGTTCTTTAATGGCAGTACAATGTGAAGGTGATCACTGTCCAGAGACTGCATCTCAATGGATTTTCCCACGCTAGAAGCTGGGTAACACCAGAGAGGGCTTGTGTGAAGATCTCAGAGAATGTGTGAGGGTGTATTTCTTAATTATGTTTAAACTTGTAGTTTGGAGCCTTTTCCCAGGCGAATTGTGTATATTGTGTAAAAGGATTTCAAGTTAATTTGACCTCCAATGGCAGCCATTGTAGTTTCCGGTAGCTCTTGTGTGTTTGAGTTGTATGTGAGTCTATTTTCAGGGAGCAAGGGTCTGTGTATGAAGTTGGTTGTGTGGATGGGCTAGCAAGGTAAAGGGGCAACGTGTGGCCTTCTTTCCCTGGTTCAAAGGGGTAACGCAAATACGCCACTAAAACAGATAGGAAGGCTTTGGTGATTTCGAGCATGGCACCAGAATATTGTAGATGGGCCTGACATTCTAAGGTGACCCCACATTAGTGAGAGCTGTGCAGTGGATACAGCTGACTGGGGCTCTTCCACCCACGCTCCATCTTTAGTCATGAAGGCGATCTGTTGGAAGTTTTCGTTGGCATGGTGAAGGGGCGGCAAGAATGATGGAGCGTGACAGAACACTGATCTGTGATGCGATTCTTTCATAATGTGACATATTTGAAGCAAGACTTGCTGTATTTGCCTTGCTACCTAGGTCTACATGTCTGGCTTGCTAGTTCCTGCTCTTGAGGAAGGCACCATGCTGAGGAAATTGCTGGGATAGAGCCTAAACACCCTAGAGGGGCCTTGTACAGTTGGGGCATGACAGAGTTCTTTGCCTAAATGGAAGCCGCTAGACAAACAGATTCACAAATGGATACAATCAATTAATATGCTGGAACTCATCGTATCCTTACAGATAAACCCTATTGCGAATGTGCTGATGTGAGCTTAATAGAATAGTAGTAAAGGATAGTTAGTAAAGCGTTGTTTGTACTTTTCTGGGCGTTCCTCTTGAAGGAACAATAGAAGTCCTCCTAACGTGTATACTTTATCTGGAGCATGGCTTTGCCCATGTTATTTTGTTAACCATCAGTTCTTGTGTACTCTGATCCCTGACAAGCATGACGTCCCTTTATCTTTTATCTGGGAGACTCCAGCATCTTGGTGGCCTCAATAATCCATACTATCAGTGAAGAAGGAGTGAGTACACCGGACCCTATGAGCGCTTGTGCAGTTGACGCTTATACTGTATCTTGTGGTCGAAGGGGTTTCTTGGATCAGTGTAGCTCTAAATTGGTACCAGTACTTCTGGGCACTGTAGGCTTTAGGAAGCACCTCAAAGAGCACCTCATGGCAGATCAGGAAGACACCCTGGGAAGACTCTAATATTAGGCCTTCTAGGCCCAGAGGCCTGACCCTGAGTGTTTGATGTTTGGGCGCTTCAGAGCGAGCATAGGTACCAAGCTGTATTTCCATCTCAAGGGAATTCTCATGTATGGGGAGACAGAGCAGCCTGCCTAGTAACTCTGAGCTGAAAAACAAAAAGATATCGATTTACCATTTTATTCTGCCGGGGGTCGAAGTTTGGAAGCTCAGTGTGAAGCAGTTTTGACCGGAAAACGAGGAAGAAAGAGGGAAGTGGGAAAGTTTGCTTGGAAGGCGGGTGAAGTGGCAGCAGCTACAAAGACCACCCATTTTCTTTTTTTTTAAATATCTTTTTATTGAATTCTAACAAAAAAAATGAACTTGCGCCCCCTCCCTATCTTTACCTTCCCCCCTCCGCGTCCTTCGCCCTGGGGTCCACATCACCACTCAAGGTATATGAGAATCGCATCGTAAGTATATTTTATGACAATTCCAAAAGTCTCAATCATTGGGGACACCAGTGGGCTCTGTAGTCTTCCTTTAAGAATGCCAGGCTCTCCCCCTATCCCTCTGCAAATGTAGACAGGTTGGTATTCATTGAAGAAATAGCCCACTCTATTGCCACAATGTCCCACACCTTGCGTATCCAGTGTTGGAAAGAAGGAACTATTGATTCTTGCCACATCCCTGCCAGTGTAAGGATCACTTGTGCTTTTGTACGACCCCTGGATCCCCCTTCTTCCCTCCAGCCCCAACGAAAGCAACTCTGGGGAGCCCTTAACCCCCTACCCAAAGACCTGGGCCTGTGCCTCCTGTACCTCTTTCCAAAAGGGTTACATTTTCGGGCATTTCAACCATCTGGATGCCAACAGTCCTGCGAGATCTCAGGGTAAATCTTATGCAGTTGAGGCGGCGCATAATGCCAGCCATAGAATATCGTATTCCAAGCTTCTTGTAGCAGAGCATCTTTGGCCCCCTTTGGAATCAACTTCCAAAGTCCTTCCCATTCTTGCCTGCTAATGTCCTTCCCAACTGAGGCATATATGGCCGTGAAGCCCGAGGAATGGCATTATCCAAGATTTTGTATAGGTTCTACACCAGACCCCTATACCCAACGCGCGTGGTGAAGAATTTTTCAAAGAGGGTAAGTTGAGGGATGGCTGCCACTTCATTATTCTGGAGCCAATGCCGCAATTAAAATTAACGATACCTTTCTTTTTCCTCCATCCCAAAATCTTGCTGGCATTCTATGAATTATCTAATGTTTGGGCCCTGGTAAATGTCCCAAATGATCTGGCACCCTCCTTCCTGCCACTGTCCAAATGCCCCCTTCTCCTTTCCTGGGGTGAATTCTGGATTATTAAAAATGGGGTGAAAGGGGACGGAAAGGTGGTGATCCCATATTTCCCCACTAGCCTGTCCCAGGTATCAGCCATCAGCCTCGTTATTGCACTCAAGTACATGTGCTGAGGTCTATATCGGCAGGGTAACCACAGGACTTCCCTCAAATTATGTCTTGCTACCGCCCGGTCCATTGCCACCCAATGCTTACCCTTTGGGGGTGCGAGCCCCTCTAGTATAATCCGCAGCTGAGCTGCCTCATAGTTGTGGAGTGCCATCCCACCCTCTCTCCTCGGGGACACATGTAGTCTGTTCTTGAGTGCCTACACTACAATAGAAACAAATAGAGACCAAGCGTGCACAAGGCCCGAAGCGCTGTAAGCTTGTGCGGGTCAGCCGCTGAAAACCTGGAGTTGTAACGCCTGCATTCCTTGATGTCGGTTATCCATGGCATGCACAGGATCCCATGCGGTTTGGGAACCATGACGCAGAATAGGAAAGTGCCAATGAGAAAAGTCTGCAATGCAATACGTTTGCACTCCAGTCAAGAACGGGTCGAGCGCTTCATGGGCAACAGGGAAGTATTTTGGGTAGGCAAGAGTTGCGTTGGGACATATGGGTTCAAGCATCATCTTCTGGAGTGGGATTTGCCCGTGCGTTAAGGGTATTTTTCCCATAGTGCCCCTGCACTAGGGTATTTTCTAGAGCATTGCGTGTGTATCAAGTCGATCGAATTCCACTATACGGATTCCATAAATGGATCATTTTGATATCCCTGTAGACTAACAAAACAAGTAACTTGTTTGGAAGCATGTGGGGAATCCACCAAGGTCACTAACACTCCAGTACACACCCCAACTGGGGCTCTACTAGAATTACAAAGGTTGCACCCCCTACATGGGTTTTCTCATGAAATACTCCTCCAATACGGTTATATCCTTCCTTGTTAAAAAATTGTTCTCTGTTCATTCTTTATGTTTACCAGATCTACTCAAAGTCTGTAATGTGCTAACACATGTAACAATATCTGTATCTTGAACAATAAAAATTATTTAAATTTTTAAAAAAAAAAAAAAAAAGAAAGCCACAATGCAAAACAAGCAAACTACATTAAACATTGCAAGGGCACTAAGTGCCACAAATAACCATCAACCTTTCATTTATGCCAGCCTATGTGTAAATAATGTGTATGGCTGCATGATATGACCTAAGACTGTCACTTTGAATACAGATGGGACTCACCATATGCATTAATGTTAAAGTATGCCTTGAAGAACCGCGCTCAGCGCCAACCAAGTGTCGGCAGAGAAACTGAAGACTGGCTACCACTGGATACAGGTGTAATGGTTTAGACAATACTCCATTGTGAGAGAATATCTTCAAACAGAGGCAGTTTCCAATTCGTAATGAGCTATGATTGGTCATCTTGGCATTTCAGTGGTTAGCAGGCAATAAGGTTGGCTGCATGGGAGGTCTGTGACATTCTGCTGAGTTGCACTGTAGTCATTTCCCTGAAATACACATGCAGTGTGAAGTCATAAACAAGAATGCAGCAATCTGGCATTCTGCGCATTACGGCGTGCTGATGTGATGTGTGTGATGTGTGCGTTGTGCGATTTAGCAAATATGCGGAAGATGAGCTTTGTGTCCTTTAGAATAAGTTTGTCAAGTCATAGGAATGGGACAAAAAAACTAGTTTCAGGCTGCCATCATTACAAGGGGTCTATTATGTTACAGGTGGCTGGTTAATATTAATACTGCAGGTGGCGTGCAGCCAAGTTTCCTTACTTTGTACCACATCTTGTATAGAGGGGGGGAGGGCATTTGACTAGGACCGACTCCTTTCACATCCCAAAATCACTGAAGTGTCTACGCCAAGTCAAGGCACGTTACTTTTATTGTTGTTCCTTCATAGAGCAGCACCAGTCCAATGAGCAAAGTGTTATGAGCATATGGAAAAAGCGTGTGGATTTTTTAGTAGTGCGTTGAGCAAAGGGAAACTTGGTGACCGACATGTGTGTTGTGGTCGGGGGCATGTAAACGCTCTGCAGGTATGCCTGGCCCTTCCACGTCTGTAGATGCTCCAGTTAGAGACAATGAAGATTGTTTTAATTTCTCAACACACGAGGTAGCAGCTTCATCTAAGTCTGCAGACCATGGAGGCCTCTGAGTCAGGACCTAAGGAATGGTTCAGCCTTTCCTTAAGATGCCTCATAAGGTATGGGTTCTCCACTTTTGTAAAATAATTGATTATGATCAAAGGAGGGTTTAAGAGAACCTCTTCCGATGGTCCGAGCGATCTAAGGCCTTCGGCCGAGTGGTGCTATATATTAATTGTTTTTAGATAGATTTATAGTTTGCTTTTTTGTGTCCTTATTTGATTACAGATACAGAGATATGAAAAATAAAGAATGAATTAAGCAATCAATACATATGAAAACAACTGTCCTGACGAAGGCTTGTGTTAGCCGCACTTGAGAGTTATAAAGTGCCAGCTCTCAAGAGGCCGAAACTCGGTGTTGTTAACCAGGTTTTTATATTTGTGTTTGTTAAATGGGATACAATGGAGTGCGCTGTTGGTGGCTTGGCATGATATCTATAGGCCGCTCTATGACAGAATATTTAGGAAATAGTAGTATTGCTCCTCTACCGCCTAAAGGGGATTGGGAAGAAAACTCATGTAACATTGTAATTTTCAGTCACAAACCGAACAGGTTCTTGTATATCAATAGTATTGCACTTTCTAACTCCACGCTATATTCTATAGTGTTGTTGTCGTTCTGTGCTTGGAATAAAATAAGAATTTGCTTTGACTGATTAGGTGCTAATTGGGAGATGGAACAATCTGGGAAGGATTTTTTCAATAAGGAAGGGTTTGTTTTATGAAGGTCTGAATAGATTGCAATTGAATAATTGAATATTATACAATGTGTGTTGTGGTGTGGACTCACTGCCCACTAACATCAATAGTAAAAGGCACTTTGTACTCGAAATAAAGTCAGTTCTAGTTGTTCATTTAGTTGTATGCATGCATGGCAGCAATGTGACAAGAATTGCTGTAATGGGAGCCCAATCGTTCTTTGTGGAAAAGGTAATCGAGCATACATGGATGGAGACAGCAGATATTACTAACCCCGAAAATGCAAAAGCCATGACAGTGGGCATTGTTAGGGGTTTAGCAGTGCAGGAAAAAATGGCAGTAAGGTGGTGGTAATTCTGTTACTGCCACTTTACTTCCACTTTTCCGCAATGCTGAATTATGAGTTACAATGAAAAGTGGAGGTAATACCGCCAGCATATTGCAGGCGGTATCACCTTCACCTTACCTGCAAAAACTGGAGCAATTACCGTGGGTGGAATTACGAACGCAGTAACTACTCAAATATCCCCATAGAGTCTTGGGGGCACCAAAAATGGGCATTAACGCCGTCGTTACCATAGCTATAATCTAGTGGTACATCCATGGGACCAAGTGGCGGTAATGGTAAATGAGTATGGCAGTTTTTCCAGCACAATTATCACCCAACTCATAGGGAAGGCCTGTGTGCTTTATTTTCTCCTCATTATTACACATTCTAATGAACAAACCTTCCTAATCTAAAAGCGCCCACTTAACCATGAGAAAGACCTGGTCATGGAAAGAGGTCGAGCCACACATGTCAAATCAAAGGTTCACTAACTTCGCATTCCATGCAGGAAAAGCTTTCGACTTGGTGCAATGGGGCTATTGCTAATACTAAGCGCGCTTGGTCTTGTTCACAGATTTGTCTGAGGTGTACACACAATGCATAATGACGCACATGCATGACGTGCATGTAGAGCCTACAGCAGCCCCATTTATAAAACCCAGAGAAGCACTCCTTGGGTAAGCCCCCAGTCTCTCAGAAATCTTTGAGACCTACATTAAACTTGGTTCTATTCTCTGTCATCAGGTTGGATGGACTTTGGTCCTTTGCTCAGAATCTACACTGAACCAGTTGATGTCCATTCATTTCCTTCCTGGCTTAGCTGGAGCGGAGGATTGCCGAGGTCTCAAGCAGCTGCTTGATCTGTTTCCTCCTTGGATACCAAATTTGAATCTACAGCCAATTGCAATCAACTAGGACACAGCTTGCCACGCAAACTGTATAACTGTGGGTTCTACCTGCACCCATTTACATCAAGGCTGCAATAGCCTGTGGAAGACGCCCAAGTGATAACAAGCTACCATGTGCATGGATAATACCACAGCCACATTCCCTGTACTGAAATATGCCGCCACGGCTCTTGACCAAGTATTTCCCGTCATTTTCCACAACATATCTTTGTTCGTGACGATGAAGGAGGCAAACATTCGCCCGGCGTATGCGGAAACATGCACATCGACCTTGATTTGCAGCTGAATCCGTTTTCACATCAGGTTTATGCCAACACCCACCTAGTATTACACAATCCATGAATGAAAACTCTAATGTGGAGTTTGACAGTGTATTTAGTAAAGGAAAAGTGTCCAGAGTTGTCTGGAATTGCAATGAGTTTACTGTCAGCTGTCTCCTTGCTGTGTGCTATTTTCTGACATTGATAAACATTCATAATTCGCTTTTTATATTATACACAAATATCTTAATGCTTTATTAATATTATTTAAATATCTTTGCTTTTGATGCATTTCTTGTTTCAGTTTAAGTGTTTATGTGTATTACTCCTTGTGTTCTTCAACATAGTGCCTTCTAACTACTTCTGAACTTTGACTATGACTTGTTTACTCACAGCCCCTCCCCCACAGGTGCAATACATGAAATACATATTTCTCCCACCTTCCTGGTGGAGTTTTGGGCTGGTTCTGGTAAATTAAAAAGCTGGTTGAAATTAACGCATTATGCTTTGATAACTTGGAATGTCAAGGTGGCATCTTCAAGCGCCACTAGTATGCCAGGGTCTTTTCAGGAGCGACAGCGCTACCATTGCCAAACGGTTGATTGATATTAAATCAACAATAATATTACAGAAGCAATGTCTTCTAATTTCCATTTCAGTAGACAATCAACTTTTTAAAAAGAGATCTGACTCGCTGGGACTTCAATAACAGAAGAGTCAATTTTACAATCACAGGAAAATCAACAAGGAAGTCTTCAGGAAATAGCAACTTTTCTTTCCAGAAAGTGGACAAAAACAAAATTGCTACAATTTCACAATTTAAAAGGGTCTCGGTTCTAAAATTACTGACCTAAATATCGGTTTGCTAAATGTTAGCAGTCAGTACTGCAGGGAGACATTCCCCTCATCTTCAAAGGCGGACAAGTCCTATTTTTAAGCAATAGACATCATTATAATGAATACAAATATCTCAAACAGGGAGGTGTGTTTCTGACTCAGCTGAGAATACCTCAAACATTACCTGATCTCACTGCCTCCTTTTCCAAATCCACCATCACTTTAGCTCGCGCCTCCGTCTCTCCGGCAATGCCGAAGGCGTATGCCATCATCGCCTTGGTGTAGATGTTAGTGACATTGACTAGGGACTCCTTCAGGCAGTTCACTGCTCTCTCCACTGTGCTGTCCTGCACGGGAAGCAATGGATGCGAAAGTCAGTCACCGCAAAACTGTTTGTCAATCATACGATCCACAGATTCCACTATGTAAATACATGTCTCCAGATAGATTTAGAGAAGAGCCTGCACAGATGAGGAGAGAGCAGTCCCAATATCCACTCTGTGCCCCTTCATGAAGGAATTACCACATGTGGGCTAAAAGGTTCAGTTCAGTCACTAATGCCGTTCAAACCCTTCCCCCTGTCGGGAGACAACTCACGTGAGTGATGGCCTCTTTCCAGTGTGAACACCCCTATGCCATGGATAAAAGGTGGGTATGGTCATGAAACCCTCACTCTTGAGGCCCCCTTAACATTCATCTCCCTTCTGACAAGTCACCAAATGCAACATCTTTCTCATCCTAGCCCAAGTTCGGCCATTTGCTCCAACCCATCCAAAGGCTTCTCGATTATTACATGCGGCCAATGTTCCCCTCAGTTCCTAGTCCTTTTTTAGTTTTAATGAATCCTCCCTTTCCCCACAAAGCTATTGTCTATTGTGTTTTTTCCACACGCCAGGACTCACGTTGTGGGGAAGTTGACGCTCCAGCATTGCAATGGTTATGTAGACTGACAGCGAGAGATCATTGTCCACACCACCCTGTGAAGGACAAAGAACAAATTAAAAGAGTGAAATTGTGGCAAGTATTAACACAAAAAGAAAAAGAAAACTTCCCTACTCCCAGCCGTCCACTCGCCCAGCAGAGACAAACAATTAACTCTCCTGTATAATGCAGTAACGCTTGCACAGTCAGTGTTGCCTGAGGTCTGCTGTTAAAAAAAAATACACTTTTGCAGACATTTGCTGATTGAGCAAATACAAGTTCCCCAGTCTTCTAGAAATTGTGAGCTACAACTGAGGCTGACAGACTGGTGTTCCTCATTTCAAGAGCTGTGATGGCAATATTGCAATGGCTCGTATTGATAAATGCAAGTGCTGCAATGACTTGTAGTAACTTTTCACAGCATTGAAATGATATTTGACACCATTGCAATTGCATGCGTCACTGATGAGCACAAGCACACACTACCTCTGGATTTCGGTTACAGGGATTTTAGTAAGTATTTTAATAGGGTCCAACTAATGGCTGCCACTCTCTCTTTTGTCTTCACTGGGTCTCCCTCCATCCTAGCCCAGACTTTCCTAAATTTCCAGGTGATCACTAGAGAACAGTAATCTTTATGGTGTAAAATCTCGCTGGCCAGGGGTGATTGCCTTATCTTTCTTACTCCTAAGATGTGGTCCCACAAGAAAAGGAATATCAGTAAGTGGTGCCTTCCAGCCGCCCAGGTCTCACTCTATCTTGACCTCTCAGACTGTTGCACTCCTTCCCATACGCCTATCCTTTCTCTCCCTTCCTTCTACTCTCCTGCCCTTCCTCACACTCCCCTCTCTCTGACCCCTCTCTGCTAGACTCTCCTCCAATACTCTCTACTCCACTCTACCCTACACTCCACCCTTCTTTCACTCTCTGCCACCTTTCTCATTCTCTTTCGCTTGCTCCCCCTACTCTTGCACTTAACCTCAGGCACTGCATTGATATACCAATACACAGACTCCCACAACCCTGTACCACTGTTTCTCAACAATCAATACCTCACTTTTAACATTCTCTCTAATTCTCTACTACTCTCGTCTCTGCCGTTCTTCCTCTGCATGGTCTCTCGGTCCACCTTCTTCTCTCTTGACTTCACCAGAACAACCCAAACTCCCCTTTCCCTTTTTATCCTCCTCCTCCTCCCCTTTTCATTGGCTCTCAGACTCAGCTGGTTCCCCGAGCCTTTTCTGCCTCAGTAGCTGGGTTACAGAGATTGGAAACCAGAGGGTGCCAATTCATCTTTGCCACCTTTTCGAATGCAGGTCTGCCAGTGTCCCGCAAGGATGATCCGCTTCAACCAAACGAATGTACGTTGGAGGAGCATCGGGATTGCCAGTCTGATGCGAGCGACTTTCCGCCGGCTTGATGTTCACACCCGCTTCTCTTGCTGCTGTGCTGCTTGTTCTGTTCTCTGCCGCAAGAAGTGTTGCCCTTGGCGGTCCTCAAAGGCAAGAGTGAAAACGCTGACTAGTATGTTGTATGCCAGGTATGGGAGAAGAGGTATGCTCAAATTATAGGCAGGCAAAAGCAGAAGGGCTAGAGTCTGTGGCCCTTCCAACTTCCGCGCCCTGTTTCTGTGGCATGACTGGCTCTGGCAAACATCCTGGCAGGCCTCCTTCCTTCCCCAGGTTGAAAGATGTCCCCACCCTTCCCGCCCCCCTTGGCAGAGGCAGATTCCTGTCCCTGTCTCAGTAGACTTGTTTAAAGTTTGCAACCAAACAAATTCACAGCGGTCACTATGGCAACAGCATATTGGCGCTTGTCAACAAAGGCAAGGTGATATGCTGACACTGTTCAGCAGCACATTCATGTGATTGATAGTGGTCAGCAAAACCATTCTCATGCACATTGATGTGCAAGAGCACAGTGATGATGTGTGGTGTTTCATGTTTGCATACCAATAGCATGAATTGACCTCTGTCAACAGTACACTCATACACATTAATGCGGTTAACCGTATGAATGGCGAGCAGTGTCAATTAAGCATCACAATGACTTCTACTTGTGTCAGCATCCTAATGGCTTATCTAGCAGCCCTGCAGTTATGCCATTCGACACGTTAGTATTGAAATGCAATTCAATGACACATGCCAACATTTGCCACACAAGAAAGTGAAAAAACAGCATCACTGGCACATTATATGTTAATGCTAGCAGTAAGGAATGTTTTCAAACTCATGTTCTTCCTACTGCCACAATAGTTCATACATCCTTTGACAGGGGGCATGCACATGCAATTAAAAAAAAAAAAACATGCTACAACGTGTCCTGCTGTATCATGCTAATACAGCAGGACACGGGTTAACTCTTTGGATCTGTGACTATGCCCAATGTCCCTTTTCTGTTAAAAATCTTAGATGAAGTAGATTCTTTACAAGTGCAAGAACACATGGCAAATTTAAACCACTATATGCAAACAATCAGGATTTAGGCCTGATTGCGGAAAGGAGATGGCTCTGATTTTCGTGAAAACCTACTTGTTTTGGTGGAGGTGGGTGGATTAGGCATATAGATGTTGGTGGATTTTTAGGGCGACATTCAACTCTGCACCCAAATGCCTAGTGTGGTGTCAGCAGTATAATGCAATGGACTGGCAAATAGTAGCGTTTCAATAGAACATGCTGATCTCTCCTGACTTCCAAATGGCCTGCACCTGTGGGCCTCAGCCCTGCAATGACATGTAATGACTTGTGTTATTCACTTGAGTGACATGTGTCAAACTTTGTCAGCCTTGCAATGGCATGCATTGACTAGCCCCTAACATGACAATGTTAATCAGTTGCGGTGAAAATGACCTCGATTGACCGGGCTTCTGATAATAATGATATGTATCGATAAGTGTCAACAGTGCAATGACCTATATTGCAATGATTGAAGGTCACAATGCTGCATTTCCATACGGTTTAACACAGTAATGATAGTGGACTAACATGAGAATACTGCAGGACACGGGTTAACGTTACAGAGAAAGGTGTTGTACCTGCTAGCTTTGGAATGAGATGTCCAATTATGGCAATTATAAGTCTTGTTCAATGTCACTAGTGCTACACAATGTGTCTACATTGTTCAACAATATCCATTGATATGTGACAATCTTGCAGTTATGCATACGAGACTTTTCAACACATGTACTGCTGACATGTAACATTATGGAACTTACTTTTAAACATGCCATCAATGGATCAATGTAAAATGTTGAAACCATGTTGGGATAACAGTACATAAAGGCAGAGCAAAATATACATTGCTGACGTTTACTACCATGCTCCAACATTCCAATGGTATGTATTGATACATGCCAACCTTGAGATTACATCTACTGACAGAGATCTTCACAGAATATCTGCGATACCGGCATGGCTAGCATGTGTCAACATGACTGTGGCATGTATTCATAGACAACCTCACGTGACTGGCACAATTCAACAAGAGAATGGCATGTTTTGACAAGGTCATGTCTTGGCATGGATCAACATAGCACTTCTAGGACACACAAAAGCATGGCAATGATATGTCCTGCCATCCCTGAAAGTTGGCAGTCTAGCGTACCTTCATGGTGTTATTAAAGAGTTTGCCCACAGCGCGGAAGCATCTAGCGTACCTTCATGGCGTTATTAAAGAGTTTGCCCACAGCGCGGAAGCATCTAGCGTACCTTCATGGCGTTATTAAAGAGTTTGCCCACAGCGCGGAAGCATCTAGCGTACCTTCATGGCGTTATTAAAGAGTAGCGTACCATCAAGGCGTTATTAAAGAGTTTTCCGACGGAGCGGAAGCATCCGTTGTCAAGCTGCTGCTTCTTCAGCCATCTGAAGGACTCCTCAATGTGATCCTCATTGATGTAAATGTAGCGTCCAGCTGCTGAAAAGGACTTCATGACAAAAGCAGTCAGCCTGCAGAGACGGGGGGGGTGACAGAGGGTGAGTTTAATATACAGAGCGAGAGCGTGGGGCCTGAAGGAGTCAAGACAGGAGTGAAGAGGATATATGAGGAGCTTGTGATAGAGTGATAGGGATGTGGGGCTACGTTTGACCAAGAGAAGGCAGGACAGCAGGAGGGAGAGAGACACAAGTAATAGAAGCAGATGGAAAGAGAAAGGCATGGGAAAGGGCGAGAAGAGGGGAGGAAAGTAAGAGATAGAGAGTGAATGCATTGGGGGAGTGAGGCACCAAGAGAGCGGGGAAGCGGAAGAGAAGGAGCAGGGAAAGGAGAAGACAGGAGGTATGAGGGATGTGCCGAGCCAGAGACTATAGAGAGACAGAGGATACAGGATGGGAGATACCAGATATAATGTAAGGGAAGGGTGATGGAAAGTGAATGAGAGAACGCCAGTATAGGAAGAAAGATCACCAGAGATAATATAAGGAAAGGGGTGATCGAAAGTGAATGAGAGAAAGCCAGTATACGGAGAGAGGTCACTAGTAAGGGAAGGGGTGATGGAAAGTGAATGAGAGAAAGTTAGCATAGGAAGAGAGATCATGAGAGATAATGTAAGGGAAGGGGTGATGGAAAGTGAATGAGAGAAAGTCAGCATAGGAAGAAAGATCACCAGAGATAATATAAGGAAAGGGGTGATCGAAAGTGAATGAGAGAAAGCCAGTATACGAAGAGAGATCACTAGTAAGGGAAGGGGTGATGGAAAGTGAATGAGAGAAAGTTAGCATAGGAAGAGAGATCATGAGAGATAATGTAAGGGAAGGGGTGATGGAAAGTGAATGAGAGAAAGTCAGCATAGGAAGAAAGATCACCAGAGATAATATAAGGAAAGGGGTGATCGAAAGTGAATGAGAGAAAGCCAGTATACGAAGAGAGATCACTAGTAAGGGAAGGGGTGATGGAAAGTGAATGAGAGAAAGTTAGCATAGGAAGAGAGATCATGAGAGATAATGTAAGGGAAGGGGTGATGGAAAGTGAATGTGAGAAAGTCAGCATAGGAAGAAAGATCACCAGAGATAATATAAGGAAAGGGGTGATCGAAAGTGAATGAGAGAAAGTCAGCATAGGAAGAGAGATCACCAGAGATAATGTAAGGGAAGGGGTGATGGAAAGTGATTGAGAGAAAGCCAGTACAGGAGGTAATTTACATCAACCGCCCACCCTCCAGTTGAATAGAGAAGGTGCATTGAGTGCAAACATCAGACAGATTACAATCCTTACAAGGAGCTAGGAGGAGCTTATATCAATGGGCGTGACATGCTAATTGCAGAGTGCGCTTAAGCTCTCTTCTATGGGGTGGAGATGCTTTTGGGTAAGTGCCTTTGCTTACAGACTTGCTGACAGAAAGAGCTGCAGTGGTTCCAGGTGAAGGTAAGGAATGTTTGTGTTCAGACACTGCCGTCTGTGAGCCCCCAACCCCCCGTGACACAGAGACACGGAGACAGAGATGTTTCTCGCATGGCCTCCCCGGTGGTTGTGTCGCCACCGGACACGCCCTGTTTATTTAACAGGGCACGCAATGGAGTGAACGTCACCCCGTCGCATGCGCGCCCTTAAAGGGCCAGCGCCACACTCCTTTTCCATAACAACAAATTGGATAAAACATACATTTGCACAGCACACCAAATACACACACAGTGAACCCCCCATTTATTAACAGCCACCCTGGAACCCCCGAGGGTGCTTGCCACGGCCTGACCATGTCCCCAGGTCAGCCTCCCAGCTCAGTCTGTTACATAGTCCGTGAGACGGGCAGGTTTCCCACGCCCTGTTCTCAGGGGGTACCTCCTGCCAACGTCTCTGGCCGGTGTGCTTTGCCCTGGTCCGCCCCGAACAGGAGAGTCCACAGTGGGGCTTTCACCCCCGCCTTCATCCAGAGCCTCCTCACCTCTCAGCATGCTCACACTGGACACAAAGAAAATGTTCTCATCATCCTCTTCCTCTTCCTCCCCCTCCTGAGGGGCCCCTTCATCACCCTGGTCAACCTGGGCAACGTTTGATGCCCTCTGGGGGCAGAATGCACCAGCTCGAACAGGCCCCCTGGGCACTACCTTCGGAGCTGCAGTTCTACACATCCTGGCAAAATGATCTGCGCCTCCGCACCTACCACACTTCACCCCAGTTGCAGGGCATTCAGCCAGGTGCGGGAGGTCGTACCCGCATTTCGGGCACAAGGAGGTCGTTCCTGGTGGGCGCAGGCCCTGGGTGTTCATGGGGCGCCTCGCTCCGCAGCCTCTACAGACCACGCAGACTTCCTCCACTTTGCCTGGGCGCATACTCGCTTCCATTCTAGTTGCCCGCAACTCAGACACCTCGTGGCATCTTCCAAGTTCTAGGATGCGATGAAGGGTGATGCCAGGCTCGCGCAGTATTTGGTGCCGCAGTTTCCCAGAGGCGCACCCCTGAATGAGCTGATTGCGAATCATGACTTCCGAGTCGTTCCATGCACATGGCGCCGCCAGTCTGCGCAGTCGCCCATAGAACACTTCAAGAGTCTCGTCATCCTTCTGTCGAGCAGTTCCCATGAGAAAACGTTCATAATCAGCATTAGCCATTGGCAGAAAATGATTATGGAGTGCATCCTTTGCTGCCGCAAATGACCCATCCGCTGGTTGTAGGGACAGAAAAATCTCATGCACCGCCGGGCCAACTGAATACAAGAGAGTAGCCAGCTTACTGTCGTCACTCGTCTCCATCTTGGCCCTGAAGTACATCTCGAGCCTGTCTATCCACATCTTCCACCTCTGTCCCAGGCTTGATGGTGTGCCCGAGATATCAAACTCAGGCATTGGCTGTAGGGACCCAGGTGGTTTAAGCAGAGGTCTTGGCAGGAGGGCGGGCGGAGGCTGAACCACAGGAGCAGCGGCAGCAGCAGCAGCTTGGCTCATGATGGATAGCGCACAGGCACCCCAGAGTATTTAAGTAATGGGGCCGCAACTCACCACCAGATGCCACCAGCACCTTCCTCAGCAGGCAGTCTCCTGATGCAGTCCCAAATGCCACCAATCTTCAGATGTGCCCTTCGTAGATGCACCGCTCCGGCCAGCAGGCAGGAAAATGAAGAGTACAAAAATTGAGCAGGGCGGGCCCCAACGTGGATTTGGCAGGCTTCCTATGGAGTCTCACCCATTAACTCGGTGAAAAACAGTAAAAATGTCAATGAATCGTTTGAAAATTGACACGTGCTGTTTCCAGTGGCTATCCGCCACTGGATGGTCCAAAAATTGTGTTGAAGCAGTGAGCATCCAAGGCCTATTCATCAAAATGGCCGCCGGCCGAGTGTGTCTCTCCCCTCTCCGCGGTCAGATTTTGCTGAAGCGCTCACGTGGGATCATCTGCGCTACAAGCGATTATCTCCACCTGTCCCAGGTAGTGGTCCAGTCCTCGTTGCCACTGTTAGCGGTGTTCAGACACTGCCGTCCGTGAGCCCCCCACCCCCGTGACACAGAGACACAGAGACAGAGATGTTTCTCGTGTGGGCTCCCCGGTGGTTGTGTCGCCACCGTACACGCCCCGTTTATTTAACAGGGCACGCGACGGGGTGAACGTCACCCCCTCGCGTGCACGCCCTTAAAGGGCCGGCGCCACAAGGAACATACTATACAACCCCGCAAAGGAGGCTTTTCTCAGGGAGACTCCCGGTGCCCTGTACTGTCAGTGTTCGGAGCAGGACTCTGTCTTGTAAAATCTGATCCTGATTGCATGCTCTCAGGGGACCTGCATATGCTTCGTAAGAAAGTGGTTGGCGACTATAAGGGTCTCCAGCGTTTCAGAAAGGAATCTGGTCCCAGTCTGCCCTTAAGGATCAAGACAGAGTGCATTGAACAATTTAAAATAGGTGCGTTCTAATGAAGCTCCGGACACGGTAAATTGCAGTCACGTGTTTATTGGAAGTAAACCCTCCCAGCTTCCGGTCAGCATCTCGACAGCCCCTCTATTCTACGTGTGCAGATAACACGTTCCACACTCTACACGAGCCGCTCCTGCACACAGCTATTAGGATAACTCGATCTTAAGATAGAACACTTCCTTCCCCTTACAACAACAGCACGTCACCTTCCTTATTGAAGCCAACATCTCTGGTACAGTCAGTTCCCCAGACAAGAATCTGAAGCAGGAGCATGTTACTCCCGAATTTGTAATGTTGGGAGTAAACTGATTTTTTAGGGAGCATAAAAGTAAGTCCCACTCCTAATTGGAGCATTTTATAAGTGAGTAAAAATATATTTTAACGGTAAAACAGAAATGCTTTTGTAATAAATATTTCTTTGCACCGTGTTATTCATGCACATTCAAATGTATGAATGCCTGACCTTCAGATCCGGCAGTAATATTTGTCTATGACCTAACTTTCTATAGAACTTGGTCATTGGCACGAGCACTGTCCCACTCTGTAGCAGACAAAGTACCTTCACTGTAAACTTCATTAATTGATGATGCCATGAAGTCATCTCTATGCACGTTCTCTATATCCTTACTCTTCACAGGGAGCCATAAGACGCAATCAGCTGTTGCATTGTATTTCCCTGGTCTGTACTCCTCATCAGATGCTAGTCTTGAAGGCTAGCTGAAATCTTTGCTAGTCTGGGTGACACTCTGTGGCCCCCTTCCTGCAGCTAGTACTTGGACCAGAGGTGTGTGGTATGTGCGAATTTCAAAGCTTGCCTACCACAAACATTGTCTAAAATGCCTCACAGCCCACAGAGAGTGTAGTACCTTGTGCTCAATTACAGAATAGTTCAGTTCAGCTGGTTTGAGTGTGCAGGATATTATGGCCACAGGTCACCTGAATGGCTGTCGAGTTGGGATGATACGGCTCCCAGTCCTTTGTTGCTCGCATCAACAGCAACCACTGACAGTTTCTGTGTCAAATTGCCTTAAGCAGAAGAATAATTGCACGTGTCATATCTTCAAAAGCTTATTGTTCACGTGCATTCCAATTGACCACTTCTCTCAAGGGTAAGGCTTTTGCTGCAAAATTCTGCTTGAACTTCGACTAGAATGCACAAAGACCCAGGAATTGTCTTGTTGGAGCGGGGTTCCACATATCTCGCTGCTGCTATTAGATCTAGTTTGGGGGTGAACACCCTTCTCCGTTATTAGGTGTCCTAAATATTTGCCTTCTTTTCCCATGAATGTGCATTTTTCAATTTTTAGTCTAAGGACTTTGTCTCTTAGCACAGTTAGTACTTTGTGTAGCGCTGTTTTGTGTTCCTTCCATCGTTCCTGCGAAGACTAAAATGTCATCTTGAGAGAACATCACATTTTCCATCCGCTTGAAGACTTGTGACATGAGACGTTGAACATGGCAGCTGCGCTGCGCTTGCTAGTCAGAATGAATGGTGTTTGGACATAGCCCAAATGGTGTTATAAAAGCCGTTTTGTTTTTGGAGTCTTGGGTGGTTTCTATGTATTGGTAGGCATAAAGAAGATCAAGTGTCGAGAACACTGTAGCTTTTCTGAGTTTCATTACCATTTTGTTGATGTTCGGTAGTGGGTGTGAGTCCACAAGGATGTTCTCTTTTATACTTCAGATCTATGCATAGCCTTATTTCTTCTGTGGCATTTTTGCTAGCGACCACGACAAACCATGATAGGGGCTACCCATTCTGACTTTTGATCAGTTGATGGATGTCTTCCTTTACTAATTTGTTTATGTGTTGTTCTTATTTGTCTTGCAGTCTTATGGGGGTTTTCTGGATTTACAGCTTAGTTTGGGAGTCCTTGAAGATGTAACATAGACTTTCCCCTCAATCACTTTTTCATTGTACTGCAAGACTGTATGGAACCATCCTAGGATGCCTATCCTGTGCCCGCAGGATGCTCTCGTATGACAGGTTGTGGGAACTAGTAAAGGGATTCCTCCGTCGAGCTTTTCTTCAACCAGTTGAAGAGGCAGAACAGTGAATAGAGACCCTCAGTCTGTGACCATGTTAACATCTACTCCTGCGATTTTTATATACACTTTTAGGTGCGGTGGCCGCTGTTGGCACTCTGTGTCTTGCACCATTAATATAGACTTTGATAGGTCATTGGCAAGGTTGTCAAATATTTCTTCTTGTTCTTTGATGGTTGCTACTCTGGATTCTTTCTTCCTTCTGGCATTTTCTTTTTTTTTGTATTCAGACTTGAGCAAAGTGGTTCGGTTTACCACTTGCTGCACACTTTTTTTCCCCCATCCTGGACATTGTCTTGCTGAAGAGTAATGAGTTCTGCTTCCACACCTGAGGCATGTCTGTTTCTCATTCGCCAATTCCGACCTAGGGTTTGTGCTCCCACTGGGAGATTTATTGGTATTCTTTCGGGGATTTTCTTTGTTTATAGCACATTCTGGTTCATTGTTGTTGTTACGTGTTTGTCTCCTGTGTAATTAAGGTGCTCCAGCTGATCGCTTGTTCGACTGGCTTGGCGAGAGTTACAGCTTGATCAAACGTGAGCTCTTCCGCTGGATCTGTGTGATTTTTCCATCATGGAAAAGTCAGTGAGGAAAAAGTTTGCATGAGAAATTTGCGAACCACAAAAGGTTTGCACATTTCCCATGCAAACACGCATTTAAAACCCCTACAAACCCACACCCCAACCCACTCCCACAACAACCCCAGGACACACCCCCACCCACACCCCCAACATAACCAAACCCTACTTACCTTTCCTTCACTCTGTGTCCCTGCAGCGTCAGTTCCCTTTCACTTCCGTGATTGGGAACCGGTGCCGCAGGGTCCTTTTTTCTTTTTTTCTCGGGTGTGCTGCGGCGGTGTCCCCCGTAACACCCCACTCACTATACCCCATTTTTTTTTCTTCATTTGGTGGGGCGCTGGGGGGTTGTCCCCCGCAACCCCTGCTCACGGTAGTGGGATAACCCCCAGTCCCAAGTCCGACCCCACGAAAACACCTAAACACATAACACGAAACGTTCAGACTTTTGGTAGTCCGAACTTTTCGTGGTGTTTGTTTTAGGTCTTTTGGTGGGGTCGGACTTTTAAAGTTGGTAAAATCGTACATTACCCTTATGCTTGCCAAAGCCTGTCTCTAAGCTGGTCATTGTTGGTTTGCACCATCTTTTGGTCACTGTGAGGGTGCACAAATAAGGCTAGGATACAATGGGGTTGTGTTTTTGGGAAAACTCTTTTATCATATGAACAAGGGTTGGAAAAATGCCTCTCTTTCCCTAAAACAAAGAGGGGCGTTCCTGCTTCTAAGAAAACAAGGGAATTGTCATAATGTCCAAATTATAAGGTCCATCACTGTGGTGTCTCAAAAAGCCTACTTCTGTCCCTAACACTAATAACTTAAATAAACTGTGCAGGGGTGATCTCTTCCTAAAGGAAAGCGTTATTGTAGCTCCAACCAAGATAAAAGTTCCCAGTCTCTGGGGAAATCAAAATGGGTGCCAATAAAGAAATATTCCTAAATGCATTTTAGGGTCATGCTTCCTGTCTTTAGCCAAATCTGGGTTAGTGTATTCATCCATCAAGGTGCATTTTGCTTCCATTTCCCGTTCGACAGATTCCCCGGTACACCTTTTCTATGGTCTCACAGACTGGTCAACAAGTTCTTCAAGGGACTAATTCCCACTTTCCTTCCTATCTGAGCTCCTGCTCTAGCCTGGCAGTTGAACGTGGTCCTCTCCAAGCTAATGGGTGTCCCTTCGAGCCTCTACACAAAGACTCTTTGAGGTTTATGTCAGGAAGACTGCCTTCCTGGATGCCATTTCTTCTGCCAGGTGGTTAGGTAAAACCCAGGCTATTTCCTGAATGCCTCCTCACTTAACTTTTCATCAATCCAAGAGGTCCTTCACACAAATCCTTCTTTTATGCCAAAGGTTCAGTCTTCATTTCATCTTAATGAACCCCTGGTTGCCTGTGTCCTTTGCTTCTCCTTCATCACTTGCTGAACGCTCCATGCATTCTCTGGATGTGGTCCAGGCCCGATGGCTCTATGTGGCTCGCACCAAGGACTTCCCCAAGTCATCACAATTGTTTGTATCTTTTCGTCCTTCCGCAAGGGAACACCTTTCAAAGTCTTCTATCGCAAGATGATTGTCGGTGTAAATTTCACACTGTCATTGGCTGGTTAACAGGTCCCTTCTGGGCAGTCCCAGAGCAGACTGGACAACGGCTGTGGCTGGTACTACTGCTTTCGTATCCTGTATTCTCCTGTTGGATATTTGCAGGGCAGCCAATTGGAGGTCTGTCCATACCTTCAGGAGGTTCTACTGCATCAATAGGGATTCCAGGATGGAGTCCCGGGTCAGCCAGGCACTGCATTGCAACCTGTTTGGGGGAGATGAGTGTTTCTGAGGTGAGTTGCTGCCTTCAGTCTAGCTATGCCTCCACTGTTGTGTTTTGTATGTATGTTCTGCTTTATAAGCTTGCCGAAACAGCATGTGAATCTATGAAAGATCCAAAGCTCTACAAGAAATAAGTTACTTACCTGTAATGCCTGTTCTCCAGCATTGGTATCTTTCATAGATTTGCCTGCGACCCTTCTGCCTTCCTCGCTTGGCTCGTCTTGGCTCATATTGCCACTTCATGTGCGCTATGGCAAATCTGAAGATGCCCGCCAGGGGTGGAGCTACGGGAGACCTGTCTATTGGCTATGTGGCACCATGACCCAAAATGACTAACAGAGAACTAAAGTGACAAGCAGTTTGAAATATGACTGCTTTCATGTTACTGAGGATTCACAGCCTGTCGACTGGGGATATTCGAACAGCATGAATCTATGAAAGATACCAATGGTAGAGAACAGGAGTTACAGATAAGTAACGTATTCCTTCGTCCTGTAACAATGTTAGATTTTAATCTCCAGCAGAGGTCTGACCCCCCATAACAAATACTCCATGACATATATTTCTCAATTTTGTTATGGAGCAAGTTATGAGATACGCTAGCACATCTCATCACTTGCTTCTCAAACGATGTGCCTTTTTTCACCCCTTTGCACATTTGTGCATATAAATGTGTTTGTCTGTGCATTTTAATGCACATCCTGAATTTAAAAACAAACAGGATGCACATTGAAATGCACAGAGAAATATTGGTGTGTAAATGTTTGGAACAGGTTCAGTGGGATGTGCGATGCACGACATGGTCATACATGCCTCTTCCATGTTTGTTTTAGTATGTTCTAGTGTGACAGGAAGCAGTTTGAGCCATTGCTGCCACACTTCCATTTCTCGACCATAAAAAGGATTAGAAATACTTTTATTTTTCATTCCACAATGTGTTATGCACTTTACAATGGGCAATGTTTTAATATATACATCCCCATGGAAGTCTCAGAATACAGATGCATGGAACTAGATGAAGTACTTCTTGAATGAACTCCTAGAACTCCCATGGTCCCTCATCATTGACTGCGCTGGCTAGAGCTGATGGTAGTTGTGGTCCAACATATCTGGAGGACCAAAGGTTGCAGATCCCTGTCCTAGAAAGATCCAGCTCATAGATGTTAAATAAAAAAGGTTTGAAGGAATCCTGAAGGTGCCCTCTTTGTAACCGGCATATGCCACTACTCAGACTATGTAATTGAATGTGACAATGCATTCTGCTGCAGGGTCTGATATAGTAAATGTGAGAAGGGACAGCATTTATGGACTGTTCAAATAAAGATACCATCATGTTTGCGACTGTGAATGAAGGAATGAATTCACAGCTGTTTCTGTTTCTCAGGAGGTGGCCTGTATTCTGCAGGATCACCTGTGTGATGTAGACCACCCCAAAAATCAGATGGATGTACTGTCCACATGTGACCTTTGACATTTTTCCTGGATGGAAAAAGGTAAAAAAACTTGATAGTGGAGATCTGGTCAACCAATGAACTAGCTGAAGTCCACACATTACATTAATATGGGTCTTCTGGCTAAGTGCCCTGCCTGATTATGGGGACTTCTAGTGGGGCGACCAAGAGGGCAGTGTGCCCCCCGCCCCAAGCCAGGGGAAGATGTGCTGAGGGGTGGAATGGAGAGGTTTCGCTGGCCATCCCCTAATTAGCCCCTCCACCCCATAGAGAAAAATGAGTCAGAGGATTAGGGAACAGCAGAAGGAGGTAGGGATCTTTAGGGAGACAATGGGCCTCATTACGAGGTAGGAGTTAAGGAATTACCGGCACCGGTAAGGGTGCCGGTGCCGGTAATCCCTTACCTCCATATTCCGAGGTCCCTTAGCGGGTCCCTTCCTTAACACCCGGTCTGACCAGGTGTTAAGGACGGGATCCGCTAGGGGACTTCAGAGCTAATAACCGTACCGCAAATTGCAGTACCGTTATTATCTACTTCCCCAATGGGAATGAGGAATGGTTCTCAGAATGGGGATTTACCGGGTCCTCCAAGGTTGGAATGACCCGGTAAGTACCCATTCCGAGAACCCGGACCTGGTATGCGGTAAGGGGGTAACCATGGTGCTAATAGCACCATGGCTTCCTCCTACCTCGTAATGAGGCCCAATGGTTCATGTCACTCCTACTGCACTAAATCAAAACAGCCAGCTTCATACAAATATCCACCCAACCACATAGGCAGTCCTTCAACAACACATATGATATTAAAAGCAGTGTCTAGAGGCAGTTTGTTTTAAATAATCTTCAACATAGGTGAACTCACTCACCTAAGCCAATGTGCGATCCATACACCCTCGGGGCACTGTATACATGTCCCTGAAAATGGGGGAACACAGATTTGTACCTGGTGAAGGGCACTCAGCCACGCAGGTGGATGGGAATGTGGGCAAGAACACACAGTGTACTGCTCACACTTTCCAGCCACCCGAGGCTCTTCTCTGGGTTGCACCTCGGGTCCCATCCTCTCCCACACCCCCAAAGAGACCCTGCTCTCCCTTTCCCCACACTTGCCTTCCCTCCCCACTTACCTGCTGCTGGGCGGGAGCTTTGTGCTCCGGCCCCGGTGCTCCTCCTGCTCGCGGTTGGCAGTATGGAAATGGATAAGGGACTAGGTTTCTTTTTTCTTATGTAGGCGGCTATCTGTTTTTTTTTTTTAACAGGAGTTTGGGCTTGCGCAATATGCACACAGCCCATCTCCCATTAACAAAACCCAACCAAACTATCTGCACCCGGGCGCACCCCAGGGTGCGAGTAGCTACCACCCCCTCGTCGGGGGTGCGTTCATGGCTGGTAACAGGCCACAGACATCACTAAGGCCCCCACTTCGATCGGGCTGGCGGGCCTTTACTAGCCATGTATGCGCCCCAACTCAGGGGTGATTGCTATAGTCACTCCCACTTCACCCTGGGCTGTTAAGCAGCCCTTTAGAATCACACATAGTCATCCAAGCATTTCCCTCCAATGGTTCCAATAGGGTCAGGGCTGACGGGGAGTCTGGGACACTCCTAACTCGGTCTGCCCCTCAATTTACATATTTAAGTAACTTTGGGAAAATTAATTTGCCTATTTACTTTTGAGCAGGTTCAGAGTGTGTTAGGCACCACCTAGAGTCATTTCACACTACCCTTCTGCCATCAGCGGGCAGAAAGGAAGGGAGATAGTCCTGCCTACTGCCAGCATAGCCTCTGCCACCTACTTTATCTTGCACAGCTGGTTTGCATTTCAAGAGGATAAATAGGAGTCAGAGAGAAAATAAAGAGAGACAAGAAATAGATAATTCAGGGTGATAGAAATAGGGACGCATTCTGTTAGAACAAGTTTGAAGGACACACAGTTTGCCCAACATGACAAGAAGTGCTGGAATAGGGCACACATTCTGGATATCACCCGTGGGTACTCCAAGGGTCAGTGTGGGTTGAGCACACAAACTTACCAGGTGTTCCCTGACTCATCGCTCTTGCCAAAGGCACTGTAGGAGCCATCATCGTGCTTATAGTTCAACTCTCGCTGGTAACCTGCAGGAAGAGAAGCAGGAATATTTTGCATTGGTCATTTAGTTGTCCCGGAGGATAGCCTAGGGGCAATGTGCTCACCTTGGATAACAAGGCGACACGAAGCAACACCGGTTCGATCCCCGGGTCCGCACTTAGAAACCTCCGGGTATTAAGCGCGTTATAAATACGCAACTAAGAGACACATTTCTGTAACAGCGCCTCGAGGCCCACGGGCTGTGCGAGTGCTTTAAAAATGCAAATAAATAAATGTGTGTCAATGCAAATTCCCAGTTAATATCTGTTCCTCATCGTGGGAAGAAGGGAAAGGAGTGAATAAGGGGGATTTCTGTAGAACTGGACCCACAAGCTCTGTGGCAGAGACTTAGAGGGGAGAAGGCTGCAGAAAAACATAAAACTAAGAGAATAGTCAGTAATATGTTAATACAAAGTGTTAGTTAAGAGAAAGTGTAAGTTAAATGTGTAAGCTTTGCTTGATCAAATACAGAGGACAAATCAGACAGAAACCGACCTTGAATGTGGCCGCCCGGTGATATTTGGGAGGTTGTGGTAAACAAGTTAGGACATTCTGTGGGACATGTTAAGCATGCTGCACACTGATGCAGCACATCAGGAGCACAGTGACAGCACAGGGTCTGGATCTGACCAGGAAGAGAGGGGGAAGGGGTGAGTTTCATAATAAGTGCAACTAAATTGGCTTCCACATTGCTTCGTTAGAGTGAATTACTGCACTGCAATGACATCTTGGCATTTAATTTTTTTAATAATGCGGTAGTCCTCCATATAGACCATAGTTAAAGATTAGTTAAGGTACCAAATTTATCTCAAGAAAACAGCTGAAATCGGCACATTTGACAAGGCATGACCGGCTTAACTCGGCACGTTCCCGTTGTTATCCGTCATAATGCTATATCCCGCATAAGCCATTGTGTATGTTATTGTGAATCCTATCCCTTATGATAGATATGTGCTCTTGGGCTTTGCGACGGGAACGCACCGAGTTAAACCGGGCATGAGTTCCCAAATTTGCTGAAATTCAGGGGTTTTGTTGCGATAAATTTGGTACCTTAACTGATATTTAACTAAAGATTTTGCAGTGAATTTCAAAGGTTTTGTTATTCCATAGTTTTTTCCTGCACCACGGCCATGGCCGAGTTATATTTGAAAAGTGTTACAGCCCACGGCCTTCGGCTTTGCCTGCTACATATTTTACTGCGCTAGCAGGTCCGCTCTGGAGTTGAAAACACTACTGAACCATTGGCCATGGCTAGTAATTTTTCACCCCCTACCTCATTGTAACTTTCCCCCATAACCGCGGCTATAATAAGTATGTACTATGGATAGCCACGTTTATCTATAGTTCTTCATACATGTGGTTATCTGAAAAAACAGTGAAAAGAAAAATATGCTTCAATGCCCTCCCAGGCACTCACCAAGTACCCCCCTCATCTGTTCCAGCTCCACCCACTCCCCTGAAGACCTCCTCACCTCCTCAGCTCTCTCCCATTTCTGCCCAAACACTAGTTTCCATGACGCACTTTCATTCCCATTGTCCGGTAGCCGTGATTATCCCTCTGAATATCCGCAGCTCTCAGAAAAATGTTTGTGCTTCAGATTCTCAACTTGGTCCCTCGCCCCACATTCAACTCCTAAATTTAACATGCTGCTTTCCTCTATCCCCCACACCTATCCTGATGCCATTTCACCATTTTAATCACGGCGGCTATTTCTCAAATCGAAAAAAAAGATGACAGATTTTTTATTTCTGAAAAGCCCCTCTGCTGTAATGCACCATGGGAGATATCTCTATTTTTTGTGAGAAGGGGGCTCTCCCTTCTCCATCAACTACTGCATGGAATAACCCCAGACCGCAAAAGTATTGGTCACAAGTCAATGCTTCGTGCCCAGGTTGTTTCGGAGCTGGTCCAATTCCGTCCAGTGGTTTTCGTTGTGCGGACCGGCAAAAATGTACCTTTTTTGTCTATGGGAAAATGAATGAGGACTAAGCCGAAAATACTTTTTTGTTTTCTAAATAACTTTATTTATTAACACTCAACTGGGGAAAGGCTCCACGAGAACCGAGACAACAGCATTCGTCAGATGGCCACCCTATTTCAGAACTCAAGTATGGTGTCAGCCTCAGTCTTTCTCCTTCTCCTGATCCTAAAGCCATCCTGCATTTTACTGGTGCCAGAGGCTCACTTGAGAATGCATTCTCTTCAGTGGTTTCCCCACAATCATTGGCCTAAGTTTTCTTACGTGATGCTGGACCGCCTCTGAGTTTCTGGGGAGATCAACAATGATCTTTGGTGGTGGTCTCAAAGGGAGAATTGGTAGTGATGAAGCCATCCTGGCAACCATGGCCAGGGGGGGGCAAAATTGTTATGGACACCTCCCTGAAGGCTTGGGTGCTCATCACCGGGACCTGCAGGTGAGCAGGCTTTGGTCCCGGGTGAAGAGTTCTTGACGCATCAATCTCTTGGAGCTAAGGGCCAACAGGCTGGTGCTGATGGCTTTTCTGACTTCCATGCAGAGGAAGAATGACCAGATCTTGAGTTCATATGGTGGTCATGCACTACCTCAACAAGAGAGGGAATTGTGTGGTCATTGCAGAGAGCACATGCAGCTTTGGCTCTGGGTTCTAGAGAATGGCATCTTGGACTCGGCAGCCCATCTAGCCAGATCAGGGAATAGGTGGCAGATGCCCCGAGCAGACTTCACTCAGTTTCCTACGAATGGGAGCTTTTGCCCAAGGTCTTTTCAGAGATCTTTGACCTTTTGAGGAGACACCCTCAGTCATCCTTTTTAGGATTAAAGACATCAAGAAGTGCAAGCTTTTCTATATGGGAGAACTTCCTCTGAGGGAGGCATTGTGGGACGCCTTTCGTGTGGAGTGAACTTTCTTCTCCCTAGTTCTCAGGAGGTTGAGGAGGTTTGAGACTTGCAGGATTCTAATCTCCCCTGATTGGACTCAGAGGACATGGCAAAGAGTTCTTCTCGAGATGGGCATCTGTCCAAAATGGCACCTTTCCTTGAGGGAGAGCTTGATGTCCCAGTCCAGGGCGTGGGGGTTGCCACTGCACCAGAACCTGCAGTCTCTCATCTTTGCTGCGTAGCTATTGAAAGACTAAAGTAGGACAACTGAGCACTTTGGATGAGGTCATCAAGGTGTTGCTGTTTGTATGCAGGCCCTCTATGATGTCTAAATATGTGTGCAGGTGGAGAATGATTGAGGAATGGGTCAAGAGCAGAGGTGAAGACCTCATGTCATGTCCCACCCTCTGGTCTTGGAGATCCTTTTGTACCTTGGCGAGGCAGGGACATCAGGTGGGCACAGTGAAGGGTTACCTTGCTGCCATTTCCAATTTCAAGAGGTGTCCAGAGCAGGGTTCATTTTTTGCCGTCCCCATGCTTGCTGGGTATTTGAAGGGCCTGACAGATCTTCCCACCAATGCAATTCGTTGTTTCATCTTGGAGCCTTGACTTGGTCCTTTTGTTTCTTTCTTTTGGATTCACCCTTTAGGCCCGATGCACTTACATTCTCTTTGGCTCCTTACACTGAAAACTGTGCTTTTAGTGGCTATCACGTCCGGCTGAAGTGCCAGTGAGATGCAGGTCCTTTCATTTAGGCTATCATTTCTTCATTTTGAGAAGGAAAAAGTCACTCCCCGAGTTAGCTAATAGTCAAACCCAGAATGCATTGCTCACATGGCTCTGAACTGGAGGTTAATGTCCAGGGATGGCTACTGGGTTGAGCTGTGACATGTGTGATGTAGCTGAAATAGGTTATTCAGAAGTAGAAATGAGTGGGACTCGATGGCCACAAAGATTATTGCCAGTGAAGAAGATCCTCCCTGATCCCTCTCTCTCTTTGTCTCATTCAGCAAGTATTCCATTTCGTACCTACTGGTCCTCAGCTAAAATGCACGAGTTACTGTTGAGGGAGGCCAACCTGTTACATCTCCTAATGAACCTACATACACATGTGTGGGCCCTCCCCTGATGCTTTCCCCTGGTAAAAGTAGATATTTCATCTCCCCACCCCCTCTCTGTACCACAGTCCAATAATTCTCAACGATAGTATCCACCTTGGGTACATCCGCCCTATTGGTAGAAAAATAACCATGGAAACCAGGAAGGGCAGGAGAACCCTACGTGTTGGTGACTGGATACAAGACATTCTAAACATAGCAAAGATGGAGAGAGTGGCTTAGAAGCTGACGGACACACAATACATATTTACTGCTATTTTGAATGGATTACTGATTAATATGGACCATCCCAACTATTACATTCACCTGGCCCTTCTTTTTTATGTATTTGATGCTATATGGATGAAGCAATATAGCCTTAAACACCATAAAACAGCATAATTTACACGAATACATACACAAAGAATAAAACAATGATTACAGTTGATACCTTAACATTGCACAGAAATACCTAACAGTACGTTTCATTACAGTACCTAGAATATGAAAAGGTAGCAGCAGAAATGGTCATAACTGTCTCCTAATAAATTAACTTGATGGTAACATAGTTAATATCAGCTTCCATAGTTTATAGCCCATATTGGAGAAAATAATTGGTCTACCAGATAAAGGACCAAAGTTCATCAGAGTCAATAATGTTTTTGTCTCCAATAGAATGCATGGTAAGCTCTAGTCAGCGTAGGGCATTGCGTCAGTAGATGTCGCATGCTCTAATTCATTGGGACGTAATCGACATGGCTTCTTCTTTCATGCTTGGCCTACACTTAGTTTCCCATTTGTTTGACCCAGCCACAATGGTTCCATGTCATAATGTCGCCGTTAAAAAGGCTACTTTTTTTCCTGACACCTAAAGTTCTTTCCCCAAATATTCTAGGAGGGGTAAAATTATATATTATTATCACAAAACCTAGAATATTTGAGTGGGGAAGTGTTTGATCGTCTGGTGGATGTATTTATAGGGAAATATCGCCACCTGGTGGCCATTTTTATGACAACATTATCACTGGATAGCGCTACTCTGGTTTTTCGTTTTCAATATAATACAAAGGTACTTATAAAAATGGGCGGGGCAAACTTCATAGGTTCAAAAAAGGCTTTCATGCACAGTAAATAATTACATTCAGCTAAGGCGGTGTTTCTTCATGGGAAGAGACAGATGGAGAGGGCAGCGAAAATCATTCTAACAATAATTTATTAATGTGCTTTGGACATGAAGTATGAGGGAAAACCTGATATAGCCTGACAAGAGGAACTGGTATGGAAGGATAAATTATTGAACATATGGGTAGATAAGTTGGACTTGCATCTATTAAGTGCTCGGAGGAGACTGCAGTTGAGATTTCAAGATGATTTATTTATTTATTTGTGGCAGCGTGCTTAACCCTCAAGTATCTGGATGCTAGTTACATTTACAGAGGCAGCAGTACGGAGAAAAAATGCCAAGAAGACTCACAAAGGGATGTGTCCATCTCAAGGAAGGTGCGGATGCAGGGTCAATTTAGTTAAGGAGCCAAGTTTTCAAATTATTTGTGAAGGCCGAGTAGGACGGTTCTGAGCACGATGGGTAGGTTGTTCCAAAGCTTAGCCGCTGTGACAGGGAAGCTAAAGCCTCAAACAGACTTGCGCTTGAACCTGGGTACTTTGCGGTAGTGGCAATTTGCTGATCTCCGTTGTCGAGTTGGGATGTATGCCAGGGCAGTGTTCGTGAGGCATCGATGGGCTATGGAGAGAGTTTTAAACTTGATTCTTTCATGAATTGGCAGCCAGTGAGTGTTTTTTCTTGCTTCTGAAATGTGGTCGTGTTTGGACAGACCTAGGGCAGCCGGGGGTGGGTTGTTTTGTATGGTTTGTAGTTTGCACAAGTTTCTTTTGGAGGTCTCTGCAAAGAGGACATTGCAGCAATCGAGTCTGGATCCAGTGATCTGGCTATGGTGAGGCGGTTAGTCATTGAGAGAAGGGGTTTTCTGGCATTATGAAGTTTAGAGGTGTAGGCAGCAGAGGAGGCGATGGCATTTACTTGGCCTGTTAGATCGAGGGTGGCATCTAAGTAAATGACCAGGCTTTTAGCCGTGGGTGAGGTTTGGTTCATATTAACATCTATTCTGGATGCTTTATAGGCTGGGTCGAGGTTGTGGAGTGAAGATGGCATCTCATATAGTAAACCTTCCCCAACAGGATGTAGAGAGGATGGATAGATGGCAAGGAGTGTTGCCGTAAAAAGGATTTACTTGCATCATACTTTAATGAGTAATTGTAAGCGTGCAGAAGTCAGAGTCGGACACAAGGGTGGCATGATTTTTAGTAACGACATTTAGTAAAGATACCACACTGTTCCTAAAACGAAGACCAGTTTCCCTACCTTTAAAGAAACTAATGAAAATGTCAGGAAGTCTGAAACCTACTTCTGCCCCTAACATTAATATACTGCTATAACTGTGCAAGGAACGCCTTTGCTTCAAAATAAACAACAGTGTTCTTGACAATCTCAGTTAATAGAAAAGTCTCCAGGGTCGCTGGTAATAAAGTGATGCTAAAATAATGTTCCAAAAAGAGCAAGCTCCAAAATTAGGGTGATGCTCCTTTCTCCTAGGTTTATTATCCTTCCAAGAAACTGGATAGCCCACAAAGACTTATCTTTTGCATTCCCAGTCCTTCAATATCCCTAACTTGGCATAATTCTCTAACAAGTATGGGTTTCACTTTAACAATTCCAGAGTCTTTGTTCCCCTGCATCTCAATCTTCTAGGCGGGAGCGAGTCACAGACTCGCAAAAAGTTGTTTTAATAAAATACCTCTTCTTCTGGGTCCCAGGTCCTCCTGGCTTTAGAATGTGGTTTCAGATATGGGTGTGGGTCCCAGATCTGCTCAGGTTCACTGCACCTTGGGTTCACTCTCCTGCCAAGTATTCAATCCCAGGATCCCAGACTCTCTTCTTGTTTGTTTGTCTGGGTGCGGGTCCCAGACTCTCACAGTTTTGATGCTTCTTGGCTAACTCTCCTGCCAAGTATTTAACTCAGGTTCACTGCCCTTTGGTTCACTCCCCTGCCAAGTATTCAACTCTCTTTCAGTCAGTTTTGGATCCCAGAACCTATTCTTCCAACAGCTTCCCCGAACCTCCAACACGTTCTGGTAAAGCAGCATCTCTGTAGACGGATACCGGCATTTCCCCAGCTCTTCTGTTGCTCATCCAGGCTCTGGCAGCTCGCTAGTGAATGGCAAGGCCTGCAGCAGTTCCTGGGGCAGCTCTATGGCTGCTCGTCCTGCCCTGCAAGCAGCTTGCAGATGCCTGGGTTGCCTGCAGGCAAGTATCAGAAACAACCCTGCCGGTCCTCTCTGCTCGGACCTTCATCAGGTTTAACTTCCCCTCACTTCGTGGTTTCCTTCTCAGCTTCTCTCTGCTCGCCCCGTGCAGCTGTCCAGTTGTTCCTCCTCAGAGGCCCGTTCTCTCTGAGCTTCACAGGTGAGTTCCTTTTGAATTCCCAGCTTTGTTCATTCCGGCGCTTGATATTGTGAAAAAAACTAGACCGCTCCCTTTGTTTCCTCTGAGTGATCTTCCACATCCCAGTACTGGTTTTCCACTTGGAGGCAGAATATAAGTATTCTCTACTGGGCAAAGGTTTTCAAGTATATTAGAGTCACGAACCTTGCAACAGAGTATATTGGTTGTGCCTACAAAAGAGGGGGAGGGATTTGGTATCTGAGAGGGGACTGGGTGTATTAAGGCAGAAGAATACCACATTCTCTGAGAACAATTGTCCCAATTCCATTGGGGGCTTCCCTCCCCATGTGATCCTCCTGCACCCCCGTAGCCCCATAGGAAAGGTCTCCCCCCAGGGAAGAAGGGACAATATCTTCAGATTCATCATAAAGCGAAGAGAGATCTTAACATAGGAGGCACTTCTGCATAGTGCGTCGCTCCAAATTAAACAGCCTAGTCATGGTATTCCAATTTCATAGTTATAGGGGATAAGGATTTGAAGCTTGGAATTGGAGGGTCGTGTCTGATATTTCTCTGATTTTTCAAGGTCCGAGTGTCACTATGAAATTTACTGTAAACCTTCTATGCATTTTATTTCTCACTTCACTGCTGTGGCCCAGCAAGGAACACAAAAACATTGTCCTTTTATGCCTCTGTGATATAAGGACAATTTAGCGTAAAGTCTTTGCTACCCTTTGTTTACAATAGGATCTAGTTGGGAAGCTTAACCACATTCACAAATGTGAAGACCAGACCTTTAAATACATGATATTGATATTAAATTGGTTCACCGTGCAAGTGCAGCCACTATTGGGTTGGGAATCTATGAATGGAGCACAAGGAATGTGCTCTGGAAAGTTGAATGTATCTAGAAGTAAGCATACCTAATTACAAGAAAAAGGAAGTCCTTTTTTAAGAGCAACACAATAATCAATATATGTAAAATATTTTAGTTTCTCGGCTCATACTATAATAGTTTAGTATCACCTGCAAACTAATCAAAAAGGGTTTAAAAGAAGCATTGTCTAGAGGAAGATTCCATGTCTTTGGGTTCCAAAGAAAGAATGTGTCCACTATTCAATTGATGGCAGACCTGTAGTAAAAATGAACAAATAAACGGCCTGCACCATGGCATCCGTAACATTGAGGAAGTGTGTCGTACATGTATGAGGCGAATCCTGTCTTGTGTACTGCGTGAAGTAATTCAGTCAAAGATTGAATCACTTTGTATTTGAAATTAGTTGTATATTTCTTATTTACTGGTGAGGCGCACCAACGCATAGGCAACTAAGCACTCATCCCTCAGTCCTTAATATCATTTTAAGAACTGAGTAGTTTAGAGAAGGACAGTTTTGATCTTTTGATCTTTTTTCTGAAAAGCCAGGAGGTCCACTGCACCTTGAACATCAGGATGGGGGAGTTCAAGTGTTTATTATCATGACTGGTACACGCCCGAACAGGGCAAAAGCCCTTCTGAACCAGGGAATGCGAATATTAGGAACCCCATTAATGGCAGTAGCTGTTTGCTAGAAGTCACAAGTAATAGCTGGGTCGTATTGCAGGCAGTTGTCAAGCACCCATCTTGATATCTTATTAAAGATATGTTGCATTCCTGTTAAGGTGACCAATCGATCTTTACCAAGCCTGAAGACACGCCGTGAGCCATTAGCAAAGTTCTGAAGGCGTTATTAAATTTAAGTTACATGTCATGAAGTAGCTTTACTTAGATGTTGAAAAGCAGCGGCAACAAGCAGAATCCCTGAAGAACACCCCAGCCAGCAGTTTCCCCCGGGTCTGATGAGATCCTATATAACTCGAGAGGATCTGTTTTTGATATAAGATGCAGGCAATGGGGATGATTTCTCTGAGACCTGCGCAATGTAATACCTTTTCATTGTATTGTTCAGTGTTGTGCATTGCTGCGGCATTAGACAGACAATAAAACAATGTTACCACTGGAATGCGTTGTATTGTTGTTGTGTTGACATCCTTGGACTATTGCCCTTCATAAGAATTGACAGACATTTGGAACTCACCACTCTTCAGGTATTCAACCGCCTTTTCTTTGATTGGCCCAGTCATCTGACCCGTCTTCTCCAGGTAATCAAGAATGTAGATATTGGGGGCAAATTTGACCATATTCTGTTCCCCACAACCGTAGGGCATGGCTAGGAGTTGGTCGATGTTTGACAGGGCAGTGCCCATGATGTCACCTAAAGAGAAACAAGAGTGTGATGGTAATAAGGTATGTGAAGAACAGGACTGTGCAAGGCCTTACTGCTGCTAATGTCAGTGTATGTTACGCAGTGCCAGGGGGTATTAACACATATGACTTCACCTTGTTCAATGATTAGGAGAGCGTGGGTGCACTGGGGAAAGTAAATATAAGTAGTCGGAACAGGAGGCAGATAGTAGAAGGAAAAGAGGGAGATGCCAGATAGGTAAGGACAAGTAAGTAGTAGGGGCATTAAAACTATTAATGGAGGAAATAGGTTATAAAGCTAAGTTTGGGAAGGGTTATTGGGATTATGGACATAGATGATGTTGAAATTATGATAAAGTTTGTTGGTATTTGTTGATTGTTGTTTATAAAATGCAATACAAATATTTTTTACTTTTTAAACTTAATGGAGGAAGGAAAAAAGAAGTGTGAGTGAGGAAGGAAGGAAGAGAAGGCAGATGAAGCAAAAGTAAAATAAAGAGGCAGGGAAGAAAGAAAGAAAGAAAGATAATTGAAAGGGTAGGAAAGTAAGGAAGTGGGGAAGCAAGGCCTGTAGGGGGGAAGGACGGCTTGAGGAAAGACTGGATAAAAGGTAGGGAGGGAAGTAAAGGGGGAACGGATAACGGAGAGAGAGCTTGGAGGGAGTAGGACAGTGTGACCAAGTGAACACGACAGCAGTTCAATGAACCACTAAAAGTGAGTCAACCAGCAGGTGATAAGGGCAATCAAACACCAAGAGAATGAAGTAGAACGTTCTGTCCTAAGGGATCAGAGCACTTGTGGGGCTGGAAGTGATGACATGAAATAGGAAGTGGAGCAGTGACCGAAACATAGCATGGACCACAGAGGCCTTCAAACAAGCACAAAGGAGTTCCATTGAAAAGTAAGTGACTTAATAAATAAACATATGATGCAACTGACCATGAGGGGATGGACTGGTTCAAGAGTTGATGCAATAACGACACGAGGAGGAATGCTTTCCTTACCTAGAATCAGTATGTGTGCTCGCCCAGAATCTGGCAAAATGTTCTCTGGAACCTTCAGTGAGACTGTATCCGACGCCTCGCCATCTCCTAAGAAGAATACAAAGAGAAATAGGGCAGGCATATTATAAGTCATTCCTATATGAATAGAACCGGACCTTCGTTCACATTCGACCACAAACTCAGCAAATATCTTGTGAGAATACTGTACAGATGACTTCTCATTCTTATCCTCAGTCTCCCGTTTTTAGGAAAGGCTGTTCATGTGAAGCTGCCTCCATGAAAAAAACATTCTTCATCATCCTCCTGGTCGGGGTGCAGCCACTGGAAGGCATTTTTACTGACAGACAACATGCCTCCATAGAATTTAGCAAGCTATCACTCGTTGGATGTCAGCATTACTGTCTGCAGCAATAGACTCATATGAGCTAATGGACATTCCTTACTGGAAGAAAGCCACGGGCCGACTCAATCACACTGCACAATTTAAGAATGCCACACTTGCGGACTGGATGAGGCAACAGACGCCAATGAACTCTAGCTCATTGGACAGCGTCTTTTGGCCTCATTACCCCTGTGACGAATCCCGAGCTATCGCCAGTGCTTTAGATGGAGTAGCCCCTTCTCAAGAAGCCAGGGAGGTGATGGTGCTACCTGATACTCCCCCTAGGGGTGGTTCTCAGCAGGAGGATCTCATGGGGGGGGGAGGACCCCATTGAGAGTAGTGACCATGCCAGAAGAACGCAGTACCCCTTTGACCCTCCCATGTTCCCTCAACAATCCTCCAATTGAACACTCGCTAATGCCGCCATGTGTTTTTGTAGCATATCCCAGGGAAGAACTACTGGGACGAGGAAGAGGCCACAAGTTAGGAATATTACTGGCAAGAACGGACACACAAGCACTAGTCTTTAGGATGATTCTATTGGTCAGCTATCATTCAAAAGCAGAGAGGGAAGCAAAAGATGGCGTCTTCATTCTCGCCTTGGCATGGGCTGAGTCTGGCAACGTATGCGCTGACCAGCAGACCAGTGAAGCAGATGGTGTCTGGGGAAGAGGTGCACTCACAGAAGGCCCACGGAGCAGAAGGCAGACCGGAGAAGAGGATGTATACCCGCCGGTGACCGAGGCCATAGCAGTACAGAAAAAGCACAGCGGAACAGCAGTGGAGATGCACGCAAGACCAAGCGAGGCTCCAGTGAGCCTGAGAAGCAGCTGAAGCTGCTGGGAGACCCGCAAACAACTGGAGTGTAAGGGCCGAGACCCTGCAGGTACTAGGGTGGCTAATTCCAGGGTTGGGGAGATGCAGAGGGTGGGGTAGGCCTGAAGCAAAGCACAGAAGGAATCTTAACAGGGGCAGAGTAACCAAGTAAAGGGAACCTGGCACCCATATTGGGAAAATATATCCCGAACAGTAATTAAGAGGAATACGAACTTTGCATATGCAAGTGATACTGACAGACCCTGGCAGGGGAGTAAACCAAGGCTGTGGCTTGAAGAAAGATCAGTTAAAGAGAACTGTGAGAGCAATCAAGTGAAGGGGGTCTGGGACCCAGGCTGGAGAAATGCACCCCACATAGTAATAAAATGGAATACAAAGCTTACATGAATAAATGACACTGAGACCTTGGCAGGAGAGTAAACTAAGACTGTGGGTGAATGTGAAGACAGAGAAAAAGACTGGTGAGAACGAGAACGTTAAGCACCCTACTTGGCAGAGGAGTGAACCAAAGAGGGGGTTCTCAGAAAGGGTCTGGGACCCTCAGCACAGCTTGGCAGAGAGAACCAGACTATTATTCTTCGTCGGAGTACCTGGGAGCCGGGTCTGCTCAGAAAGGGTCTGGGACCCTCAGCACAGCTTGGGAGAGAGCACCAGGCCATTCTTCGTTGGAGTACCTGGGAGCTGGGTCTACTCACAAAGGGTTTGGGACACTCAGGACAGTTTGGAAAAGGTGTCCAGGCCAGCCTTCCTTGTCACAGGGCCTGGAAGCCAGGCCTGCCAAGTAAAGATAAGGACCTATCTTGACCACTCAAGACACTGAGACAATGCTGGATAAAGCTGGAAAGTCTCCAGGTAAAGGAAATCAACCCTTTGAGTCTTGTGGAACTTGTGGTTGCTTTTCTACACCTTTTTGGAGCTAGTGTTTTGAACTATAATGTTGGGCTGCAGGCTGACAGCCAAGAGATATTTCCCTTTTCACCTTATGTTGAGTTAAGGTTGGGAGGGATAGATTACGATGTGGACACAGGACGGGAAACTTTACATTGGACATTCTGACACAGACAGTTCCATTAGCTTGTTTTGTTGCGGGAGGGAAGACCCTCTTAGTGGTAGGGTAAGTTCGGATTTCCTCCAACCCCCCCACCCGTTTTTGTTATTAATAAAAATGTTTTGCCAATCAACATGCCACCCTTCTGTCCGAGCTTTACTCCTACACCCTCAGAACTCATAGTGTTGTATGGGCTATCATTCATTAGAAAATAGTTTCACTGCCTCAATGACCCCTTGCACATATTAATGCAGTTTCACATTTCATTCATTGTTCACAAAGGTCAACAATTTTCCATTGTTCTGACTCTTTGAATGAAGTCACGGTTGTTTCATATTCGCGGTACAGTTTAATAGAGACTAAATTACTGAAAAGGGTATTGTCAGTATTCAGGCTGAACTCGCCAATCACTACCCATATGTCTCTGATAGCATGTTGTCTTTTGGTACTGCTCCTCATTTCCTCTCATCCTGCTACATGCCAAGCTTCTCGACTCACTTGATGTACACGGTCTGCAGCTACTGCTGGTTCTGGCCTGGTTCACTTATCATGATCCTTTGTTGTCGCGTATCATTGATCTTCAATTGTCAAGGTGCAGAGTCCCGCTTTGGGGCATATTTCCACTACTAATTCTTTAATCCTTTACTAAATCATTAATTTGCACACTTGCGTGATTATTACATTCCTCACTCAGTCATTAGCGATTTCTGTAAACCAGTTAATAAAACCTCCTTTCACTCAGCCATGAACTCTTGCACTGACTCAGTAACTTAACCTCTCACTCACAGATTAAGGCCTGCTCTCACTCAGTCATGACCTTCTCAAGGTACAATTCCCTTAACTCCTCATCTCACTCATTCAATACATATTCCTCTTGCAAAACCCAGCATTAACACCTCCTCTTAGTGACTGATAAACTACTCGTCACACAGGTATTAATACTTCTTCTTACTGTTGTCAGTCCTTCTCTCACTCAATCCTCTCACTGATAAATTTGTCTGCACTCTCACTCACTGTGGGCCTCATTACGAGTTTGGAGGTAGCCATGGAGCTACTAGCTCGTAATGAAGGGGGCTGGTCCCGTACGGGCCCTCTTCATTACGGGAGCACCAGGGTTATAATGAGGCCCCCTGTGTCTTCTTCCCACTTTGTTAGTAATTACCTGCTGCTGTGACTCAGTGATTACCTCCTAACAGGCACACACTCGTTAGCATCTCATGTGTACAAATGATCACTGCCTCCTCCCACCGGATCATTAACTTAATTCTTGCTCGACCATCTGCTCCACTTAGTGTCTAGCTCTCACAATCATTCTCTTCAGTCTTTATTCCCTCACACTCTCTCTCACAGTCCTCCTCTAGTCACCTCCTCTCTGGAGGAGGGAGAGACCTTACTGCATCTGGAGGAGGCAGCATATTTTTCCTGTTTTTTTGGACTGAGACAACCCCTTCCCTGCTCCACCTGCAGAAGAACATTACCTTCAGCACAGATGAGGGAGCTATGCGCCTTCTCCTCCAGGATTCCGCCAGGCTGAAAGAGCATTGCAGAAATTAAATTAGTACGCTTCCAACAAATCGATGCAAGGGGAGACAATGGCTGAGCATAGTGGCATCTCACACCCATCCCCTTACTATATTTCATGGGTAGCCACTTGGTTTTAGCTAAAGATATTAATCATGCTGGTTTCATACAGTCACATGACCAAACAGTTCCTTGGTCCCCTAAACGCTGCGACCACCATTGCAGTGGTTCCTGATGGGCCCCATAATATTTGCCACATGTGTCGCGGCTACCTCTGCACGGAACTTGGCAGGCGCCCCTGCAGAATACATCAGATGGTACTAAAAAATGTGTAAAATGCATGTCTCTGCCCAGCGCTCCAGATAAGATTTTTGGGTGGGAGTATTTTACTCCCTATTTTTAAACTTTGAGAGTAAACACCATTTTATGGAGTCAAAAATGTCAGTCAGTCATATTGCTTTATTCGGCATTATACCATCAGCACAGAAATAAGAAAGAAATACAATACAAAGCTTCAATACATATGATAAAGAACCAACACATAAAATGTTAAAAGTGGAGATTAGGGAGAGAGAAAATACCTAAACAGATGAAACAGTGTGCAGTGGCTTCATTAAAAAAATACCTGCATAACTAAGCCCGGTAGACACATTTTGCCACGAAATATACCTCATTAACCAATGCGGTTGATTTACACAACACTATGGCATCCATAACATGAGTAACGCCAGTTTCTTTTTTTTTTTTTTTTTAGGAGTGGCGGTACGTGCGCTCTCCTCGGATCTTTGAGTGCTTCACGCAAGAATAAGATATGAGTCGCACTCTCACTTCCTGCACCGCAAAGCCGGCATGATTCACAGTTACCAATTTTCCAACCACAGGTGAATTTCGCCATCCTCAGGGTGTCTGTTCTGAACTCCATAAAAAGAGGGCGCGCATATGCTGGCGAAATCAAGCCCAGATACTCTTCTGCTCCTTGAAATACTTTTGTACTTTTGTATGCAAAAACTCAGGCCCACTTTTTAATCTTAGACAGTTACTTATGAGTGACTCGTACCAACACAGTTTAATTGTGGATTTCAATTTCTCCTTGGTTCTGGGGGATAGATTTGCAGGCCTCTTCCACATACTATCAAAGGTATCCAGTTAATATGTCGAAAACATTTTTTAGAATGACAAATATGTCGAAAACATTTTACCGAATTTTATTTTTCTAATGTATTATTTTTTTAATTTACATGTTTTTTTTTGTTTTGCGAGTTAAAAAAAAGGGTTAAAGAAGGGGAGTTGAGGGGGGGGAACCTCCCCCATTGCAAACAAAAAATAACAAAAAAAAGACATTCGAAATTGTTTTCTTCAGTGACATGTTTTCCACATTATGGCATTCGAAAAAATGTCATTCGAAATACTCACTAGGAACCACTATCAAAACCTAGCACTTCCAATTGCCCCTTTATGTGTTTTACCCAGGGGAATGAGAGGCCTCCAGGATGGTTTAATAGGTTAAGGAAGGCCTCACAAAACTTTACAAGCTCTGGCGTTACCCATAGCCGGATCAAGTAAAACACCAGTTTCCAGCCTGGACAAGAAACTATGGGCTCAAGGCCGCATTCCATAAACAGGGGGGCATTAGGGGAGCCCCGCGGGAGCCACAGAAGCATTTTACAAAACCTGGTCTCCACAGTCCCCATTTGCTGGCAGTTAACTTGCCCCCATAGAGAGTTGCCCTGCATAGAGAGCTGCAGAAGCCGACTCCATTTTGTAAAAACTGATCGCAGGAGACGCTACACTTTTGCCACGGTCCAAGAAAAATGCCCTTAACCCACCACTGTTTTCCCCCTAAGATAACCTGCGCTCTATCTAGCCGGGCGGACCATGTTCCGCTGTCAGTGAATCTGACATCGAGATAATCATGATAACAAACCTGTTCGGGGTACGACCCATCAAACTTTATACAGATTGAACAGTACCTAGATCACCTTGGCCTAAAAACCAGAACCTTTATCTTGCTCTTATTTAGAGTCAGCCCCAGTGCTGTGCATTGGTTAATGAAACACTCCAGACTAGGACTGATCCCCATAGGAGATGTGGCTAACAAAACAGCATTATAGGAGAAAATTAATGCTAGAAACACATTGCAACCCAACCTCCGGGGATCAAACCTATCCGCTTGGCATCTATTCAACAGCTCTATAATCATCTCATTAATGTACACGCTGAACAGTAGCAGAGCATGGAGACAGCCCTGCCGCACGCCCCTTTCCACCCTGACCTGGGTAGTGGTTTCACCTCCAGAACCCTATCTTACAACTGCAGAGTTATTTGAATACAGTTCTCTCCTTACTCTTACCAGTTCTGCTGGGACCCCCTGCTCGGATGTAACCCGTGGTAGTTAGTCTTTGGGTACAGAGTCAAAAGCAGTATGGAGAACGATGAAGACCACATATACTTTCATTGCTTTCAACACAGTTTATTTATATAAATTCAGGGACAGTCAGAAACATAGATCAAAAGTACTGAAACCCATTCTGAAACCCTGCCTGAAGGTGAGAGATGAGATTGCCTGAGGTCACACTGACCTGTAGCTATTTAAGACAACTTTAGAATAAAAAGCTCTAGTAACAGTAAGCAGGGAGTTTGGTCTGTAATTACCTGTCCCCCTTTATATATACCAGAACTATTTCAGCAGTTCTCCAAGGGTCAGGAATTTTGTTAATTTTGGCCACAGATTGAAAAAGTTCAGCTAAAACGGGTGACCACATGTCCAGATCAACGGGGATCCTGTCTGGACCTGGGGCTTTCTGATATTTGGAATTAAGAATTGTACTTTTGACTTCTAACAGCATGACAATCGTTGGAGAACTGTTACATCCAAACGACGCAGGACCATTGGTATGCACACATTCACCCCCACCACGTCTTCGTACAGCCCGTGGAAATGGTCAAACCAATCCTCAGGGGGGATAAAACAATGAATCGTGGTTGTTGCTCCTCTTTCTGCAGGCCGCCAAAGCCCAGAATGACTTAACGTCATTCCTAGAAGGCACCTCTAGGAGTTGTTCCAGTTCAAGCTTCTGGCTTTCCTCCTTTTTCTTAAGGGTAATGCTCATGTAATTGAACCTACAATGGCGTAACTCCTCTTTGTTCACATTACCCACCCCGCTGGATACAGTCTGATACTGCCCTTTTAGCCATTTGGCACTCCTCATCAAACCGAGGTTTCTGACCACCATCACCTGCCTTATTTCATTAGCAGGATTAGTGAATAAGGGGCTAATACCGGTAACCAAACAATCATACTCGATCAGCCCTTCTCTGTTACTCAATCCCCCCAAAGATGTTTTCAATGCTAGGCAGTGCCCTAAGGTAAAGAGTGTTATTATTTCTTGCCTCCTCGATTTCATCCCATTTACCGGTATGCCTAGCATTTGCACTGATTTCCAGTGGCACACTAGGTACCAGCCTATCACAGTTCCCACCGCTTAATTGCACTTCCAAAGGGAGTGGTTTATGGTCACTGTCTCTACATTTTACAATGGAAAATTCCTCAACAGGTTCCCGCCACATCTCCCGTTACAGGCCATGAGGTTGAGCTCAGACAAGTTTCTTGCTGAATCCAAGACAGGTTTGTGTGCCCTTAACGGGGAACTTGCCTCCAGATCCGGGATATCCCATGCCTGGTCAACCTCATCCCATAGGCCCTTCAGTTCTTTTAGAGGTTCAAACATCAGGTTTAAAGTCACCTCTCACAATAGCGCTCAACGGACCATTGGTTAAATGTACCTCCCTAGAGATCAAGTCCTGCAAAAGAGAGTCATGGTTCCCAATGGATCGGAGCCATACCACCTTGTACATAAATTGAACACGAGCAGAGTATGCCCAACCTTGTTTTTAACGACAACCAGTTGCAAATCAGAACTGCTCTGGGCACTTATCTCAATAAAAGTTAATAATCCCCCCACCCCCACATGGTCTTCCCCTAGCATTTTTTTTGCCAGGGCATTAAAAACCTTGAATCCTGAGACCTCAATCAAAGTTGAAGCTCACATTTCCTGGATACAAACATTCATGCTGGTAGAAATAATAACCAGCCAATCCAGGTCCGTCATATGACTGTCAATCACAGCAACTTTCCAAGACAATACCCAGGCTACCTTAGGTTTAACCAAGGCCTCTGAGCCAGAGGAAGGTTCCTGTTAATCAACCTCTTTGATCTCATCACCCGTGGACATGGAGTTACACAGAGATTTAAACCTCTTTCGTTGACAGAGTCCAGATTGACTTCCATGGTTGGGGGTGGACCGCAAAGGGATCCTTCTTCAATGGCCAAAAGGCTGTCTACCAGTCGCTTTTCTTTGAATATCAACTGAACAAAATAATTTGGACCATTAGGCATGTTCCCTCTTTTACGCATGATAATGTCCACCCTTATCACTGAGGTACACCCTCTAACGTAGCATACCCAGTGTATACTCTTGTTGGTTAGCATCTCCCTATTTTCGTAATCCCCAGATCTTCATTTTGTGAAATTACACATCTAGATGGAGGCTCCCCTTTCCACCCCTCCTATGTTGGACTCTGCAGTCATGGGGACAAATCAATTTGAGTGTGGAGAATAATAGAGACTACCTTTACCCATACTTCCTGGAGGATGGCTTGTGCCTGTGGATAATGTCTGTAATGGGTTTCACCCAATCAGCTACCGTACGCACCTCTTTGGACTCTTTTTTGATTGTGCTTGTTCCTCAAAAGTACTAATTACCTTGGTTTGATGACAAATTGAGGGAGCTCTTTTAGCCCCTTTTAAATGCACAGCTCACCCAGCTAAGCTGGCGGGTGAATGAACACACTCATTATACAACCTAAATAACTGTTCCCCCCCTGGATTTTGGTTATATTGGTCAAGCTAACGACCAGTTCCTTAAACTTCCCAACTTCACACATCACCCGTTTAGTCTGACACCAGAGTTACATTTACATCCTCAGCTGGGAGACCCTTCCATCAACTCAGGGGTCAAGTTCAACTTTTCCCCAATACTTTCCCCTATAGTTTGCATTCCCGTGCTAGTTACTTGGGGCTTTTCTTTCGGGATTCTTACCCCCTCCAGAGAGTCTCCTAAAATAAATCTGTCTTCAGCTACATTGTCCACAGGCATGAGTACAATTAGAGCCTCTAATGATGGGTCACTACTCCAAAGGCCTCTGACAATAATGGCAGATATCTATTCTGTAGGGTAATATTCGATATAATGGAATCCAGTCCATAGGACTCACTGGGGGCTTTCGTCTTTGTCAATTTAACTAGCAGACTCGCCTAAATGTCATGATTAGATGTATTCCTTGCATTTTAAATATTGATGTTAAATTCGCTTGACTGCACTGTGAGCAATTCTGGTCCTTGTGCATTGTGCTTTGCTCCATATTTTAGATGCACACGTTCATTCATTGAATTATTGGTTTGTTTTTGAAGTAATAGAAATGGTTTAAGAACCTTTGGAAGTGATAAACCTTTCCTCAGAGAACAGCTGGGAAGAGGGCTTTAGTATTCAGAAGGTGAATTGATGACACCAAGGGCTTCGCTAAAGGGAAGGGATTTGAGACTCATCTTATGTAAAGATCTGAGCTGTGGTTATTGTAATTTTGGTTTTTGATGAGTCTTGGAACTCATACTGATTAGTGAGATCGGAATGAGGGACCTTGTGGTAATTTATGGAAGTAAAACATGTATTTGTATACGTTGACTCTGGTCTTCCTGTACGTTGACTTTGGTCTTCCTGAACATTGATTTTGGTCTTTCTGTACGTTGACTTTGGTCTTCCTGTGCGTTGACTTTGGTCTTCCTGGTCTCTGGTGATTGCATGTAAAGTGTATTGCTGGGATAGCATATCACAAGCATTGCACTGCTTGTTGTTTGCCTTGCTCCATTTTCTCTGTGCATTAGGATAAATCAAAGAGTTCGCAGAAGGATTTCTGCACCCCGTGAGTAAAACGACAGGTTCTTATGATTATGGTTGTGTTTCACTGCTATGCGAAAAGGAAGGCTACTTGATGCCCACTTATCTAAGATATAGCAAGAGCAAAAATCAGCTCTGGGCAGGCACAGAGGCCGATGTTCCTCTTTCTGATCACCCAGCAACTGATGCTCCTCCTGTTCGCAACAGAAGAAAATATCAGTCTCCCTATGTGAGCAGTGGGCAGAGTTTTTACCTGGCCGGACGGCTGATAGATCAATTTGCGACAGTGTGTTTTAATGGTTGCTTTACTTTTTCTCCCACAGCTTGCCTTCAATATGTAATGGGCCTATCACTGGGTAGTGGAACTACAATGTAGTATAAAGGTGTATTGCGTCTTGTATGATATGTATCGCTTTTTATTCATACACTGTGTGTTTCTACTATGTGTTATACCTAAAGTACTTATAGAAGTGTGGGACCGCTCTGTCACACTTCCGTTCTTAAGAAAGGTGTGGCTTACCTTTCGTGTTGCATGCACTTGCCCCACCTCAAGGTTAGTGGTTATGCCGTACTGAACAGTAAGCTCAAATCAAACTGTAACATTGATCAAAGGATTGCAAATAGAACATGCCCCTCTGATGAATCTCTCTACAGGATGGACTTGGGACAAGTGCTCAGAGTTACGTTTCTGACACTACCATATCATACAAGAACGAAATAGACTTATGAGCTATAATGCCCAAGAATAGACGTTCAAGCCATAATGCACACAAATAAGACAGATGAGCTAGGCACTACATTGGGAAATGTGTTATCCCTACAAACAATCCAAAGAGAAGAAAGCCATGATACAGATCCATAACATTAAAGGGAAGTCTGGGCAAGAGACACAAGATCCCAAAATAACCATGGAGGTTTGTACTGAGATGCCTGTAATGATCAAGGAACTAATCACATTCTGCTCTTATTTTATTTTAATAACATATCAAGCACAGAAATTCCAACAGAACTGGTGGTAGATATAAAAGAACCCCCTGAGTCTGAATGAGCTAACAGGTATTATTAAAATCTTACCAAACAATACGCCTAGGAGCTCAGATGACATTCATGCAGACATTTACAATGTTTTTGACTCATTTAATGTCCTTCTTTTTAAGGAAATAGCCAATTATTATTTTGCTATTGCAAGATTGGAATGAAGCCACAATTGCTACTTTCTTGAAAAAGAATAACTCCAAAACTGACTGAGCTTCTTATAGGTAAAATAACTCCAAATAGTAAAATCATCTCTCAATTAATGACCAACAAATTGAATAATGTAATGTTGGTACTTGTAGCACCATCTGTACAAGGATTTGTACTGAGGTAATGACTTGAGGGACATTACGGAACAAAGAAACTATCTTGTAACATTTTTGGTATGCACAAGTTAAAACTGGCTAAAACTGCCCGCTCCAACTCTGGTTACATATCAACTAGAAACCAGGCCCATGTAAATCATCTCGGTGTTAATTTTGCAATGATCAGGGTCAAATATTTACATTTAACTACCAAAGTGTATTTTCTGAAATGATCCCCACACTAAAAGGATGGCAGAATCTTCTGATGTTAGCTCTGTTTAGATGGCACATGATTAAGATCACGATCTTGGCACATTTTATATAGTTTCTGCAAACTCCCTGTTTCTTTAACAGAACTGTTTCCGCCGGTTGGTAAATCTTTTGCCCAGCTTTAGTTGGAGATTTAAGGAACACGGTATAGACTTTTGATAGGGGCCATCCCCCACTCAAAGGGTGGTGAATAGCTCTCCCGGACTTTCATTAATGATTGATATGTTAGAAGAGAAGGATATATTCTGATTTCTACCTAAACACTGGCAATTGGACTTCTTAAAAAATTGAGAAAACTGTTTACTTTAATATTTGGATCCATGTGTGTAATTTCATGCAAATACCACGCATAACTAAATGTAGCCCCCAATGGAAAACTACTCCATGGGCTCCAATGTATTAGGTTGACATACATAAAATCCATCCACCAGCTTAAATTGAAGAACTGGGTGATGTTCTGCAAGGTTAGATCTGTTGACCTTTGATTACTTTGAGTGGAAATGTAACCTACATCCTATATCTTTTTAAAATAATTTCAGAGCCGTGATCCCCTTAAGAAATGCATGGTTTAAAATAAGTGTCAAAACCCATTGCTTGTTAAATGCACGTGTATTATGAGCATTCACAATTCTGCACTATATCATCTTTTTAGTAAAATAAAGGATGGTGACTTGGACATTAAATCCAAGAAGTGGACTTTGACACTGGGATGGGAACCCATGCACATATTTTATAAAGAAAACCTTAGACTCAGTCCTGCAAAATTTAAATGACTGCTGTAGATGGTGTTAGAGATTTATAATTATCCTAAGAAATTATTCTTCTGGGACAAATTTGATAAGGCAAGCTGCACAAGATGTTAATTGTATGGAGCAGATTCAGTTCATATGCTGGCTTGTTGTGGTTATCAATATGGATTCTGGGTTCAAGTATTTCGGCTTAAATCATTACCAAGTATAATAGAATCTAAGGCAATAATATATTGAGGTTGGTGAAAGAGTAGATCTGGCGTGGTGGAGGATCTGGTGTTTGGTTTGATTGGCATAAGTAGAGCCACACAGCTTCTTAATGGATCCTTGATCCCTGGGAAGCTTGCACCCTGGAGAAACAGATTTATATCTGGAGTTGGAGTATCAATACAATTTGGGGGGGAGGTAGAATTAATAGGACCAGACTAGTATAAAACCCTGTTAGGAATAATTACTGTTAATTGATTAAAACATTGTCTGCTTCTCAATTGAGGAATCTAATTATGTCTTGATTGATGTAATCTGCATGTTTCCTTCTCAATTTGTTTCAATTTCCTTCTTTTGTGCTGTGCGCCATCAGAATATATGTGGTTGTTCGCCTATTTACCTAAAACCCGTTTGTAATATATCATTAAAATCCTTTTAAAAAATAAAGACGGGAGACAAAAATAGATGCGTCTTGCAATCTCTTGTTAGATGACACTTCTTGTTTTAAGAAAAAGGCACACAGCAGAAGCATCAGAAGAGGGTAAAAATGTTATCTGCCAATGAATTAATGTATTTCATACCATAATGAAAGCATCATAAGAAAGCGTCAACAAATTAATTTTATTAATGAGTTTGCCAGGCAAGGTAGCTGTGAAGGCCTCGCAATTTCAGAAACCTTCAATGGAAGACAAATGCTGTGCAGGGCTGATGTGAGAGTGTGATATCAGGTTGCAGGCGTGATTACACTGCTGTGGTTCCTGTGGTGATGGCTCAGTTTCACGGAGTGGAATCACAGTATGTTTCAGGTTTCGAGGAGTGATAGCACATCCTGACACAGGAAACCTGGAATGATGTCACAGTCTGTGGGCAGTTGGGCGGTGATTTTACATTATTAGTAACCGTGGTCGGGGGCACAGCCAATCAGGTTCCTTGGATCGTGGGCTGAAACTGCTGATCTCATCCTGCATTCCATGGAAACCGATGGCTGCTTCCCCCACCGCGTAGTACCATCTTCTTCCCACCCTCCCGTTCATGTCATTTCTTTAGAAACCCCAACCCCCCTCCCTATCCCCACTTACCTGATTATGGCACTCTGTCTCCCCTTGCCAGCTGCCATGGAAATGGAAGAGGGGCTCCTATGGCCTTTTTGTGCCAGTATTTTCATTCAGGAATGTGGAGCACCAGGCGACATCCCATTCCTTGAATGAAAATAAATGTTTTCTAACCCAGGGTGATGATAGCCTTAACACCCTCTCCTGTGTGCCAGATCGGGTCTTATCGGCCCGGGGACCCTCTTTAAAGGCCCAAGCAGTTTAACTCGAGCCCCGGGGCGATAACACCTAATCCGGCCAGCCGGATTGGGTGTTAACGCTATATGATGGTATGTTTCTGCAGCGATGACACAAGTCTCTTTGTATCTCACTGTATATGAAGTTAGATTATGGAAGATCAGAACATTCAGAATTCTCACCTTGAAAACCTGTAGTTTCATTGTTAAGAATTAAACTCCATATTGTAATCACAGATAAAGGAAATAGTAAGGCACTCTACGTATGGCAACCACAGTAAAGACTAGAGGGACACACTTGGAAACAGTCAATGTTTAAACTAAGGTGCCTTTTTGCATTCATAATGTCCTTTAGTACCAAAGTCCCTTTATTAACCTTTTGCTTCATTTATCACCATATTCTGTTCTAACAGTAAATATGTAACTCATGTAAAACAATACAATGGCATTATTTGCTTGGCATAAAGACTGAAGGAGACGGTCCTTTCTCCTTTGATTTACTGACCTTGACGAGGATGGGTTTGATGAGCTTGTCAATGCGTCCCTCGGTGGGCGTAACCGTGATCTCATTGCCGCACACTTCCTTGGAGTCCAGAGCCTCGGTGGTGATGGTCAGGTTTACTTCACCTGAAGAGTGGGGGGAAACATCAGGTAAGAAGGGCTTAAGAAGGGTGGCGGGAGAGGCAGGCACTATCATGGAGGTGAATAGAGAGAGATGCGATGTAGAAGTAAAAGGAAAATTAGCACCTGGGGTGGGAGGGTGCAGCCAATCAGGTTCCTTGGATCACGGGCTGAAACTGCCTACTTCAGCCCGCATTTCATGGAACATGGAGGCTCCCCTGCAGAGCCATCTGCCCCCCACCCTCCCTTATCTTTTTTTTTTAGGGTTCCCTCCACCCCCACCCCACTTATCTCTTTCCATCTGCGGTGGCCCCTCTGCCACTCTGTGGCTGCCATGCAAATGAAAGAGGGGCTCCATTTTGAGCACTGCCTTCCAGATCCATGGCAGCCATCTTGTGCCAGTATTTACATTCATTGAACGGGATGCTGCTCACATCCCGTTCGTTGAATGAAAAGACTTTTTTTTAACACCCTGCTTTTCTGGATTGGAAACCTTGGGTGCTAATAGCCTTAAGACTGTCCAGCGGGCCGGATTGGGTCATATTGCCCAGGGATCCTTGTTAAAAGCCCTCACTTCTCTCAGGCCTTTAATTCAGGCCCGGGCCGATAAGACCCGATCTGGCCCGCCGGATCGGGTCTTAACGCTATGGAAAAGAACAGGGTGGGCATGGGATGGTGGGAGGTGGATACGAAGGAGGATGGAAAAGAGGAAGGAAGAGAGAAATGAATCAAGTGCGGAAATGATACCAGGGAAGATGTCATCACTCGTTAAATGCGCAGAATTAGAAGTGTAATAAAAAAGTAAGGGAACAGTGAACCCAGTAGATTTTGGGGAGGGGTGGGAGCATGTAGCAACACGTGTGTTAAGGGTTTGGAGAGCGGCAGGTAGACGGCAAAGTGGATGTGATGGGCAAAATAAATGAATGAAATTGGAATGTTTTTCATTTTTTCTCAAAACAGACTTATGTTTTAAATGAAAATGCAATGGGGAATTCTAAAAAAGCGCTGGGAAGGTGGTCATTTAGATTTTTGTAATAGTCATATAGGCAGGCTCACTGTCCTTGGCCACCAGGTAAGAGGGGGGCACAGGCCAGCCAACCCCCACCCCAAATGGGCTGAAACGTGAAATTTGACTTAGAGCGCATGCAGCCCTCACAGAGCCCACTTGACTTGCAGTGGGCATAAATGCCAGGAAAGGGCAACCTGCACAAGGGAATGGGAACAGGAGTGGGTCACAGCCATGAGCTCTTAGTTCATGGATGTTGCTTCCACTGTAATACAAACCCCAAATATTGGATGTACGTGATTATTTTGTATACGAAAATCTCCAATTCGAAAATGACAAATTTGAAATGCTTGTATCAAAATCACGTACATCCCCCAGCCCGCTATGCCCCACCGCTATCCCCCACGCTCCAAGCCCCTACCATCAAAACTTACCTCTGCGGCTCAGTTACCTGCTGTTTCGCCCCACGACCCTTTCCCTGCGAGGACTTCTGCCGCAGGGCGCTTTTTAATTAATTTTTCTAAAACTTTATTTATCCCCCACTTTCCTTTTTATGGAAGCGGGGGTCACCCCCGCCATCCCTGAATTCCATTAATGTCGATCAAGGGAAGCGGGGGGTGCGGGGGGACCCTAACTCAACAATATTTTGTACGTTTTTTTTACAGTGCCTAATTGACCATTTTCTCCTATTCGTTTTTTTTTAACGATTTTCTTTCTCCATATACCTCTCCCACCACCTTTTGGCCAGGCATTCGGCTCTTGTGGGTCAAGTCAAGAGTGTGTTCACCTTTGAGGTGTTGTTGGGGTGCACTCCGCGTACACAAACCAATAGCTTTCCTGGTAGCTTTAGATAAAAGTTTGCATTTAATGACGTGTGTGGATTTTGATTTTTCTGTCACATGTGGTGCCGCATTACCCCCAGAACTTAGGGCCCATCCCAGCCAGGGGCCACAGTCATCCCTTGCATGACGTCACATTACCCCCAGAACGTAGGGCTCATCCCAGCCAGGGGCCACAGTCATCCCTTGCATGATGTCACATTACCCCCAGAACGTAGGGCTCATCCCAGCCAGGGGCCACAGTCATCCCTTGCATGACGTCACATTACCCCCAGAACGTAGGGCCGATCCCAGCCAGGGGCCACAGTCATCCCTTGCATGACGTCACATTACCCCCAGAACGTAGGGCCCATCCCAGCCAGGGGCCACAGTCATCCCTTGCATGACGTCACATTACCCCCAGAACGTAGGGCTCATCCCAGCCAGGGGCCACAGTCATCCCTTGCATGATGTCACATTACCCCCAGAACGTAGGGCTCATCCCAGCCAGGGGCCACAGTCATCCCTTGCATGACGTCACATTACCCCCAGAACGTAGGGCCCATCCCAGCCAGGGGCCACAGTCATCCCTTGCATGACGTCACATTACCCCCAGAACGTAGGGCCCATCCCAGCCAGGGGCCACAGTCATCCCTTGCATGACGTCACATTACCCCCAGAACGTAGGGCCCATCCCAGCCAGGGGCCACAGTCATCCCTTGCATGATGTCACATTACCCCCAGAACGTAGGGCCCATCCCAGCCAGGGGCCACAGTCATCCCTTGCATGATGTCACATTACCCCCAGAACGTAGGGCCGATCCCAGCCAGGGGCCACAGTCATCCCTTGCATGACGTCACATTACCCCCAGAACGTAGGGCCGATCCCAGCCAGGGGCCACAGTCATCCCTTGCATGACGTCACATTACCCCCAGAACGTAGGGCTCATCCCAGCCAGGGGCCACAGTCATCCCTTGCATGACATCACATTACCCCCAGAACGTAGGGCCGATCCCGGCCAGGGGCCACAGTCATCCCTTGCATGACGTCACATTATCCCCAGAACGTAGGGCCGATCCCAGCCAGGGGCCACAGTCATCCCTTGCATGATGTCACATTACCCCCAGAACGTAGGGCTCATCCCAGCCTGGGGCCACAGTCATCCCTTGCATGACGTCACATTACCCCCAGAACGTAGGGCCGATCCCAGCCAGGGGCCACAGTCATCCCTTGCATGACGTCACATTACCCCCAGAACGTAGGGCCGATCCCAGCCAGGGGCCACAGTCATCCCTTGCATGATGTCACATTACCCCCAGAACGTAGGGCTCATCCCAGCCAGGGGCCACAGTCATCCCTTGCATGACGTCACATTACCCCCAGAACGTAGGGCCGATCCCAGCCAGGGGCCACAGTCATCCCTTGCATGACATCACATTACCCCCAGAACGTAGGGCCGATCCCAGCCAGGGGCCACAGTCATCCCTTGCATGACGTCACATTACCCCCAGAACGTAGGGCCGATCCCAGCCAGGGGCCACAGTCATCCCTTGCATGATGTCACATTACCCCCAGAACGTAGGGCTCATCCCAGCCAGGGGCCACAGTCATCCCTTGCATGGCGTTTCATACTGTTCTACAACCGATTTTAGTTTATAAATGAGCAAATGTAAAAAGAATGCCTTTAGTGATGGCTTTTTTTTCAAAAACACTAAACACAAAGCAAGGGGTCTAGACTTTTTGATGTAGAGCAATCATTTGGTCAAAGACTCCCACCTTCACTGTACAGACTATGCTTTGTGAAGATTTCTAAAGGGCATTCATACCTCCCTCCTCTCGTTTCTTTTCAGCCCCTTGCCCCCAACTCCCCCGCTTCTCCCGTTTTTATTACTTTTCAGACCTTTCCCTAAAGCCCATAGGTTTTCTTTCACAGAACGGTTCTTGGAAATGGTCTCTGTGACACGATCTTAGTTTTGCAATGGTTTTTGCAAATCAACATTAGGCACTGGGCGCATCAGCTCTCGCAAGGCCTTACCCAGCTTGAGAGGTGTCACGTCCCAATAGAAGGTCTTTCCTTCATCGGCGCACAGGCAGGAGGTGTACTCCTCCTCCGGGCGGGCCTCCAACTTGAACTCCTCCGACTTCTCCAGCTTCGTCAGGATCTGTGTGTGAGAGGGGGAAGAGAGTGAGACCACCAATTCCTCAAGGCTGCCCTGCAGTCATCATCAACTTCAGAGTCTTGTCAATCGAGCCAAATATTTTAAGTAAAATTGATCGCCTCCCTATTATGGTATGGTATTGTTTATTTATATAGCCTATACACAGGCAAGGTTTCCAAAGCATTCAAGGAGAGTGGGAACATGGGGAGAAAATAATCAGTCACTCAGAGCTCTTGAAATTCTGAGATGATAATAGTCTGCCCAGGCAGAGGTAAGTGCATGAAAGTACATTTAACAGTTTGGGAGACAGCAAAAAGTCCTGACAGTGATTCTGCAGATTTAACAGTGTAATTAAGGGGTGAAGACAGGGGAGACAGACTATCTTCAATCGCAGTGCGTACAGATCGCACAAGTGCTCAGAGGGTCACAGGGTGGGGGAGGATCAAGTGCACCCGGTTGGTTGAGACTGGGGTAAGTGCAGAGAGAGCCACTCTCTTGGTTTAATTTTTCAAGTGCATTAATTGAGGGTGGGGTGTAGGGTCCTGAGGCAAGTGCGAGAGAGAACTGGCGGGGTGCCAGGGACCAGTGAGACTCTGAGGTACACCCGGCGGCCCTTCAGCATGCTGTAAGGAAGAGGAGGAAGGGAGGGAAAAAATAGAACTGGGTTAGCAGGGTAGAAGGAGAGAGGAGGAGGAGAGGAGGAAAGTCTTGAGGAGTTTCCGGAATTTAAGGAGATCCTGCTCAAGACGGAGGGTGGCAGGGAGGTTATTCCAGATGGAGGCACCTGCTGAGGATAAGGACCTCCCTCTAAATCTCTGCTTGGAGAACCGGCTCACTCGAAGAAGGTTCAAGGTAGATGAGCAGAGGGCTTGTGAGGGACAGTATTTAGGTAGGCAGCATTGCAGATAGGTAGGTTCCAGGCCCCAGAAAGCCTTGTGGACAATGCAAAGGGTCTTGAATTTGATCCTTGAAGCCAGGGGAGCCAGAGAAGAGATTTCATCTCCAGAGCGATGCAGTGCCTGGGCTTGAGGCTAAGGATAAATCTTGCGGTTCTGTTCTGGATGAGTTGCAGAGGCCGCAGGGCAGAAGAAGGGAGGTTGAGGAAGAGGAGGTTGCAATAGTCCAGGCTGGAGAGAATCAGGGCTCTGGAGACAGTGAGCCTCTGGGGGAAAGTGAGGAAAGGTAGAGTACCTCTGAGGAGGTGAGGCTGATAGACTTTTTAGAGATGTCTGCAATATGGGAGGAGGAGAAGGAGAGAGTGGAGTCAAAGATGACCCCCAAGGTATCTTGCTTCACAGGAGGGTGCGGGCGCAGGGCCAAGGGAGGCCGGCCACAGCGAAAGTGGGAAAGCGGGAGCAGGGGTCCCAATGAAAACAATCTCAGTCTTAGTAGCGTTGAGGCAGAGGTTGTTTGCAGCACACCAAGACTGAATAGTGGAAAGACAGTCCGGTATGAGCGAGGAGGAGGAGGTGGCTGCAGGTAACCTGAAAGATAGTGTGCTTCTCACTTCCATAACTTTATTTGTAGTGTCCTGTTTTACCATTTTGCTTTTTTGACTTTTTCTTTGAATAAAAGCGGTTTGTTTTTGTTAGTAAAATGTGGCACATTCACTGCACACTTGTATGGTGGCGGGTGCGAGCCCTCACTCAACCAAACCAATGAAATTCACTGCCGGTGGTGATAGGGTAGTCTTGAACTCAGCAGCTGTGCTGTGGAATATATTATATATCAGATATAACACAATAGCACTATGGTGTTTGACATAAACCCAGCGGACTGGGCTCCACGAGTTATAGCCCTAACACATTAATGGTTTTGCCTCCCCGCTTCCAGCCTTCTTGATGCAGAACACTGATATGTGCACGATTGTGCCACCACTGGTCTTATTTATTTCATTTATTGTTCGCTTGCTAGCGCTTACACAGGAAGTAAATACTGTTTCAAAGAGACCGCAGGGCAGCAGAGGGGACAAGGGATGAGAAACAATTAAAAATACATAAAATAAATATTAACTACAGCGGGGGGATGGGTATGAACCTCCTATGCCTTGTGAGTGTTCAGAACGTGCAAGTGCAGAACGGAGAGGGAATAGGAAAGGTGCTGGGGTGCTCATGGGTGAGCAACAGGTGAAGTGCATTGTAAGGTAAGTGCCAGCCTCCAAGGGTGGAGGGTGAGCCGAGGCAAGTGCTGAGGACAGACAGAAGCTGAAGCGATTCGGTGTGGGAGGCCAGGGCCCCGAGGATGCATAAGGGCCCTGAACACCAACCAAGCAACTGTGAGATTAGCAGAGGAGAGAATGGAGAGAAGAAGGAGGATCTTCCGGAATTTCAGAAAGTTATGCTCAAGACGAAAAGGGAGGGGGAGACTGTTCCAAAGAAGGGAGACAGCTGAGGAAAGTGATCGGCCTCTTGTCCTCTGTTTAGCAAAACCCTTTAAACAACAAGGAGTTGGTGCCAGAGGAGCGCAGAGGTCTAGAGGGGGAATATGTAGTAAGAGAGAGTTGCAGATATTGTGGTCCCCGTCCCCAGTCAGCATTGTGGATTATGCAGAGCGAGTTGAATTTAATCTGTAAAGCAACCGAGAGCCAGTGAAGACTTTTTAGGGCAGGAGAGATGCGGTCCCTGGTCTTGAGGCCAAGGATAAGTCTTGCTTCCCTATTCTGGATTATCTGGAGGGGTTGCAGATTGGAATAGTGTAGATTCAGGAGGAGCCTATTGCAATAGTCAAGCCTAGAGAGAACCAGGGCTTGGGTGACATTGAGCTTCTGGGGGAAGGTGAGAAAAATGTATAATTCCATTGAGAAGGAAGAGCTGAAAATGGGACTTATCTGCAATGTCCTGGTTGTGAGAGAGGAAGGAGAGAGACAGAAACCTCGAGTCCAAGATGACTCTGAGGTTTCTGGCTTCAGAAGAGGGAGCAGGGGTATAGCCCATGGAAGAAGGCAAGAGTGATGGGAAGAAGTTGGGTGCATGGGTCCAAATCAGAAGGATCTCAGTTTTGCTGGCATTGAGCAGAGATCATTGGAAGTGCACCAGGCCTGGATCGCAGAAAGGCAGTCAGGGATAATGGAAGGTGCAAGAGGGTCAACAGGAAGTTTGAAGAAGAGTTGTGTCATCAGCATAACACTGGAAGTTGGGGGAGAAGGAGGAGATGAGGAGTGCCAGCTGGGTAAGGTAGATGTTAAAGAGCCAAGGCGAGATAATAGAGCCCTGGGGACACCACAGGTGGAGTAGGAAGTAGGAGAGGAGAAAGTGTTCAGGATAACTTGGGAGGAACAGTCAGTTAGGAAGGAGGTCAGCCAGTCCAGTGCTCGCTCTGAGATACTAAGGGAGTCATGGAGCCTTTGTATGAGGATGGAGTGGTTGACCATGTCAAATGCAAAGGAGAGATCAAGAAGGATGAGGACAGCAAGGTAGTTGGAATCCAGGGAAGCACGCAGTTCTTCATGGGTGTTCAGAAGAGCAGTTTCCGTGTTTCCGGATGCTCGGAATATAGATTGATGGTTGTGGAGACTGCCAACAAGTTCAGTGTGAAAGTTTAGTTGGGACAGGGCCAACTTCTCCAGCAGGTTACTGAGGAAGGGGGTGATGGAGATGGGGCTGTAGATGGTTGGACAGGAAGGGTCTGATGACGGTTTATTAAGGTAGGGGCGCAGAAGGGAGCGCTTGAGAGAGCAGGCGAAAGAACCCATAGCAAAGGTGTGGTTACAGAGATCAGCAAGTTCAGGGGCGAGAGAGCAAATGTTGTCCTTGATGGTTCTGGAGGAAAAGGGCAAATCTGTTTGGAAGAGACCTTCATGGAGCGGACAAGGTGAGTTCTTCTGGTGAGACAAGGGAGAAGGAGGAAGGAGGAGGCGAGTGGCCAAGGGAGGCAAGGGGGTGAAGGATGGGTTGGGAGAGTGAGTGACAAGGCTTTTCTGGATGTCCTGAGTTTTGGTGGTGAAGTGAGTGGCGAGTGTGTTGCAAATGGCCTGAGAAGGAATAGGGGAGGAGGATACTGTGGAAGGGTTCACAAGTTCCCTGCAATTTTGAATGGAAAGTTCAGCAGTGTTGTTGGCTGTGCCATATATCCGTGCCTAAATGCGGGCCCTTTTCTTGGCACGAATACAGAGTCTTTGGAGCAGGCAGCAGGCCATTTTGTCAGAGGATGAGCCTGAGGTTTGCTGCTTCCGTTCTACAGCTCTGCACTTTCGTTTCAGGTCTGCAAGTTCAGAGTCGTACCAAGTGTTGCGCTTAGAGGCAGGTTTCAAGCAGATCCTCATGACTGGGGCAAGAATGTCAAGGGTGTTGATGATGGACAGGTGGCAGTGCTGAGAGCAGTTTCAGTGGAAGAGTCTGAGTTGGGAGGGCAAGGGGGGATAAATATAGAAGTGAAGGCAGGAGCTGACACTTGTTTCATCGAACGGATGTTCATGACCAAGGTTGGCAGGGCTTTTAAATGCATGGTGACGGAGGCAGGTGGGAGGAGAGAAGAGAGTGGTCAGACCAAGAGAGAGGGGTTAAATGGAACGGCCTGACATCTGAAATACCACATTTTACAATGGACTGCAACTACCATGAGTGATACTGCGCCACCGCCTCCTGTCTTCCTGAAAGCACTCTAAACGGATGGACTGTATTTTCTCCCTTCACTTCAGTACCACTAACCCCTGCCCACTTAACACTGTGTACCACTTAGACCTTGAAGACCGCAATGTGTGGGGGACTTCAACATCTGATGCATGCCTCTCTAAGAAAAACTACAAATCAGGTTCAGAGACAGGCACAGATATAGGAAAAAAAAAAGGATTTCCAGTAGGGGCTTTTTAAACTGAAGGACTGTAAACATTTTCAAAGGCTTCATTCAATCCCTGCCTGATGAAGTGGTGAAATACCACCAAAGCTCACAAATAAACAAATTAATATTTTTGTTAACCTAATTAAGGTATCGACTCGTGGTTTCCTTATGGATCAACTCTCTCACCCTCTCTCTATATATATCTACATATACATATATAGTTAAGGTGAGTCGGGCTCCTATAGGAACCCCTTAAAATTCGAGTAACGTATTTGACCGAAATTTTGAAAGTGATTAGGGAGAGACGCCTCCCCCCCAGACTGAAACGTTTCATAAAGATACATTAATAAATAAGAAAAATAATGTTTTTCCAAAGTTGCGGCCTACTTCCCATTAATTTTCCCATAGGCAAATAAGGTACATTTTTGCCAAAGTGCACAGCCCAAACCACTGGATGGATTTGGACCAGGTCCGAAACAACTTCGACACAAAGCGTCGACTCACAATCCATGCTTGGATTAGGGTTATTTGTGCAGTAGTTATTTAAATATGTGACGGAGAAGGGCATACCCCTTCTCAAAAATAGATAGCCATGTCTCAGGGAATTCCCCAAAACTGAGCGTTTATAGAAATGAAACAGCCTCCATCTTGTTTTTCTCTCAATGTGAGTGATATTCGAGGTTATAGCCGAGGATATGGGAAAATGAAACACACGAAAAAAGCCATATGCAGGTCAGAAAACACATAAATGCTGCAAATGCAATCAGGCTAGAGGTTGGGGTGGGTGTGGTGGCTAGAGGGCACCAAGTGAAATTTGGGAGTTGGAGGGGGTCTAGGGACTGAGTTTGCAACACAGAGCCTTCTATAGCCTTGGCTATAGCTGCGAATAGCCTACATCTCAAAGCAAACTGCACCACAGAAACAGTGTGTGTTGTGGAGGGAATGGGTGAGGGCAGTGGAGGTGAGGAGGCCATCTGGGGAGTGGGGGAGCGGGCACAGATGATGGGGCACTTGATCAGGGGCTGGGGGACAGGAAAGCATTTTTTCTGCCGCTTTTCAGACATTCACGGCTATATTTGAGGCTGTAAAGGACGATAGATAGCTGAGGGTATGTGTAGATCAGTACCTGTGGTTACAGTTTTTTAATTTTTTTATTTACAGCTATATTACGTTGGGCGTGAAAAATCCATGTCCAGTGACACGATTGCTGTCCAGGTCTTCCATCCATGCAGCAACCAGAACAGACCCTGCTTAGATTCAAAGGAGCCAGCCTCCTTGAACGTTTTGCACTCAGAGACCATTGTTTTGGCTTTTGCATAATTGCATTCTGGTATCTGTAGTCTCCCAGTCAAGATGGGGGTAATAATGCCACAATTGTACACTTTTTCCCTAGCATAGTTCTATAAGGATTTATATACTTGAGTGAGTACCTTACTATGGCATGTGTACTTTTCAAGGTATCTTTACAAAGCATAGTATTGTTGAAATCCAGACATGGGGGTGAGGAGGGGAAATGATGAGAGGGTGAGCAAGTCATGGGTATTTGCCCACGAGATTTTTCAATCTTGGATACTGGTGCAGTTATTTTCCCCTGATTGTGGCTGCTTTTCAGGGCACTAGTAAAGGACACATGTGGGTGGAGCGCATAACCTTTTTTCAGAGGGAGGACGCAACCCCTTGTTTTTTTCTTTAGGTTGTTGGAAAGCTTGCTCAAGTATTTGGAACCAGGCTTTTACTCAGGTTGTCAAGCTCCTAGTTCAAACGCTTACCCACAATACCATAAGCACTTGTTTCACATTGGGATTTAGTTTTCCAATAAAAGGTGAGCACCTTTTAGACTTTGCCAGCATATTTATTGGAAGATTTTCTCTATCAGGTTCTTTCTCTGGTGTTCATTATTTTTTTTAAAAGTCCAATACTATTTTGTCTTGCGCATTCTGTTCTAAGGAGAAGGTCAATTGAACTACATTTGTATATTTCACTTTAAAATATATGGTCACTTACTGTGTGTATATTCATGGGTGCCAGATTTGGGGGCAAAAGTAAATGGGCATTTGTTGTTCTTGCAGCTAATCATTTTCCCCTTTTCAGTGCTGCCTAGATGCGGTTACCTGGAGTTGTGTGATGTATCACAACGGTCACCAAGAGACCAGCCATAAAACAAGGGGCTTGTACACGCTACTTAACCAAAGTGTGTGATCTTCTGTAAATAATTTAATCTTACTACACATTGAATAAAAAAATGGTGCGTTCTCAAAGCCTGCAATCTTTTATACATAATAAAAATAATAGATATGTTTACAGCTTCAGGGGGTTTCTGATCCATGGAGTAACCTGGACCAACACTGCTTAGCTTCAAAGCAAGGAAGGGGCCAGTCCCCACAGGCCATGTTGCCTGATAAATGAACCCCCCCTACAATACCACATAGAGTAGCATGGTCTGGGCAGGGCAAGATCCTTCCTTGCTTTCAAACTAAGCAGGGTCAGCCTCGGCTACTGCTTGGATGGGAGACAGTCACAGTCCCGAAAGCTGTGTGTTTTCCCAATTCTAAATATCTCATTACACATTGCATCCACATTATTTTTTTTAAACCCTGCTACTGTCCGCCCTTGAAGGTTTTGCACTAAGAGACCATTTCACTGCCTTTTGCTGAATTGCATTCTGGTATTTATAGTCTCACAGTCAAGATTGGGGGTGTATAATGCCACAATTGTACACTTTTTGCGTAACATAGTTCTATAAGGATTTATATATTTGGTTGACACTATGGTATGTGCAATTTTCAAGTTATGAAGAGTATTGTTAAAATCCACACATGTGGTTGAGGAGGGGAAATGATGAGAGGGCAAGTAAGTCATGAGTATTTGCCCACAATGTGTCAAGAGAGTGTGCAATCCTGGATATTGATATTGAATTGATATTTTATTTGTACCGCGCTCGTACACAATTGTTTCAGAGCGCGACAAGGCAAGGGAGGGGAACAAGGGAGAACAAAAACAACGATCTTACTAGGCCCAGTGATATTGAGAACGTGCAAATGCATGGGAGAGGGAAAGGGGAAAAAGTGCAAAGATGGAGGGAGAAGTGGAAAAGTGCTGAGCAGAGTTAAAAACAGATAAATAATAAATAAATAATAAAAGCAGCAAACAGTGGTAATGCAGCCAGCAAATGGCAAGTGCTGGGTTCAAGGCACCAGACAGGGTGTGTCTGGTAAGTGCGGGGGGTTGAGGAGTGGGGTCTGTATGGGTACAGATAGAGACCCCAGTGAAAGATATTGCCAGGAGGCAGTGTGGGTGGGTGGCAGGGTGAGCAGGTACCTGGGCCAGGAAGTCAGAGGGTAGGCCAGGTGCACGGTGCTGAGAGATCAGCTGGGGGAGCAGAGGCGAAGGCAGAAGCAAAGAGGAGTATCTTGGGGTGCTTCTGGAACCCGAGGTGGTTCTCCTCAGGTTTCAGAGTGGAATGGAGGCTGTTCCAGAGTGAGGCACCAGCCGAAGACAGAGATCTGCCCCCAGCTCGTTTCTTTGAAAAACGACAGACCCTGAGGGAGTTAGAGGTAGAGGAGCAAAGAGCTCGAGAGGGGAGGTATTTACCGAGGGACAGCGGAAGGTATTTTGGACCCAGGAACCAAAAAGCCTTGCGGACAATGCAAAGGGTTTTGAATTTAATCCTTTCATCCACTGGGAGCCAATGGAGAGATTTCAGGGCTGGCGAGATACGATCCCAGGGCTTGAGGCCAAGGACAGTCCTGTTCTGGATGAGTTGGAAAGGGTGGAGACGAGAGGCAGGTAGATTTAGAAAGAAGCTGTTACAATAGTCCAACCTAGAGATAACCAGGGCTTGGGAGACAGTGAGCTTCTGGGGGAAGGAGAGGAAAGGAAGAGTACCTCTGAGGAGGTGCAGTAGGAAGTTTGACTTTTTAGAGACATCAGAGATGTGGGCAGAGAAGGAAAGCATGGAATCAAAGATCACCCTGAGGTTCTTAGCCTTGCAGGTGGGGCTGGTAGGAGGGCCAAGGGAGGCTGGCCAGAGAGTGACAAGAAAAGGACGGAGAAGGTGTGCCAATGAGGAGATTCTCCGTCTTGCTGGCATTCAGGCAGAGCTCGTTGGTGGCACACCATTCCTGGATGGCAGATAGGCAATCAGAGATGAGAGAAGGAGAAGAGGCGGCCAAGGGAAACCTGAAAATGAGTTGCGTCATCAGCCTAACACTGAAAGTTGGAGCAGAAAATGGCAATGCAGTGGCGAGAGTTACAAGGTATTGGATGAAAAGCCAGGGTGAGAGGTTAGACCCCTGGGGAACACAGCAAGTGGAAAGGAAGATAGATGAAGGGAAGGACCAAAGTTTGACCTTGGAGGGTCAATCAGAGAGGAAAGGTCAGCCAGGGAAAATCCTGATAGGTGATATCCAGGTTCTCATGGTTGTCACAGAGAGGGTTGAGTAGGATGGTATGGTTGACCGTGTCAAAGGCAGAGAAGAGATCGAGTAGGATGAGGACAGAGGGGATATTAGAGTAAAGGTTGGGGTGCAGATCTTCTCGGTTGTTCAGGAGAGCAGTTTCCGTGCTTCTGGCAGCTGTAAAGCAAGACTGATGGTCATGGGGACAACCAACAGAATCTGAGTGAAGGTTAAGCTGAGAGATGGCCAGCATTTCCAGGAGTTTGCCCAGAAAAGGAGTGATGGAGATTGGGCGATAGTTAGCCAGGCAAGAAGGGTCAGCAGTGGGTTTGTTGAGAAGAGGGTGCACGAGAGAATGCTTCAGAGGGGAGGGGAAAACTCCTAATGCAAAGGAGTGGTTGTAGAAATCAGCTAGGGCAGGAGCAAGGGTGTCAATGTGGTCCTTGATGGTTTCAGAAGGACAGGCAGGGACCTGTTTTGATGAGACTTTCATGCATCAGACTTGTCTAGAGACCTCATCAAGGGAGAAAAGAGGAAAGGACGAGACAGACACTGGACACTGGCACAGCTTTTTTCCCCTAATTGTCTGGAAGCGTTCTAAAAATCAGTGGAATAACAAAACCCTTGAAATTCAAGGAAAAATATTTAGTTGCAGGGACGTTAAGGTGAGATTTAAATGCAACAAACCCCCTGAAATTCAGCCAAAGTCACCTTAACTTTGCGCCACCTTCGCAGATTGTGTAGGGTACTTCAAAGAACTCTATGTGGCTAAACCTATAGATTCCCTATGTGGTCATAATCCATATTCTGCAAGGAGAAAAGGGCGGGTGCAATTAAGAAATTGAAAGTTGGGGTATCAAGGAATATCTTCTAAATGCATTGTATGTTATGCTATACTGGGACGTCGGCCGCCGTCAGAACCAGCCTTGAGGGATTTGTGACAGATAACGTAGAAACCAGTAATGGATTAAAAAAATGTTGTGTTCTGGCACTGGTACTATTTAACCTCTACCTTGCTGAATAAGACCAATACTAGATGAACGTAATACATTCCCCCAAAAATAGGCAGTAGGCAGGTAGGATGGTTAATGTATGTGGACGACACAGTTTTTATCGATAGAACACCTGCCGGCCTGCAAAGTGCTCTCACAGCACTTAAGTCCTTTCAAAACAACGGGTTAGAACTAAACCAGTCCAAGACCAAAATCATGGAGGTGGGACGGAAGGGATTAGCCAGAAACTATGTTTGGAGAATAGATTGCAAGGCAGGACAAGTAGGCACATATATACTTAGGTGTGCTCATCTCTCCAACTTGCTCAATTCAAGCCAGTCACAAATACATTACTAACAGGGTTTTGTGCAAGTTTACGGTGATCATAAAACTCCCCATGACTTAGGCAGGCTGTTCCCTAGAAGGTTAATACTGGTGTATGGCACCAGTCTGGTCCCAAGAGTCTTATATGGTCTGGAAATGCTCAATGAAAGGGCTGTGCTGTGGCTCAAGACATTGGAAGGCAACATCTGGTAGTGGGCATTAGGCCTCCCCCAAAGTACCCCGGTAGAGTACATACAGAGGAATTAGGACCCTAAATATTAGTAGAAGTAGGATGAAGAAGTATAAAATTCTGGGCGTGACAAAATATGGCTGGTATACTAGTGCAGGTGGGGGTGTTATTTGTGAACAAATGAAAGAGCAGTGAAGGCATTACGTGGCATTCCACAAAAATACACGCCTCACAGTGGATTATTCAGAGCACGAGACTGTGCTTAAGAATCGGGTAACTCAGAAATCTTATGAATGGCATCGCAGAGCCAATATTGAACACCTGTGGGGGAAATCCACGTTTCTGATGGACCTTTAAAACCAGCGCTTTTTGTATATTCGCCCATTTGCTTACCTCATCACGTGCCATGACCCATGGAGGAGACTTTTTGCAATGAAATTACGGTTGAACCTCCTGTCGACCCTTAGGAGGACAGGCCCGAGAATAAATCTACGTCAGGATAAAAGACTGCACGTTATGAAACCACTGAACACCCACTGACAGGTTGTTCTGGGCTGGAAGATCACGGAACATTCATGGAGTACTGTGAAGGCTAAGGCATTGGAAGATAATAGGACACTGTGGCAGTCTCCATCCAATAGGACACCTTAGCCATTGACACGTGCAGCCTTGTGGAAGGATGCAATTGGTCAGATAGAAATGCAGTCTCCTATTGGTTGATGCAATACACTGGCATCGACCCAGTTAGACGATGATGGATTATTACTTGAACATATGCACATTGTGTAAAAACACATGATCGGCTTTAGTCATTTCTTCTTCCGGAAACATTTCATTTTACTTAGGGCTGGTCTGTGGAAGACTATTAAATCAGACCCCAAAACCTGGGCATAGATGACCCCGGTTTTTATGCACCTGTGTTCCTTGTGGATGGTTAGTATAAGTAACTTTTACCTGCATTACCACTGAACGGCATTAAACCAGTTTCAAAATCTGCGGATAGATGTTTTCTTAAATGTATGCAATTGCAGGTTTGTCTTGAGCATTATAACTTTTATTTTTATGTTAATACCGATTTTCGCTCTTTATATTTGACTAGGATTGTAATTAATGTGTTAAAGATGCTTTTATATGGTTGAAATGTGTTATGTGACGGCATTAACTAGATGTGAAATAGTGCTGCAAGAAAGGACATGGTTAAACCAAAATGCACAATAAATAAACCATTTTAAAAGCGATCTATACTCCAATGCAATAGTATTGGCTTCCATGTGTCGCTTATGTGCTACCCAATAGCCAGGACTACTAAAGAGCTGCTCTGTGAATTCTTCATCGTTTTCATGGCCGGGCCAGCCTGTGACCTGAGCCGGCTGACCAGGTGGCATGGAAACAAGATGGCAGAATTATGTGTGATCAGCAATTTCACAGTTTTGACCAACTCAACCATTTCACGTTCCCGGAACCTTCTATTTAGTATAATGTAAACCCTCATAATGAGGACATCTTATTAGGACTGTAGGATGTGACCTTCTGGTTCAGAGTTAGGATTGTGTACTTGCCATTCACTGGGAAAGTGAATTATCTCTCCGGCCTTTGCTTAAGAGCTGAATCCTGACTACCCAACATTGCGCCAGGCCCCTGAATGTTTGCACATCACTCCTACAGAATGTCTGCCAGGGCTGCCAGGTCTCTATGGGTCGATGGCGGCCTTTTATTGATATCTGGGAGGTCACCTTTGCTGTTCTCTGGTGATGAACCTACCTGCTGACCCCGCAGGGAACGCAGTGCAAGGTCCTGCAGGCAAACATTGATCCCCATGAGAGAGGGAGTGGGATCGCGATGTGCCCATATATGGCCATAGCTCTTCCTGCCAGGGGATTCTAGCGCTGGAAGGCCTTGTCTAGATTCCTGCCAGGGGATTCCTGCGCTGGAAGGTCTTGTCTAGATAAGGCTGGTTTGATTCTGTGCCTTGTTTCAAGATTTAATCCACATGCAGGAAATGTTACCAGAATAAGACTAAGTTTGAATAGGGGGGGAGGACCAAGGATTGGGGTCTTTCCTCTCTGACATCTTTTTCTCTACCTGTGGTGTCCCCCAGGGATCTAGCCTCTCTCCCTGGCTGTTCAACCAGTATCTGGCACTTCTCGCCCACCGCATCGCTGCTCTCTGCCCCAACTTTCAGTACTATGCGGATGATACCCAGCTCATTTTCAGGCTACCCTCGGCCTCCTCTTCTCTTTCCCTCATCTCTGACTGTCTTTCTGCTATCCAGGAATGGTGTGCCACCAATGACCTCTGCCTTAATGCCAGTAAGACTGAGATTCTACTCATCGGCACTCCCACTCCCTCCTTCCCTGCAGCTCTCTGGCCGGCCTCTCTTAGCCCTCTTCCTGCTCCTACCTGCAAGGCAAAAAACCTTGGGGTCATCTTCGACTCAACACTCTCCTTCTCTCCTCACATATCCGACGTCTCTAAGAAGTCACACTACCAGCTACACCTCCTCAGAGGTATCCTTCCTTTCCTCTCCTTCCCCCAGAAGCTCACTGTCTCTAGAGCCCTGGTTCTCTCGAAGCTGGACTACTGTAACAGCCTCTATCTAAATCTGCCCGCCTCTACTCTCCGCCCTTTACAACTCATCCAGAACAGGACTGCAAGACTTGTCCTTGGCCTCAAGCCCAGGGACCGTATCTCTCCAGGACTGAAATCACTGCACTGGCTCCCAGTGACTGCGAGGATCAAGTTCAAAACCCTCTGCATTGTCCACAAGGCCTTCTGGGGCCTTGGGCCACAATACCTTCAACTCTCTCTTCCAAAGTATCTTCCTTCTCGAGCTCTCTGCTCATCCGCCTCCAACTCCCTCAGGGTCAGCCGCTTCTCCAAACAACGAGTTGGGGGCAGATCTCTCTCCGCTGCAGGGGCCACCCTCTGGAACAGCCTTTCTGCCTCCCTGAAACTTGAGGAGAACCATCTCTGGTTCCGGAAGCACCTCAAAACCTTCCTCTTTGCCTCCGCTTTCTCTCCCCCTCTCCCCTGCTAATAGTACTGAAACTGCACTGAACCTGCAACTGGGCCACTCACCGTTCTCGGTCCTTGGCCCAGCCACTCTCCCCTGAACTGCCTCCATGGCAACCCCTGCACTACGGGACTGTGTCTGTATCCCTACAGCCCCCCTTCCCAGCACTTGCCTGCACTTACATTGCACTTGCCACCAGCTGGCCCTTGTTATCTATCCTGTTTGCTGTATGCTATTAACCTTGTACTGCACTTTCCCCTCTCACTTTTCCCCTTGCACTTTTGCCTTTCCCTCTACCCTTTGCACTTGCACGATCTGAATGACACCTGGCCTAGTAGGATCGTTGTCTGTCTCCCCTTGTTCCCCCCCCGCCTCGTCGCGCCTTGAAACATTTGTGTATAGGCGCGTTACAAATGCCATATCATATCATTGGGTGGTTGCCAAAATGTTCTTATGAAGACAACTTGCAGCTGCCGGAAATGTTCATCGCCTCACAACAAATTAATCTCCCCCAAGGTTCCACTCTGTGGAAAACCTCTTTACACAAAGTACTGTCACTGCCGTACTCCTGCACCCTTCTGCCACCGGTACCATCACTGCAGTAGTGCTGCACCCTTCTGCCACCGGTACCATCACTGCAGTAGTCCTGCACCCTTCTGCCACCGGTACCATCACTGCAGTAGTCCTGCACCCTTCTGCCACCGGTACCGTCACTGCAGTAGTCCTGCACCCTTCTGCCACCGATACGTCACCGCAGTAGTCCTGTACCTTTCTGCCACCAGTACGGGGTACTGCAGTAGTCCTGCACCCTTCTGCCACCGGTACGGTCACTGCAGTAGTCCTGCACCCTTCTGCCACTGGTTCCATATCACCGCAGTAGTCCTGCACCCTTCTGCCACCGGGACTGTCACTCCAGTAGTCCTGCACCCTTCTGCCATGGATACGGTCACTGCAGTAGTCCTGCACCCTTCTGCCACCAGCACCGTCACTGCAGTAGTCCTGCACCCTTCTGCCATGGATACGGTCACTGCAGTAGTCCTGCACCCTTCTGCCACCAGCACCGTCACTGCAGTAGTCCTGCACCATTCTGCCACCGGTACCGTCACTGCAATAGTCCTGCACCCTTCTGCCACCGGTAACTTCAATGCAGTAGTCCTACACCCTTCTGCCACCAGTACCGTCACTGCAGTAGTCCTGCACCCTTCTGCCACTGGTACCGTCACTGCAGTAGTCCTGCACCCTACTGCCACCGGTACCATCCCTGCAGTAGTCCTGCACCCTTCTGCCACTGGTACCGTCACCTTAGTAGTCCTGCACCCTTCTGCCACCGGTTCCATATCACCACAGTAGTCCTGCACCCTTCTGCCACCGGGACTGTCACTCCAGTAGTCATGCACCCTTCTGCCACCGATACGGTCACCGCAGTAGTCCTGCACCTTTCTGCCACCGGTACCGTCACTGCAGTAGTGCTGCACCCTTCTGCCACTGGTATGTTCACTGCAGTAGTCCTGCACCCTTCTGCCACCGGGACTGTCACTCCAGTAGTCCTGCACCCTTCTGCCACAGATACGGCCACTGAGGTAGTCCTGCACCCTTCTGCCACCAGTACCGTCACTGCAGTAGTCCTGCACCCTTCTGCCACCGGTACCGTCACCGCAATAGTCCTGCACCCTTCTGCCACCGGTAACTTCACTGCAGTAGTCCTGCACCCTTCTGCCACCGGTACCATCCCTGCAGTAGTCCTGCACCCTTCTGCCACCGGTTCCATATCACCGCAGTAGTCCTGCACCCTTCTGCCACCGGGACTGTCACTCCAGTAGTCCTGCACCCTTCTGCCACCGATACGGTCACCGCAGTAGTCCTGCACCCTTCTGCCACCGGTAACTTCACTGCAGTAGTCCTGCACCCTTCTGCCACCGGTACCATCCCTGCAGTAGTCCTGCACCCTTCTGCCACCGGTTCCATATCACCGCAGTAGTCCTGCACCCTTCTGCCACCGGGACTGTCACTCCAGTAGTCCTGCACCCTTCTGCCACCGGTACCGTCACCGCAATAGTCCTGCACCCTTCTGCCACCGGTAACTTCACTGCAGTAGTCCTGCACCCTTCTGCCACCGGTACCATCCCTGCAGTAGTCCTGCACCCTTCTGCCACCGGTTCCATATCACCGCAGTAGTCCTGCACCCTTCTGCCACCGGGACTGTCACTCCAGTAGTCCTGCACCCTTCTGCCACCGATACGGTCACCGCAGTAGTCCTGCAACCTTCTGCCATCGGTACCATCACTGCAGTAGTGCTGCACCCTTCTGCCACTGGTATGTTCACTGCAGTAGTCCTGCACCCTTCTGTGACCGGTACCGTCACAGCAGTAGTCCTGCACCCTTCTGCCACCGGTACCGTCACTGCAGTAGTCCTGCACCCTTCTGCCACCGGTAACTTCACTGCAGTAGTCCTGCACAATTCTGCCATCGGTACCATCACTGCAGTAGTCCTGCACCCTTCTGCCACTGGTATGTTCACCGCAGTAGTCCTGCACCCTTCTGCCACCGGAGCGTTTTCCCATTGGGTTAGACCATCTCCACCTTACTCAGTCAGTCAGTGCATTGACCGCTGTGACTTTCAGCTGCCCCTCTTTTCTGAATATCCGCATCCAGCTGCCCCTCTTTTCTGAATATCCGCATCCAGCTGCCCCGTGATACCACTTGAACACTGAGACTAGGAACGCCTCTCTGCAGCGCCTTACCTTCACTATAACAGAGGATCTGATGGCTCCCGACCACAGGCGGCCCCAGCAGCTGACACTTCTGGTGTCTGCAAGGCTCAATTTCCCAGATAGTAAATATGTCGAAGCAGGGTCATCTCTCGCTCGACCAATCAGAACCCTCTCTGTCTTCCACTTCTTCTTGGGAGTCTTGTAGCGTGCTTGAGCAGAGATTGTCCAACACTACAGGAAGTGATAGCATCGAGCTTCTGGGAGATTATTCACCATGACACCCAGTGGAGGAACTTTGCTGAGAATATTGGGGGGGTCGGGACATGACATCTGAAGGAAAGGGGCCTCTGCCAAAGGAGGGGGACAAAATGGTGTGCCGTGAAAGTTGGGAGGGCAAATACCTTGTTCCTCCCTTAAATTATGCCCATGCTTCAAACCAGAGGTGAGGAGCCTTCTTCACTTTAGGGTCCCAGACTGTACCACTACATTTAGGAGAACTTGAACTCTTCCACCCTATGAATCGGTCCTTTGTATACTTAAACCTAGCTGCAATTAGCAGTGACAGCTGCCTGACCATTCCTTTATTTGAAGTGGGGACATGTTATCCCAATTTCTGGTTAACGTCGTGCCCATCCTGAGAGCTTGTCTCGATTGATCGACCACCACTACGGCTAGGTCAGTCAAGGAAAGCACAGGAACCCCTGCTTGCCTGTCTCAGGGACCATCTAAGACCACCGTAGCCAAAGTCTGGGAAAACATCTGGCACGGGTCACAACAAGATCCCTTTCAGCAAGAAAAAGGCCTTTTACCTGAAAAATGTTGGGAAAGTCTCATAGATGTGTTAAGTGTTGGGTTTTCGAGATCAAATGGAAATCAAACCAATATTAATACAGGCTATGAGCATGCACAAATAAGAAAATGCTTTAAATATGCTGATTTTTTGTTTATAACCCACTGTAATTGGAAAGCCTGTTTTAAGGGAGGCAAAGTTAATGCCTGAATTCACCTATCCATGCATTCCATGTCAGGGTGGCAAGTAGAACCTAGAAGGGTTCTTCCAGTGCTTGAAGTGGCATGCGAAATTGAGAGGAGGAGGCATGGCCTAACTGGCAGCATGCAGGGTAGGTAAGTGCCACCTCCCGCCTCTCCTTTTGCACCATAATTGTGGTGCCGACCTCGGCTAGGAATCCCTTTGCCGCGATCATCACTCCTGAATCTTTTAGTTAAAGGCATGCCTGGCGTGGTTCGGCGCCATAATTAAGGAAGTAAAGTTGAGGCGGGTATAAGCCAACACAATTATTTTCTAAATCCTGATGCTCTCGCTTAAGTGCGAAATGTTCAGGCTTCAGAAAAATAAGCGTCGACTTCTAGTGGCCTGATCGACTGTGGCTACCAGTGGACTTCAGGGAGCCCCAGCAGTGGTCTGCCTCAGAAACACTTATCAGAGACTGAGCCCGAGCTAGCCCCAGCTCACTTAAAGCCATGGGTTCTGCCATTATGAATTCATGAATATGGGTGTGATACTGGACTTGGGCAAATTAGGCCACTTCTGCCAGAAAAACCTAAAGGTTGGGATATAACCATTTTCATAAAAACTCAAAAAACCAATCTATGAATCTTTTTTTTTTTTTTTTTGTTAGCAAATATAAGACATTTTAAAAGGGGAAAGAATGGAAAAAACTCACAACATGTTCTGTCCATGCTGGTCTACAGCATAAACGAACAATCATTGATTGGAATAATAACTTAGAATTCAATATATACGCTACATGATTGGAGACAAAATCCCTACCCCAAACCTGCTGTACCTCTAGGTCCTTAGTTTAGTTTAGTTTTTTATAGAGTGCACCAAACCCTGAGGTATCTTGGACTACTTTCCCATGTGCTGTTTTGTGCACACAGAGTCATTTTTCTAGGCCCAGTTTGTAGAAAGCTTGCATAAAAAGCTTTTATGCATGCCTATTACAAACCAGGTAATTATCCTTCATGTGTATGGTCGAGAGGGTGCACGGATTTGAAGGATTTTATAAAACGACCTAAAGAGAATCTCGTTTACCCAACGATGTTTGTGTTCGGCGATCAAAACAGTGCACCCATCCGCCCAGCCACCTAAACTCCCAGTGCCTGCCGCGAGCATCTCACCTTAATGCTGGCGGAAATGCATCGGGTTCCTTGCAATCAGCCAGTGCTTGGACATTTCAGCCCACGGGATTGCCTCCCAGCATGCACTTGCATCATCATTATAAGGTGGCCGGGCACCTGAGAAGAGTGTCCTCGTGACCCTCACCCTGCTGTCGGGAGATGCCCCGGGCACACTCAGCAGCAGCTTCCACTTTACAAGTCACATGGGCCTGGAAGCCACTGGCAGTTCCAGGCTGCACAGTGTGCTCTCATCACACCCGCCGGCTCCAACAGCACACCTGAAGCCTGCGATTGCCCTGCTGCAGGTGCTCAGCCAAAGCCCCCCCCCCCCCACGGCGTGCCGCTTCTCTTCGCATGCACATCACGGCTACAGATGTGACTTTTTTTCCACCTGAAAAACCTAGGCGAATTCTTTTGGGTGCTGTGATTGATGTGCAGTTGCACACATGGGACTGCATGCACGAAAATGCACAAGTGTGGCTTCTATGGACAGGTGGTAAGGTGGCTACTTTGGGAAGCTGTTTTATTAGCTGTGGATGGGCCACAGCTAATGATTTTAAAGAACCACCTCTTGACATAAAACTAGGTCCCCATAACTTCTTAGGTGAAATATTAAGCATGATGGCACACTGATTAGACATTATGGTTTTATCTCCGATTATTTGAGCAGTGCGACTCTTGTCAAATTTCGCTCTTGGACTCGTCAGTTCATAGATTTGGGGGCCTTCTTCTGAGACCCCAATTGCGCAGAGGGACGACTTAAATTTGCACATCTGCGCAAAAGGCCTGCTTGGCGCAGTTCTGCGCATTTCATTCACTAATAATTGTTTGAAACCACACAATCGCCCCGCGCGCCTCCCTCCCGCCCAATCGTCCCCACCCCACTCCCGGAATATCCTTGAAAATCGGGCGGGTCAGAGACAGTGGCAGTGAAAGTGTATCGCAACTTTTACAGCCTTTTGTCCGATCCGCTGCACTAGAAAATGACCTTTTTAAAGCATTTTGGAAAAATGAGGACCCTGCCCCGTGTTGAGTGAGAAGCAATTTGTTTTTGTTTGTGTGCTTTTTACACGAAAGACTGTGTACCTTTAGTTCCATCTCGTATTTTGAAAACGTTTTCAGATTCAATTCTGTCTCCCCCTTTTTGTCAAGCGGGATACACAGCAAGACCAAGGGGGAGGGGCAGTGTGCAAAGGTGGCCTAACAACTAAAATGGGGAAAAAACACACACAAACGTACAAAAAGATCGGCAAATATTCCAAACCTAAAAGCCAGATATTGGCTTTAATGTATAGGTTTCCTATAGTTTTGTTAGCAGAAACTGCACTCATTTAAAAACTGTATTTGGTTTATGACAATGTGTATTTTAATATTCATTATTCTAAGTCTAGCAACACATTTTCTTTAGATAAAGCATGTTTAAAAAAGTATAATTTTGTTTTGAATAATGATACTAATAATGTTTTGCGTTATTTGTAATTATAAGCATTAAAGGGAATGAGACTAGCAATAAGTATTAATACTAATAAGAAATGATAAAGCATGGCTACAAATGGCACTAATTTCTTAAATCATTACACTAATCATATTTGTTTTTCATAGTAATAGTGGTAATAATAGTACGGGTATTGCCTGATGACAATTGCATAGTCACAATAACCACAATAAGCATTTATAGCACACATGCCACTAACAGAACTATTCCTCAGCACCGACAAAAGCATTGTTATTACCAAAATCAGAAGCCCTGCATGGATGCGCCCAGGGAGCCCGCGCCACTATGGGGCCAGCGTGCTTTCCCACCTCTCACCTTAATACAATCTTTCAGGTAGTTGTAGACTGTGGCCTTGAGTTTGAAGATCTCTCCGCGCACCACGGAGTAGGGTAGTACCGGCTCCACGAAGAAAGGCTTGAAGACCCTCAGTGTCACTGATGGTGACATTCCAAAGCCAACGTCGGCCAGGCAGAAGCCGCTGGTCACCCAGTCTGTGATTGTGTCGGGGACTGTGACGGGGAGATTGAGCGCCCCATCATCTCTAGAAAGAGAACGGACGTGGAAGCGGTTAGACCGTGTGATGAGCAAGTCGGTAGCTTACAGAATCATTTCGGGAATAATGTCCTTTCCTGCAGAAGTCCAACCTGATGGCAACAATTCCAAACATATTGTTGAACGATTAAACACATTGGAGGGAATCATAATTGAAAGTTGGATCCCAGGACTGAGAAAGGCCAAGACTGTGCATCTTTTCTGAAGCAATCCTGGTGTATTATAGTTCAACTAATGATGGACAGCCCACCCAACCCATCATCATGCACGCACGTGCCAAGATGTAGTGTGACAAACCAAAGAATCTGTCCCTGCTAATGATAACAGGAGTACAAGCGCTAAGATTTCCCGCTTTCCTGTTAATGATTTATAAATATTGGAGTACGCTTAACATTGTACCTTGCTCCATGTACCTGTAGAGTACAGAACAAATTGGAAAATACTTGGTGTATACCGAACAAACATCCAACTGCTTTAAACCATCTAGCGCGAACTCAGCATTGTTGCCTGCTGAAAATACCATGAGTGTACCCGGTGATATGAATGCTACTAACCTGTAACAGTATTTTATTACTGTGTATTTGTTTATAAACGAGCCTTCACAATTCATCATATACATTTCATCATTACAATTTCTTTATTACAATTATTACAAATTACAATCATACACACCCTCCTAAAATTGCTTTTTATTTAAATAAAAGTTTAAATTAACACATACAAGAAAAAAAATAATCATCCGTTTTACATACCACCCGATTATATTCCAACATTGAATACACCACCCAATCATATTCCAACATAAAAAACACCACCCAACCATATTCCAACATTGAATACACCACCCAATCATATTCCAACATAGAAAACACCACCCAATCATATTCCAACATTGCATACGCCGCCCAATTATATTCCAACATAAAAAACACCACCCAACCATATTCCAACATTGAATACACCACCCAATCATATTCCAACATAGAAAACACCACCCAATCATATTCCAACATTGCATACGCCGCCCAATTATATTCCAACATAGAAAACACCACCCAATCATATTCCAACATTGCATACGCCGCCCAATTATATTCCAACATAGTAAACAGAGTAGCCTTTTGTATGTTTTATTAGATATCATAATTTCCTAAGATCGTGAAGAGTTTTTAGAAGAGAACGTTCTTGTGTAATTTGATATGATATGATATGGCACTTATAACGCACCTATACATTAATGATTTTCCAGAAGCGAGCTACTGAGATAATGAAACACATTTCAGTTCCAGCCTTTAAACTTTGTCAGAAAGCATTCGACTCAATAGATTCTCTACTGTGAACGTGTCAGCCAATATGTGTTCTCTAATCGTTCTTGCTACTGGACACACAATAGTCAAGTGTTGTAGAGTTTCTGCTTCGGTCAGCGATAATCATTGTACTTGTTCCCAACTCTCTCGGTCCCAAAATCTCCAGAGGATTCAGGCAGTTGGCTCTGAACCTTAAATACATGCACCCCCAAACCCTACATGGAAATCAAATCAGATATTTCCGTGCTTTGCCACTTGCAGGGATAATATCCAAATAGTTTTTGAAAAACGGTTTGTCAAACAAATGTTGATAATTCTTAAGCACATCCCATCTTTTGGCCCTTTCTTTAATTATTTTAAATATGTGGTTCTGTTCACAATGATTGATAGCCATATTCCACTGATAATAAATCTCTGTTGGGAAATATTGCTAAGAAGGAATTCATCAGAAGTATTACGCCTTATCTCCATTATGCTCACTAGCAGAGCATTCCTATTGGCCATCCATATATTTGTGAGAAAACCTATCTTTCTAACCCCAGAAGAGTTTCTAGCAATATTATATGTAACTCAGCTCTAATCCACTGCACTGGTACACATTTAGGTAATCTCAAAACAGGTCTCAAAAACAATCCCTCCAAATGATCCAGCCATTTACAAAATGGTTCTACATGTGTGTAGACATCCAATAAGGGCAACAGTGTGAAGCCTCTACAGTTTTTGTCAATGCCACTTAAAGAGGCCGTAAGTGCTTTTGCCTATATATAGGTTTTAATTTGAAGCTCTTTTTTTCAATTTAAGTGAGCAAAGCTATACTCTCCTTCACATACCAGAATTGGCCTTTCTGTTTCTTTTTCTTTTGTGTTTCCCAAATCATAACTTTCCATTTAGCCATAGTTAGGGTGAGTTTGTTCTGCTCCACATGGTATTCAGGTGTTTTCGGAGACATAGCCTAATCGCGTCCAAGATAAGCATGTCATCAGCATACACCAACCAGTGTACTTTCTGAGTACCTAACGTAGAAGAGAAATTAGGAGTATCCTGCAGAGATGTTTCTATATCTGCCAGATAAAGGTTAACCAGGCAAAGGGCCAGGACAGAGCCCTGTTTAGGCCTCGATTGGTAGCAATTTTGTTGATTAAGTCCCCCCCCACATTAAGTCTTATTCATACAGATGTGTCTGAATGCAAGAGGATGATTAACTGCAATAGGCCGTTGTCCAGGCCCAAGACACCAGCTTTTGCCACAAGATGTTCCTATCAACCATATCGTATGCAGCAGAAAAAACTAGAATGGCTGCACAAAGTGATGCACTGCCCTTCTTTACATATGTTATGCCAAATGCATTGAATATCAATATTTGCATTAGTGCCAATGGCATGCCTAACGCTAGTATGAAATGGAGAGAGCATGTTCCTTTCCGTGTACCAGATGTTAACTTCCTCCAACAAGAGGCTGGCAAAGATCTTACTTAATGCATCTAAGAGTGTGATCAATCGATACAATCTAAGGTCTTCTCGCCTGCCTTGTTATAAAGAGAAACCATCAAGGATTCTGTCCAGGATGCCGGAATTGTACACGTTTCTTAAACTTCTTCTTACTTGCCCGTAGAGATAGCTGAAACTTCTGACCTCCTTAATACTGCTCACCACCAAGGTTGATCTACCAAAGGAATGCCCCAGGGCACAGTCACAGGTAACCCGGGCTTGACACTGGCCGTTTAAGGGCTACATGGCACATAGGGTCTCCCCTCACCAAACATGAGGATAATTCAAACTGTACCCTCTGCCCGTGTAGAACAAAGGGGACAAGTAGAGGCACCCCTTTAAGGGAATCAAGGAACAGGTGTGTTGAGGAGCTGCTCAGCTCCCAACTTGCAGAGGCAGAAAAGACTCCTAAATCCACAAAAAGGGGGTCATGGGCAAATTCCAGCAACTCAAAGTGGGTATTGGGAACTCCAAGCTGGTGGGCCAAGATCATGTGGCTGCAGTCCAGCAGCCAGACTAGAGAACTATAAATCCCAAGCACCTCGTCCCAAATCTGTACACCTGATATCCCTTACGCAAAACAGAGTCTGGAAGGAGGGGCCAAGGCATTATACGAACCCAGAATCCCATTCAGCCAGTGTGGGAGTTGGGAGGAAAGAGGACAGCGGTTGAAGCAGGATCTGGAAGAGAACACAGAGTTTGGATTGACTTGGAGGAAAGATTGTGCAAGGAGCTAGAAGGAGATTAGAGAAGGAGACAGTAGAGGAGGATTCGGAATGCCAGAGGAGGAGATGGCCCTGATGGAGATTGGTGAGTAAGGTGGTGGATGTAAATTTACATTGGAGGAGGTGGGGAAAGAGCAAGGAGAATTCCCAGTAAAATCCAAGGAGGAGGCAGAGGTTTGTCAAGAGGTTAGTGGGAGATATATAAAGGAGGAGCCGCAATGTTTGCTGTTGTTTGATGAGGTTGGAGGGTCATTGAGTGAGGTTGGGAAAAGCAAAAGGAGGAGATGGGCAACTTTGTGGAGAGAGTAGTACATTTGTTAGAAGAGGAATAGAGATCAAGGAAGTGTTAAGTGGAGAATTTAATGTGGTAAAGGAGGAGCGGCACAATGAGATGATAAAAGAAGAGGCCAAGGAGGTGGCAGAGGAGAGCACTGAGGAGGTGGTTGGGGAAGATGTGTAGGAGAGGGGGGAAGAGATTGGCAGGTGAAGACTAAAATCATTGAAAAGATCCAGTATAGGATGAAGGAGTGTGAGGCCCAGAGGAGAGAAGCAGAGACAGAGATTGAGGAGGACAAGATGGTATGCAAAGACAAATGCTAGAAAAAAGCGGAAACTGAAGAGAGAAGAGTTTGTACTGGAACTGATAGCAGAAATTGAAAGTCGAGAGAACAAGGAGGGAGTTGGCAGAGATACCCAGGAGGTTAGACAGGAAGCTGGTACTGAGGTTGGTGAAGAAGAAGAAGATCTACCAGAGATCAAGGAAGAGGAGGTTGTGTGGGAATTTGAGGAGGAGGGTTCTGTGTTTTCAGAGCAGGAGATTGATGAAGACTTGGAGGATGAATTAGAAATTGGTGTTAAAGAGGGGAAGGTTGAAGAAGAGTAAAAGATCAGGAGGTGGAAGGAGCACGAGAGAGAGAACAAGGAGGTTGGAGAGTTGAAGTAGCTCAAAACAGAGCCAATCAAAAGCTATCTGAGGGAAACCGTGGTAGAGTGGGAAGACTGGGAGCGCTGTAGAGTGGAATGAGGTGTAAGAGAAAGCCAGTTAGCCAGACAATGCCAGGAGGCATGAGAGTGTCTGACTGACCCCAGGAAAGCATTAGAGGTGAGAGGAGGAATGAGCCAGTGGCAAAGCGACGAGCTGGTAGCTTATCGTAGAGAGGTACCTGGGCAAGGGTGGCCATAAACCTGGAAAGTTTGAGAACCGCAGTAGAAAGGCCAGGATCCAAGCAAACCCATCCCGGGGCAGATGCCTCTCTATGAAACACTGCAATGCTCCCCTCCAAGAAGCACAGAAGCAGCTGTTTGGCCTTTCCTAACAAGGGCTTTGGAACTTCTTTAAACCTGTACAGGGAAGTTCCTAGGACAGACCACCAACTGAAACCCCTACTGCAGAGAAGAGAGAGGAATAGAGAGATAATTAAGTAAGTGGCACACCAAGCATGTACACCAATTCTGAATAAACTCTGGTTGAACTTTACGTTTGAGTGTGGTTGTCTGTAGATTGCCAGTGGCCATCATGACAGCTTGTATTCCCATGAGTGTGTGCATGGCGACTGAGGTAGAGTGCACCTGGTCAATGTAGTCCTGTGGGACTCCAAGTTTGAAAGAAGGAGCCCGCAGGATTGCATGTGGTGGGAGAGGCTTGTCATATGAATCCCTTCTTAACATTCAAACTTCATTCAAGGTACACCAGCCCTCAAGAACTCTAATATACCCCATAATTCAACTCCAGGTCGTATCAGGTGTTCAAAAATAATATTTTTGAAGGTTACAGATTTGAAATACAAGCTCAATTCTGTGGAACCCCCTTCCCCCCCCATCTCCACATTCCTGAAATAATTGAAAACAATACCTGTTTTGCCTCACCTACAGAAACCAATTCCCTTTTCCACTTGAAATAAGCCAATTCCACCCTATATCATCCGCTCTGCACCTGCGCACCTCCTGTGTCCTTCATGATCACACCACCTCTTGTCATCCTGTGCTCTGAAACAACAGATTGCACTCCAGCGCCTTTTTATAAATGTTCCGGGATTAAACATTACATGTGAGGTTTGTTGGGGAAATGAGGTTGTTTCTGGCATATGATGGCTACATCTATGCACATGAAAATGGAACAGGCTAGGCGTATTTTAATGAGTTTATTGACCAATGCGTGCAGGGAAATTGTCTAACCCTCGACAGATGTTGGTTCCCTGTGTTCTCGCGTCCAGACGCCTAAAGACCATGTAGCAGCAATTGGCCTGGCATTAACATACAATGTTACTTCCTGTAGTCCCTTAAATGGGCAGAGGGGCTGCAAATGGGCAGAGGGGCTGCATTGGCATATGAAGGCATATACTAATTGCACCATGGCATATGATGGATGTAGCTTCACATATGATGCTGACAATGACGTGCGATAATGCACAATCTACTGTCTTTGGCAATACTTGCCATCCTGCTTTCTAATAATTTCTGTACATCTTTCAGGAACTTCTAAATGCCTAGGATCTATAAGTCAAGCTCCTCAGATCAGAGTCCCTGAGTTCGGATGAGTTCTCTTCTGATGATTGCATGTGAGAATGGTCAACGTTATATGTTTTACCATTGACATATGCAGTGGTACTAGGTGGGTACTCGGAATAGCAAATCAAAGCAAAACAATAGCCCCACTCCTACTTGTGCGATAACATCCCTCACATTACTAAAATCAGAAATTGAGGAACTTATTAAGCAATCACCCCACAAAGACCCAACAGTGCTTGGAGAAGGATTTAAATATAAAATTATCGAATGGACCTTCAGAAGGCCTGTATGATTCAGAGGAGGTTATAACAATGGGCATTCCTGAGCCACAAGTGGTAGACCCAAGAGTCTGTGGTGATGGCCTAAAATTATGGCATTGGCTAGGTATGAGAACAACAAATGGCAGGACAAAGGATGATTGTTCTGGATCCCTATCCTTTAGGAACCAGAGCAGTAGCTCAACTATTGACTACTTTTTGTTTAAAACTAATTTATGGGAGGCCACCAGGGGGCGCACAGGTAATGGCTGCCTGAACGCCGTGCTCCTGCCGAGGCTGGGCCTTTTAAGGGGATTGAGCCCCCCGGACTCTCCCAGGCAGACCCACTTGGCGGATTCGAGCCGGTGACGCCCCCGTGACGCCCCCGCCCGAAAGAGCGAAGCTCGAGGACCACAGAGAGCCGGAGTTCAAGCAGTGACGGTGGTGCGGCAAGGAGAAAGTCGGCCTCGGCGCCAAAGGAGGAGGAGCGGCCCGCCGAAGCGGGGAGTTTTGGCGGCGACCCCGGCTTTTTTCACCCACCCGCTCCCCCGCCTCTGCATGGGGAGCACACGGCCACGACTTTGGGGCAGCGACTCTGGAACGGGATTTGGGCCCCCCGCAACCCACCACGCCGCAGACCAGGTGGGGCCGCGCCCGCTGCCCCCTCGCACCCATCAACAGCCGCATCGACCCACAGAGGCCCCCCACAGTGGAATTGGACCATATCACACCAGTCCCTGAGGTGGGAGCGCGACCCCCCCGAGGGTCCCCAGAGTCACAGCGGCCTGCACCCGCCCCAAAGGCCGGCGGAAGGACAGTGATCTCCCGTGCCAGACTCCATCAGGTGGTGGCACCTGGGTCCAGCCCCAGAGCGTGTGCCCGCCTGACATTTGAAGGCATCAGACGGAGGCAGTGGGACGGAGAGGGCGGCCCCTCCGCCCTGAAAAACATCGCCAACATCAAGGAGAGACTCAGGTGAGAGGCCCCCATCCGGAGCCGGTGGGGCGTGTGCCCGCCTGGAAGCTGCCCCCCTACAGAAGGGTGCCAATCCCCCCAAGGGCTCCCCCGAGCTTCCCCAGTAAGATTGCCACAGGCTGGGGCCAGGAGGAGACCCCTTAGATGGCCCCCAGTCCACGATGGACCCCGCGGCGGACACATTGGAAGACCATATGAGCTGGAAATAGGCCCTGCAGGCTTTCCGCTACAAGGGAACAGAGTGCAATATAAGCGGCCCTACCCGCACCGGGGACATGGCCCAGTTAGAGGCCTCAACGCAGTCCACGTCAGCGATGGAAAGGGGATTCGCCTCTATCCTACAGGAAATTAGGGAAATGCGATCAGATATCGCTCAGAAATTCAAAAAGATGGACAAGGTCGAGGACAGGCTTCTACAAGTGGAAACCAACCAGTCGTCTTCAGCATCCCACGAGGTTCAAACTGATATGTGACTTGCGGCTCTGGAGAAGAGGGACGAGGAAAGAGCCAGGCAGATGGATGACTATGAAAATAGGGAAAGGAGGAATAACCTTAGATATTTTGGGATTCCTGAAACGGAGGGTGAAACGGGGAGAGACTTAATCCGAGTGGTGAGACATTATTACCCTCCTGTTTGCAGAGGAGATGACAACAGATCTCACGTTTGACCGAGTGCACAGGGCAGGGGGAAAGGCGGGGAGCCCCAGGTCAGTGCTGGCCAGGTTCCACTATTACACAGAAAAAACTAAGGTTCTGGAGGAAGCAAGGAAGGCGGGGGTGATAACCTACAACAACGTCCAGATCACCATTTTTCAGGACCTCTCTGCGTACAGCCTGGCCAAACGCAGAATGTGCCGCCCCCTAACGCAACTACTAAAGGAGAAGGGGGTGCGCTACAGATGGGGGTATCCCTTCTCCCTGGCCTTCGAATATGTGGGCCAACGAACATTTCTGGTTACTGAAGAGGACAAAAAGGGAGCCATCCAGGATTATGTGGCAGAACCTACCCCCCGGAGGGGCCCAATTGGCCCGGGGTCACTCGATAGGGGCGATCCTGGCCAGTCGGGTTCCAGGAGAAGGAAAACCAGTTCGAGGAAATTCAAAAAATTGAACACTCCGCCGCCTGCAATGGAAGGAGAACGTATCGACTCGGAGGGCTGACGAGGGGGCGCCCCCGATCAGCAGCGGACTGGAAATGATGGAAATCATTGAGGCTTCACTGGATGCAAAGTCCCGTTGAACAGCAAATATAATGAGGGTGACTGACGGGACAAGGCAGTGGGGGGCAGGGGGGCTCAAAGACATGAGCGTAGTACTAAAGACCTAGCCGAGGAGGGCAGGCTGGTGGTCCGGCCAAACGCCAGCAATGGCGGAACTAACTCACTGGATGCCGGGTAGGGGTGAGGGGGGTTAAAGTTGGTTGGGGTTGTTCTGTTAGGGATAGAGTTCGGGGGGCTGCTGGGGGTTAGTTTTAGGACCCCCCCAGGAGGGAGGAAAGGGGAACCAGAGAAATCAGGAAGCGAGACAAAGGGAGCGAGAAGGGAGCAACATGTGATGATGATGACCATGAGGGAGGGACACTTAGATTATGGCTGATGATCTGCCGGCCCTGGGAGTGGGTACCCTGAATGTGCGGGGTCTGAACACCCCCACCAAGAGATCTCTGGTTTGTAGAGAATTCAGGAGGGCAGAACTGGACCTGCTCTTCCTGCAGGAGACACATTGGGCACGGGGTAAGGAACCCAAAATGAGGGGGGAGGAATTGGAGAGGTGTTCTGTGCATCTCACAGGACCAAGAAAAGGGGAGTGGCCATCTTAGTAGTGAGGGACGTAGGCTTCGAAAAGGAGGCCACACTGAAGGACCTCGAGGGCCGCTACCTGTTGGTAAAGGGATCTCTACAGGGCACCCCCCCTAACTCTGGCGGTGGTGTACGGCCCGAACGAGGGTCAAGCTCAATTCTGGGAAGAAGTGAGGGACAGGCTTAAACTTTTCATACATGGCACGGTGGTAGTGGGGGGAGACTTCAACATGGTCCTGGACCCATCCATGGATAGAAAGCGTGTAGGCCCACAGATGAAGCCATGGCACAAATCTTCTGGAGGGTTAACCTCGAGCTGGGCCTGGTAGACACAATCCCGACCCCCAGGACGGACCACCCCACATTTACATACTATTCCGCTTTTCACACCTCGTTCTCCAGAATTGACTACATCCTGGTGGACGAGACCCTACGCCCATATATCTCTGGCCACAGGGTCGACCCAGGCCCCTGGTCGGACCATGATATGGTCTGTATCACCTTAGCGGAGGGATGGCGCAAAGACCGCAGAGGGCGCTGGAAATGTAACGATGGCCTATTAAAAGATGAGGTCCATGCTCAGGAAGTGCTAGATGCCATAACGCAATTTAATTTTTTGAGCTAAATGACAATGAGGAGGTTGGCACACACACATTGTGGGATGCCTTTAAGGCAACCCTGAGGGGAGTTCTCATAAAAATAGGCACCCAGATGAAAAGGGAGAGGGAGGCCCGTGAGAAGACCTTGAGAGAAAAAATAGCCCAGCTTCAGCCGGGGGGCCCTCCGGATAAGCTCCTTGAACGCGATCGGGTGTCCACCCTGGAGGACTACAGGCTCCAGCTGAAGGACCTCCTCCTACACAAAACAGAAAGGAGCCTCCAGCTGGTTAAGCAAAAATACTATGATAAAGGGGATAAAGCTGACAAGATCTTGGCCTGGAAACTGAGGGAGGTCCAGAGAAGTAGAATGGTGAAGGCGGTAAGGAACGCCCAGGGGTTCAATTGGTTATGATACTCCCCACATAGGAGAGGCCTTCCGCCAATACTATGAAAAATTGTATGCGTCCGAATATGAAGGGGGCGACGCCCAGATTGAGGCCTTCTTGAGCTCCATCCAAGTTCCAGCCCTAACGAGAGAGATGTCGGAGGGGTTGGAGGGTCCAGTCATCGAGGAGGAAATAGACAGGGTGATTAGCGGTATGAAGGTGGGGACTTCCCCGGGGGAAGACGGTTTTTCAGTGTATTTCTACAAAAGGTTCCGCTCCACCCTATCCCTGTACCTGGCGAGGGTTTTCAACTCAGTGTTGGAGGGTGGCATTCTCCCCGAATCCATGATGGGGGCCCTAATAGCAGTGCTGTCTAAGGAGGGCAAGGACCCCGCAGAGTGTTCTTCCTACCGCCCCATATCGTTGTTAAACATAGACGTAAAGATCGTGGCCAAGGTGGTGGGGAGGCGGATGGAAGGGATAATGCCGAAGTTGGTCCATGGGGATCAGGTGGGTTTCATAAGAGGAAGGCAGGGGTCGGATAACATTCGCAAAACATTAGATCTGTTTCACTACGCACAAGAATCGGACCTGGAGGCATGTGACCTCTCCTTAGATTCAGAGAAAGCCTTTGACAGGGTTGAATGGAGATATATGGAACTCCTCCTCCAAAAAATGGGCTTCGGGTCTCACATTAGGAGCTGGGTATCCGCACTCTATAGAGCCCCCACAGCAAGGGTCCAAGTGAACGGGAAGTTGTCAGAGTCCCTCCCCCTCTCACATGGAACAAGACAGGGCTGCCCTCTCTCCCCCTCGATATACGTCCTTACGATGGAACCACTAGCCATAGCGATCAGAGCACATCCAGACATCAGGGGGATTAGTAGAGGCGAGGTAGAATTTAAGCTATCCCTGTTTGCGGACGACATTTTAGCCTACATAGTAGATCCCAGCTCCTCGCTCCCCCCCCTTGTTGTCCCTGTTGACCACGTTCGGGCGTTTCTCTGGGCTGAAAATCAACACAATGAAATCGGTCCTACTCCCAATGAGAGCCCAAGACCCTGAGTTTGACCTCCTAGATAGGTATTTATTTTATTTGTATAGCGCAAACCAGGCCCGGAGGCTACCGGGCGCATATCTTGAGAGCAATGGTTACATAGGTTGCAAACAGTGATTATATATCGAACAATAAATATAGCATAGAAATAGACATAGGTAAGTAGTACAACGATACATAGTTTGTCGAATAGTACATCCATACATAAGTTATTGCATCACGTTTTCAGAATGTGGCTTGGGCATTGGAGGTGACTAGCCAACATTTGGCTCTATGTTTGAAAAGGTTGATGGCTCTATGTTTGAAAAGGTTGAAGGAGGGGAGGTTTCTAATAGTCAAGGGTACAGTGTTCCACAATTTGGCTGCCAGGACTGGGAAGCTGGATCCGCCAGCTGTTTGGAGCTTGTATCTAGGTATCAGTAGGCTCTGGTTCAGGGTAGATTAAGAGAGCGAACTGGGGTGTACAGCATGAATCGTGAGGAGAGATAGGTGGGGGCCAGGTTATTCATGCATTTGTAGGTTAGGGCAAGCGATTTTAGTGAGATCCTTTGGGAGACTGACAACCAATGAAGGTTCTTCCTGGTATCTGAAATGTGTGCAGATCTGGGGATGCTGAGGGCTTCCCTGATGGCATTATTTTGTATGATCTGGAGCTTGTCTAGGTTACCCTGATTAGTGCCCTGGTACAATGCATTGCAGTAGTCCAGTTTGGACATGACCAGGGTCCTAGTTAGGGTAGTACAGTTGTGCGTGGAGAGAAAAGGGCGACATGCTGTGATCAGCTTGCAGGTATAGGCGGCGGCGGCCGCAACTGCATTTGTTTGTCTGTGAAGGGAGAGGGTGGAATCGAGGTAGATTCCAAGCGTTTTGGTATCTTTGGAGACTTTTATTAGATTTCCATCGATGTTGGAACTGAACATAGAGTTCAGCTTGTTTAGTCTTTGCTGAGTACCTAGGATGAGGAGCTCTGTCTTGTCATCATTGAGACAGAGCTCATGTTGGGCCATCCAAGTTTGAATGACATGGTAAACGTCATTTAGGGCTTTTGAATCTACTGTGTAATCACCCGTGATGGGGATGAGTATCTGGGTGTCATCAGCATAATTTGTGTAGGTGACACCCAGATAGTCGAGCACATCAAATTAGGGTTTAGTAAATACATTATAGAGGGTAGGGGATACACACAATCCTTGGGGGACTCCGCAGGGGACTGATGCAGGGTCAGCTGTGGAGGTGGGCGAGAATACCCTCATCTGTCTGTTATCCAGGAAAGATTGAATCCAGTTAGTGGCCAAGTCGGAGAAGTGAGCTGCAGTTTTCATGTGGCGACAGAGGATTTGGTGATTAACCAGATCAAAGGCAGCAGATAAGACTAATAGTAGTAACAGGGCTAGTTTACCTTTGTCTTTGAGATCCTCAATTTGGGTTTTGAGATCGAGGAGGGCTGTCTCCTACCGTGCTGCGGTCTGAAGCCGGATTGTCTCGTGCCTAGTAGGTTGTTTGATTCCAGATAGTTCTGTATCTGAAGATAGGCTGCTCTATCTAAGATTGTTAGCAAAAATGGGACCCTTGTGATGGGCCTGTATTTGGTTGGAACCTCCGGGTCTAAGGTGTTTTTTTTTTAGGAGAGGAATAACCCAAGCATCCTTCAGGTTATTAGGGACCACTCCCGATTGAAAGGAGGCGTTGATAAAAGTGGTGATAAAAGGAGCGAGGTCATGAGCCGACTCCTTAATGATCGGGGCTGGACAAGCGTCCCCTTGGCAGTTGGAAGGTTTTAAGTTGCAGATGATTTTTTCAACCTCCAGAACGGTGAGCGGTGTGAAGCTGAACGGCACCGGGGAGTCAGGGGTAGTTATTTTAGGTGACCTGGTATTGCTGAATTTAGGGGTGTAGAGGGTATTTTGTTTGGCGTTAATTTTGGATTGCAGGGTGGATATTTTGTTAAGAAGGGCATTTTGTATATTGTTGCACCAGGTGCTGTCCTTGGTGCACGTGTCCGGGGCAGGTGATGGAGATTCTAACTCTTTCAGGATTTTGAATAATTCTCTAGTGTTCGATTCTGTCTGGGATATTCGTGAATTGTAAGTCTCCTTTTTGGCTTGTAATATGGCCTCCTTGTAATTAAGAGAGGTGATTAGAAGGGAGGCTTTATTAGCTGCGCTGGGGTGACTTTTCCAGAGGGCTTCGGCCTTGCGCTTTTCTTTGCGCAGAGCATTGAGCTGCGGGGTGAACGAAGAGTTCAGGTGGGACTGTTGTTTGGCTTTGCGGATCTTTAGTGGAGTTATGCTCTCAATGGCATTGGTCATTAGGCTGTTATAAGTGTCTACTAAGACAGTGGGGTCCTTATCCTTGTGCTGTACAGCAAGAGTGTTCAAGCAAGGGAGGATAAGAGGAAGCAGTTTCTCCCTGGTGATATCTTTTTTATTTCTGGTAGGTGTAGCGGGGGCTATGGTAGGTGTGGGCTGGGGGTTGGTGGCTGGCAGGAGGAAGGTAATAACATGATGGTCGGACCAGGCGCAGGCATCGTTAGAGGTGACATTGGTGTTACAGTTAAGGTCGGCTAGCCAGTCGAGTGTTCTACCTTTGATGTGTGTAGGATCACGAATGCGCTGCTGGAAGCTTAGGTTGGAAAGGGTGGTGTCTACTTCAGCGGCCATGTGGTCCTTGGGATCTGAGAGGCCTAGGTTGAGGCCACCTAGTAACAGTATCTGAGAGTTGGGCTTAGTGTTAGTCAACAGGGTTGATGCAACATCATCAATGAATGAGCCCAGTGGGCCTGGAGGTCTGTATATAAGGTGGAGTGTTGCTGTGTTGGTAGGAGGGAGTGATAGTTTCACTGAGAGAGATTCTGCAGAACTAAGTTGTGTGTGGGGAGCAGCTCTCATAACGATTTTGTCGCTGTGTATGAAAGCGACTCCTCCTCCTTTCGACAAGTTGGAATGGCAGTCGTTTCTAATAATGGTAGAACCCTTGGGTAGGGATAGAGCGAGGAGTGGGCCAGAGGCGTCATGTAACCAAGTTTCGGTAATAGCTAGAAAGTCAAGGTTCTGGACAGTGATGAGGTCTGCGATGTCAAGGGCGTGAGCCGTGAGGGATCTTGCATTGATAAGGGCTCCCTTTAGAGCTGAGATGGGTGAGGTGGAGAGTGGAGAACTAGGCGTTGCGGTTGAGTTGGGCAGTGGAAGGGCAGAGCGATTGCGCGGAATACAAGGTGGTCTGGGCAGTCTAGTTCTAAGTCTGCTATTCCTTTGTTGTAGAGTACATGGGATGTTTGGAGTGGGTTTGGTAGCAAAGTGCTTGAGCCAAAGGGCTGGGTTATTGAGGTAGGGGTTCGATGGAGGGTCGGGATGGTAGAGCATGGTTGAAGGGAGAGTATGGAAGGTCTTAGTGTTGCTTGCACGGTAGCTGGCAGCAGTGCAAGCTGATAGTCCTAAAAGGACTGTGAATAAAAGGTCAATGCTGACACAAGTTCTTAACTGCATGTCGCAGCTTGTATTTCTCTAGGGACTGGGGATGTTCTTAAACGGGTTCAGGACAAAGGGTATAAGGAGTTAAGGTGGTGCGACTAGGCAGCCAACAGCAGTGCAGAACAGGTCAATAGGCGCAGTATAGGGACATCTAGATTCGAAATGGCACGATTGGGCAGCCAATAGCAGTGCAAATCAGGTCCATAGGCACAATACAGGGACATCTAGATTCGAAATGGCACAATTAGGCAACCAACAGCAGTGCAAAACAGGTCAATAGGCACAGTACAGGGACATCTAGATTCGAAATGGCACAATTGTGCAGCCAGTAGCAGTGCAAATCAGGTCCATAGGCACAATACAGGGACATCTAGATTCGAAATGGCACAATTAGGCAACCAACAGCAGTGCAAGACAGGTCAATAGGCACAGTACAGAGACATCTAGATTCGAAATGGCACAATTGGGCAGCCAGTAGCAGTGCAGATCAGGTCAATAGGCACAATACATGGACATCTAGATTCGAAATGGCACAATTAGGCAACCAACAGCAGTGCAAAACAGGTCAATAGGCACAGTAGAGGGACATCTAAATTCGAAATGGCACAATTAGGCAGCCAATAGCAGTGCAAAACAGGTCAATAGGCACAGTATAAGGCATATAGATACGAAATGGCAATGGACAGGCATTACAGAGTATAATTGTATCTCATGGGGGATGTAGAGAGCATTACAGAATATAATTGTATCTCATGGGGGATGTAGAGAGAGGCCTGAAGGAGAGGGGCAAGTAAGAGATGCACAGCATGCAGCGGTGGGTATAGAGCATGTGGTCCATAATAGTTATAGCTGCGAGTGAATGGCAAGGGCGTCCAACGTAGGTGAGTCGGGTGGTGAGATCTGAAGTAACCGAGTGGCGTGGCATGTTGTGGATATGGACAGCACACGTGTGTACAGCCGTGCGGGATGGTGGCGTTAATTGGACAAGAGCAAGAGAGATGCGCTGTGAGTTAGGCAGTTCTAAGGCAGGTACAATGGGATTGCGGTGGGGAAGGATTCCATACGATACCTGGGCGTCCTGCTTACTAGGGACCTCTCAAAACTCGCCACCACCAACTACGACCCCATAATGGCAGGGATTACATCTGACCTGAGGAGATGGGGCAAGATGATCCTGTCGTGGTATTGCCGGATGACGGCGGTAAATATGAATGTCCTGCCAAGGCTTCTGTACCTCTTTACGGCACTTCCAACCAGAGTCCCCGAGCAGACCTTTAGAGATCTGCAAAACTCAGTACGAGATTTCATATGGCAAGGGAAGACCTCAAGGACCGGGAGGGCGATCCGGACCCTACTGAGGGAGGAGGGAGGGTTTGGGTTACCGGACTTTCAGCTTTATTTCCGCGCCACGCAGCTGCGCGTCCTCCTGGAACACATGAAAGAAGGGATGGGGACATACTGATCATACTTCGAGGATATGGACACCCATTCCCTGAAGGTTCGGGACCTCTTGTGGGCCCCGCGCAAGTCAATTCCGAGAAACCTGAGAACCCATCCGACCCTGGGAGTCCTTTGGGAAATCTGGAAAGAGGGCCCACAGACTGCTTATCTTACTTCATGGCCGTCCCCGATGACCTCTCTCTGGGGCCACCCTCTGAACCTGGGTAATAGGGGGTTCCGGAACTCCCAGACCTGGTCAGACATGGGAATGGAATGGGCGGGGCAGATGTTCAGAGAGGGTGAGTTTCTAACATGAGGAATTGAGGGACGCTCTATGACAGGGGTCTCTTTCCATCTTTGAATACCTCCGCCTCAAGGGCATACTCTGCGACCAGTCATGGGGCCAAAACCTGAGGAGGCAGTTGACCCCGTTCGAGAAGCTCCTGGACACAGCGACCTCAAGGAAGGGAGCTGTATCCCGAATGTACACAATTTTAAACACCATTAACCTTCCGGGGAGAAGGAGCTTTCGCTCATTCTGGAACGACCTGGCGGGGGAAGCTATTTTAGAGGACGCTTGCTCGAGGATATTCAAAATTGCCTTCCACAGGAACTTATTTAACTCGGACATGGAGCATACCTTTAAGATTTTGTAGGGGTGGCAAAAGGACCCAGTGAATCTGTCAAAAATGTTCCCCTTGAGTGACACCAAGATGCCCGAGGGGATGCGGTGAGATGGGCACCAGGATCCACATGTGGTGGCTATGCCCTTAGGTCCAAGTCTTCTGGGGCAAGGTGCGGTCCTGGATTGCAGAGGTATCAGACGATACCTCTATACCACTCTCCCACTAAACCCTCTGACTATGCTGTTGGGCCTCCCCCAGGAGGATACGAAAATATACAGATATCCAAGGATGCTGGAAACAATGTTGAGGGCGGGTCGGGTGCCCCTGGCACAGAAGTGGAAAAGCCCAGAGACCCCCTCCAAGGAGGACTGGCTGAAGAAAGTAAAGAATATGTTCTTGATGGACAAACTGACAGCAATGGTGAATAACGACTCTGGTTCATTCTTAGCGAATTGGTATGAATGAACCCCAGCAGACCTGGGGTTCGGACGTTCACTAACACCAACTGATGCCCCTGATCGAGAGAGGCAGGGCAGGGCCAGAGACGTCTGGTTAACAAACCACGTGCCCACGGCCCGGGGGATGGCGACCTCAATTCAGCCGGCAAAAATGGTCACCAATCACATCATCCCCTACGTATAGGACTCGAAGAGAACACTCAGAGTCTCCCGAGATCTAAGTTCTCGTTCGAGCGCGGGTATGGGGGGGAGGGTTGTTGTTGGGGTGGCGGGATGGACGGGGGAAAGGTTTTTTTGGGTCAGCAGACTGTTTGCTTTTTTATATCCGCATTGATCCTGTTTGTAACCATAAGAAAATGCTAGTAAAACCAAAGTTTAAAAAAAAAAACTAATTTATGGGAAAAGATTCATCGGTTTTGGATAAACCAAAGATTTTTTAGTGATCACCATGCCTTACATATAAAGTTACAATGGTATGGAGGCCATCAAACAAGGCATATAATACCATATGTGGATATGGTTATTTGCAAGGGGGTATCAACTAAGAGACTAAGATGGGAAGTGATGGATAAACAAATGATTCAGGGAAATAGAATGAATCCAAATCTACTTCATTTCTTGACCTTATTAAATGAACATTAAGTGCCAGAGGTAACTTTATCTACTTTTACAGTGCTTTTACCAAGCTTATCAAAAGCATTTACGCAACCAACCCTTCCAAAAAAGACTAAAAGAACAAGGGTGGTTCGATGAGTATTGTCGAGAGGCCAAAAAGGATCTATTACGCCACTTAAAAAGTAGAGACGCCTCAAAGCCCGAGATTAAATCTGCTAGGGCTCTTTACAAAAGCGCTATTAATATTAGGAAATTGGAGTTAGATAATACTGCATGGAAGGAATTGGAAACAGCAGTTTCAGAAAATAATTTGAAGAAATGTCGGCAAGCAGTTAATAGAGGGCCTGTAGACAAAGAAAAATTGACAGGCCTGGAAACAACAATCCCTGACCACCATTGAGTGGAACACATCCAGGATCTTTTTAAACATCCAGGTATATATGTAGGCTAGGTAGAGGAGAGCAATGAGGTGAATCTAATGGGTATTGAGAACCCGTTTGGGCTCTCCCGGGGAACCACCATTCACGATTAAAGAGGCTGTAAAGTCTATTATGTCCTAGGAAAAAAAGAGCTCACATGGGATAGATGGCATCCGGGCAGACTATTATCAAGATTTATGGGGACCTCTCTTTACAGTCCTTTTTAATGCCATTGTGATGACTTACCAGATCCCTGATGTTTGGCGTAGAGCAGTGATTATTCTAATATTTAAAAAGGGTAACAGATCCAGCCCCCAGGCATACAGACCCATTTCGCTTTAAGATGTTTGTAAGATGTCCATTACATACCATGGAGGAATGGTGCTGCTAATGGGTGCGCATGGGCCGGGCGCATTGTGTGTGTGTGCAAGTCATGGTGACTTTGCACCTGACTCAATGCGCATGTGTTGCAGCATTAGTTTACTCAGTGGCTAATATGGGACATATGGGCATGGGAATTTAGTTTTGGTCGTTGGCTGGGGAACTTGAATCAGCATTTCTCCATGACTTGTGTACATTGCTCAGTGTTTGTATATTGATTCTTGGTCTCTCCTGATAGGATGATATGATATGATGTGGCATTTATAACGCGCCTGTACACAAGTGTTTCTAGGCTTGACAAGACAAGGAGCGGATACAGAGGGAGGACAAAACAACAATCTTACTAGGCCTTGTGTCATTCAGATCACGCAAGTGCATGGAAGAGGAAGGAAAGAAGTGCTGGGGGAGGGGAGAAGTGCAGGAAACTCAAAGTGCAGCCAGCGGGTGGCTAAGTGCGGGTACCTCAAGAAGTGCAGCCAGGAGGTGGCTCATAAGTGCAGAGCGAAGGGACTGTAGGGTTGTAGATACAGAACACAAGTGCTGGGGAGCCAAAGACAGTGCAAGGGCAACTGGACACGCAGGTGCCTGGGCCCAAGTTTAGAGGGTAACCAGGTGACCAGTGTGTGGAGCAGTTGGGACATCAGCAGGGGAGAAGAAGAGAGAAAGCAGAAGAGAAAAGGACGGTCTTGGGTTGCTTCAGGAAACGCAGGTGGTCCTGCTCAAGTTTGAGAGGGGCAGGAGTCTGATCCAGAGGGAGGCCCCAGAGAGGGATCTGTCCCCAACTCTCTGCTTGGAAAAGCGACCGACCCTCAGAGAGTTGGAGGTGGATGAGCGGAGAGCTCAAGAAGGGAGATGTTTAAGAAGAGAGAGTTGGAGGTAGTGCGTTCCCAGGCCACAGAAAGATTTGTGCACGATGCAAAGGGTCTTCAAATTGGCTTTCTGGAACCAGGAACGGCACTACCTCCAACTCTCTCTTCCTAAACATCTTCCTACTCAAGTTCTCTGCTCATCCATCTTCACTTCTCTGAGGGTCAGTCGCTTTTGGACCTGGAGGAGCAACCCCCACCAACCTGTTTCATCATGGTTTATTCATTCTTCTTCTTTTGGTATTTTACCCAGTTTAGTCCATTTGTGCACAGTTGCGACAAATTACAAATGACATTCCACATCTAATTTCTACATGGTTTTAACGATTTGCACTGTATATTTTATAGCAAAACATTTGGTTCATGATCAGATTTCAGACCATATGAATCTGTAAATTAGTCGTGCATCTTGTTGTCTGAGTTTAAGTTTGCGGTTCCCAGCTCTGGGGCTGCATTTTGCTGTTTGTAACCCTAAACATTGAATGCGCTTTTTGTCCCCCAGTTGATGAGTGGTTTGCCAGTGTGTGACAAGAGATAATTTAGGGTTTTGGGATCCAATTGTACTTAGGTGCTCCGTGATGCGGATCCGTAGCTCTCTAATCGTGCTGCCTATGTACATTTTGTCACAAATACATATGATCGCATAGGTCATGTATTTGGTGCGGCAATTGATGTGTTCTCTGATCTGGTACTCATTGCAGTCTTCAAATGTAATCATGTTAGCGTTTGTTGCATGTGTGCACATTGGGCATGTCCCACATTTACTGGCTCCTATAGGTCCGGCGGGCTTGGGTCAGACAGTTCTGTGGAGGAAGGGTGCTCTTTTGCATGTAGGATGGGCTGAGTACTGATCGTAGTGTGGGAGCTCTGGTGTGTGATTGGGTTGGGTAAATTTTAAGGCCTTTTTTGATGTCTTCATCCATCTTCAAACATAATATGATCCTTGAACAATGGGCAGGGCCGGTCTTTGTGTCAGGCAGCCCAGGCGGCTGCCTGACGTCTGTCAGCCTCTAGGGGGTGCTGCACCAGCAGTCCACAGTGCTAGAATTTACGTGTAACACGTTAGTTTCCTAACATTATAAAAATGAATGTGCCTGTTCATTTTAATAATGTTAGGAAACGAACGTGTTACACATGTATTCTACCACTGGCACTTCTGCAAGATGCAGCCTTGGTCCTCAGACAGGGCAGTGCTAGAATCTACGTGTAACACGTTAGTTTCCTAACATAAAAATGAATGTGCCTGTTCATTTTTATAATGTTATGAAACAAACGTATTACACGTGTATTCTACCACTGGCACTGCTGCATGCTGTGGCCTCGGCCAGGGCAGTTTCTACTAGAAACTGCCCTGGCCGAGGCCACAGTCTGCAGCAGTCCATTTGGTGCCCAGGGCGAAACACTAGGAATGCGCCCCACCGCACCTCATCCCGTGCGCCACTCCCACCGCACCCCACACACCACTCCCACCGCACCCTGGGCCCTATTCACAAACTAAACCGTTAAGGAACTCCTACCCAAAGTCAAACAGTCCGTCACACAAGGAATGAATTGTCATTTGCAAAGGTGGGCCACTTTTTCACTGGTGCCCTGCCCAAGACAATTTTATGCCCCAGTCCCACTTAGGCTGCAGATAATGAGGACTGGGCACACCAACCAAGAGACCATGAATATAGCACAGGATGCATTATATACAACCAACAAAGAACACAAGATGCTGAAGGGGGTTTGGAGGCAACCTAAACCAAAAGGGCAATGACAAGGAGACACCTGAACCCAATAAACAATCATTTTAACATTCTTTGAATGGGAATCAAGGGTTATGCTTTGATACAGTAAAGTCTTGACTGTTGTAAGGATATATGGACCAGGATTATTTATTTATTCATGCAATGTTTGTCGGGTACCTGCATATTTATTTATTTATGCAATGTGTGTCGGATACAGGTATCCAACAAACATTGCATAAATAAATAAATTATCCGTCTCCATGTACCCAACAAACATTGCATAAATAAATAAACCGGTTCAAAGCTTAAAGAATATTTACTCAGCAACACTGGTCAAAACTGCAGTAAATTATCACAAGTGCCATGGAAGTGGTTGAAAGTGTAATTGATATATAGTTTGGAAAAGAAGAAGCATGAAAGAAATATCGCTGTTTTAAACTATTATTTTGGCCATTTTCTGGGCTTGCAGGGACGCACCATGGGCCCAAACGGGTCGGGGCTCACGGTGCGTCCCTGCAACGCACGCACACTCCCCACAGCCCACTGCACCTCCCCTCCCATCTCAATGCCAGCACGAAACCATTTAGTGACTAATGGGCCACCATTAGCAGTTTCCTGCCGGCATTGTGATGGAGGGGGCTGGTCTTAGCTGCAGGGGGACCTAAAGTGTTTTATTGGTGTGCTTATGCCCCGACCCCAAGTGGCGCAAAAGTGGTCAAAGGGAGCCTCTGACTTCTGTAATGTCACGTAGCACTTTTGTACTACGTGACATTACAGTCGAAAGGGGCAGTGCCAGCACCTGACCTGCAGAACTTTCCCCACAAACTGGGGAATTCCATCCCGTCCAGAGGCTCCAGGGACCGGGGCAATTGCGTCCCCCGGGGCTATTGCACCCCCGGCAGTTGCCCGTCTCGTCTGGGCCAAGAAACAGGCCTGGCCTCGGCCCTCAGGCAGGGCGGGGCAATTGGCAAATAGATTAGCGACATTTGTTGCTTTACTAACTTCCCCCGGCTACCGGTGGCGCAGGCGCTGCTGGTGCCAGCCAGGCCCATGGGCGCACGTGCGGTGTGCCCTCCTACAGGCTATGGGCGCGCACTGACACTTAAGTGTGGATCGATTGGGGCTGGCTGGTGTTGCCGGCCCTGGCCATTACAGAAAAGAGGAGTGAGTGGGTCACTAAATCCTGAAGTTGTTCCCATCACAAGCACACACGGCCAAGCAGCAGCAGAATCAGCAAATACAAACAGTTTCTGCATCCTGCCCTCACTGATTGGCCTTGTTTCAGGAAACCCGGCAGTAACTACAGCCTGCCGAGGCAAGCACACTTCTTTCTTCTTGCTCCCGTCCTCGCAGGTGAGGCCTATTGCTGCATAGGCATTTTATTTATTTTAAAATGGTATTGCGGAGATGACTGGGCCATCCAAGAACAGCCGCTGGAGGCCACAAAGCTAGACACTTTTGTCAAGGCTCAAGTAGTCATGAAAAAGGAAGCGAGCACTGGTGGTGGACTCTCCTCAGGAGATCAAAAGGCCGGTTCTCGGAAGACCTGGACAGAATGTCACCGTCAGCAGATCTTAAACAGTTGCACGTTCCAGCAGGGTTGGATTGGTCAGTCCATTGGCCGGGCCAAAATCACTTCGAGGGTGAGGCCCTGGGGGCTGGTATGATGCTTGGGGTCAGTTTGGGGGTTACTACGCCCCCCTAGTTCCCGATCCCGAGCATATTGTTTGTTGTTCCCTCTTTCCTGTAATACAGCCAAAGTGGTACCAGGAGAACGAGAGGGACTAACGAAGGATGGCAGAAGAATGTAAAGATCAAATCATTGTTTTCATTTTATTTAGATTCGTCTAAAAAACAGAACATTTTAATAAAAAAATAAAAAAATGTTTTTTTTTATTAAAATGTTCTATGTTTTTTAGACCATGGCTAGCTAACACCACAATAATCAAAGCCAGGTCTCTAAAGAATGGTTCAAGTGTTGGGAAATCACCTGCTCACACTTTCTGTCATGTGACCAACCAGTGCGCAAAAGATGCTTCAGAGCGTGGGGCTCTTGATGCCACCCATTTCTGCATTTCATACACCAGCAGCTAAATACACCCTGGGGAGGCAGATCCTTCTGCATAGTCTGGGGGGGGGGGGTGAGGGCGGAGGGCAAAGCGCACTATGCTTAGGGTACACTGGAGATGCTTCCTCTGATACCTGCAGTACTCCAAGTCCCTTGAAATGAAATTCATCTATACACTGCACAATGTCCAAGGGCCGCTGTTATTCAAGCAGCACGCGACTAGTAATTTGCAAAAAGTAAACTTAACGAGTCCCAAGAAAAGGTCATCTTCCACCCTTTAAGAATTTGATTGTTTTTGTTTTATGTTGGGATGGTAGACATCATTTTTCATTGCGATCTTACCGTTTCATGGCGCTGTCGGGAGCTAAAATGAGTGATCACAAAGGAAACATTTAAGAATTTGGAGAGTTCACAAGCATGAGCGAAACAAACCCCAATACTCGAGCTGCCATTTCTCTTCCGCAGTAATGCACTGCAGTGTGTTTCAATGCAAAGTCCTCATTCTAATGCCATAATTTTGGAACGCCACCTCTCCAACATTAACATTGGGAGCTATGTTGAATTGTATATGCATGTTAACTCTCTGCATATGTTTAAAGTAGACTTTACCACTCACATGGAGTAGTGATATTGTTTACGTGTGTCCCTCCTAAATATATTTAACTTCCCGTGAAATATTTGATGCAATACATATTGCATAAATGCATGTATTTTAATGCTGAGATAGACGGGCTTGTACAGCTCTCGGTGGGTATGTTGCTGGTGCTTGTTCTTGGAGGTTCGAGTAACACTGTTCAAGACCAGTTCATCACCTTTTAAGAGTGGCTAAATGTTTGAGGTCATACGAATGACATTAGTGTAGATCTGAAATTGTCGATTCTCTGACCTGAGTCACAGCAGCAAACTGGTCATTGTTACTAAAAATGAAGAGCAAAAGCAGACTAACATAACCCGGCCTGTTCGGGTTTGACCATTTTATTGCTGTTTTTTGAGGTTCATGAAATTCAGAAGATGTCAGCATTGACAATTTTGTTAACTCATAGTCCCCACTCCCGCTGCTCAGCCCATGACACATGCAAGAGATCACAGGTCGGGTGAGGGGGGGCGCCGACAATGCTTCCCGCCTGGGGTGCAAACTGTTGTAAGACCGGCCCTGACAATGGGTCTCTTAATCTTAATGGCGGGAAAGCAAAGTGTATTAATATTCAAAAATACATTCCTTACGGTTTTAGTATGACTATTTTGCAGTGTAAAATTCAGTCCCCGAGTTATCTGAAAAGGGAAATTAGAAACCATTGTTGGAAACATTCCAAAAGAGAGTTGATAAGGGCCTGAATATCTTAGGCACCCGTCCCAATCACCCACCTCGAGTATATTGGTCGGCCGCGTTCGGCCCCTCATTGGCATTCCGCTGTATATTTACGGACGCCGTTGGTGGTTTGGTTTCTATACTTGCTTTGACATCATGTGTAAAACGCGTTATGTCATCAACGTGTCACTGTATCGTTTCGGATGTGCCGTATCACATAATGGTATGGCCGAATTAAGGTCCTTTTGTAATGTTTACATCACAGACATATATCATATTCCTGTTCCCAGATGGCATTAATCAGCCTCACTGATATTACTGCACTGAATAAAAGCTCGGATCGACTCCAGCAGAAATGTTCTAAATTACAGCATGCTGTTGTGTCCAGCCCGGGAATATTGAAAGCCCTGACCTATATCACTACCGAGAGGGTAAACATTATACCTTCAACTGTGACACATAGCCTTCATAGTGCTGGAGTAAAGTGGGTTAAATCACGTGTAAGCAGGTTCTTTTTATTTCATACAATTACTTGTGCCGGAGTGAGGTAGTGGCTTTAGTAGTCATATACATCTAGCAGTCACGTAGCAAGTACTTAGCAAGCAAGTGAGGAGTCTAGCTGTCAGGTGACATTAGCAGACAGGTGAGAACAGCAATCATGTGAGAAGACCCGCTGTCAAGCGATGACACTGTCAGTTGAGGAGTCCAGCAGTCTGGTGAGGAGTCCAGCAGTCTGACGAGGAGTCCAGCAGTCTGACGAGGAGTCCAGCAGTCTGACGAGGAGTCCAGCAGTCTGACGAGGAGTCCAGCAGTCTCGTGAGGAGTCCAGTAGTCTCGTGAGGAGTCCTGCAGTGTCGTGAGGAGTCCTGCAGTGTCGTGAGGAGTCCAGCAGACTGGTGAGCAGTCTGATGAGGATTCCAGCAGTCTGGTGAGGAGTCCATCAGTCTGGTGAGGAGTCCAGCAGTCAGTCTACTCTTCATTTGGCCAGCATGCAAATGCAATTAAGTAGCGCCTTAAATATGCATAGTACTTTTAGTACAAACGGGTCTCTAGTCACATGATGATATGGCCTTCAAATTACTCCTTTCACAGGTTGTTTTTCAGTTGCACTCCCCTGTGATGAAGCTTCACTGGTGTGGTCATCCCTGACCCCTATCCTCCAGACGCCCTGCTCCGGCTAACGGTAAGCACCGCGTGGTTACTCACAATAAGTTACAGTCACACTTTTTTGGCAATTTGCCTTTTTTGGCTCAAAACGTACTCTAAGCAATATTGGAAGAATCTAATACAAGATTAACTTATTTTATCCTTTCGTATTATTTATTATGTTTATGTCTGCTTTCCCACAGGGTCCAGTTGTTGTGTGTTTTTTTCGCCCTGAGGAAGGCGACTATCTCATATTTGGAGTAATTTGCCAGACAGGTGGCTTATTTGCAGAAACTTGTTGCAGATGTCTATTCAGTGTGTTTATTGTTTGAGTTATGAAATGACACTTACACGTAGGCAGACCTGTTAAAAAAGTGTTTTTTTTAAAAGATCAAGAAAACTTTGAAAATTGAAAAATTTGAAAATTGCAAATTGATATTTGACAGCTTTTTCTGTATAAAACTATCAACCCAATAATTAGAGTGTTGGCTGAATATAAGTCAACACCTGGACTTGGAATTTCCTTACAATTTATGTTGTTTGCTACTGTATCCATGTCAGATACGGACAGTGTCTCTTTCTGTTTTCTACTATCACGTGACTGTTCAAACCTATTTTTTTTATTCACTGTTTTATTGCTTAACTTCAGACTTGTTTAATTATCACAAGACTGTTTTATTCATTTAATATTATGCTTTTGATTGAAACATAATCTTCACGGCAATAAATTCCTTTGTTACCATGAGATTATCTTGATTGCTTTCAGAGTTTGCTACAGCCACAAATGTGTTGTCTAAGTGATATCGTTTTGATACACTCACTATCTAAATTATCACAAATACTCATAACTAACTTTATAGCAGTGTGGACCCTACTGTCGTTGACTAGTCTGGTGAGGAGTCCAGCAGTCTGGTGAGGAGTCTAGCAGTCTGGTGAGGAGTCTAGCAGTCTGGTGAGGAGTCTAGCAGTCTGGTGAGGAGTCGAGCAGTCAGTTGAAGAGTCTAGCAGTCAGTTGAAGAGTCTAGCAGTCAGTTGAGGAGTCCAGCAGTCTGGTGAGGAGTCCAGCAGTCTGGTGAGGAGTCCAGCAGTCTGGTGAGGAGTCCAGCAGTCTGGTGAGGAGTCCAGCAGTCAGTTGATGAGTCCAACAGTCTGGTGAGGAGTCGAACAGCCAGTTGAAGAGTCTGGCAATTAGTTGACTAGTCCATCAGTCTGCTGTGGTGTCTAGCAGTCTGGTGAGGAGTCTAGCAGTCTGGTGAGGAGTCTAGCAGTCTGGTGAGGAGTCTAGCAGTCTGGTGAGGAGTCTAGCAGTCTGGCGAGGAGTCTAGCAGTCTGGCGAGGAGTCCAGCAGTCTGGCGAGGAGTCTGGCGAGGAGTCCAGCAGTCAGTTGAAGAGCCTGGCAGCTAGTTGAGGAATCTAGCAGTCTGCTGAGGAGTCTAGCAGTCTGGTGAGGAGTCTAGCAGTCTGGTGAGGAGTCTAGCAGTCTGGTGAGGAGTCTAGCAGTCAGGTGAGAATAGTAGTAATCTGAGAAGTCATAGTAGTCAGGTTTGGAGTCTGGCAGTCAGTTGAGGCATCTAACAACGAGGCAAAGAGTTTTATTTTAAGTCTGAAACGATGTTTGTTCTTTGAAGATTCTTGTGAGTAATATGTCAAGCTCAGATTTACACACACAAATAATTTGAAGCCCAATATAACTGCAGTTCTACTGGATGGAGAAACAGGTGCTTATTCATATGGTCTTAACAACAGAATGAGCCTACTGTCACTCTATCATCCACTCACGCCAAGCCAGTCCGCAGTCCCACCATCAAAGTTCTGCTCTCCGACAGAGACTGACTTTCTGTACCAAGGCCAACTTCAAACAGTGCCATTAAATAATATGCTCCACAGTCATCTCATTTTGGTAGAGGGCTGGCCTCCCACGAGGGATCTTCATTGGCTAATCTGCTGCAATTCATTGCTTGTTTGTGGTGCAATAGAGAGTCAATGAAGCATCATTAGGATGCTGGAGCAGGAGGCGTGACAGTCTTAGAAACCCTTATTGGGATTGCCCTCAGGATCTCATTGGATGGCGAGAATGTGTTGTTACCCCTTGCAAGTGTTAACAAATTCTATGTGCTCATGCTAGGCATGGTGGTAGATCACTTGTGCCATGCAATGGACACAGGGTAAGGATTGTGATCGCTTGCACCAGCCTGAGAAGGGGATATACAAGAGTCCTGTCTGGTAAAGGCAGCACTTGTCATTTAAATATCCAAACCACCACCGCTCCTCTTTAACCAAAGGCAAAAAAACAAGATGGCACATTGCATTACTTTTTCAGCGGATGGCATAAACTGACTTTATATGCTTGGGCGGTGCGGACAAGAATGGTTTGTGCTGTGCATCACCTTGAACGAGGGAGTTATCAAACAGAGTGATGGGTTCCTTGCGATTGGTGGCTATATTGTACAGAGTGATGGGTTGCTTGCTATTGATGGCTATGGTGTACAGAGTGATGGGTCCCTAGCGATTGGTGTCTATATTGTACAGAGGGATGGGTTGCTTGCGATTAATGGCGATATTGTACAGAGTGATGGGTTGCTTGCTATCGATGGCTATAGTGCACAGAGTGATGGGTTCCTTGCGATTGATGGCTATTGTGTACAGAATGATGGGTTGCGTGCGATTGGTGGCTATAATGTACAGAGTGATGGGTTCCTTGTGATTGGTGGCTATATTGTACAGAGTGATGGGTTGCTTGCTATTGATGGCTATAGTGTACAGAGTGATGGGTTCCTTGCGATTGGTGGCTATAGTGTACAAAATGATGAGTTGCTTGCGATTGATGGCTATTGTGTACAGAATGATGGGTTGCTTGCTATTGATGGCTATAGTGCACAGAGTGATGGGTTCCTTGCGATTGGTGGCTATAGTGTACAGAGTGATGGGTTGCTTGCAATTGATGGCTATTGTGTACAGAATGATGGGTTGCTTGCGATTGGTGGCTATAGTGTACAGAGTGATGGGTTCCTTGCTATTGGTGGCTATATTGTACAGAGTGATGGGTTGCTTGCTATTGATGGCTATAGTGTACAGAGTGATGGGTTCCTTGCGATTGGTGGCTATAGTGTACAAAATGATGAGTTGCTTGCGATTGATGGCTATTGTGTACAGAATGATGGGTTGCTTGAGATTGGTGGCTGTAGTGTCCAGAGTGATGGGTTCCTTCCGATTGATGGCTATTGTGTACAGAATGATGGGTTGCTTGAGATTGGTGGCTGTATTGTACAGAGTGATTGGTTCCTTGCGATTGGTGGCTATAGTGTACAGAGTGATGGGTTGTTTGCTATTGATGGCTATAGTGTACAGAGTGGTGGGTTCCTTGTGATTGGTGGCTATAGTGTACAGAGTGATGGGTTGCTTGCGATTGATGGCTAGTGTGTACAGAATGATGGGTTGCTTGCGATTGATGGCTATATTGTACAGAGTGATGGGTTGCTTGTGATTGGTGGCTATAGTGTACAGAGTGATGGGTTGCTTGCGATTGGTGGCTATATTGTACAGAGTGATGGGTTGCTTGCGATTGATGGCTATGGTGTACGGAGTGATGGGTTGCTTGCGATTGATGGCTATAATGTAGAGTGATGGGTTCCTTTTGATTGATGGCTATAGTGTACAGAGTGATGGGTTGCTTGCGATTGATGGCTATAATGTAGAGTGATGGGTTTCTTTTGATTGATGGCTATAGTGTACAGAGTGATGGGTTGCTTGCGATTGATGGCTATAATGTACAGAGTGATGGGTTCCTTTTGATTGATGGCTATAGTGTACAGAGTGATGGTTGCTTGCGATTGAGGGCTATAATGTACAGAGTGATGGGTTCCTTTTGATTGACGGCTATAGTGTACAGAGTGATGGTTGCTTGCGATTGATGGCTATAATATACAGAGTGATGGGTTCCTTTTGATTGATGGCTATAGTGTACAGAGTGATGGTTGCTTGCGATTGATGGCTATAATGTACAGAGTGATGGATTCCTTTTGATTGATGGCTATAGTGTACAGAGTGATGGTTGCTTGCTATTGATGGCTATAATGTACAGAGTGATGGGTTCCTTTTGATTGATGGCAATATTGTACAGAGTGATGGGATGCTTGCGATTGATGGCTATAATGTACAGAGTGATGGGTACCTTTTGATTGATGGCTACAGTGTACAGAGTGATGGGTTCCTTTTGATTGATGGCTATAGTGTACAGAGTGATGGTTGCTTGCGATTGATGGCTATAATGTACAGAGTGATGGGTTCCTTTTGATTGATGGCTATAGTGTACAGAGTGATGGGTTGCTTGCGATTGATGGCTATAATGTACAGAGTGATGGGTTCCTTTTGATTGATGGCTATAGTGTACAGAGTGATGGTTGCTTGCGATTGATGGCTATAATGTACAGAGTGATGGGTTCCTTTTGATTGATGGCTATATTGTACAGAGTGATGGGTTGCTTGCGATTGATGGCTATAATGTACAGAGTGATGGGTTCCTTGCGTTTGATGGCTATAATGTACAGATTGATGGGTTCCTTTTGATTGATGGCTATAGTGTACAGAGTGATGGGTTCCTTTTGAATGATGGCTATAGTGTACAGAATGATGTGTTGCCTGCGATTGATGGCCATAGTGTACATATTTCTGCAACATTGTTAGCACATACTTGTCATACCACCAACATTTTAGTTTAGACACAAGCGCTACTTTTCCTTGATACCATGTTGCATGTAGAAGAACGTTATAGCATCCTTCACAAATCTCCTTCGTTCCGGACACATGCGCAACCTACAGTGAGGACACAATGTCAAGTGACAACTCTTAACAGGTATGAGGGATAGGGGAAAGTAGGTGTGGCAATTCAGATCCTGGGCTGGCATGAAGGCTAGATCCTTCACACCTTCTTCTGTCTGACCCTGGCCCTGACTCAATAATTGGATAACACTTGAACAATCTCTCAGCGAAACAAGAACAGATCATGTGATTTGCAGATGCAACTGACCATTTTTGAAAGCATGATTGCACATACCCGACCGGGGCGATGGTCCATATCCAGGTCTCGGGGAAGAACTTCCGGACCTGCAGCTCCACCTTGGGCACAGGCTCTGGTAGGATGTTGGCTTGGGGAGCAGCAGCATCTGGCATTGCTTCTACGGAGGAATTTAAAAGAGTTGTAATCTTTCTGAAAACCTTCCCCACCAGGATGCTCTCCTGAGCGATGTTCTTTGGAAATCAAGAGAGAACATCCAGCAAATGCAAGAACCCCACTTGCCATCAATCCCTCAGAATAGGTTCCATTGCCTCCTGGTTCACCCCAAACCTGAGTGGTCTGCAACATTTCTTGGACTTCACACTGTGGCATCATGTCCAAGAGCGGGATTTCCCCCAGATTCATCCCACCAACATGAAGGCATTTGCCACTAGGTTGCCAGCTCAAGCGCTGATAAGACCAAGGGTGACTGAAAGTCATGTAGGAATGCAGATGACAGGGTCTGTCCCCAGTACCTTACAAAGGAAATCTGTTTGCGTGCCCATCACAAGTTGTGTTTAGTGCTAGCTAAATAGTCTGTAGATTGTGGTAATAAATGAAATGTTCTGTTTGTAGGGCTACTATTTCATATTTAGGCCCCCAGATAGCTGTGTATTTTCATTACATTTTTTTCATATATTCAATTTCATAGCGCTCTTCACGAAAAGCTCTGTACATACACATTTGAACAGCAGTACAATAAAAATGAACAGGACAATCCAATAAATAAAACAGAGGGAGGTGGGGGTGAAACGGGATCACTTACTTACAAGAAGAGACTGGAGATAGGCTTTACGATTAGTCTGAAAAGTATGAAGAGTAGAAGAGTGGACAGAAAGAGGAAGAGAGTTCCAATGCTTAGGGGCCAAATGAGTAAAAGCATGGAAACTAGAAGATGCACATGGAGGTTTAGAAACTGTATGAGGAAACTGATGCTGAGATTGAAGAGGCCGGGTCAGAGAATAAAATGCTACCAGCAAGGAATGATAGGGAGGAGCAAGACCATGAGTACACTTGAAAACAAACAAGAGAAAATTATACAGGTGTCGAGATTCAAAAGAGAGGAGCGATACCAAGAGTCAAGATGGAGAGATAGAGACACAAGGAGACAGGGAAAAAAAAGGCAAAACGAAGAATTATAGATAGATCGAAGAGGAAGAAGATGCGAGGCAGGAAGGCCAAGGAGAAGAAATAATCAATAATCAATATGGGAAACAACCAGGGAGATAAGATGAAGCTTAGGACCATGGGAGGAGAGAGAAGGTCGAGGACGACGAATGGTGAACATGGCATAACGAGGAGATCAAGCATTTTCAGAAATATGTAAGGAAAAGGAATGAGCAGCGTCAAAGATGACACCCAAATTATGGCCAGAAGAGAAAAGGGCAGAACATATGGGGGAAGAGCAATAGAAGGAGGAGGGAGAGTGGGGGGACGGTAGGAGCAGAAAAGAATATAACCCCAGTCTTTAGGGATTGAGGTGGAAAGAAATGAGAGACATCCCATTTTGGACGTGTGAGGCAGGCATGGTATCAAGAGAGACACAGACTCAAAAGTAACAGTTTGAAAACCATTATTATAAAACTTTATAGGTGTAATGCCTTACTGGCCCTAACTCTAATGGGGTTGTTCCCTCAACGGATGCTTCTAAGGGCCGTCGATGTCCGTAACTCCAAAGCCAAAGTCTGTCTGTGTCAAAACATATGCTTGCCCTCACTCTCAAAACAATTGTGATATTAGGTCTTCTTAAAGAAAAATGGTGGTTCAAAAAGAAAGGCAATCCAAGGCTGGTTTCAGGTAGCCTTACTGTCAGGTTTAGTTCTGCCAGTTTAAAAATAGTTCAAGGCAAAAGGGGCGCCCTTGGGATCTTCCAGGTAGGGCTCTTGCAGCAGGCCAATACAGTTCACTATGCCTCTGGGTCTATTGGGGTTCCCTTCCCCAAGCTCTGACCCCTATGGTTCCCAAAACGAAAAGTCACAGTTCCTTTTAGGCTGCTCAGGGTTCCCTTCCCCAAGTCTAGGCCTCTCTCTTTTCAACAATGTCTCTCGTAGTTTCCTTTGGGCCTCTGAAGGTTCCCTTCTCCAAGCTCAGGCCTCTCTGGCTCACAAAAATGCACACTTTCTTGCTTTATAATTTCGTTGGGCTCCGTAGCTTTCTCTTGCCCCAAGTTTAGGCCCATTCTTATCTTAAATGAAGATTCACAGTTCCTTTCAGGCCTCTCAGGGTTCCCTTCCCCAAGCTTTGGCCTTTCTCCCTACACCAATGTCTTTCCCAGTTTTCTTTCGGCCTCTCGGGTTCCCCTCCCCAAGCATAGCACCCTTTTGTATCAAAAAGTTCACTTAAAAGCTCACAAATACAAAACACCAAAAGTTCACCTTGTTAGGACGCACCTCTCATAGCACAGTTCCTTCTGCGGAGGTCAACCTTTCCATCACTTAGGAGGATTTTGCTCCCACTTCACTCTCAGTGTAGCTCCCACTTTTTCCACCTTCTATCTAGTGGCGCTGTACACCTTCTTTGGTCAACACCAGGGCAGTATCAGAGACTTTTGAGAATGCAGGGCTTTTGCTCCTTCACATGCGCAACCACTCTGATACCTGGCCCCTCTCCTTAGACTCTTTATCTTCCTTCTGGCACCTTTTTCCTCTCCGTACCTCTTACACACTTTCCTTTTCCACCTTTGGTTTTACCATGCCTCTTGAACACTTTTCTGGCACCTTCTGCCTTTTCGTGCCCCATGCAGACTTTTCTGCTTTGCCGTGTCTCTTGTACACTTCCTTTGTCTTGCCCTGCCGCTTGCACACTTTCTCTACCTTGACGTTCCTCTGGCACACTTCCTATCTATTTGCTTTGTGCTACCCGCATCTTTCTCACTTTTCCTTCTTTCTTGCAGGTCGCTCGCACCCTCTTTTCTTTCTATTTTTCCCAACTCACTGTTTCTGTTTTTTCGGTGTTCACGCCGCTCGTGCACCTTTTTTCTCCTGCTTTCTTTTGATTTTCAATTATCATGCTGCTTGCACCTTCCGTTGCTACTGCTCCCGCTCCAGCCACTCACACGTTACTGAGTTTCTCTCTCTCACGAAACTCACAGGGTAGCGCAGCACTGGCAGGCAGTTTCCTCTGAATGTGTGTGTCGAGGTCAGGGTCTCACCACATGCCCCTCAGTCACCCCTGGGACATGCACACTTTCCAGGGGAATGAGCACTGGCCTGGATACAGCCAACAGGTCAGTTTTCCCCAATCCGGCTCCATTGAGACACAGCTCCCTCACCACGCTGCAACCGGCAAGACACACCGGGTCAGCGTCCCGGCATCCCATTCTCCTCCGGATCCTCTGGGCTCCTTCAGCTGCAACCTCCTGTTCCCTGGCTTCCACGATCCATCCAGCAATCCCAGCTTGCTCATTTACTCTGTCAGAACTCCACCTTTTATACCTTAACTGAGGTTCAATTGGAGTCAGGGGTGTATGGTTAGCTTCAAGTGCCTGACCCTGCCTGGCTCTATGTGCATGTTAGTGGTAGAATGTAGGCCTCTCCATTCATCTTCCTCTTCACAGTACGTTTCACACGGGTAATGTCTCTAACTCTCGGTTGACTCCTCCTCTCTCAGTATAGGTTGGATATGGGGAGAGAGAAACAGACAAGATGGAAGCTGATATTTATAGGCTGAATAATCATAGGGTGATTGAAAGAGGAAAGAGGGGAATCCCCAGGCGCATTTTTTGTACAACTGTGGTGGTTCCCCTTTTGTTAGGTTACTCCCTTCCCCTGGTACCCTGCCATGAAAGTACTGGTCTTGACAGCAAACCCTATGGTCTGAAATGGGGTAAGATTAATAGGTATTGAGGTCAAAGCCATGCTTTTGTCTCATCTGACCCTGCTCACTGGCTGCTTCTGTTCTGGTACAATAGTCCCCCTCCATCTTGGATCAGGGACAGTGGGACCTGCATATCCCATGAAGGCTTTCAATAGTGTTGAAAATGGGGCGGGAGAAAAGGGACAGAAATAGTAATATCCTGTATAATGCTGAGGGAGAGTAGGGTGATGGATCATTGGGAAAGGGGAGATACCATGTCGTCCCCTCAGGTTTCCTCTTCCCACTCCCCAGGGACCTCCTACTCAAGTCATCCTCCCTCACTTGTCCACTCCCGGGGTTGGTATCCACAAGCATTGGCCCTTCCCTGGCCATCTGAGCAAGGGATCCGAGGGGAGAACCGGTGAGGACGCCTGCAGGTTTCTCACAGACGGCATAGAGACAGTTAGAAACATTAGAGTGTAAGATAGCATCAAATGAAGAAAAAGAAAAAAAGATTTGTGTGAGGTCTGCATGAAGATGAAAAGAAATGTTAAAGGAGGAAATACGAGCAGAGAGTGGGGCAGTATAAAGAGAAAAGAGAAGTGGGCTGAGAACGGACCCTTGTGAAACACCATAAAGAAGAGGGTGCAGTGAGGAGGTGTGACCAGCCCAAGATACAGAATAGGACCACTCAGCAACATAATAATGAAACCATTGAAGAACAGAGCCAGAAAGACCAAGAGCAGAAAGCGAGGTAAGAAGAAGAGAATGATCGACAGTATCGAATGGAGCAGAAAGCTCTAGAAGAGTAACAATAGAATGACGAGCAGAAAGAAGAGCATTAGAGACATGCAAAAGAGCAGTCTCTGTGCAATGAGAAGGTCGAAAGCCAGATTGGACAGATGGTAAAAGAGATTAAAGATTCAGATAAGTAGACACTTGAACCTAAGCAACACGTTCAAGAAGTTTAAATAGGAAAGGGAGAAGAAAAATAGGCAAACAGTTAGCAGGAATGGAAGGGTCGAGAGGTGTTTTTATTTTAGGATCAGAAGAATGAGTGCATACTTGAAAAGGGACAGAAAATAGCAGTTGGAAAAAGAGGAGTTAATAAAGGCATTTGATAAGGGAAAATATAGGGATAGACTTGTGGAATAAGACTAGTGGGAAGAGGATCATAAGGGGAAGCAATAGGATGAGCACCAGTGAGAAGAGCAGAAATATCAGAAAGAAGCGAAAAAGAAGAAAGAGAATGTAAAGGTGAGACTAAAGGGAAGGAGGGCAGAGAGGCAGCAAAACAGTCAAAAGAGGACAGAGGGTAGCAACTTCAGAGGCAAAATAATTTGCGAAGTCCTCAGAAGTGGGAGAAGAGAGGAGAGATGGATCGGAGAGTTTAGGCGACAGAACAGTATGAAGAAGCTGAAAAAGACGACAACAATGATGGGAAAAAGATAGTGAGCTTTGACAAATATCATGTTCTTGCAGCAAGTAGGGCAGAATCATAAGAAAGATTCAGCGGGGAAAGTGAGCAGAGATCAGAAGAGGAATGAGATTTTTTTCCAACGCCATTCTGCTTTACGGAGATGGCATCGGAGAGAAGATAGATCCGGGTAAGCCAAGGTTTAGAACTTTTACAAGTAGGTGAAATAGGGCAACTAGGAGAAACAGGGCCCAGTGTGGGCAGTAAATTAGAATGCAGAGCACTAGTAGGATTGTCAGCAGAAAGGGAGGAGAAAGTACAGATAGCAGAAAGAGAAGAATTTTGCTGAGAAAGGAATGATTCTGAGTTAAAAGAGCAAAGATTATGACACATAAGGATTGGGAAAGAAGGAGGAGAACAGGGTAGAGAGGGTAGAGTAGGAGGAGAAAGTGAGAAAGAAAGTAGGAAATTATCAAAAGGATAAAAGGGACGAAATGACACAGGTTTCAAACAATGAAGTGACGAGAAGATCAGATCAAGACAGGAGCCATATAGGTGAGAAGGCAGCAAAGAGAAAAGAGGTAGATGATAGAAGTCTGTCAGTGATAACAATGAAGAATAAGTTAGTACAGCAAGGGAAATTAAAATTACCCAAAAGAAAGAAAGCCAAAGAAGAGGGAATAAGAGTGGATAAAAGAAGATCGAGATGGTCAGTGACGTCAATGGTAGAGCCCGCATGCCAATAAACAACAAGGAGTGAAACAGGAAAAGGATTGGAAAAAGAAGAAAAAAACATACTCAAAAGAAGTAAAGGCCAGAGCAGAAGAAGGAGGTAAAAGAGTCCAGGATGAGTTAAAGAGAATTCCAGTACAGCTGCCACATCCAGATGGGCGGGAGTTGTGGGAGAACTGGGTAGAAGAGGTATGAAATGACGCCGGAAATGAAACTGTTCTCCAAAGTAAGCCAAGTTTCAGTGAGACAGAGAAAGTGTAAATTGCAGCAGAAAAACAGGTCATGAATAGAGTGACATTTATTGCGTACTGAGCGAGCATTGAAAAGTCCAAAATTGAACATAGGCAAAACATCTTGAGAGACTGGGGAAAAATAAAGATTAGAACTAGCGCAGGTACGAGTTGATAATGGCTGAGCGAAGGAACGATGGGAGACGCTAGATGGAATAGGGCAAGGCATGGAAGGAAAGGAGGGAATAAGATATAAAAATGTGCATAAGGCAGTGAGGCGCATGATCAGTCACAAACAGGGGCAAACAGGTTATAACAGCACCCTTAGCTGAGTCGCCCTATGCTGCGGGCGCCCACTAGCAAGGCACCGATTTTATACACTAGAGTAAAGCATGTGATCCATTATGTGACCCCAGCATCCCCAGGCTGAGGCTGGAAGATGTAGAAGGGCCACACAGGCCAGGAAAGTCAGGCAGGGGCCTGCAGGGAAAGACTTGTGCAGCAACCGTGCCAGAGTGGTGACGGAGGCATGTCTGCCAGCTCCCTGCAGGACTGGCAGAGCACTGGTAGAGCCTGAAGATGACCAGTGTATTATAAGGGTGCAGAAGCAGGCGCAGGACACAAATGTGGCATGCTTGTTGACATAAACAGCGGTGAGGTGGGCACCACTATAAGTTCAATATTTAGATCAAGTGGCGTGTTTGTTGCGTTTACAGTATTCTGCTTCTTATATATGGAGCTACCAGGTTAGAAATAGCCCAAATGACACCGGGGCTATAACAAAAACATAGCATCAACAGAAAAACAGAGTGTAACAGCTGGTGCTCCTCGTTGCGCCTCAATAGGAGCTCAGTTCATTCATACTCAAGTTCCAAGATTTAAAGCTTTTCTTTGTAATATATTTGCTTCAATAGTCAATTGTACTATTTATAATTGGCTTGCTTCAATGATCAAATGTTCAAAATATGCTCATTCGAAAATATGCTGTAAAAGATTTGTGTTTTAATCACACAATTATCCCAAGAGAATCAACAAATCCTCATTTAACAGCACAAGCTCTTTGGCCAATGCATTTCGGTGCAAAGCACCATCGTCAGGGCTACGTTAGTTCCAAAAAAACATTGGTTCAAATAAACATTCCATTCATGTAATTCATTATAAGTATTTACATACCCCCATTTGAGCATGTCACAAGAGATGCATTGTTGCATACCGATGAACAGGTAAGGAGAAAACAGAAAGAGACAGAGTGCCCTAATTAGAATACTCAAACCCATATTTGCATTTTGTATCATAATGTGTACAAGATTCAGTAACTAGCATCATGTTTAGTAATTACCTTAGCTATAACTGGCAGGAATTTGTGAGGAAATGGGAGGCCATTTTAAATAAATGCCCCCTAGATCTAATACTGTTGACAATACAAGAACTGGCAAACAATCTAACCGCATTACATATTGTAATAGAGGAGATTGAGCAAGAATTGGTGAAAACACTGAATCAAGAAGAAGAGGTACAAATGATTCTGGAAGATATCAATAAAAATTTGGCAGATTAAATCGGAGGCAAAAAAGGTGAGGAAATTTCGTAGGGATACATACGACTATTTGAACAGAGAAGTATACACCTGGATGGACAAATATGGGCCACTAGCAGGTAAACCTAGACCAAAGACCAGACCTGGAAACACCAGTGAAACATCCAGCTCCGGATCAGAAAGTAATCCAACAGAAGGACCCACACGGGGAGAGGAGGAACCAGGAACAAGCAACACGAACCCCACACAAGGTTTGGGCACTCCAAGAAACAAGACTCCATACTCTTCTTTTTTAGAAAGAGGCCAAAAGGAACCCAGAGAACCAGGAGGGGGAAGAGGAAAACAAAGAGAAGGTCCGGAAACAAGACAGAGGCAGAAAAAAGTCTAGTACTGAATTTATCTGCAAGAATACTTACGGAACAAGAAATCAAAATGTTACAGAAAGGCCTCTGTTTCGTATCTACATATAATAGCTCCCTATTTGACACTCGGAGAGAACTCGAAAGGAGAGAAAGTGATGAAGAAGAATTTAAAGAGTTCAGAGGTAAAAGTGGATTAATTACACCCATCAATGTACCATACATTGACATTTTCCAAAAGCAAACCTTGAAAGACCTTGAGAAAATGAAATTTAAATCTAGAGCACGTGAATCCCCACGAATGGGAACTAATTAAGAGATTATACAGTGATGATAAACTGACCATAAGAAGTGCGGACAAAGGTGGAGCACTAGTGCTCCTAGATACCACAAAATATGATGCAGAATGCCAGAGACAATTGAATGATCGCAATACGTATGCAACACTAGATTAAGACCCCACAATTGAGATCCAACGAAATTTGGAAGAGCTACTTGTCAAAGCTGAAGAACTAAACTGGATTAACTATCACACCAAGAAATTTCTCACAAACAGGTTCCCGAAAATTCCTCACTTCTATACATTGCCTAAGGTGCACAAAAGTCTTATTGATCCACCAGGGAGACCCATAGTGGCTGGCACCAACAGCATATTACAACCCTTGGGAGTCTACATAGATTACTTTTTACAGCCCCTGATACAGAAAACCACAACGTATGTGAAGGACACTACTCACTTTTTGCAATATCTTAAAGAATGCGAATATATCACAACAGACATCATGTTCACAATAGATGTAAAACATCTCTATACATCCATACCACACGACCAAGGAAGAGCAGCAGTAGAATGGCTACTATTACAAGAAGACGATATCCAGGCTCAAAAAGAATTCATCATGGCATTACTTGAATTCATTAGTGAAAACTCTTATTTTGAATATAATAAAATGTTTTTTCTTCAAACGGCGGGAACATCAATGGGGGCCACCATGGCACCATCTGACGCTAATTCCTTTATGCACAAGTTTGAAACGGACCACGTCTTGAAAAATGAGATGGAACAGCAAGATCAGGCTATGGATTCGGTACATTGACGATATTTTCAGAATTTGGCACGACACTGAAGAAGAATTGAAGAATTTTCTTGAATACTTGAACAGCATCGATCAACGCATACAATTTATATCAGAATACTCCATAGAAATAATACATTTTCTGGATGTAATGATTACCAAAGAAATTACAGGTTTCAGGACAAACATCTATCAAAAACCCACGGACAGGAACAACATTCTTCACAAATGAAGCTTTCGCCAACCAAGCTTGATAAAGAATTTACCGTATAGTCAGATGCTGAGAGTAAAGAGGATAGTGAGCGATCCAACAGACTACGAAGAGGCTATCAGCAAGATGGGAGATACATTTCTCACTCGTGGCTACACAAGTTCTGAAATAGAGCAAGCAGAAGGAAGATTGACAAACAAGACAAGAGAAGATTTGTTGAAAGCAAAATCCACAACAAAGGAGACACCACCATTGGTGTTTGTGTCAAAATACTCTAAACAGAGTAAACGCATTAAAGACATAATTAAAAAGAATTGGAACGAACTGGCCCTGGGCGAGAGGGTAGAATCACTTTTCAAGGAACCGCCAACCTTTGCATACAAAAGGAGTCAGAATCTTAAAGACAAACTGGTACGAACAAGGAATAGTATCTCCTCAAAGGACACCACCAAAACAGGAACATTTCCATGTTAAAATAACGCTCAGATATTTTGGAGCATGCAATTCAAGCAATGTGATTTACTCCATAAGATGTCCTTGCGGATTATACTACGTGGGACAATCAACGCGCACCGCAAAAGTAAGATGGAACGAGCATCGCTCCTGCATTCTCAACCATAACAAAAATTCGGCAGTGGCAAAACACTGGGATTTGAAAAAACATAATTTGTCCCAGATCAGATTTCAGATACTGGAAGTGGTAAAGAAAGTGGAACCGCACATGAATATACAACAGAGACTGGACCAATGCGAGTCTTTTTGGATTGACAAATTGGGAACTCTGACACCAAGGGGATTAAATGAAGAGCTAAATTCTGCTTGTTTTGTTTAAGAATGATGTGCAGTTGTTTGTTTGTGTTTCTTTCTAAATGTTAATGTTAATGCATCAATATCCACTGTTGGAATCTGCTGACAAAGTTGATGGTTTTTACATACATGTGTTACAAAGAAAGAGAATTGAGGGAAGGTTATAAGATTAAGAAATTATGCCTCTGGTCTATGGATGCAGAAATGTCCAATCAACATGGGGGAAGATTGAGCGTGCACTCCGACTGCTAACATGGTTTAACTTTTTGTAACCACACCGTGAATCTTGCTCTATGTAGTAAGTTGTCATGTTCCTATCGGTCTAGGGATATGTGTGTTGACTCTACACAGACGATGCACTAGCACCTATTCAGGGAACCATGTTGATATGGTGTAGGGGACCTTTAAGGATGGACGGCCTAATCTACATTTCTAGCAATGATCGAGTCGACTTTCGATCTCGTTTTAACACATATCAGACCCTTTTGCAAGCGATTTTTCATCATGGAGTGAGTCGGGTGCCTGACTCGCACGTGCATTTAAGATAATCTGAACCGCCGTGTTTACATTCACACATAGCGTTTACTGACCCGTAATGAAGTGTCTACTTCTAGACAGAGCGTTGTCATGACGTTGACCATGTCCCGCCCCTCCAATCCCTTGGGAGGGTGGGACCGGAGGCGCGTCTGCACTGTCCAATCTTGGACGTGTGGCACCGCCCCGGTCGTCATGGCAACGTTTAAACACGAAGCTCAGGTGAGCGGTCGCATTTGCAGCCGCGCGAGCAGAACGGTTCATCGAATACAGCACAGAGGTAAGTTCTTTACCTGCATGAGTATTGAAACACACACAGCATCACCATGTTGTTTAACATGATGATTGCATACTGTTTCTCCCGCAGAGATATCTACCCCGTATACCTGAAATTGAAGGAACACGAGACACATATTCTTGCCAGTTATAGCTAAGGTAATTACTAAACATGAAATAGTTACTGAATCTTGTGCACATTATGATACAAAATGCAAATATGGGTTTGAGTATTCTAATTAGGGCACTCTGTCTCTTTCTGTTTTCTCCTTACCTGTTCATCGGTATGCAACTATGCATCTCTTGTGACACGGTCAAATGGGGGTATGTAAATACTTATAATGAATTACATGAATGGAATGTTTATTTGAACCAATGTTTTTTTTGGAACTAACGTAGCCCTGACGATGGTGCTTTGCACCGAAATGCATTGGCCAAAGAGCTTGTGCTGTTAACTGAGGATTTGTTGATTCTCTTGGGATAATTGTGTGATTAAAACACAACTCTTTTACAGCATATTTTCGAATGAGCATATTTTGAACATTTGATCATTGAAGCAAGTAGATTATAAATAGTACAATTGACTATTGAAGCAAATATATTACAAAGAAAAGCTTTAAATCTTGGAACTTGAGTACGAATGAACTGAGCTCCTTTTGAGGAGCAACGAGGAGCACCAGCTGTTACAGGATGGACTCCACTCTGTTTTTCTGTTGATGCTTGTTGGCATAGACATTTATGCAATTTAAAAGTAAGGAAAACAGCCCTACCTGCCCCAATAACTAAGAGGATTTCCCTGCCTCAAACAAAACTAAGGAAGATGTCAGAACGCCGTTCAAAATCAAGTTGTCCACTGTCTTATGTCCCGAACCTATATCTGTCCCTTACACTTCAACAGAAAACCTATAAGTAAAAAATCTCCTGCTTATAACCAGATGACTCCCTCTTTTTGGATATTTCAGACAGTTCATGAATGGCGGGGGAATATTCTTCTTTCCCTAGCCGTCACTAGGCTTTTAATGTATTGCTCCCCATAGATGGGGAGGAGGACTCTCTCTCCAGACCTTGTCAGCAAAAGTTCAAGTTCCAATACAATATTGGGAAGGCGTCTCCCTTTCCTCAAGCATTTCTCAGGTCTTCCTTTTCAATAGTCTTTTTGTAATTTGTGCCTAATGATCTCTTCCCCTGGACTTCTCGTGCCTTGTGCCAAAGCTATCTCTTCCCCCTGGACTTCACGTGGCTTGTGCAAAAGGAGCTCTTCTCTCTGGACTTCACATGGTTTGTGCCAAAGGATCTCTTCCCCTGGACTTCTTGTGACTTATGCCAAAGGATCTCTTCCCCCTGGACTTCACGTGGCTTGTGCAAAAGGATCTCTTCCCTCTGGATTTCATGTACCTTGTGCCAAAGGATCTCTTCCCCGTGGAATTCACATGGCTTGTGCCTAAGGATCTCTTCCCCCATGGAGGAAACCGTGTTTTCTAGAGTCACCAAGTATTCTAATGTATCCTCTATTCGATTGTGGCCTTCAACCAGCCATGAATAGGAACAGATCTCTGCAGCTCTTGAATGACATTCCAGCACTAGCGAATCTGACAACTGCTGATATCAAAAGGGTGGATTTTATCCATCCGCATTGTCTGGACCACGTAGAATAATATTTCATTCGAAGTTGATATTCCGAAATGTCTTATTAGAACTTGATCAGTTCAATAAGAGGGGATTTGACATACTCATCTTCGGGGATGGCAATCAACTGCATGAAGGCCCCAATCCACATGATTCTCTAGATTGGGACCCCTGGCAGGACATTCCTTAAAAAAAAAAAAAAAAAAACACTTAGAGAGCCTCGAGGAACAGGACCCAAGCTGGAGATGGCTTGCCCGGAGACTTCAAGACTCAATTTTTCAGCTTCAAAATCTCAAACAGCAGATGTAAAACAGGGCAATGCCTTTGCCATATTGTCTTGGAATTCACAAGGAAATTTTCACCTATTCTCTTCTAGCGAATTATGCAATCTATTAAGAACTAAAAGCATTATAGGCATACAAGAAACGTGGAGGACTTCGAAAGCTCTGCTTGATGGCTTTGTGTGTCTCCATCTTTTGGCATCTAAAGGCCTGATAGGCCGGCCAATGGGGTGGCTGCTCTTGGCACTAAAACTTGGCATCGGTATTACCTTGATAGAAACTTTCACAATCCAACCCTCAGCATTGGGGGCACTTATAAAGGTGGAGAGTTTAGCCCACGTTCTAATTTGGAATATATATTGGTCCCCAGGGTCAGCTCTATGTGAGCTAACAACTCAAATGGAAGAGATTATGGAGAAAGGTTTTTGTAAGTATCAAGGTCTCCAAATCCTATTGATGGGGAATCTGAACACAAATATGCTCTCGTTAAAGGAGGGCGCAGCAGTACCCTGTGACATCCCACCTAATACAATATAAAAAAACTGACCTTGAACCTAGGGGCAAGACACTCAGAAAGAACGATAGTTACTGTTGGAACTTGCTATTTAAAATGTGTGGTCTGAAAGCCACACATGAGTTGCTGAATCCAGAGGTCCCTTACATAACTTGGACTCTCGGAGAAAAATTCTCTGCCATTGACTATATCTATGTCTCGATGGACTTTTCAATCTGGCAGACAGCTTTACCCTCCGTCCCACACTGATGAGCGACCATAAGATTCTTTTTTTTAAACTTTTCTTTATTGGCATGGTGAGAGAACAGACAATCAACACACTGTACAGCATAGCAAAAGTGACAGGTATATACATAGTAGTGCAATACATGGGAATGTTAGGTAGATATCGGTGGGGCCATTGCCCAGCTCCAAGTGGCACAGCAGTGGATTAGATTACATCACCAGGAGTAGGGGAGGACAATAGTTCTAGGTTGTCTTTGTTATTTAAATATGTAAAAAATTCTGTCCACACATTCCTGGGGCGGGAGGCCAGCGGGAGGGTATTGATATAGTCCTCCTCGCACGATTGAGTCCGGGTGAGGGCACTCATCCACATCTCAAACGAGGGGGGGGATCGGCGCTTCCAACATTGTAATATGCATTTTTTGGCTATTATGGTGGCAACATTGAGAAACCTAGCCCTTTACTCAATTCCGGGCTATCCCACAGGCCGAACAGTACAGCTAGGGGTTCTGCAGGGATACAGGACTCTGTGATGTCTGAGAGAGCTTCAATTATGGCCTTCCAGTATGGGCCCAGCACGTCACAGGACCAGAACATATAAGTATGATCTGCAGCAGGAGAACAGCACTTAGGGCAGTTGCGGGCCTGGGTGTGTACAAACCTGTCCAGTCTTTGAGGTATGTAATATAGTCTGTTAAGGAGCTTGTATTGCATACACCTATGCCTGGCATTCAGAGAGGTGGTCCGAGTGTGTGTACACATTTTCCCCCACATTATGTCCGTGATGGGGAGGCCCAGCTCTTCACTCCACGTATCTCGCGCGTTGATTGGCACGTCTATAGGGTCGGGCCATCAACAGTTTGTACAGCACGGATACTATCCCCCTAGCACCAGCTGAGTTGGATATATACTGGATCTCAGGTGAGTCTGGAGGCTCATCTGGGTATAAGGGCCACCAGGCGCGGAACGCCGCTCTCAGCCTATAGTATTGAAGCAGTTCCAATGCAGTGCTTAGGTGTCCGGGGCGCCACATCTGCGGAGTGATAAACTTCCCGTCAGGGTAAAAGTCGGTCAGGGCCCGATAGCCTAGATCATGCCAGTATTTCATCAAAAGCTTATCATGTGTAGGGCTGAGGCCCGGGAACTGCCAGATGGGCCGCCATTTGTAGTACGGCTGGTGATCAGGTTGTATCTGCAAGATATGTTTCCAGGCCCTAACAGTGGCTGCCACAGGGTCTGCCGGGGTGTCGGCGTGATGTGTGATGGAGGATGATGGAGAGGGTGTTAACGCTCTCGCTCGCTAGTTTCTCGAGCTTCACATGCAGAGGGGGGGTCGGAGAACGTGTACCAGAATGTGGCGTGTTGGGCCTGCGCAGCTGTCCAATATTTGGCAAAGCCCCCGTTACCATAGGGGAGAGTCATGTGTTGCCATTTCTTACGAACCGTGCCCGAGTGCCACAGAAATTGGGCACACGCAGCGTGTAGATTCTTGAAATATCGCTTTCCGGGCCAGATCGGCACATTTGCAAAGACGTAGAGGAATTTAGGGACCATAATCATTTTGATTAGAGATAGTCTACCCGACAAAGAGAGTGGGAGACTGCGCCATTTCAACATTTGAGCCTCAGCAAGCTGCGCCACAGCCGCACAATTGTCAGCCAACAGTGAATCTTTAGTGAGGGACACCTGCACTCCAATGTACCTGATGCCTCCCGGTGACCATCGAAGGGGGAATTCGCAAGACGGTTGTGTAGTGGACGGGGTGAGCGGGAAGATTTCGGATTTGGAATAATTTATGGTGAAGCCCGAGAAGGTGCCAATTTTGGTTATGTCTCTCAATATCGGGTCTAGGTGGGCAGCCGGGTCTCTTATATAGGAGTACGTCGTCGGCGTATAAAGAAATGATCTCGGGAGTATCACGGAGACGTATACCTTTGCGCGTACTTTTGTCCCTTACGTTATCAGCCATGGGCTCTATGGCGAGCGCAAAGAGTATCGGAGAAAACAGGCAGCCCTGGCGGGTACCACTGTAGAGAGCAAAGGGGGCCGAGGCCCTGGAGTTGACCAGGACTCTGGCAGCAGAGCTTGTGTAGAGGAGTTTGATGTACGACCTCATGCGCGGGCCAATTCCCATTATGTGGAGCACCGCCCACATGTATTGCCAGGACACCATATCGAATGCCTTCTGGGCATCGAGGGTGACCGCCACAGCCTGTGCGTTGGGGTCAATTCTAGCCAGAACATTAAACAGGCGACAGATATTTAGGGTGGTAGATCTGCCGGCCACGAAGCCGCTCTGGTCAGGGTGGACTAGGTGGGGCATAATGGGGAGAAACCTATTGGCAATGATCTTGGCGAATATTTTAGTGTCAGTATTGATCAGAGAAAGGGACCTATAAGACCCACATTCGTCCAATGGTTTGCCTGGCTTGGGTAGTACAGTTATAAGCGCCTCACACATGAATGGGGGTAGGATGTTTGATTCTAGGGATTCGTTCCACACCTCCAGGAGTCTGGGTGCCAGAATGGCTACATGCTCCTGATAAAACTCCGGGGCCTGGCGCTTTGCCCCTGGGGCAGTTCGAGATGACCGTGGTTATTTCATCGAGAGCGATATGGGCCTCAAGGAGGTCACTGGTCGCGCGGGAGAGGAGGGTCATGGGGATCTGATCTAATAGTGCGTCAGTGTCTTGCAGGATGTGTTCTTGCTGTCCGCCATATAGGGTCGAGTAGAATGCAGTGAATGTCCCGAGGATCTCCTGGTCGGACCAGCACATGGTGCCTCGTGTGTCCTTGATGCAATAAATGCGATTCCTGCCCCCTCAGTACTGACCAGTCTGGACAGTGTTCGACCCAGCCTACCCCCCTCACCATACTTCCTGCCCGCCTTAGGGCGGGCGAAGTACCGAACCTCTCTCAGGGCGTGGGACTCGAATGTTTCTAATTCCGCTCTAATCTGTGCCAGTGCAGTCGGGGAAGGGGAGGAGGCATATGCCCTCTCAAGCTCTTTTAATTTCGCTTCTGACTGTTGCAAGCTATTTTTTATGGCCTTGAGGACCCCAGCCTCTCTAGATATGCACATCCCTCTGATGAAGACCTTGAATGCCTCCCAGCACACTCCATCGGGGGTGTCATGCCTGTTGTTGCACTCGAAGAAGGTGTTGATCTCAGCTAAGATATCGGCTTTAAAGACTATGTCTAGCAGGGCCTCCGACTTAAATCTCCAAGAGGAGCGGGGGGGCTGGTCGTGTCCCAGTGTTATCTGGAGTGTTACCGGTGAATGGTCCGATAGTGTGCGCGGTAGTATCTTGGTCTCCATGACCCTGCCCATCATGCAGCTCGATATGAGGAACAGGTCGATCCTGGAGAGGCCATCGTGTACCGATGAGTAAAAAGTGTACTCTCTAACTTGTGGGTTGAGAGCTCTCCATGCATCTCTGAGATCCAGTGTGTCGATATGGGCGTGTAGCCTGTGGGCTGCGCGTGACGGGGCTCTGCGGGCCGTCCCGGACCTATCAAGGTCTTTGTCTAGGATCAAATTCATGTCCCCGCCCCAGATGATGGGAATCCCAATGTAGTTCAGAAGCGTGGTGGTGATGGCATCAAAGAACTCAGGGGCATCAAAGTTCGGGGCATATGTGTTCACTAGGAGGCATTCCATATTGGCGAGAGAGCAATGGAGGATCACATATCTACCCTCAGAGTCAATATGGCTGGAGCGCAGGGAAAACTGGACTGACTTGTGGATTAGGGTTAGGAGCCCCCCGGATTGGGTGGAGTACTTTGTGTAGAATCTGTTGTTGCCCCACGTGGGGGCGAGACATGCTGCTAGGTGCCCGAGAGCGTGGGTCTCTTGGAGAAAGAGGATTTTGGCGCCATGTCGCTGGGCATAGGCAGTTATCCTGCGGGCCTTAGTGAAATTGCTTAGGCCGCAAACATTCCATGTGACAATGTTTAAAGCCATAGAAATATATTATGGAACATCCCAGTAGTAGTAATCGTAAGGATTGTCCCTCATGCACCTGCCATGTGCACAGCAGTGTTGAGTTAAGGTCATGCGTCTCTCAGCCATGTTTTTAACTGTTAACACAACCCCAATTACGCCACCCCCCACCCTCACTGCCCAACCCCAAAATGCAGTGCAGCTCCCCCACCCCAAAACACGCCCGATGCCCCTTGGGCTTGCTCCGACCGGGAACCAAAGGTCGGAGGACCAGATCCAACGTGGATAGGGCCACATCCTAGCCCAACAGGGGCCAGTCAATAGGAAGAACAAAATAAAAGTGAAAGCAAACATTGCAACTGCAACGGAGGGCGCTAGTGCCGTGCGGCCGGCATGTGTCCCGAGTGTATTGTTGCAGTAAAACAGGTATCATAGACATCCTCCGAGAACCAGAGAAGACGCTCTGACAAGATGACATCGCAAGAGAGATCAGGGCACAGGGATAGCTCCAGGGGGCAGGTGAGGGAGGAGGCAAAGAAGCAGTGAAGGAGCTAGCCCGTGGCCCACATACACATGGCAAGAGGCCGCCGTTATTGAGTGGACATGGTGGGGTTGCCATCAACACATCAAAAAGTCACGGATCCGTGGACATTTTGAGAATATCGTAGGCTGTGTAGTCTATGGCGTGTGGTCGGCTCGCGGCCCGGGGAGAGGTATATGTAGTTCAATAAACTTCACCACTTTATCAGGGACAGTGAAGAAGAAGATCTCACCATCATGGGTGATCTTTAGTTGTGCCGGGAACAGGATGGCGTAGGGGACGTTGCACTCCCTGAGCAGCTTTTTGACGCCTAGAAACTGGCGCCTTTCCTGCTGCACCGCCAGCGAGAAGTCCGGGAAGATTCTAACCGTATGGGCTTCAAAACGCAGGTCTCCCTTTTCCCGCGACAGACGGAGGATGAGATCTCTGTCGCGGTAGTTGAGAATCTTGGCGATAATGGGTCTGGGGATGTCGCCGGGTCTGGGCCGTGGAGCCAGGGCCCGGTGAGCCTGCTTGACCGTGAAATGCGGAGAGAGAGCAGGGTCGTCCAGCAGGTCCTTGAGGGGTTTCTCCACTGCATCCTCCATCCGCCCCTTGAGGGCATTTTCGGGGACCCCGATAATGCGCAAGTTGTTCCTACGGGAGCGCGACTCCAGATCGTCACACTTCGCCTTGACTCCTTTCATGTCACGCGTTAGGGAGGCCAGTGTCCTGGAGCGCGGTGATGCTATCTTCGTTCCCCGAGATCCTATTTTCCGCCTCGGTGATCCTCAATCCTGCCTGGTCCACTCGAGCCTTAAGCGAGGCGACGTTAGAGTTGATGTCGTCTAATTTTTCATGGAAGGAGGCAAAGTTTTTTAGCCATGGATTCCATTAGTAGGGTGAGGTCAGGGGCCTCGACCGCTCGGTGCTGGGTTAAATCTGGCTCGTCCTGTAGCGATGATGTGCTGGCTGGGTCATCTCGAGGGACCGCTTTAGTGTATTTGTCCATTGTGCCTCCTTTGGCCCCCGCCTTATTTCTGCTAGGCATTGTCGTTGTGGTGGGCACGGTTGCAGTGGGGGCCCACTTGTGGGTAGGATGGAGAGCTGGGTTGGGCCAGGGCTGGCAGGCTCAAACGCAGTGTCCTTCGGTGGCGGTAGGCGGTTAGAGTCAGCCGGGGGGGTCGTGATGAGCAGGTGACATCCACAGTGTGGTTGCGTACGCAGCAGGACCCCCAGGCACTCGCCGCGATTTCACAGAGCGGCGGGCAGCGGGAGCGGGGAGGGGACCCAGGAGACAGGCAGGCCAGGCGGGAGGGCCGGATGTTAGGCAACCGCCGGGGCCGGATGGAATGCTAGGCCCAAATCCAACAGGGCCGTCAGCCAGGTCCCAGGTGGGCCGATCGAGAGCAAAATCGCACAAAATGTCCAGTGCAGTGGCAGAAGCAACTCTGCCAGCTGATAGTCCTTCACAATATCAGGAACCGCAGATGGGAGCAGATGAATGCCGAGGCCGCACCGAGCTGAAAGGCCAGGCAGCCATCTTGGGCTGCTCCACAGCGCCACCACCCCCAACCATAAGATTCTTGAATTGAATTTGCATATCTCCATGGAAAGGGCTCCATTCAAGCAGATGTCTGGCACCCTGACAATGTAATCGCATGTAATTATCTCTTTTGTAAGGACCACGAAACCACCACTTTTGAAGAAAAAATTATCAGATTTTCACATGATCACTTCAAGCCCTATGCAAAAATCCTCATAAAAAAATTCGGTAAAGAAATCCAAAATCCAGGCTCCCAAAAATCATATACATAAATATGACTCGCTAGTGCATGCAAGTAAGATACTATTACGCCGCACCCTAAGACAACTTCATCGGCTAGAACTCTCAGATAATCTGAGAACAGTGGGAACCAAACACGTGAAACAGTTATACAGGAACTGGATTATAAATCACAAATCTACATTGTCACAGGCTGATAACGAGGAAATGCTGAGTTCTTTAAAAAATAACTTGGTAAAACACTTCTGGCAGCTCATAAATAGAATCTCCAAACCTGCCGTAGTATGCAATCTTAACCCGATTCATGAACAAACATGGAGGGTACATTTTGGAAATTTGTATGCAAGCAGTGCGCCTAGCGAACACTATCTAAACAAAGGGGAAACCTTGCAATGGTCAGGTAGCTTCTCTATCAAAAAAATTAGAGAAAGGATAGTCAAGGCTAGCCCCTCTAGAGCAGCGGGCCCCAACGGTTTATCAAATGCCCTTTTTAAGGGTAATCCGGATAAATGGTTGAAAGCTCTTTTTCTTCTTTTTGAAGATATAAGCAGAACAAAGGCTATTCCGGGCTCGTGGAATATGAGTTACATCTTTCCTGTCTTAAAAAGTGAGACAGATCCTTGCCTTCAAACTACCGGCCTATAGCCCTTTTACACTCCGATTCCAAGATATATGCAAGTCTTCTCCTTCAAAGGATTGAACAGTGGGCAACTAGAGAAAAGATTTATTTGTTGTCTCGATTTGGCTTCAGAAAAGGCATTGGCACATTAGCTGGAGGGTTGTTGATCTCCCTTCTTCAAGAATTAGGCTGGCAAAAGGGGGAGAGTCCGGTATATTTGGCCAGCATGAATCTGTCCCTCGCATTTGACAGAGTGAATCGAGCTATTTTATGGAAGAAGTTGTCTTTACTAGCACTTCCTCAAGACATTCTGGACACACTAATTCATTTACACGAAGGATCGATGATACAAGTCCGCCTGAGTAGTGATGGTCCGTTATCGGAGCCAATTAAGACATCAAACGGGCTCAGACAGGGATGTATCTTTGCCCCGACATTATACAATCTGTACACATCCGACATAGGGCCGGTGCTCGGGAATGCTGCATTTATTCAACCGAAATTAGAAGGCAAGAAATGTTGCTGGTGTTCCTACGCTGATGACTTTTTGTTGTTTGATAGATCACCGGTGGGACTCCAGCGTCTGCTATCTGCATTCGCTAGCTATATGACAAACAATGGGTTAGCGGTAAACCCACAAAAATCTAACATCTTATGTTTCAGCGGAAAGAGAAGATCATCATGTCTAAAAAGCTGCTATTTGGACAAGATTAAATTATTTATCAAACATTCTATGATCTATTTGGGTTTCTTTGTGAATATAAACGCAAATGGTGTTCAAATTTTAAACCACTATCTGTCTAAAGTTAAAATCTGTATTACTCAGATGCGAGTAGTGGACAATAAATTTGGAGGTTTTTCGTACACTCCTGTTTTGAGATTTTATAAGTTAAAAGCGATCCCGAAAATTCTCTACGGGAGCGAAATTCCATTCATAATGGGTAAGCTGGATGTAAACAAGTTAGAGGCAACCTTGCTTAGAAAAACTATCTCCTGTCTACCGAAATGCGTCCCAATCGTTGCTATTCGCTACGAATATGGACTACAATCGTTTAAGAGTATTGTGGAGTGGAAATGTCTTCAACTCTTTCGTAATCTAATTGTTCAAACTGAAAATAACTTATACAATGATCTTTCTGAGATGCTGAAGCAGGGAGGTCCTAATTCAACATTTTTAATAAAATTAATGGAAATGTGTAACATATTGTTGGGCTGTGTAGGGGTTTCTTTGACAACTCTCTTGGTAAACCCCAAAAAAGTGAAACAACTCCTGCAAAATGTTGATTGGGCAGCGCCAATCCTAAAATTATCTCAATTCAGGTTGTATGCGCATATGGTCTCTTACTACAAATACATGGGTTCCATGGAACCATATTTATATCTCCTCCCCAATAGAGGGTGGAGAAACTGCTACATGTGATTTAGATTCAATGTTATGCTTACATTAGAAATAATCACTGCAAGATCAAAATCAGCATGTCCAATAACTTGCAGACAATGTAATGAATCTGAGTCTAAAGAAACGTTGAGACATTTGTTGCTTGAGTGCCCGGCCTTATCCCCAAAGAGATTGTTTTATTTTGCTAGATTTGTACTGGATGTATCTAATGTGAACTTAGATCAAGTTTGGAAATGTATACTATTCGACAAGAAAGTTTTGCTGCAATTAGAGGTAGTCAGATTTCTAAAAGCTGAATGTGATTTATCATACATTTTTATTAGAACAGGGCAGCTTTGCTAGTTTTAGAGATATGAATTTTGCATGTATATGATTTTATCCTCCTTTGAAATTTTAGATTTATGAATTTTTGAATATGCAGTTTTTATAATTGTCTGCTATGACACAGTTCATATAACAGACTAATCAAATGTCTATTTTTTAGAAGGAATCTTAAAATTATGTATGATAAAATTGTGATTGTTTCTGAAGATGAAATCATTTAATTCTATGTCTAGTTCATTGTATATTATGTATCTTTTGTCCTTAAATACTGTCTTGTGTAACTTTGTCAGATTTTGTAGGTGATATTGTCTACTTATTTGTATGCTCTTTTTGTATTCTGTGATTTTGCTTTTCAAATTTTGGTTGTTTAATTTGTAAAGGTTTTTTTAAAGCCATATACAAATAAATAAATAATAATACCTTATTGTTGCTCAAATGGTGCTGTCAATTCGGGGTGACCAATGTTGCTCAATTACAGGGAGTTGCTAATGAAGGTGCCAACCTGCCTTGGGTAATGTTTATATACACCATGGTTCACAAGGCATTGTTCATCGCATTGTGCCAGCCTACCAGCTAAGCAGAGGCTTGCCAGTTTCAAAGAACCTCACTTCATCACAGTCAACATAAGGCCGGTTCCAACAGTGATATGACATCTGTGATCAAGCCTGCCATGTTCTGATGTAAATGTAGCCTAAAATCCACCAATAATACCAGCCTATGCCTGGTCAGCCACCATATGAAATGGATAGCCTTGCAGGGGCCACAATAATATGCCAAGTACAATTTCAAATGCCCCAATAATGACATGGTATACTTGTTGGTAGACTCACCATGTGTAAGGTAGAGCTCCACAAGTCCAAACTCAAATGCCCCAACACCATCATGACCCAGAGCGCAAGCCCTATACTTGACATCCTGCCCCCCACCACCAAGATGATAAACGCCATACATGGCATCCAGTCCCTCTACCACCTAAAGCACAGCCACATACCTGGCATCCTCTCCCTACAGCAACCAGATTAAACTCCATACCAGGCATCCTGATCTCAGCACCCAGAACACAAGCCCCATATCTGGCATCCTCTCCTTCACCATCCAGAGCACAGGCCTCGTACCTGGCATCCTCTCCCTTCCCCATCCAGAGCACAGGCCCTGTACCTGGCATCCTCTCCCTTCCCCGTCCAGAGCACAGGCCCCGTACCTGGCATCCTCTCGCTTCCCCATCCAGAGCACAGGCCTCATACCTGGCATCCTCTCCCTTCCCCATCCAGAGCACAGGCCCCATATCGGCATCCTCTACCTTCACCATCAAGAGCACAGGCCCTATACCTGGCATCCTCTCCCTTCCCCATCCAGAGCACAGGCCCCATACCTGGCATCCTCTCCCTTCCCCATCCAGAGCACAGGCCCCATATCGGCATCCTCTACCTTCACTATCAAGAGCACAGGCACTATACCTGGCATCCTCTCACTTCACCATCCAGAGCAAAGGCCCCGTACCTGGCATCCCCTCCCTTCACCATCCAGAGCACAGGCCCTGTACCTGGCATCCTCTCCCTTCACCATCCAGAGCACAGGTGCCGTACCTGGCATCTTCGCCTCACAGCAACCAGATTTAGCTCCATACCAGGCATCCTGATTTCACCACCCAGAACACAAGCCCCATACCTACAATCCTCTACGTTCACCATCAAGAGCACAGGCCCCCTACCTGGCATCCTCTCCCTTCCCCATCCAGAGCACAGGTCCTGTACGGTTCATAGTGATAATATCGAATGCAAAAATCTCGAAAACCAAAATCTCGAATACAAAAGGCCGAAAAATAAAATATCGAATTTTTTTTTCAATGTGTTTTTTTTTTAAATGGGGGGGTTCCCCCCCAACCCCCCTTTTTTTTCATTTTTTTTTTATTTTACCCCTTTTTTTTACTTACCTGACCCCAAAAACATATATAAATAAATAAATAAAAAATTCGATATTTTTTTTTTCGATATTTTTTTTTTCGGTCTTTTTGTATTCGATATTTTGCATTCGAGATTTTGACTGACTACCGTCCTGTACCTGGCATCCTCGCCCTTCCCCATCCAGAACACAGGCCTCGTACCTGGCATCCTCTCCCTTCCACATCCAGAGCACAGGTCCTGTACCTGGCATCCTCTCCCTTCCCCATCCAGAGCACAGGTCCTGTACCTGGCATCCTCTCCCTTCCCCATCCAGAGCCCAGGCCTCGTACCTGGCATCCTCTCCCTTCCCCATCCAGAGCACAGGTCCTGTACCTGGCATCCTCTCCCTTCCCCATCCAGAGCACAGGTCCTGTACCTGGCATCCTCTCCCTTCCCCATCCAGAGCACAGGCTCCATATCTGGCATCCTCTCACTCACCACCCAGAGCACAGGCCCCCTACCTGGCATCCTGATCTCACCACCCAGAACACAAGCCCCATACCTGACATCCTCTCCCTTCACCATCCAGAGCACAAGCCCCATACCTGGCATCCTCTCCCTTCCCCATCCAGAGCACAGGCCCCGTACCTGGCATCCTCTACCTTCACCATCAAGAGCACAGGCCCCATACCTGGAATCCTCTCACTTCACCATCCGGAGCACAGGCCCCGTACCTGGCACCCTCTCCCTTCACCATCCAGAGCACAGGCGCCGTACCTGGCATCCTCGCCCCACAGCATCCAGATTTAGCTCCATACCAGGCATCCTGATTTCACCGCCCAGAACACAAGCACCATACCTGCAATCCTCTCCCTTCCCCATCCAGAGCACAGGCCCCATATCTGGCATCCTCTCCCTTCACCATCCAGAACACATGCCCTATACCTGGCATCCTCTCCCTTCACCATCCAGAACACAAGCCCCATACCTGGCATCCTCTCCCTTCCCCATCCAGAGCACAGGTCCTGTACCTGGCATCCTCTCCCTTCCCCATCCAGAGCACAGGTCCTGTACCTGGCATCCTCTCCCTTCCCCATCCAGAATACAAGCCCCATACCTGGCATCCTCTCCCTTCACCATCCAGAACACAATCCCCATACCTGGAATCCTCTACCTTCACCATCAAGAGCATGGGCCCCCTACCTGGCATCCTCTCCCTTCCCCATCCAGAGCACAGGCCCCATACCTGGCATCCTGATCTCACCACCCAGAACACAAGCCCCATACCTGGCATTCTCGCCATTCACCATCCAGAGCACAGGCCCCCTACCTGGCATCCTCTCCCTTCACCATCCAGAGCACAGGCCCCGTACCTGGCATCCTCTCCCTTCCCCATCCAGAGCACAAGCCCCATACCTGGCATCCTGATCTCACCACCCAGAACACAAGCCCCATACCTGGCATCCTCTACCTTCACCATCAAGAGCACAGGCCCCCTACCTGGCATCCTCTCCCTTCACCATCCAGAGCACAGGCCCTATACCTGGCATCCTCTCCCTTCACCATCCAGAACACAACCCTATACCTGGCATCCTCTCCCTTCACCATCCAGAGCACAGGCCTCATACCTGGCATCCTCTACCTTCACCATCAAGAGCACAGGCCTCCTACCTGGCATCCTCTCCCTTCCCCATCCAGAGCACAGGCCTCATACCTGGCATCCTCTACCTTCACCATCAAGAGCACAGGCCTCCTACCTGGCATCCTCTCCCTTCACCATCCAGAGCACAAGCCCCATACCTAGCATCCTCTCCCTTCCCCATCCAGAGCACAGGCTCCATATCTGGCATCCTCTCCCTTCACCATCCAGAGCACAGGCCTCATACCTGGCATCCTCTACCTTCACCATCAAGAGCACAGGCCTCCTACCTGGCATCCTCTCCCTTCACCATCCAGAGCACAAGCCCCATACCTAGCATCCTCTCCCTTCCCCATCCAGAGCACAGGCTCCATATCTGGCATCCTCTCACTCACCACCCAGAGCACAGGCCCCCTACCTGGCATCCTGATCTCACCACCCAGAACACAGGCCCCATACCTGGCAGGCCCTATACCTGGCATCCTCTCCCTTCACCAACCAGAGCACAGGCCCCGTACCTGGCATTCTCTCCCTTCCCCATCCAGAGCACAGGCCCCGTACCCGGCATCCTCTCCCTTCACCTGGTATCCTCTCCCTTCCCCATCCAGAGCACAGGTCCCATACTTGGCATCCTCTCCCTTCACCATCCAGACACAGGCCCCATACCTGGTATCCTCTCCCTTCACCATCCAGAGCACAGGCCCCGTACCTGGCACAGGCCCCGTACCTAGCATCCTCTCCCTTCACCACCCACAGCACAAGCCCCATACCTTCACCATCCAGAGCACAGGCCCTATACCTGGCATCCTGCCCCCAACAGTAAGAGCAGAAACCCCATACCTGGTTCCTACCTCCCATTCCCCACAACAGAAGCCCCACGCCATCCAGGCTATGGAAGCCCCCTTCTCAAACAAGCTACTTACCTGGGAAGTGACCATTCCTGGATGCGACGGTGCACGGTGTGGAAGAGGTAGGATGGTTGAGTGTCGGTGTGGAGTGGATCGCGTGCAAGGTGTAATACTTTTGCACCGCTATTGATCGCGTGCAAGGCGTAATGCTTTCGCACCGCTATTGATTGCGTGCAAGGCATAATGCTTTGCACCGTTGATGATTGCCCACAGAAGCCCATGCACACAAGGTGAAGCAGGGCCAGGGAGTGGAGTTCACATCTTCACCCTGCTTGCCGCGTCCGTCTTGTAAGAGCACATTGTTTAAAGCCTGCATGGGATTTTCTTGCAGGTGTAAAACAAAATGATTCCTGTGAAATCCATCTTGATTTAGCACATGCTAAAGAGCAGACGTATTCAAAAAGATTCCATTCGTGCTAAAGAGCAGACGGATTCAATAGGAATCCATTCGTGCTAAAGAGCAGACTGATTCAATAGGAATCCATTCAGAAAACGATGCCTGTGAAGCGCAATTTGCTGGCCGTTTTAATTCTTTTGCAAAACGGAGAATAAAGGCTATTTTTTGTCTGAATTTACTCTCCAGTTTTGCACTCAGCCTTGTAAATGCTTAACACTGCATACAAGGGGACTCAGCAGCACACAAGGGCCAATGATGGTGGTCCCCTGCATGCAATTTGCTAGGCATGAACAAAGCACATGTATTTTTTTAAACAAATGTGCATAAGTACTTTGAAACCTGAGGACCGGACAGAGAAAAGTCAAAGAAGAATGCAGCAAATACCCTTTTCTGTTACTGTTTTAGTGAAAATAGTGAGCTAACTATAACTTATCCGGTGTGTAACTGTATTTGGAAAACGGGTATTTAAAAAATAAATTATAAATATACAGTGTAGTGGGCCCTTAGGCATGCAAAACACAGCCATGTGGCATTTTATTTTAGGATGAATTCGTTCTTTTTCAGCTGTACCGTCCCTATGAATTGGGGGCGGGCGAAATTGCTGAATCCTGTGTACAGAATGGCAGATTTGCAGAACCATCTACGCTCCTCTGGCATTGTGCTCGTGACAATGGTTTAAGTGTGATGCAAAACTGAGGGAGGGCTTTAACAGGGGGTCTGTACTGAATGTTGGCTGTGCCCATAATTGTGATGTGTGTGGCTTAAATGGAACCCAACTGACCGGACAATACTCCTTGAGACCCTGCAGACATGTACTTTGGGCCACTCAGCAGGGTCTCAGATACTATTGTTTGCATCCAGTCAGCATGTATTATCACTCTCTCAGTATTTAAACAATTCAATCAGTGAGTAAATCACCCTCATTCAGTAAATAAATCACCTATTGTAAAGAGATGGTTACAAATAGCATCAATGTGGTCTCCTGGTGATTTGCATAAAAATCAGAGAATTTGGAGATCATAAGAATGACAGCAGAATTGTATATAGGAAATAGTCATTTGATTGTGATTCAAGCATGAAACCCTTCTCAGCATTTAATATACACCACTCTCTGCTCTCACCTTGAGCCCTGGCTCATGCTTTTGAAACACTTGTGTGATAAATGCCATATCATATCATATCATATCATGCTTTAAAAACCAGCACTTGGTGCAAAAGTGTAGCCTTATGTTTTTTTGTTGCCGTAGGTGAAATTTCAAACATTTCCGAGGGACAAAATGTATTCGCCTCCAAACCCCTCAAAAAACATTCAGGCAAATAAAGTGGTACTGCCTGAAGAATTGTTGCCCAGACCTACCCATGCCACGCCTTGTGCCCCCTAAAGGTTTGGTGTCTCCTGGGCCCCTAGGCCCTGCCGTTCTACTTCACACCGGCTCGCTTGGTGCAGAAGGAGACCTGCGTGCAGTTCCTGCTGGCCGCAGGATATGCACCATGTGTCCTTTGGATGCTGCTTCAAGCAGGATTCTGTGAATTATCCTTCTAGACTGCTATAGATCGGATTACAATCCAGATTGCAAGGCATGCATGTGTAGGCCCCCTTGAGAAAGGTTTCACTAAAGCTCATGGAACACTCTGCACTGCTAGCCAGCAGGAGCCTAAGGATTAGAAAGGATGCAGGCCACAATCTCTTCATGATTCTAAAATGTCATGCCTGGGTTGAGAAGCCAAGGTTGGTGGGGGCTATAAGGCAAAGATCCTCCCCCAGAAAAACACTGATGCTTCAAGAGAGAGGTAAGGGTTGAAATAATTTGAACTCCCTTGTCCTATTTAGAGAAGAATTGCAATATTTGCCCTTTGCGTGATAAAATATTTAACCCAGTCTCCACCGCCTTGGTGCACTTGATCCTCACCCTCCCTGTGACCGTCTGTGCACTTGCACGATCCGTATGCACTGCGCCTGAAGATCGTCTGTCTGTTCTCCCTTGTTTTCACCCCTTAATCGCACTGGTAAAACTGCAGAATCGCCGTCAGGCCTATTTGCTGCATCTCAAATTGTTAAATCTATTTTTCGCACTTACTCTGCCTGTGCAGACTATTATCGTCTCCGAATTTCAAGGGCTCTGAGCGACTGTTGTATTTTCCCCATGTTCCCACCCTCCTCGAGCGGTGTGAAACACTGCCTGTGTATAGGCGCTTTATAAATAAACAATACCATACCATACCATACCAAGATTCCACTCTCCGATTAGGACTGGAGAAGACCATATTCCCATACACTGCCATCAGACTAGAGGGATAACAGTGTCTGGGTGGGGTAAGTAGATGGAGATATATAGCAGGAGAATGAGAGCAGTGCCCAAGAGACTGAAGTATGAAACAAATACTCACCCATCAGAGGGTGTATCTCAGGCCCCGCAAATCCGGCACCTCTGATTCCCACTCCTGGTGCAAGGTGAAGACGGTGCATATACATGGGGTGCTCGCGACATTTCACCGGCTGCCGGATGTTTAGGTCAGTGATCATCTTTATTCCCATTTCCTGTTGGGGAAGCAGAGAATGGCTTGAGAGGCAATACACAGAGACTGGTCTTACTGGCAGGGGTCATTTCTAAGGGATTGTGGGCCCCTCTGCATGCACACATGTGGAGCCCCACCCTAAGAAACCAAAGAAATAGAGGGTTCCAATAATCTCTGCCCACCTTTTCATAGCTTGACATGATTCTCATGAAGCGATGGGAATAAGCCTGGATAGTCTCTGCCAGTCCCATTGCCCCTTTCATCATTGCTGGATTCAGATAAAGGCAGGTGGCACTTCAAGGGCGACAAGGGCACTTGTGTTCTAGCGAAGGCACGGGGCACATGGAAGGTATTCTGGCTGTGGTACAGCTGTGAGGACACACATACATAGCTGCCCATTCCCCAGCATAGACACAGGAGTCAGATCAGCAGCCTCACAGTGCAGAGTACACGTGCCCACTCATGGATACAGGGGATACATTGGGGGCAACCAGGGATGTCCGCACAGCACACCATAGATTGACAGTACAGATTAGCAGTTACCAGGAGGGTGCAGATACCCGAGCATACAGTTGAGTAACCTCGCTGAAAATGTTGGAGGGGGGACATGACATCTAAATGAAAGGGGGCCCTGCCAAATGTGTGGGACAAAATGGTATGCCACAAAAGTGGCAGGGGCTCACACTCTTGCCCCCCCCCGACCCCTAAAATTAGACCCATGCAAACAGACTGGGATGAGAAGAGAGCTATGGCTTTCAAGTGGTGTTCCATGGGTGAGCAAAGAATACATGACTTTGTGGAGTGCAATTTATCAACAGTCACAATTACTATACATAAAGCAACACTATACCCGCTTAAACCACGAGTTAGGCCTTTTTAAAGAGTGTACTAGGAGAACTAAATCCCTCTCAGGGGCTGACAATTTTAAAATATTTATGCACAGGCAATTGAAATTGTTGTGCAAGGTCAGAGACTGGTTAAATGGTGAAGCTGAGATTTGAGCCCAGTCTACAATGTAAGTACGTGTTGATGTATGTTGTTTCCCAGTTCTTATTTGTGAATGTTTGACTTTCATGGCCTACAATAATACCCTGTTTTGTACACCTGACTTGGAAAGTATACACATCACATTTTTTAATAGCTAGTGCTTTATTTTGCAGGCATGCTATTTGGTAGCAAAGTAGGTGTTACTGTCAGCTTCACAGAGAGGAAATGCTGAGTCTGGATCTGGCATATGGACACAGATCTCTGTAGCAAGTCTTTCACTCACTGAGCTGAATATGTATTTCAACTTTATTCATTGACATGATCAACGTATTCCCCAAAGATAGCTGAAAACACAACAGAAGTGCACTATAGTTAACACAAAAACTGTATGCACTGTTTAAAAGTGGAGCCAAGTACCCCTACCCAAAGCTTCGCCTCCATGTTGCCTATGTGTTGGGAACCAGAGTGTGAGACATGTGCAGTACCAGTAAAAACACCAATATCGAAGAGGATCATGGAACCAAGGTTCCCTCTGAGAAAACCATATATGCATACATGACAATATGATGGCCATTTGAATGACATCTTGAGGAAGATGAGCAGAAGTGCAGATTGGTAATGTCACACAGAGCAGAGCTGACACACTTGTAAGCAGAGATAGAAGATATAAGCATTCTATAGAAATGAAGGAGGAGGTGTTAAAGATAAATAACATTTCGGGTTCGAGATGATGTTCATGCTACAGAAACTGATGAAGATATTAAGTCACTTTACAATTGTACAGTTGCAGCAACGCAAGTAGATAAGTATTCTTTAAGGCTGGCTATATCGTGAATAGATTGTGGTGATGCGCCAACGTATATGTATAGGAAGAAATGGACTACAGATATTCCATTATGCATCCTAGCAGAGCTGGACACTGTGAGTAGAAGAGGCTTCTGCAGTGTGTCGCAGTTAGAAATTCGGAAGCTCCACCGTGCAAGTGAATCAAGGAAGGGCTTGATTGGCCCGGCATCGAAAGTCAAGGCTGAAGTGTTCTTACAGTAGATACAATTAACGTGTGAGAGGGACAAACTCTCGATGAGGTGAGGTGGAGAAACACTGAAGACATCAGACGTCTTTCATTGAATAGAGTTTAAATACGGCAAAATGCTCTGAAACCTGGTCTGCAGTCACATGGATGGATGAAAATAGACATGGGCTGAGAAGGAGTGAAACTGGGAGGCAAGGGATGTTTCCACTCTCTCATATTCTTGGACACAGAGACCAAACTCAAGGTCAAACTTCAAAGAACTAATTGACTGGCAGACTGCAGGGTGTTGATGGATAGTGAACTCATTGGTGGGAAGCTATGGTTATGACCATCCTGCCAAAACATCTGGGTGCCAGCCTGCGTGCTGCTTATGCAGGTGGAATATTACAGGAGCGTACAAGGGTGCCACCCAATCATACAGTGACACGTAATAGTGAGCCCTATAGTTTGTATAACCAGTGGGACGTTGTGTATTTGATGATGTTCATAGTAACTTGTACTTGGAATGGGCTTAGTTGCCCATCTGATATTAGTTACCCAATCACTTTTCCTAAACAGTATGCAACATATACCTAGAGGTTCCTTGCAAGCCTATCACTCTTCCAAATAGGTTTTTGTAGTTTGCCACGTAGGTTTACGTCCATGATGAAGAGTTTTTAAAATATATGTCTGTTTTTTCATGAAATGCTCTGAGAGAATGCTGTGCGCCGTCGGATGATGTCCGTTGTGCTCCCTGTTTAAGATAATTTATATTAAAACAGTTGAACTTTGCCAACTTTCTGAGTCCGTCGTATTATTGATGTTTGAGCATATTTTGCATCACCATCCATCTCTAAGTATTGTTGCCTCGTCTTAAAGAGCTGGGCTGGCTGTCCGAGTTCAACTGCAGTGAAGAAAGAATGCAGCACAGGGAGCAGCACAGCCGAGGGGACATTAACCTCAGCAAGTAGAACACTGGACAATATCACAGCATGTGTTATTTATGGTTTATCAAAAATGTGCACTGACTTCTTTTCATCAGTCAGAGGTGTAGGCCTCTCCCAGGGTGGTGGCCTGGGGACCAGACCTCTTCTTCCCTCTCATAGAGACGTCACTGCAGACTGGGATACAAAGGCCCCGATGCTATGACACAGCATGGAGTACTGCTATGATACTGACAGGTAACCCAAGATACCTCTCGGTGCGACAGTGTCAGGTCATGGACAGATGGACACTACTCAGTCGCTGGGTGATAATGTGAAGTATCTTACTATGTTTACTATTAGGGAGAATTCTCACACAAGTGCTAAATTCCCTCTACCTTTGAGCCCTCCAGTTCTTTTGCTATATTTTGGGGTTTTGAACTTTTCAATTTCAATGTGTTTTTGTGTTCTTTGGTTATGGAGTTTTAAAACAACTCCATAGGCATCATCTTTTTCTGTGTGTCACACAGCACCTTCAGTGCAGTGACACAGAGGTGTATTTCGGACTCCCCAAGGTTTAAATACTTTCTCTGGGACTGACTACCATCTCCCAGAGCATGTAAAGTTAAATTGGCTTTACTAGTCTTTGTAAATTCACTGACCCAGCACACGCTATCCTCCTATAGAGTGCTGGAGGGGTTGCCTAGCTTCCCCTTAGTCAAAACACTCATGTAACAGTCAAATGTTACCCTTTCCTACTTTAAATAGCTGGTGGCAGTGTTTTAGATCAACTACCGTGATTTTTCCCGACCGCTAACAACGGTAGCTAAAAATCGGGTCAGCCATGTTTTTCAATATGGCGCCCAAGACCTATCTGTAAAAACAGACTCCGATCATCTTTTTTCGCCATTTCTTTTAGGAAAAGTCCTTCTTGTTTTTGTCTCTGCGCACCAAACCAGGATTGGTCCCTTTGTTTGTTGGCCTTTGCTGAAGCCCTTCTCTGGCACCTGAGTGTCTGGGGTGGACAGGATGTGAGGGAGGTGCCCGAAACTCCCTGTGCTTAGTCTCCTAGGAGACCTGAATGCACTCTGGCGTAATTGGCCGGCTGGCTGTCAGGGAAGGACAGCCACCCTGCTGTGTGAGTGACAGCCAGGCTGGAATGAATGGGGGAAAACTGTTTAAAAGCAGGTCTCTGGGACTTGGAAAGCAGAGTCAACCCCTGGAACAAAAAAAACAAAGACGAGCTGAAGGAAGAGGACTGCTGCAACTCCTGGACGACCGGTGAAGCCCTGCTGCAGGTCCGAATTGCCTGAAACTCCAATCGACAGAGAAGCCCTTCAAGGTTAACTTCTTCCCTTGAGTTTGGTGGAAACAACCAACTCGTAAGCCACTTGGACACCATCCCCATCTGGTAAAACTTTTATCAGAGTGCTGTTGAAAACCGGATAGCCAGAGGGAAGGAAACCAGCTTGTGGACTTTAAGGCACTCACACCTTAAACCAATGTCTTGCTAAGCTTTTGGCCTCATCCCTGGCCAGTGCAGGAACCTTCCGACGTCCTCTTTCTTGTCCCCACGACTGAAGCTCAGGAACAGCGAGATCTGCTCGAACTGCCAGGAAGGAACAAGTTACTTACCTGTAACTGTTGTTCTCCAGCATGGGTCTGGCATGGATTCACATGCTCATGAATATTCCCCGTCGTCAGGCTGGGAATCCTTGGTAAAGAAAAAATCAGTTTCAGTTTCGTTCCTGAACTGTCTTTCTACTAGTAACCAATCACTGGTCGCTGGGTCATACTGCCCCAGCCAATGACTGCCCTCTACCTAAGCCCCTCCTCTGGCAGCCATCTTCAGATTTGGTAGCACGTAAAATGGCAGTAGGACCAAGAGAAGAGCCGCAGAGGGGTAGGCGGGAGGGTTCGCATGTGAATCCATGCTGGAGAACAACAGTTACAGGTAAGTAACTTGTTCCTTCTCCCACATGGCGTCTGGCATGGATTCACATGCTCATGAATATAAGAATACATAGCAGTACACACATGCACAACCACGGGAGCTGGCAAGGCTCAACATTAAGTATTACAACAACTCAACATTAAGCATCTCTTACCTCCTCACCAGGCTCACCTTCAAGCGAACAGGTTGCGCAGGACTGCCTGGCCGACTCTGGACTCCTCCCTGGAATCCCAGTCGGCTCAGTAAAATCTCATGAAGGTGTGCGTCCACCTCCACGTAGCAGCCCTGCAGATGTCGAGCAGGGGCACACCAGACAGGAACGCCGTGGTAGCAGCGATCGCTCTGGTTGAATGGGCTCTCAGACGGCCGGGCAACGGTCGGTTTGCCAACCGGTCACAGTGCATGATGCAGCCGGAGAGCCATCTGGAAATGGAAGCCTTCGAGAGGGCATTCCCTTGATTCACAGGTCCAAAGTTCACAAACAGCTGTGATGTCTTCCGAAAACTCTTTGTGCGGTCCACGTAGAACTTCAGCGCTCTAGCCACATCCAGCGAGTGCAAAGTCCTCTCAGCCGGCGATGAAGACGACGGGAAGAAAATAAGTAACAACAAGGGCTCGTTGAGGTGGAAGTCCGACGGCACCTTGGGCATGAAGGAGGGGTCCGTCCTCAGCACCACCCTCGTCTCGTGGAAAGTCAGGTATGGAGGTTTACAGGAGAGGGCCTGGATCTCTCCCAATCGTCGTGCAGAGGTGATGGCCACAAGAAACGCTGTCTTCCACGACAGGAACTTCAATGGTGCTGAATGCAGAGGCTCGAATGGTGGCCCCATGAGCCACCACGTTGAGCTCCCACGCCGGGCCCGGTGCCTTCACCGGCGGGAACGATCAGAACAGTCCTTTCATGAACTCCTTCACCAGGCGATGGGACCATAGGGATGACCGCCCCGGAGTTCTGGTGTAGCGGGAGATAGCCGCCAGCTGGATCTTGATGGAGGCATGTGCCAGCCCCGCCTTGGCCAGCGATAGCAAGTACGGCAGCACCTGAGGGGCCATAATCCACAGAGGGTTAATCTTCTGTGCACGGCACCAGAAAGAGAACCTCTTCTATTTGTGTCCATAGCACTTAAGAGTTGAGGATGCCCTGGCCTTTGCAAGCACCTCCTTGCAGTCCGCCGGGATATCGCATCCTCCAAAGTTTAGCGCTGCAGGAGCCAGGCCTGCAGGTTCAGAGACCCCGTGTCGTGGTGGAGGATGGCGCCTCCTTCTCTGGCGAGAAGATTCGCGTCTGTCGGCAGTTTGACTGGGGGGGACGCTGACATGTCCAGAAGATCCGGGAACCAAATCTGCCTCAGCCACGCCGGTGCAACGAGGATCATCCTGCACCGGGACTGTCTGAGTTGATTGATGAGTCGCAGCAGCAACGGCGGGAACGCATACAGGAACAGGCTGTCCCAGGGGAATGAGAAGGCATCGCCCATGCTCCCCGGTTGGGGAAACCTGTTGGCGAACCTCTGGCACTTGGTGTTCATCGCCGTCGCGAATAGGTCGATCTGGGGATTGCCCCATCGTCTGAATAGGAGATCCACTTGATCCTACCGCAGCTCCCACTCATGGCACGAGCACAGGTCTCTGCTGAGTGAGTCGGCGATGGTGTTCTTTATTCCTGCCAGATGGAAGGGTACCAGAAACATCCCTTGGGCGATGGCCCAGTGCCACAGATCCTGTGCTTCCTTGGATAGGGCTGGGGATCTGGTGCCCCCCTGCTTGCGGGTGTAGAATATCGTGGTGGTGTTGTCGGTGAAGACCCTTACCACCTTGTCCTTGAGGGACGGAAGGAATGACCTGAGGGCCCAGAACACGGCTCGGAGCTCCAGGACATTGATGTGTAGTGACCTCTCCTCTGGGAGCCAAAGGCCTCTTGCATGGAGATCTCCGGTGTGCGCTCCCCACCTCTCCAGGGAGGCATCCGTCATCACCATTTCCTGATGTGCCGGGGTCTGGAAGTCCATGCCTGCAGCAAGATGTGCGCGGGTGCCCCACCACCGGATCGCTTGGTGGAAAGTCTCGTTGAGTGAGATCCTGTCTTCGAAGCTGCCCACCGCTTGCATCCAACGGGTGTCGAGGAACTCCTGTAGAGGTTGCATCCGCAGCCTGCATAGGCGCACGAGGTAGATACATGAGGACATCATGCCGAGTAGGGACTTGATGAACCTCACCCTAGCCACGTCCATGGTCAACAGCCGTTGTACCTTGCCCACGATGGCCTTCGCCCTTTCCTCCGACGGCAACGCCCATTGCGCCACTATGTTGAGCCTGGCTCCCAGGAACAGGGCGATTTATGACAGTACCAAGTGGGATTTCGCGAAGTTGATCGAGAATCCCAGATCCGTGAGCAGTTGGACGGTCTTTGCTGTGTGGTCCGCAACAAGTTCTCTTGACTTTGCTCGGATGAGCCAATCGTCCAGGTAGGGGTAGACGTGGATCCCCAGTAGGCACAGCCGTGCCGCCACTGGTGCTAGACACTTGGTGAACACTCTGGGCGCTGACTTCAATCCGAAGGGAAGGGCTTTGAACTGATAGTGTTGCCCTTGGACCACAAAGAGCAGGAATTTTCGATGTCCTTTTAGAATGGGGATGTGGAAGTAAGCATCCTCCAAGACCAGTGACGATAGGAAGTCGCCTTCCTCCAGCTGTCCCAGCACGTGCTGGAGGGTGACCATCCGGAACTTCTGGGACCTGATGTACTTGTTTAGACGACGAAGGTCTAGGATGGGTTGCCAACCGCCGGTCTTCTTTCGGACAAGAAAGTATCGCGAGTACACTCCGGAGCCCTGAAGCCTCTTTGGGACAAGTTCGATAGCTCCCTTTCTTAGCATCGCCCGTACCTCCAGCCGCAGTTAGGGGACGTGGTTTTCCTTCCTGGCCACGGGTGGAATACGGGACACCTCTTTTGAAATTCCAGGGTGTGCCCGTGGGCCAGGGCATCCAGCACCCAACGGTCGGTGGAGATGGACTCCCACACGCTGATGAATTTTGCCAGCCGGCCTCCCACCGGGGTGCTCAGGTGGGGGCCCGACGCCACAGTCGGTTCAATCCTATTTCATCACGGCCTTACCGCCTTGGCCTCCTTGGCGATGACGATGAGTTCCTCCTGTCTTGCCGTGTCCTCTGTAGGCTTCCTGTGACGAGGAGCGGGCCGCTTGGCGGTACGACGAGAAACCGCCACTGAATCCTTTGGAGGCACTCTGCTTGCCTCCGGAATTCCGAAAGGATGGCCGTCATTGTCGAAGAACACCCAAGGCCCGAGCCGTCTCGGTGTCCGACTTGATAGCCTGCAGTGAGTCATCCACTGTTTTGCCGAACAGGTTGTTCCCATTGAAGGGCATGTCCAGAACTTTGGTCTGCACATCTTGGCGGAAGTCGGTGGTCTTGAGCCAACCACGCCGGCAAAGGCAAACTCCATTGCCCATCTGATGAAAGTCAGTGTCAGCGATGTCTGTGGCCACTGTGATGGCGTTGTCCGATGCCACTTCACCTTCCTGTAGGATTTCCAGGGCCTCAGCCCTCTTGTCCGGGAGGAAGTCCAGCAAGGGAGCGATCTTGAACCACAGCTCCCTGTCGTAGCGTGCCACGATCGCGAGGGCGTTGGCCGCTTTAATCGTCGTCACCGGCGACGAGATAACTCGTCGTCCCATGGCGTCCAGCTTTTTTCCCTCGCCGTCCAGTGGGGATGTTAAAGATGACGCTGTCGCCCCCATCGCCTTCTTCTTGGCCGCGCCGCGGAGACCACCCAATCCGGGGACCGCTGTGCCCTGAGACACGTAGGGGCAGAGTCCGGGACCCGGTATTTCTTCTCATACCGGTCCCTCCTGGCAGGAGCCATGGACGGGTTCTTCAGGAGCACCAGCCCCTCGTCCCAGATGTCGTCCAGTAACGGGATTGAGAGGACAGTCTTCCTCTTGGCCTCCTGCCATTGGTAGAGGAAACCTTCCTTCCTCTGTTCTTCAGGGCAAAGTTGGAAGAGCTCAGATGCCCTGGCGATCATGGCGTGGAAGGATCCAATTTTGTCAGGTGGGGAGGCCCGAGGAGGTGGTGAGGGGAGGAGGTCTGTTCCGTCGTCACCACCGTCGTCGTCCGTCCCGGTCGTTGCCATCTCCGTTCCCGTCTCATCCCTCGGAGGAGGTGATGGGGTGAAGGCTGAATGGGGGGAGGAGGATGGACTTGCCTCCACTTGCTAGGCACGCTCCCCGACGGACCAGGCTCTGCTGGGTCCTCGGTGGGGGGTAAGGGCATTCTCGTACTTATCTCTGCACACATGGACGGTATAGCCATCAGGATCGCTCCTGAATTGTCCTGTGGTACGGGTACCGACTGTAATGGGACCGACGGTCGGGGCGCGGGGTCCTCCGCAGCCCTATCTTCCTCGTCGGCCCCACCATCGCTCTCCTCGTCAGCCTCGTCGGGATCCTTCCCGTGGGCCTTGGATTCCTCGAACTTCTTGTCCAGGATCCTTTGGACGCTCGCCAACTCATCCTCAGAGGTGGTATCCGTGTCCGTTTTGGCTACCGTGCCCCCCCGCTTTTCCCTGCTGGGGTTTCACGGGGGTCTTCTCGATAGGCAGAAAAGGCAATTCCCTCCTGGGTGGCAGGGAAACTCTCGCCCCTGAAGTTGCCTCCACTGGGGAAGCCTCCGTAGGTTTCACCAGGACCGCCACGACTCCCTCAATCGAGGCCTTAGCCGGGTGAATCAGGGCCTTCACGACCTTGCGCGTGCCTGAGGCCTTCTCACAAAGCTTACCCGGGTTCTCCGACTTCCTCTTCACCGAGCCAGAGCGTTGACTCGTGGTTGATGGCGTTGGTGATAGTGTGCCCTGCCTGTCAGCCGAGGAGGCAGACCGATTGGCGCTCCTGGTGCCCGCGGATTTGCAGTGCTTTGCCTTTTGTTGGGCCCCCGTCGCTGGAGCGCCCTCAAAGGTCTTTGAAGACCGCTCAGATTTCTTCTTCTTCTCACCTGCTGCTGGGCTCTTCTCCTCCAGCCAGTTGGTGAGTCGAATACGACGATCCTTCATTGTCCGTTCGGACATGTTCTTACAAAATGCACAGTCCTTCTCCATGTGCGATTTGTTGTTGTGAAGGCAGTAGAGGCACCGAGAGTGCTCGTCCTCCTTAAAGACGTTCTGAAGCCCGCAGCCAGGGTAGCTCCTGAACAGCTTGGATCCAGTAGGCGTCATGCTTCCCTTGTCCTGGGCCATGTCCACGCGGGGTAGGCCTCAAAGATCTTCTGGAATCCTCTGAGAAGTGGAAAACACGACGAAAATATGCCCTTGAGGGGCGTAGAAAATTCCAAAAACGGGTCCCCATTAATCGGAAGTGAAGTCGGTGGAGCTTGAGGTTCGATTGACCGAAAATATAAGAGTAAACTCTTCGAAAAAAAAGCAAAATGCAGTAAAAGCTCGAGAGCTACAGCATGAGGACTCCCAACACTTGAACGTGCAATAAAAATCTGGCGATGGCTGCCAGAGGAGGGGCTTAGGTAAAGGGCAGTCATTGGCTGGGGCAGTATGACCCAGAGACCAGTGATTGGTTACGAGTAGAAAGACAGTTCAGAAACGAAACTGAAACTGATTTTCCTTTACCGAGGATTCCCAGTCTGGCGACGGGGAATATTCATGAGCATGTGAATCCATGCCAGACCCCATGCTGGAGATCAACTGCCTCAGCTACAGCTCTTCTTCAATTTAAAGGTACTGTGCAAACGCGGTCCGGAACTCGTTCCGGCCATTGCGAAAGTTCGTGGAACTTTCCTCAACTTCGAAGGCTTGTCCCTCCCTAAACATTCTTCAAACATTTCGCCTGGCTAAATTCTTTTAAACTCTGTGGCAAAGACTTAACCGTTTACTACCAGAACTGTGCTATCCAAGACAAAGACTCTGAACCATTGACTTTGGTCCAGGCCTATGAGATGAATTGCTGGTTGTAGTTTACTGAAACCCTTTGCCCTGCCTATGAATGCATTTGTGCTGTCGATTCTTATATCCTTGCCTTTTTACCCCTTTTAAAAGTATATGAAGTGCAATTTTGCTACCACTTCAGGAGAGCTAAACTTGTTCATTTACTTACTGGTTGTGTATTTGTTGTTTATTAGTGTGTGATATTGAGCTGCTTATGCTAGTGTAATGTTTTCAAACTGACTGAGTAAAAAAATGTATATTCTTTTACCAATAAACCTTGAGTAAGTGTTTGTTTGAATCACTGTATTAGTTGGTCCTTTGTGTAACTTGTTCTACTGCTCACTTAAACTCTTGAGATAAGTCTGGCTGCTCAGCCATCGCTACCACTTTACTGTGTAGTACAGGCTTGTACCAAAGGTGAAATTGTGCTTACACTTGTAGTCCTAATTGCATGTAGTGTTCCCAAAGGGTCCTGCATGTGCTTCTGCCTAACATTTACGATCTAACAGCAAAAATAGCCTTCCTCTTCCCCGTTTTCAACTAAATAATATTGGAGGGACACGCTTTAATGTTTGTGCACCTCACCTGTGCAATTCTTCTGCCCGGCATCCGTGCAATTCCCTTCAGAACTTCAAGAAAGTCATCAAAACCTTGTTCTTCAATTCTAGTGACTAAGATGCTAATTCTTCTCTTCTGATCTTACTGGACTGGACTATGTGCCCCTGATGATGTACTGCTGTTTGTCTCTGCTTGCACACTGAGGCCTACGGGCGTGTTGCGCGTTATAATTGTCCCAGGAGGATAGCTCAGCGGCAGTGTGCTCGCCTTGGAAACAAGAGGACACGTGGCAACACAGGTTCAATCCCCAGGTCCGTGCTTAGAAACCTCTGGGTAATATGCAACTAAGACCTATTCCCGTAACAGTGCCTCGATGCCCCTGGGCTGTGTGAGTGCTTTAAAAATGCAAATAAATAAATAATAATGGCCAGGCTGCTCCCTGAAGCCAGTCAGTGACAGGGGATGTAGAGACCGCTGCCAGCATTTTGTGAAGGCTTCATCACTCATTTTGTGGCTGACCATGGAATGTGAGGTACTTGTGCTACGAACACTGTAGTGTGATCTTGTTTAATGTTTAGATTATTCCCATTACTCTGTGGGGGGGTCCAACACTCACTCTCTGGGTGACAATGGAACGTGATGAGCAGACTGCTTCCAAGACGCAGTGAGAATTTTAACACTTGGGTTGGAGGTGACGGTATCAAATTATCAAATTATTTTCAGAATGTATCGCATCAAAACAACGAATGCAAAAACAACGAGGTCGAAAACACCGAATTTGTGCAGGATGTTAGCACTTTTTTTCAAATAAATAATTGGGTTGGATAGGGAATAAAAAAAGTGTGCGGGGGAGGTGGGAGAGGGTTGCAGGGGTTCGCCCCCACCCCCTCCCCCCATTAAAAAAGTGCAAAAAGTAATTTTTGAAATTCGAAAAAAAAATTCTTTTTTTTTTTGGGCCTCGTTTTTTTTTGTTATTTGAAAGTAGATCCCAGACTGCTCCCGACACTGAGTGAGATGGTTTTTAGGTCTTGCTAGAGACAGAGCTTCGGCTCTCTGACAGAGCTCCTGTAGCAGGCGCCCTGATGTCCCTCAGCTGCTCTGTGATGCAGAAGGAGCACACCGTGCTGGAAGCATTGCTATGAAGTGGGACGTGTTTAGAAGCTAGTGCAACTGTGTAAGTTGGATAAAGAGATGACAAACGTTGCTTCTAAGTTTTCAGGCTCTTGGGTACATGCAGCTTTTTTTCACTTTTGTGCTGCATTCCATTTTATTTGTTATTGGCGCTATTGTTTTTTTTGTTTGCTTAGTACACTGATGTGTTATGAGAATTTGCATGCAATGCATTTTTGAAAGGTGACACTGTTAGTGCGGTTAAGGGATAGCATAATGAGGGCTCCACCCCATAAAACTGCGCTGCACCGCAACGTGCCTTTCATTTTCCCATTGCATGTGAACTCATTTTCATGGGCACCATCTTGGCATGGGAGGGCACGCGTGACAATTGTATTCATTACTGGTACGTGTAGCTTTATGGTAATGATTGTGTGCATTTTACTTATGCGTGATAATTATGAACTGCAAAATGTAATGTAAGCATACATTACATTGAATGAATTGCTGCATTTTACTACAGGAAAACATTTCTGCCTACAGATCTGAGATACGTGTTTCTACAAGACATAGTGTAATTGTTTCCATGAAGAATTATAATGTTAATGGGGGTGGGGGGTACGCTTGTTTTGGCAGAAAGTCCTTTTGACTTTCTTTTTGAGAGCGCTAATAATCTTTTTGCAGGCTTTATTTCCTTTTTGGAGTGCCTTTTTGCTGTCAGATGAAATGCTACAGAAATCCCTGTACAACTGTAACTTGTTTATGGTCTGCTGCCCATAGTAAGCCATATGGCTACTGACTGGGGCAGTGGTGTTCCTTGTGCACCCTTTTTTTTCTCTGAGTGAGTTTCCTCACCCAGGAAGTCTGTTGGGGAGTAGGTTTGTGGCAGCTGCAAGTTTTATTTTTGGCTACACCTTCCTGTAACCTCTGTGCCACTTTGCTTGCCAAGTGCCCATATATGGGGGGCCACTGGAC